>NC_052161.1:136797202-137397202 GCF_902713615.1 Scyliorhinus canicula
CCTACTCGACTGGACATGTTGCTGGACATGCCACCAGCTGCTTGTGAGGTCCAGCTATTGCACTCGTGGAACAATGACGATCGGTCGCTAAATGTGTTTGTGAAGGAAGATGATAAATTGATATTCCACCGGCACCCGGTGGCGCAGAGTACGGATGGCATCCGAGGCAAAGTCGGATATACCAGAGGACTTCACGTGTGGGAAATCACTTGGGCAATGAGACAACGAGGAACACACGCCGTGGTTGGGGTTGCCACAATAGATGCTCCTTTGCACTCCGTAGGTTATACAGCACTTGTTGGCAGTAATTGTGAATCCTGGGGCTGGGACCTCGGACGTAACAAACTTCATTTTGATGGCAAAAATCAACCAAGCCAGACTTATCCCGCTTTCCTGGAACCCCATGAAACCTTTATAGTACCAGATGTATTCCTGGTGGTTTTGGACATGGATGAAGGAACTCTAAGCTACATCGTGGATGGACATTACCTGGGAGTTGCATGTAGAGGACTTAAAGGGAAAAAACTTTATCCTGTTGTAAGTGCTGTCTGGGGTCACTGTGAGATCCGGATGCGCTACATTAATGGACTGGACCGTAAGTAATCTCCAACTATTTATATTTCAGCTGTTTTGCCCTCAAAATACTCTTAACACTGAACATTCTCTCTAGCTTTTTAATTGAGGTAAGTTTGAACAGTGACATTTATCGGGAATTTGTGGACTGTTGGAACGAAGTGATCTGCTGATTGTTTAAACTAAAATACCAATTGAGACCATTAATAAATCAGCAAAATTAATATATTAAATGATTTGAAATTTTGATGGGGTATTTTAAAATCGCTGCTAAATTTAAAGTAGTGTGTGGCATGTGAGCAAGACTGTAAAAATAATGGCCAACAGTGTTTCTACTGAAACGATCAGCTATCACTGCCCAGATGAAAAGGAGCCAATTTACTTGACCGTTCCACCGCTCATCAAGACTGTCCCTTTTATTCAAAATTTTGTGAATCCACAGATTTTTTTTTTTTTGAATAATCCTTCCCGTTTGAGAAAAGAGTCTTCATGGGCAGGGTGGGAATAACGGGATATGGGCCAAATGCGGGCAAGTGGGACTAGCTTAATGATAGAAACTGGGCAGCATGGACAAGTAGGGCCGAAGGGCCCGTTTCCATGTTGTAAACATCTATGAAGCTATTGAGAGGTTTCCCGTGCATCTTTAATTTTCTTTTCTGGTACTCTGCTTTTCATAAGTCACCATCTTAAAAAATGCCTAACATTCCGGGAGATACTGTGCTCAGTGAAACCCCCACCCAAACACCACTGTAGTGTTGGCATGCATCGAAATCTGATTTCTTGCACAGCAACAGATCTCCAAATGGCTCCCAGAAATGCCAGCTATCAATTCTGTGCCAGTGAATGAACAAAAGGCAAAATACTGCATACGCTGGAATCTGAAGCAAAAACAAAAAGTGCTTGACTCATTACTGGGCCAGACAGTAGCTGCAAGGGGCTGATGTTTTTAAACTTGCAGCGTTAATCAAAATTGGAACATTGCATATGAAACATGAGGATCAGCGCCAAAGAGGCAGGAAGTTGGTTGTTCAGATGTGGGTGTATATCAGAGTTGAAACTGACCATCTCGTTCCACACTCTGTTGCTCGAGGTCACTGAATAGCGGCCGAGAAAGACGAGGCTACTTCTGTGCTCCTGCCGTCATGGACCAGAGACATTAACCCATGAATCAAATCTGTGACCTTCTGCTCTTTACGAAATCAGGTGATGGGAAGGAATTAAATCTTGATGAGCTTGGTTTACCCATCACTCCAGTGCTTGGTGATCTGCATTCGCTCCCGCTCTGAACACCACCTTAATTTTAAAATCCTTGTGTTCAAATGCACCCTCTCCAGCTCCATGGCATCATCCTGACCTCTACACTATCTCTCAAGCTTCCTATGACTGTAAAACTTTCCCAAGCACCAATTCTGGCCTCTTGCCAAAATCACCTGATTTTTATCACTCCTCCACCATATGTGGCTCACTTTTTTTTTTATTTGAAACGTTGTGTTTGCTGTGTTCGCAGAATTCCTATCGTGCACAAGGAGGCCATTCGACTCATCGAGTCTGCGCTGGCCCTCTGAAAGAGCACCCACCCATGTCCACTCTCTCATTCACCCTGTAGCCTAACCTGTACATCCCTGGACACTAGGGGATAATTTAGCATGGTCACCCCACATAACCTGCACACCTTTGGACTGTGGGAGGAAATCTGAGCACCCGGAGGAAATCCACAGGGAGAACTTACAAACTCCTGAATCAGACCCAGATCCCTGGAGCTGTGAGGCAGCAATGCTACTGTGCCGCCCCATGTTATACAGATTTAAATTGCTGTAGTCAGCCACATGACTTTGGTAATAACTCTTACTGCACTCTACTAGACTGGATGAATACAGTGCTTTGTGCAGAAAGCATTTCCCCCAAGTTATTTGAGTTGAACTACCGTAAAAAGCAGCTGCTTTCAACCTTTCTGTGTGGCTATTTTCCTTTTGATCCAACTTCTCTCAGCAGGCACAAGGTTCAGAATTTAGTTTAATGATTCATTTCTGCCTGGTGCTTTTGAGGTAATTACTAACATTACAACATCTGTTGCTTTTTGTCGAAATGCCCGGCTGTGCGGTCAACCTTTAGCACTCTTCTCGAGCACTGTTAGTGCTGAAACACTTACCTTGAATAGAAAATCAGCCATTCAATGTAACATTTAAAAGCAAAAGATTCAAATCCTAATTCTGAAACCGTTCCGTGACATTGAAGTTCATGGGTGGGATTTCTCACCCCCCCCTGCGGAGACTCCTCGCTAATCCGCAGGGGGTCACCTTCAGCAGGACAGGAAAGTCCCACCAGTGTTAAGGCTGGAAAATTTAGTCCCATGTTCCTGGTCAGTCCTTTCAGAAGCTTCACAATGATGCATCTCTGCTGATGTTCCAACACCTCTGCTCTTTTTGTGAATGTATGGTGTCAGGTCACTGTGGAGCCTCCTGAAATGCTGCTGCTAGCAATCCCAAGGTCTTTCACAAGAGTGCCACTTTGTGCGCCGTTGGTTTTGGCTCTTCCCGGGATTATGGGGGGAACCGTCCCATGTTGTGATTGGCATCTCAATACTACACAAAATCCTCCTTTTTCTTTTGCTGAGGGATATATGAAGGGCTGTCGAAGGAAGTTTCAGATCCATGGGAAAAAGCAACGTTTGAAAGTGCCGAGGCCGTGGCTTCACAAGACGGTAAAGAAAGCCAGAGGGGTGTTGGACAAACCACCAGACGTGGGTAGAAATAGTAAACTCCTGGCCGCAATGACTGAGAACCGTATCTGCGAATTATTCATCGTTGTTTCTGAGAATGTACAGGGGTGGGAAGGAAGGTGGACAAAGCCCAAACTTTCCTGGTCTTGAAATTTACATTAACCCCAATAGTGAGAACAAATTGGCAATTTTTTTTGTTTGTTTGTTTTTGCTCTGTCTACCTCCCCTTAGCATTAGTGCACACGATGGCGGAGTTGTCAATAAATTCCTTGTTCGGGTTTTTACAATGTGATGGCTGGGAATATTTTTACCCCCTTTGATTCCCAGTGACTTTTAGAAGCAGGCTTGCTGCCTTTGTTACAGTCACTGGATTGAAAACTTGTCTAAGAAGGCCTTTTTGCACTGTACTCTATGCAGAGATGGAAGCATGGTCAGTTGGTTGAGTGCTTCAGAAATTAGTCTTTTTCAGAATTAACTTAAAAAACGTACCTGGTTTAATTAACCTTTTATGGACTGTAATGAACTGCTACCCCCTTCTCCAGGATTCTATAACTGTTGTCCTTCCCCACTAGAACCCGTACATGTTGCATTGTCATTTTGGATTGAAGCTTGTCTGAGCGGGTGGAGAACCCTGGGCTGAGTTTACTATCCACAGGCAGACCAGAGGTGATTTTTAAATGCGGGACCAGCAGCTGTTTTGCACAGATCAGAAACAATGGCCCATTTATTAACCAACTGCATCTGGCCTTCCCGGAAGACAACGCGCACTTCATTGACAAACGCTTTGATCTCTGAAATTCTTTTGAAGGGAGGCTTTTCAAGAATGAGTCCAGACACCAGAAGTCAACTGAGTAAGAATGAGGCCAGGAGGGAGGGGATAGTCTTTGCCATCGAAGCAGGGCAGTTAGCAGAAGGAACTGGTTATTCTTGTGGCAGAATAATCCAAGTGTGCGGCTAGTGTATGCGTGCTCTTCCTCCAAGTGTCCGCTGTGTCTCTGGGGGTAGCACTTTTGTCTCTTGAAAATTGGGAGGTTTTGGGTTTGTGTTCCATTCCAGAGATTTAAGCATAAAAACTTAGGCTGACAATCCAGTGGTGTAATGAGGGGGCGCTGCACTGTGGGGTGGGGGGGGGGGGGGGGGGGGGGGGGTGGTTGGAGACTTTCGGGTGTTACACTGGGGCTTCATTTGCCCCCTTGGGTGGGCATAAAAGGTCCCATAGTACGATTCTGGTGACGAGAAAGGTTGCTATTCCCAGTATTGGAGACAATTTTTTTTTTTTTAATTTAAGAGTACCCAATTATTTTTTCCAATTAAGGGGTAATTTAGCGTGGCCAATCCACCTATCCTGCACATCTTTTGGGCTGTGGGGGTGAAACCCATGCAGACACGGAGAGAATGCGCAAACTCCACACAGACAGTGACCCAGGGCCGGGATTCGAACCCTGGTCCTCAGCGCCGTAGGCAGCAATGCTAACCACTGTGCCACCGTGCTGCCCTATTGGAGACAAAATTAAGCGCAAAATTCTCATCACATCCAGGCCTCGATTGCTTCATCATGGAGATATTAACCAGAGTGTGCTGGGAGGGGATGGCCAGCGTGTGCTGGGAGGGAGGGAGATGGCCAGCGTGTGCTGGGAGGGAGATGGCCAGCGTGTGCTGGGAGGGAGGGAGATGGCCAGCGTGTGCTGGGAGGGAGGGAGATGGCCAGCGTGTGCTGGGAGGGAGGGAGATGGCCAGCGTGTGGCTGGGAGGGAGGGATGGCCAGCGTGGCTGTGGAGGGAGGGAGGTAGCCAGCGTGTGCTGGGAGGGAGGGAGGTGGCCAGCGTGTGCTGGGAGGGAGGGAGGTGGCCAGCGTGTGCTGGGAGGGAGGGAGGTAGCCAGCGTGTGCTGGGAGGGAGGGAGGTAGCCAGCGTGTGCTGGGAGGGAGGGAGCCAGCGTGTGCTGGGAGGGAGGGAGGTAGCCAGCGTGTGCTGGGAGGGAGGGAGGTAGCCAGCGTGTGCTGGGAGGGAGGGAAGTAGCCAGCGTGTGCTGGGAGGGAGGGAGGTAGCCAGCGTGTGCTGGGAGGGAGGGAGATGGCCAGCGTGTGCTGGGAGGGAGGGGGTAGCCAGCGTGTCTGGGAGGGAGGTAGCCAGCTGTGCTGGGAGGAGAGGGAGGGAGGTGGCCAGCGTGTGCTGGGAGGGAGGGAGGTAGCCAGCGTGTGCTGGGAGGGAGGGAGGGAGGTGGCCAGCGTGTGTGGGGAGGGAGGGAAGTAGCCAGCTTGTGCTGGGAGGGAGGGAGATGGCCAGGTGTGCTGGGAGGGAGGGGATGGCCAGCGTGTGCTGGGAGGGAGGGAGATGGCCAGCGTGTGCTGGGAAGGAGGGAGATGGCCAGCGTGTGCTGGGAGGGAGGGAATGGCCAGCGTGTGCTGGGAGGGAGGGATATGGCAGGGGTGGGGGGAGGGAGGGCCAGCGTGTGCTGGGAGGGAGGGAGATGGCCAGCGTGTGCTGGGAGGGAGGGAGATGGCCAGCATGTGCTGGGAGGGAGGGAGGTAGCCAGCGTGTGCTGGGAGGAGGGAGGGAGGTAGCCAGCGTGTGCTGGGAGGGAGGGAGATGGCAGCGTGTGCTGGGAGGAGGGAGATGGCCAGCGTGTGCTGGGAGGGGAGGGAGGCAGCCAGGGAGGGAGGGAGATGGCCAGCGTGTGCTGGGAAGGAGGGAGATGGCCAGCGTGTGCTGGGAGGGAGGGAGGTAGCCAGGGAGGGAGGGAGATGGCCAGCGTGTGCTGGGAGGGAGGGAGGTGGCCAGCGTGTGCTGGGAGGGAGGGAGGTGGCCAGCGTGTGCTGGGAGGGAGGGAGATAGCCAGCGTGTGCTGGGAGGGAGGGAGATGGCCAGCGTGTGCTGGGAGGGAGGGAGGCAGCCAGGGAGGGAGGGAGATGGCCAGCGTGTGCTGGGAAGGAGGGAGATGGCCAGCGTGTGCTGGGAGGGAGGGAGGTAGCCAGGGAGGGAGGGAGATGGCCAGCGTGTGCTGGGAGGGAGGGAGGTGGCCAGCGTGTGCTGGGAGGGAGGGAGATGGCCAGCGTGTGCTGGGAGGGAGGGAGATGGCCAGCGTGTGCTGGGAGGGAGGGAAGTAGCCAGGGAGGGAGGCAGTGATTTGGGTGGTGCTGGTGTTGAGATTCAAAGAGTTTTTTTTCAACTGCACACATCGGAGGAAAAGTGAGCGTTCCCTTCACACTCTGATGTGCCTTGTGTGACATTGACCCACTGTTCATGAATTAGATTTGTACGTCTCGTGCAGAGAACAAAAGAAATTTCACCAGTAAATTGGCAATTTGTTTGGCTCAACAGTTCGAAGATAAACAATCACTGTGCAAATTACAGCTGCTGATTTTTATCTGGTACCCAGGATAATAGCAGGCTAATCTTAAAAAGCTTGTGCACAAGTCTGCCTGAGGCAATATTAGCCGTCACGGGCTACATGACGTTTTTTGGAATTGAAAGCAAAACGATGCATTTTTGACTCTTAATTTCTTGATTCCCTGAAATATTCTGACCTCTTGCAAAATGCCAACAAGGAGTGGGGTGCTGCTGCTGCTGTTTTTATATCTTTGAAACTTAAAAATAGAACCCTCTGTTCAGCCCACATTACTCTCTCTACTTTAGCAAGTGCAGTTGGCTGCATTGTCGGTTGATATGGGAGGATTGCCTCCTGTTGCTGGCCTTGACTTGGCTAGCCAGGAAAGAGACAGTGTTTCCACCTCCTTAATGATATAAGCTTGAGCCTTCTGACACAGACTTGGGAGTAGGTCTCCGCTGCTTCCTCTCAGCTGGCTATTGACTCACGATATTCTGGGACGAGGTTCGACTCGGGAGGGAGGGAAATCCTAGGTTCGGGACTAATTTCAAAGAGCTACATCTGGAGCAAGTGCTGTTAATTCCTGGTTTGCAGCGCGGTTGAGATGTGGGTTTTAATTTGCTACACATTGTGGTGCCGTTTAGTGAGTGATGTACATGTCATCAGCCATCCCAATTTGGAGTGTGAGATAGTCAGACACTTGTTCAGACTATGTTTTAATGATTCATTCAAGTAAGAATTGGATAAATGTCTAGGAATGGTTTGCATGGTACAATTTGTGGTGATTTGTGTCTCGGGACAGGACCGAGCAATCGGATAAAGAAAAGGTTACGTGAGGGAGAGGGACAGGTTCCCAGTTGTATAGCATTCTTCATGACCACTGGATGTCTTCAGTAGTTTGCAGTCAGTGAAGTGTAGTCGCTGTTGTAATGTAGAAAACGTGGCCCACAAGCAGCAGTGCGATTTGTGACATTGGCGAGAAAGATAATAGTGGCCAAGACACGGGAGAATTCCCCTGCTTTTTGGAGTCGTGGTATCTTTCCCATCCACCGAAGCAGGAAGATGGAGGGGGAGGGGGCTCTGTTTAAGGCCTCATCTGAAAGACAACACATCTAATGATTCAGTACTCCGTCCATATTGTGCTGAGATGTCAGCCTTTACTTTTTGTGCTTGAAATCAGAAACCGTGTGGTTTTATAGGTAAGAATACTATCCACTGAGCTACCAAGTGGAATAATGGGAAGCGATTGTTGCTGGAGTGAGGACTTTTTCCCCACACCATAAAAATAAAGTCCACATGTAGACCAAGGGTTGGTAGCAGGTGCAAATTCCAGTTCCTGAAATAAGGTGCTAATTTTCAAAATTCACTTACAGTACAAGTAAACCATAATTAAATGGAGGTAGTACCCCAATGCCCATTGCTTTTAGTGTGCCTGCTGTTTAGAGGGTGCAGCTATTGCTTAAGTTAATAACTTTCAAAAAGCAGCGTGGCTGGGCCCTTGACCCTTGACCCTGGTTGTCTGGAACCTTTTGAATTGACGAAGGAAGCTCCTCGGCTAGGTGATGACCAAGGTTGGGGGAAGAGATGGAGGAGGGGTAAATCAGACATTATTTCTGTTCTCTCTCTCTCTCTCTCTCTTCCCCCCCCCCCCCCCCCCCCCCCCCCCCCTGTATTTGTTCATTTATTAACAACTTGTTGAGTTTTTGCAACAGTTATCGCAATTTAATTTTTAAAAGGAAAGCTATCATGATGGGACACCTTTTCTCTTTTTAAAAAAAAAACAGATATTGAAAAGAAGCTAGGACCAAGTTTTTGGTCAACTGTCCTAATAGTTCTTGTACGGTTTAGGGTCAAATTCTCTGTTAAGTGCTGTGTAAATAATGGTGGTTGTGTAGTTACAAGTCTTTCCCTTACAAGGGCCTGCATCACAACACCCACGCCCTCATTCAGAGGCGAGTTATTTCACTCTGCTTGAATAGGCCATACGGTTTAATCAATAGCTGAATGTTTTGTGCAACAATTTGACCTGGAATGTGTCAAATGGTCCTTCTTGGATTTCCTGTCTGAAGTCAGTTTGCCCTTTTTAGTAACAATGGCCTGTGCCAAACAATTTAATATCAAAAAAGGTTTGGACTATTCGCAAAGTGGACTTTGTTTGTCCTGAACTCTCTAAAATCAGCGTTTTTGTGAATATGGATTTGCTTCTTTTCACACTTGGCAAATCCAACATAGCTAAAGCCAGTGACCATCTGTGCAGACAACCCGTTCTATGATTTTCAATAAGATCCATCTTCTCTGCAATCATCCACGGAAGAAACGGGACAGTGGACCATTCTGTATTGGTGGAGGCAATCTTGATTGAGGAGGTAGATTTTAAGGATGCCGTGAAGAAAGAGACTTGGGGATGGAATTAATGGACCGTGCTGTTTGGCAATCAGTTGAAATGCACCGAGAGGGATAAGTGAGTCAGAATCATACCGTGCAGAAAGAGGCCCGTAGGCCCCTCGAGTCTGCAAGCCCCTGCTAAAGAGAACCTTATCTAGGTCCAATCCCTGTAACCCCACCTAACCTATTGGGCAACTCAGCATGGCCAATCCACCTATCCTGCACAGCTTTGGACTGTGGGAGGAACCCGGAGGAAACCGATGCAGACACAGGGAGAACTCCACACAGACAGTCATCCGAGGTCTGAATCGAACCCTGGTGCTGTGAGGCATATGAAGTCTTTAAAATAAATCAGCGCTGCAATTGCCGGGAATCAAAGGGGGGTCAACTGTTTGGGAGGCAGCTGTGCTCACAACCATTCCACCACCGCTCAATTGGTGATCATAGTTGTTGGTAACCTTTTTTGTCCTAGCTTACTGTGACCTTGCATCTTTCTCGTGGCTGGCTAAAAGCTTAACAGAAATGTTGTGTAAAAGTACAGTTCCCAAATCACTGGTGGGACTGTTGGTTGTCTAGTCTGAAGGGAGAATATAAAGTGTGTGTGTGTGTGTATCCTGTGCCATTAGCTGCAACGTCAAACCACCAAATACAATTGTTTTGAGGCATTATTACTATTTACAGTCAAGTGTTCTTCTGAAAAATGAGGACCAGCCCACTGTCTAGACTCTCTCTTGTGAACTAATGCAAATGATTCCCAACTTCCCGGCATGGTGTCCTGGAAGGTTCTTGTGTACAGCTTGTGGGTGGTTTAATTGTGAGACTCCAAAGCCTGCATTATTTCTAAGCTTGTGAATTAATTCACTTTACGGGAACTGTTCTGTGTAGGTGGTTTTGAATTGGAGGCTTGATCTTTAAATAAATGGGAATTTAAAAACTGCTCCCCGTGTGAATTTGTTAAAACTGTGAATACAAGTTTGTCAACTATTTTCTTCTGACTGGTGTGTAAATGGTGTCCAGCTTCATTGTTGATGGTTAACGGTTTCCAGAGTAGAAGGGGAAAAGCAAGACTTGTGATATACTGATTGGGTTCCAAGTCTGTTGTGTTGAACTGTCTAACTTTGATCCAATTTGTCTGGTACACCCAGTTTGCTTTGGGTGTGGATTGCCACGTTGGTGGCTGTCAGTCTACATATAATGAAAAGGCAGAATTGTGTGTTGTTTCGGGCAGTATTAATGCTTTGGTGATGCCAAGTCACTAGTTTGTGCTGTAGTGGTCACGGATAACCAGTTTTTAAAGAGCTTTGCTCCGTGTTGCCTTGTGTACAGTAGGCATTAGATGCATAGAGGATGGAGTTATGGTTTTGTAATGTTCAACAAATGGCGGCTGAAAAATTGGATTTGCTGTTCCAACCTCCCCGTGGGAACAATTCATGTCACTGGGAGAGAGGCTGAGACCAACTTCCCATTTCCACATTATGCTAATTGTGCAATCGTACGCAGCCAGTTCGCTATTGAGAGAAATCAGTTCACATGCACATTAGATTACATGTTGATGGCCACAAAGATGTTCCAAACAAGCTGTCAAAACGGCTTGGAAAATGAATTAGCCAATCCCAAAGATGACATGGCCTCCGTGTTTCACCATCCGCAAACGTGATAATGAAATTCCATCTCATTCATACCCACGAGCAGTGTTACATTAGTAATGATAACTGTGAATCAGTTATGTGAGGATAAGCGTCCGTCACCTTAAACTACTTTGACCTAAAAGCAGGTGGGGGGGGGGAGGGGGGTGTCAACTCAGGCAAATTTAAAAAGAGCAACTTGTAACTCACTCCCAGTGAGCCAGAGAAGACACAGCCAGAGTGAGACATAGCGAAGAGTGAGTTTGGGAATTTGAAGCTGGGATGGGAGGAGGTGATTTTTATCCTTGGTAAGTGACTGGTAAATAGTTTTTCTTTTCATTTGTCTTTATTTATTTTCGTTTTTTGGTGTTGTAGTTTAAGTTTTAAGAGGTTTAATACATATAAGGTTTAAGACATGGCAGGAGATCCCAGACCTGTTTCATGCTCCTCTTGTGCGACGTGCGAGCTCAGGGACACGTCCTCCTGTTAGACCGCTTGACGGCTCTGGAGCTGCGGATGGACTCACTTTGGAGCATTTGCGATGCTGCGGACTCCTGGATAGCACGTTTACTGAGTTGGTCCCACTGCAGTTGCAAATTACTGAGGGAGATAGAAAATGGGTGACTAAGAGTAGGAAGGCAGTGCAGTAGTCCCCTGTGGTCATCTCCCTGTAAAGCAGATATACCGCTTTGGAAACTGTTGAGGGAGATGGCTCACTAGGGGAAAGAAGCTGCAGCCAGTTTCATGGCACCATGGCTGGCTCTGCTGCGCAGGAGGGCAGGAAGAAGAATGTCAGGGCTATAGTGATAGGGGACTCGATCTTAAGGGGAATGGACAGGCGGTTCTGCGGATGCAATCGAGACTCCAGAATGGTATGTTGCCTCCCTGGTGCAAGGGTCACGGATGCCTCTGAGCGGCTGCAGGGCATTCTGGGGGGGGGGGGGGGGAGAGAGAGAAAGAGAGCAGCCAGCTGTCATGGTGCACATAGACACAAACAATATAGGTAACAAATGGGATGAAGTCCTACAAGCTGACTTCTGGGAGTTGGGAGTTAAACTAAAAGGTAGGACCTCAAAGGTAGTAATCTCAGGATTGCTACCAGTGCCACGAGCTAGTCAGAGTAGGAATGTCAGGATAGATAGGATGAATGCGTGGCTCGAGAGATGGTGCACGAGGGAGGGATTCAAATTCCTGGGGCATTGGAACCGGTTCTGGGGGAGGTGGGACCAGTACAAACCAGGCGCTCTGCACCCCCCCCCCCCCCCGGATGTTTGATAGAGCTGTTGGGGAGGGTTTAAACTAATGTGGCTGGGGATGGGATCCGATGTAGGAAGTCGGAGGGAAGCAAAGCGAGGCCAGAAACAAAAGGCAGTAAGGGGGAATGTGTAAGGCAGAGAAGCCATAGTCCAAAATCAGTAAGGGCCACAGTACAGGGTACAATGACTGAGGAGACTGTGAAAAGGAAGGTGGCCAATGCAGGATTGAGGGTGTTGTACGTAAATGCGCGCAGTATACGGAACAAGGTAAATTAGCTTGTTGCGCACATTGAAATTGGCCGGTACGATGTTGTGGGCATCAGACGTGGCTGCAAGGGGATCAGGGTTGAGATCTAAATATTCAAGGATGCATGTCCTATCGAAAGGACGGGCAGATGGACAAAGGGGGCGGGGTTGCATTGTTAGTAAGGAATGACAGCATAGAATCTCTGTGGGTAGAGTTGAGGAATCGCAAAGTTAAAAAGACTCTGATGGGAGTTATGTACAGATCCCCTACCAGTAGTCAGGATGTGGGACAGAAAATATATCAGGAGATAGAAAAGGCATGTAAAAAAGGCAACATTACAATAATCATGGGGGACTTCAATATGCAGGGGGGCTAATCAGGTTAGTAGTGGATCCCGAGAAATTGAATTTGTGGAATGTCTATGAGATGGTTTGTTGGAGCAGCTTGTGACAGAGCCTACGAGGGAATAGACAGTTCTGGATTTGGTGATGTGTAATGCGGCAGTCTTGATTAGGGAACTTAAGGTGAAGGAACCCTTAGGGAGCAGTGACCACAATATGATAGAATTTACCCTGCAGTTTGAGAGGGAGAAGCTGCAATCAGATGTAATAGTATTACAATTAAATAAGGATAACTACAAAGACATGAGGGAGGAGCTGGCCGGAGTTGATTGGAGAAGGAGCCTAGCAGGTAAGACAATGTAACAGCAATGGCAGGAGTTTTTGGGGGTTATTAGGGAGGCACAACAGAAATTCATCCCAAGGAGGAGGAAACATGCTAAGGGAGGACAAGGCAGCCATGGCTGACGAGGGATGTCAAGGACAGCATAAAGGTTAAAGAAAAAGCATACAAAGTGGCAAGGATTAGTGGGAAACCAGAGGATTGGGAAGCATTTAATAGCGAGCAGAGGACAACTAAAAAAAGCAATGGGGGGGGTGGGGGGGAGAATATGATGCACGAGTGCAAGCTAGCTAGTAATATAAAGGAAGATAGGAAGAGATTTTTTTCAACATCTAAAAGGTAAGAGGCTAAAGTAGACATTGGACCACTAGAAAATGTGGCTGGAGAAGTAATAATAGGAAACAAAGAAATGGCAGACGAATTGAATAGTTACTTTGCATCAGTCTTCACGGTGGAAGACACCAGTGGGATGCCAGAGCTCCAGGAGAACCAGGGGGCAGAGGTGAGTGCAGTGACCATTACTACAGAGAAGGTTCTGGGGAAACTGAAAGATCTGAAGGTGGATTAATCACCTGGACCGGATGGACTACACCCCAGGGTCCTGAAAGAGATAG
This sequence comes from Scyliorhinus canicula, assembly GCF_902713615.1. NCBI lineage: Eukaryota > Metazoa > Chordata > Chondrichthyes > Carcharhiniformes > Scyliorhinidae > Scyliorhinus > Scyliorhinus canicula. The sequence goes on from NC_052161.1 coordinate 136,810,630, forward strand.
CTGAGAAAATTGTGGACGCTTTGGTGGTGATCTTTCAGGAATCACTGGAGGCAGGAAGGGTCCCAGAGGACTGGAAAGTGGCTAATGTAACATCACTGTTTAAGAAGGGAGGGAGGCAGAAGACGGGAAGTTATAGGCTGGTTAGCCTGACTTTGGTCATTGGTAAGATTTTAGAGCCTATTATTAAAGATGAGATCGCGAAGCACTTGGAAGTGCATGGTAAAATAGGACTGAGTCAGAACGGCTTTGTCAAAGGGAGGTTGTGTCTGACAAATCTGTTTGAGGAGGTAACAAGGAAGTTACACAAAGAAGAACCAGTGGATGTGATTTATTTAGATTTCCAGAAGGCCTTTGACAAGGTGCCGTGTAGGAGACTGTTAAATAAGTTTAAAAGCCCATGGTGTTAAGGCTAAGATCCTGGCATGGATAGAGGATTGGCTGACTGGCAGAAGGCAAAGAGTGGGGATAAAGGGATCTTTTTCAGGATAGCAGCCGGTTGACTAGTGGTGTGCCTCAGGGGTCTGTGCTGGGACCACAACTTTTTACAATATACATTAATGATCTGGAAGAAGGTACTGAAGGCACTGTTGCTAAGTTTTCAGATGATACAAAGATCTGTAGTGGGACAGGTAGTATTGAGGAAGCAAGGGGGCAGCAGAAGGACTTGGACAAGCTCGGAGAGTGGGCAATGAATGTGGAAAAGTGTGAGGTTATGCACTTTGGGAGGAGGAATTTAGGCATAGACTATTTTCTAAATGGGCAAGTGCTTCGGAAAGCAGCAGCACAAAGGGACTTGGGAGTCCTTGTTCACGATTCTCTTATGGTTAATGTGCAGGTTCAGTTGGCAGTTAGGAAGGCAAATGCAGTGTTAGCATTCATGTCAAGAGGATTCGAATATAAGACCAGGGATGTACTTCTGAGGCTGCATGAGCCTCTGGTTAGACCCCATTTGGAGTATTGTGAGCAGTTTTGGACCCCGTATCTAAGGAAGGATGTGCTGGCCTTGGAAAGGGTCCAGAGGAGGTTCACAAGAATGATCCCTGGAATGAAGAACTTGTTGTATGAGGAATGGTTGGGGACTCTAGCTTTGTACTTGTTGGGAGTTTAGAAGGATGAGAGAGGATCTTATTGAAACTTGCAGGATACTGCGAGGCCTGGATAGAGTGGACGTGGAGAGGATGTTTCCACTTGTTGGAAAACCTAGAACCAGAGGACACCATCTCAGACTAAAGGGACGATCCTTTAAAACAGAGATGAGGAGGAATTTTTTCAGCCAGAGGGTGGTGAATCTGTGGAACTCTTTGCTGCAGAAGGCTGTGGAGGCCAAATCACTGAGTGTCTTTAAGACAGAGATAGATAGGTTCTTGATTAATAAGGGGATCAGGGGTTATGGGGAGAAGGCAGGAGAATGGGGATGAGAAAATATCAGCCATGATTGAATGGCGGAGCAGACTCGATGGGCTGAGTGGCCTAATTCTGCTCCTAAGTCTTATGGTCTTGTGTGGGTTAGGGATTGGTGTCCTAGGGAAGATGTTCAAACACTGATGGATCACTGAAGCACTGTACAGTAGCCCCCAAAAGTACAACTTGATCCCATTCTGCATTTCTTTGGTGAATAAATCATCAGCAACCAATGAAGGAACAACAAATTGACATTACTAAGAGAGAAACTTGGTAAGTGAGAGCTGGAAATATAAACGGAAACTCAACGTTGTGGTTTTATGAGTCTAACTGGTATGTTTCACTAGCAACTGTCTATATGTACCCCAGCTATGCAGAAACCTTGACTGATTACTGTCCGTTTCCCGTTGCGTGTATCTCTGCTGTAGGATGGTAACATTGAAGGGTTAACAATGGATGATTGCTGCTTACAATAAATAATTGTGGAATTGCAACTACCTTGTACACTAATGACTGGTATGACCATGTGCAAATAGCCAGTTGTGATTTGGGACCTGTGCAATTCCGATTCTACAGTTGTCTGACATCCAGAACGGGCCGGTGTCCTGCACTGATCTGGCGGTCACTATATGTATGTCTGTTGATACCAACGTGCTCCTTTAGCCTACATTGAGAGAAACATTAACTGTGCAAAGAGACAGAAGTCTGATTTGTGGACCTTTTTTTTTCTGTTGGCTTTCCTGGCCATGGTCATTGATTTCTAGTTGCAATGACAATTAGTCGCCCACGTTGGAGGAAAGTTTTTTTTAGTTTTGTAACTTGAGAAGGTTATGCAGCACTAATGACTTTGCGTCACTACCTAGGATTTGCATGCCTAGCTCTAAAGCGTGACCAGTTAAACTTTTTAGCAGCTGCACAGTATGTACCAAGCGGTTGTTAATTACAGTAAACCTGAAGCTGCTTACTGAGCGTAACCAGATGTATTTTCCGTATCTGTATCTTTTGTCCATGATCTCCCATTTGACTTGTATAAACATAGAATTTGAGTAAAAATTCTTGAAGCATTTCTCTTAAATCCATTAGAATCAAGTGACACCTGCTTGCTCTTGCTTCAACTTTAATCTTTTAATAATCTTCATTGTCACAAGTAGGCTTACATTAACACTGCAATGAAGTTAATGTGAAAATCCCCTAGTTGCCACATTCCGGCGCCTATTCGAGTACATGGAGGGAGAATTCAGAATGTCCAATTCACCTAAGAGCACGTCTTTCAGGACTCGTGGGAGGAAACTGGAGCACCCGGAGGAAATCCACACCGAGGGGGGGGGAAGAACGTGCTGAATGCGTACAGACCATGACCCAAGCCGGAATCGAACCTGGGACCCTGGCTCTGTGAAGCAGCACTGCTAACCACTGTGCTACCATGCTGCCCGATCAGCACAGTATGTTCGCACTGCTGCATTACAGCGGCAGGGACACAAGTTAGATTCCGACCTCTGGTGACTGTCAATGTGGAGATTGCACCTTTTCCTTGTGCCTGCGTGGGTCTCCGGGTGCTCCGATTTCCTCCCACAGTCCAAAGATGTGCAGGTGAGGTCATGATAAATTGCTCCTTAGTGTCCAAAACGTAGGGTGGTGGAGTCCTGGTAGAGTGCTCCTTCAGAGGGTTGGTGCAGAACCGATGGGCCGAATGCTCTCCTTCTGCACTGTAGGGATTCTATGATGTCTGTAGATCAAAAGTACCCCCGGTATGAGTGGCATTGGCTCAAAAGGAGCCGTAGGGATGTTGCAATTCATCGTAGTAGGATCGGAAAAATCTTCCACCGCCCCCATTGCAGGTTACCAGTCGGAGACTCCTGCTGAAATATTGAGCTTTGCACAGAAATTGGGTGAAGCTCAAATTGTGCTCTTGGTCAGGTAATAGGTGATGGACCTCCTTCTTAGTGCGAGCCCTGTGTGATTCGAGTCCAAATGGAATTTGTTTCATGAAAATGTTGGATTGTGGTGGGGGGGGGGGGGGGGGGGAAGGGAAGGGAAGGGGGAAGAGGGGAGAGAGTTGGCTGTGTGCAATTCATGCAGCATTTCCAATATTGCAACCAGGACTATTCCAATGGCCTTTTTGAAGAGCTACGAGACATCCTGAGGTCATGAATTGCACTGTATAAATCCACCTTTTTATTTTCATTGACCCAAAATGTCCAGTATTTTCTGGAAATTTCCATGGAACATTTCTTTTTTTATAATTTTTCCAAGCACTAATTACACTGATCAGCAAACTTTGTTTTTCTTCCGGTTTCCCCAAGGTGCGGAACATTAAGCTAATGTGTGCATACGCCAGTCAGATGTAGGGAGACTCCATGGATTGCTTTCCATTCTGAACTCTCCACCCCAATCTAATTGTCATTTGTTTGGTAAATGCTTTCAGCAGCATTTTTCCATTTGGGGGAAGAGCAGGAATAGAGATTGAAACAAAAACCAATTTGTTCTCTTAACAACTTTCTTCAGCCTCTTTCTTTTGATGATCTGTTTATAAAGCCAACACCTTTTTTTTTTGTGTTTATTTTAACTTCTTCCGAGCAGAAGGCAAGTGATGTCCAGCTGGCACCAAGCTTATCCCAGCTCCCTCCGTTAACGCACCAATGTCCAACGCCCCTGGTGTTCGGAACTACAATATCTGCAGTTGTAGAGCTGGAGGTTTTTGGTTCTGGAACCAACCTACAGGGTGGGATTTGTGTTTTGTGGCGATGGTGGCCTATCATTGGTCAGCAGAGGGATCTTCTGATTCTGCCACCGTCGATGGGGTTTCCTGTTATGTGTGCCTGCCCCCAGCTGGGAGATCTATGGCCGGGGTTTGCCACCGACGGAATGGCATACCAGGAAACTCCAGTTAAAGTATAACAAATCAGGCAACATATGATTTTTGAAATGATTTTGGGCGAGGCAGAATGATGACTAAACGTACCTACGGTCAGATTCCAACAAAACCTACTTCCTTTTGATGTTGCAAGCCTCTGATGAGTGTTCTCGAGCCTCCGGAGTTGAGATGGAACCTGATTCCGAGCAGGAACGTTGTCACTGAACAAGATTGACACCTAGGAGTCCCACTCCGCCCTAAAGTTAACCCACTAGGGTTTTGTAGTAGTTAGATCGATTTGATTCATTTGAATCCCAATAAAGCATGCGGGGAGAGTGATCTATATAGTCATGAAAAATTTGCAAATCTTGCTCCACAATGTGTGGCAACAAGCTGGAACAGTGCGAATGTAAGAGGAAGCTGGCAGGCTACACGATGAAGCAATTAGAGGGATTTGTCTTGTGACATTTCCTGTCTGTATTTGGGATGGCACATAATTGTGTCTGAATATTAAGACTCTATTGTAACTGTGTCTGCTTGCGTCTTGTACAGTTTGGCTCACTGCCTTCGAGAATAATGCAAGTGAATTTTTAAATGCTTTAGTGTGCCTTTTTGTTTTGTTTTTGAGCTTTTGTATAATTGGCTGAATTAACTGGCCTGAATTTCTAAATTGCCGTTTCTGGTCTGTAGCTTTTACTTCACATACTGATTTGGGGGCATTATTTTGGGTGTATCCTGGTGATGATTCTGTTGCAGGCTGGGCTGAACTGTGCTGTGCTTAGTTTTGACCTTGCAGCACAGAGTTGCATTCTCTCACCGCTCAACTCTGAAGAAATGGATCTAGGGCGCGATCTCCCGGCCACCTGCTCCGGACAATCATCTCGCTGTGGCGCCTCGTGGCCGGGGAAAGCCGGGAGATCCCGTTCCTGGGATTTGCCGGGCTTTCAACGCCTTGTGGGATTCAACACTAGTCTCGAGATGTTGCAAGAGGATTCCTGCCCATAAACGGGGACCAGACAGATCGGCACACATGGGGGTCTCTCAAGGGCAGGGTGGTGTCCTGGCACTGGTGCTGCCTGGTTACCCAGGCAGTGCAACCTGGGTGCCAGCTTGCAAGGGCACTGCCAGGTTGGCACTGGCATGGTGCACATGTGCGATTGGGCCGGGGTTGCACACCGTGGGTTTTGCCGAGGGGGGGGGGGGCGGCAGAGGGCCCTCCTGTGTTGCATTTGGGCTGGCGAGGTCTGATTTATTTTGTGGGCCCCGGAGATCAGGACGCCATTTGAAAATGGCATCCCAATTTGTCGCTGCAGTGGGAGATCCAGCGAGTGGGATTGTGCGGCCTCAGCCGTTCGTTCCCCGTTTAGTCCCCTTATCAAAACGTGTTGTGTTGAATAGCCACTGCGAGTGCCGGGAAACACGCGGCTAAACGCACTCGCTCGGGGACTTTGTTCCCTTTTTGGAAAGATTGCACCCCTAGTATCAACATCTGAACAACCAATTCTAACCGAAGGGGATCAGTTTCAATATATTGAGTTTTGGATATAAAGATGTGTTTTTGAAATTGCCGCAGACTGAGAGCAGATACTGATTGGTCAAGTGGATTTCGAGCATTGGATTTTTTTTTGGATTGAAGAAAGCTATTGTGAACACTTCAGCTGAAGGAAATTGCCCCAAGTCACTTGTCAGTACAGAATTGAGTATTGCTGAAAACGAGGTGTCCAATTGCACTACAGTTTCAATGCCGTTGGTGGTTGCTTGTTTTCAGATCCAGGCTCCTGCTGCGGAAAGTTTAAATACCAGCAGAGCAGATGGCCTGGAAGGGCCTGAATTAACAAAAGGTTTGTTTTCGTCAATTTGTTTGACTGTTGCACTTCTAGAGTTTTTAGGATCCATCTCGAAAGGTCAGTCTGCTTTTCTTGGCTGTGTCCCATGCATCCGTCAGAACAATGGGCAGACTTTAGCAGCCACTGAACAGCCCAGTTTCTCCAAGGAGGTGTACAGTGGGATCAGCTGCTGCTTTAACCCAAGTAGCTTGATCCTTTTGAGGGCAGCCGGACATTTCCTTTGGGCAGTTTACAGTTTATTCAGAGATTGCCCCTTCATATCTTAACTTTCTTGATTCTATTTATATCTGAGTTTTACACCAGTTTACTTTATGCTCTGTTTATTCCTCTGAAGCAGGTCAGTTGTCCTGTATTTGCTGGTTTTCAGGTTTTGAGCTGTTTTACGTAAAGAAAACATTGCTTTGTCCATGAAGTCATCCTGTCCCCGGGTGATGAACAAGGATACTATCAGATTTCCAGAGTTGATTAGAGGCACTCGGCAACCAGACAGCAGCTGTTCTGTTACTGACCCTAGCTTAAAGCACTTGTTTCACTTGGTAACTTGCTGTACTTTCTCCTACGGCAGGTTTTTTTGAACACTATATATGGCTTTTTGAGGGGGGCGGGGGGCGAAAATGAACAGATCACAGTGACCCGATGTGCTTGTGTGAAAATCTGCATGATTGCCACCCACCACCATGCGCTGCATCTGCAACGTTCACTCTTGGTAGGTCACTCTGGAGCAACGCAGGTTTAAGGTGATTAAAGGATTCGATGGGGTACACAAACTATTTCTTAATAGGTGACGTTCAGAAAATAGAGGCATAACCTTTCCTAATTGGTGTGAGGAAAATCGGGTGATGTCCGGATGGTGCTTCATGTGCACGGGTGGTGGGGCGTCTGCAGTGCTGTTTCCCAAGAGCTGTTGAGGCTCGGGATCAATTGAAAATATTGGAATGGACATTGATGGACTTCTGTTTGTCGGGGAATTAAGGATTATTGAATTGGGGGGGGGGGGTGTGATTGGAGTTGAGATGCAAATCGACCATGCTCTAATTGAATGGTGGAACAGGTTTGAGGGGCAGAATGTCCTCTTGTTCCCCAAGCTTGCCCCTCTCGCTCGTTCGTTATTTTGCTCGCACACTGTTGACCTCTGTGGTGTTCAATCTATTTATAATTGTTCGATACTTGGATAGGTTAAACTGTTCAAATTTTGTGGAATCAAAATCCCTTCATTCTCATCCCAAAGAATGAGATTTGCTCTTTCAGTGGCAGAAGGCATGCTCTTTTTTTTTTCAGCAACCATCAATGGAATGAGCATACTGTTCCTATTTTGGATATGGGAATTCCTTCTGTATCTTAATTAATCTTTAAGCTTTATTAGTGTCACAAGTTAGGCTTACATTAACACTGCAATGAAGTTACTGTGAAAAGCCCCGAGTCGCCACATTCTGGCGCCTGTTCGGGTACACAGAGGGAGAATTCAGAATGTCCAATTCACCTAAGAGCACGTCTTTCGGGACTTGTGAGAGGAAACCGGAGGAAACCCAAGCCGACACTGGGAGAACGTTCAGACTCCGTATAGACAGTGACCCTGGCTAACCATTGTGCTACTATGCCACCCACTGCAAGGAACACAATAGGCAATGTTACACAAAATTGATTTTGTGTCCTAAATGTAGTCTTGCTTTGTAGATTAGGATCATCTCTCCTTTTTTGGTATCTATTTTGTGAACAGCTGACCTCACCTAACTGATTCAAAGACTAGCTCAGTCCCACATGGGAGCAGATAATGTCCAACTCTGCAGTTCAATCAAACCTGGATACAGAAATATAGTTACCTTAACACATTTGGCCCTTTCCACACACTTGAGCCACCACTTCTTCCTCTGGTTGAATCAGATTGTTCAAGACCTCCTTATCCTACTTCAACCTTGAGCTGAGCTTCCAACCCTGTAATCTCCTTTATCATATGTTGCCTCCTTCCACTTCCCATAGTTTTGCTCCCCTCTATTCCTGCGTCCTGGTCATCCTTGCGCTTTTGAGCTCCGGCATTGACCCTGGCTGGCTTCCCATCACTCAACGTTTTACCCTACGTTTATTCTTCATCACTCTGCCCTTACTGACCTATGTTGACCTGTGATTTCCAAATGCCTATGGTTTAAAATGTCAATTCTCATGTCCAATTCCTTCACGGTCTTGCTCCTTCCATTTTTTTTAACTTTCTTCCTACAATATTCTCTCAGGCATACTTAGTCCAACCCTGACCCCTCTTACCCCACATCTGATAACCATGGCTTCGACCACCTAGACCTTTCTCAAGAATTCTCCTTCTATCTCCACAATGTGCAAGTTCTGGTTCTCTCTCTGAGTGGCCTGGTATCGTTTTTATGTATCTACTCCTCGCTCACCTGTTCACTTAATGCCCAGACTTGCCTTGAAAGAGATTCTAAGTTCATGTTAGTATATGCCACCCCCTTCCTTTGTAAAATGAAGAAATACTGCAAGCACTTTTTTGTGATATTAGTTTGGATAACCTTTAATTCGTTTACAATAATTGGCACTTATGGGACACCAGGTAACTGATGTGGGGGGAAAAAATGTCCCTTTAATTTGTTTCTCTTGAGCTTGGGAGGGGGTTTACTTTGAAACAGTGGAAGGGTCTTCTCCAAATGGTACTGATTGCAACTGATTTTTGAAGTGTTTGATTCAGATACCGACTAACCTGTGACTTGAGGGATGTTGAGAAATGCAAAATTATCCACTACTTTTATTGCAAAGATATAGCATTCCGTTTATTTTGATGATTAAGCTGCAGTGAAGCACTTAACGGTGATTGCCTCAATTGTCCTTTTTCTGGTATGTTCTGTAGGATTTAGTCTACATTGCGAGAGTGAGTAGCATTCTGTTCTCTTTTTAGTTTACACTGGAAAACAGTGGATCTTGTTCTTCACTCCGTTGTTCAGTTTGACCGTTTCTGCAGATCATTCTGTGGAAAGTTGAGCTTTACTCCATTTGTTGCAGTTTAACTTTGTGTAGTGCACTGTAGGTGCTAGGCACTTGGGGCGAAGGGGATCAAAGGATATGGGGGGGAAAGCGGGATTGGGCTATTGAGTTGTATGATAATGAATGGTGGAGCAGGCTCAAAGGGCCGCTCTGTTTCTGAAGCAAGGAAAATGTGACTTGACAGTGTAGCACCAGGTTATTCAACTTCATCTAAATGATTAATTTATACCAAGGGCTGTGGAACACGTTACCAGAGTTGACAAGAGCTGAAAGACAACGTTGATGTACAAGAATAGATTTGTCCTGATGTTGGGTGTTGGCTAGGTCTTTATGAAGTCTTCAAAGACTATGTGCATATACTCAGTGAAGATTCAAGCTAGGAGATGTCTCTGTGGTGCTTGTGCACATGGCTCTGTCCAACATGAGACTAACCCCATAGGTGTAGGTCACATGGTCTCTTCACTTGTGTGTGGGCAGTACTGTACTCAGTCCCACACTAACCTTTAATATGCTAGACCTTTGTACTACAAGTCCCATGCTTAAAGGAAAAGGGAATGCAAGGATGTCGGATCCAGGCTGGGTAATCCATGGGGAAGGATAACAATCAACAAGGGCGATTTGGGTGAAACAAGCTGTTGTACTTTCTGAAAAATGGCTGACTCAAAAGATCAATTTGGCTAAGGTGAGTTAATGGGCAGCACGGTGGCGCAGTGGTTAGCACTGCTGCCTCGTGGCGCTGAGGAACCGGGTTCAATCCCGGCCCTGGGTCACTGTCCATGTGGAGTTTGCACATTTGCCATGTGTCTGTGTGGGTTTCACCCCCACAACCTAAAGATGTGCAGGTGAAGTGGATTGGCCATGCTAAATTTGCCCCTTAATTGGGGGGGGGGGGGGGGGGGAAATTGAGTACTCTAAATTTATTTAAAGAGAAGCAAGGCTTCACGCATTGACTCTGTGGATGGTGTTTTATTTTATATAAAAGTATATATATTATTAAGGCGAAGGATAAATGCTCCCCTGTGCTGACAGAATCTTAAGCTTAGCTTGTACGTTGCTGAAACTGGGTATTACAAAACAAAAGCTATTAAATATATTGGAAATGATCAATTCTGGTTCCTCATCAGCTCTTGCAGCTTATTTCAGCCAATAGGTTGTAACAACCTTTTCCTATTTTAAAACCCTTTTGCTGTGTTGTTTCCTGCTGCCTGCACTGATCTGAGGCGGGACTGCCAAATACCAGAAATTGAATGGATGTTGAAGACCTAATGATTCTGAGCAGGTGATCGCTGGTTAAATGTCCTTTATTGCACCCTGATTGGGAAGCCCGAATGCTAGATCTCGGCAGTTCAGACAGCATCTGGAGAGAGGGAAACGGTTAGTGGTTCAGGTCAACTCTCTTTAATCAGAGCTGGGAAAGTTAAAACGTGTAATCGATTTTAAGTAAACTCATCCATTGTAATTAATTCAATTTGGAAAGAATTACAAAAGTGCAGTGTCATCAGACTGCACTAAAGTTATAATTTTGTGGTTACAATTTTTCCAATATCATGTTCTGATTTCATAAGAACATATTTTGCGGTGACCTGCTTGAATTAGGTTTTGTTCTGAATCAGGGATGAACTTGGCCTCCAGTAATTTCGCAATCCAGCTCTTGGTCTGTAACATTGCGTGTAGCAGATGAGGAACATATCAGCCACGATACAATGGCAGAGCAGACTCAATGGACCGAATGGCTGATTCTGTTCCTATATCTTATGAACTTATAGTATCCAAGTTGCTGGTAAAGTAAATGTTCGTAATTTTAAATTAAATAACTTGCTTGTGATGGAAGTAGCTTTGGAGGAATGAATGGAGCAAAGTGTGGTCAATGGTTCGTAGGGCAAGAACAAATACTTAATTCGGAACATTTTATCTTTGGCAACCTGGCTTCCATGACCATCCCGGGTGCAGTCTATTTCTCAATTCCTTCAAGGAAGCAGTTCCACTGTCTTTGCTGTGTCATTCAAAGATGCTGAATCTGCATTCTGATCAGACATGTTAACACATTTAGCTGAAGGATTAGTTTCTCCCTGTGGATTTGGAATCAATCCTACTTTTCACTGCAAAACTCTTATTCAATTTATTTTGTACAAAGCTGATTTATTCATTAGGACTGGACTGCAATCAGAAGACTGGTCACATTTCCATAGTGATGCTCTTCCTGTAGCACCTCGTGCAACTTTTTTGTGGATGTTAAATGTCATGTATGCTCCATGCACTACAAAATACAAGACACAGTGGGAACGGAAAGGAAAATAGTTGAGGTTAACTTGAAACATCTGTCTAATCCCATAAACCAAGCTATTGTGTGCAAGTACCTTATGTGTAAATGCACTCTGTCATTAACCTTTGAAAGTTAGTCTAGTGTAGGGAACACCAGGTCATTTCACTATTACTTGGAAATCTTTTGCATTTCTTGCCTGAAAATATTCAGTAGTTGCAATAATTTGTTTAGTAATTCATGAAACCTGGGACACTAAAATCCGGGACACTAAATAAAATCAGTTGTATGTCAGCGAGTGGCAAGTGACAATGGAGGGGAATAATTGTGCGGTAGGTGATGTGTTTTTACTTTTGGACCTTTGACATTGTTGATGCCTTTTGAAGGTTGGAACGCATTTTGAGGAAGTGCATATTTTCCATGTTTAAACTTCTGCACAGCTTTTTGAATGGTTACTGTATATCGTCACAATGCAATATAACATCATGTAACAACGAACCCTGTTTTCACACTTTCTTTTTCTCTCCTTCTCCAGCTGAACCACTGCCGTTGATGGATCTTTGTCGGCGTTCAGTACGCGTCGCTCTAGGCAAGGATCGCTTGAATGAAATCCACTCGCTACCACTACCAGCATCTCTGAAGAGTTACCTTCTGTACCAGTGACGGCTTAAGCAATGGACTCTAAAAGACATGTATTCAGGCAGTTATTCTGCTGATCCTCCATCCATTATGCGGTGGGCATTATTTTCGAACTCGAATCATCTTTTACCCCAAAGCTCAGCAGCTCCATGAGATTTTTTTTTGTTTTTGTTTAAACAAACGTCTTTATTTTAAAATCCAATTATTTTGAGGATCGAAAGAGGTTTTACATGTTGGGTGTGAATATATATTTTAGTGTATATGTCAATACAAACCTTTCCATTAATCCTTTCTGAAATCAAAATGCAAAACTAATTCTTCCAATTTGAGGGATTTGCTTGTTGTTTTTAATTTCAAAAGCAGCTTTCCTTTTTTAAAAATTTGGTGTGAAAACTTTTTCAAAAAATGGAAATCTATCCCTGTTTTCTGCCATAGGCAAATAGTGCTGAGGATCCGGTATATTAATAGCTGCTGTAGAAGTCTTTATGGATAAACACTGCCAGGTGGTACTTGGGATTGGGAAGAGAGGAGGGGTTGGTGAAAAGTCAGTTGGCTATTCGAGCGCAGGGGAAATTGTTGACAACTGGTCCAATTAGCGGCGTCCTTGAAGGATCCAAAGGGAACCGTTACACTATTGATTTCCTTACCTCCATGGTTTTTTTCCTGGTAGAAAACTAAACCAAATCTATGTTTAAATTATTGAATTACCTCACCTTCACTTTTTTTTTGTTTGGTCCAATCTCTTTTTTTTTTGTTGACATATTGCTTTTTTCGTGGTAACTGAAATGCACAAGAATATATCTGCATTGTGAATTAAAAGACTGCTGTCTTTTCAAGCCAAACACTTCTATCAACGACAAAAAAAACCCCACAAAGACTCTTACTAGCAGGTCTGGTAGCAAACTCCTCTAATAGCTTCACTTCAGAAATAACTGTTATAAGTGACTAGTTTTGGGGACTGTACCTGATGTGTCCTAATGTGGTGCAGCATCGATTGGTTCCAATGTGCAATATGTGAATGAAATGGTTGTTGTAAAGCTATCTTGAAATAAAATTTAACTTTTAAGTTTGGGTTTTGTTTACTTCTAGAGCAAACAAAAGTCGTTGTGTGCGGAGTTGAAATCCTACAGATGTCTGCAATAGGATATCCACAGAATGCCTGCTATCCGTGCCACTTGTTCAGTTCCCTGTCCTGTCCTTGCTGTGCTTTTCATATATATTCTCCAACATGTAATAATGCTAATCTTTTCTCACGTTTTCTCTCTGCACACTTGCTGTTTTCCAAATATCTACATTCTTCTGTATGGGTGCCAGTTTGTACAATTTCCTTGGTTTTTATTCTGTTTCACTTCATCAGGGTGTTAATCCGGTTAAGAGAACAACCAAAATAGTTTTAAATGCATCCTGTACAGACGACATCTCTAAGAATAAGCATCTATTGAAAGCTGCTGTAGGGTGCCTTGTTAATGAGCCTTAAGCAATTTCATTTGTCATGTATTTGGAAGGGAAATCCTGTGTCTCGAGGGGAAGGGATTGTTTAAAGGGAATATTGTAAACTGACGGTTTTACCAAGTGATGTCCATAGTTCAGAATTGAACTACATTAATCAATATTGAGACAGAGGCTGACCAACCTGATCATTAGCAGATATTTACAGTCAATATATAGTCATGTAATGTGACCGGAAATAAAATGTTGGTCCAAATGCTTATGTTGGCTTAAAGCTATGGGCAGCACGGTGGTGCAGTGGTTAGCACTGCTGCCTCATGGCGCTGAGGTCCCAGGTTCGATCCTGTATCTGGGTCACTGACCGTGTGGAGTTTGCACATTCTCCCCGTGTTTGCGTGGGTTACGCCCCTGCAACCCAAAGATGTGCAGGGTAGGTGGATTAGCCACACTAAATTGCCCCTTAATTGGAAAAAATGAATTGGGTACTCTTAAATTTATTTATTTTTAAAAGAAAAGGGGGAAAAAATGTTGGCTGTAAGCTTCAATGTGGAGTAGGTGATAGCTGCAGTGGGATCATTTGATTTGGATGTATCTTGGTGACTTCTAATTTTCCCTGATCATGATTCCTTTGGAATTTTAAATACAGCATGTAACTGCATCGAATGCTAACCGGATATACCTGCTAATTTCATCCATTGCAGTAATCACACAGTGTCATCTGTAAGGGTGTTTTTTTTTTCCCTTTTTTGAATACTTCTGGCCTGGGTAAGCTGAAGAGCTGCTATCTTCCATCTCCTCCTCCTCCTGTGCAAGCTTTTGTGAAGAATTCTCCACCTTCCATTCATCCGCTCCCTCTTAAACATGGCCATTTTTAAGGATTCTCTAAAATGAGCGGTGTTGGAGCCGCAAAGCAAAGAATTTTAGTCTCTTGATTGTTTTACATAATGAAAATGTATCTGATATACACACACACACACTTGCAATAACTGCCAGGTGAACTTGAAGCTCTTTGGCTCAACAACATGTTGAAAGGGAATCTTGTCAACCAGAAAAACTGCACCAATTGATTGCTTTTCTAATTGTACCTTTTGAAAAGCCCCAGTAATTGTCCAATACCCACTGTTCCTTGAACATCCTTGAAGTGCTTGGCTGACTGCAGCAATGATCAGGATCTTTTTAACGTGTTAAATAGGGGGTGAGACTATATTATGCCAATCTAGATTGTTAAACCGGTTTTAATTTATTACAAGACTGTCCAAGTGGTTGCCTCTCTTGTGTTCCCCTTTAGAATGTTGCACAGACTGAGGGGCTGCATCTGTTCTTAATTTCAGTCATCAAGCTGCCCATTGTCTATTATTGGACCTGCTTTTCACTAATCTCGTGCAGCATGTACATGAACTTGAATCTACTGAACTGTCCTCAACAATATTCTATTATTGCAGTCCTGTATGATTTGGAAACATTAACTCTTTATCCACTATGCTGTAGACATTGTATACAACCTAATAAAGTCTATTAAGAATAGAGGAAATTTTGTGGTACTCTTCATTGCAAATGCCTGACAGATTAATTTAAGGGATTTTTTAAAGCGAAAAATATAACTTGCTCTTGGGATCAACATTGGACAACAATGTCCAAACTGCACTAGTTGAATTAAGAGGGTGAAGTTCTGTTGTGAGTAATGTTTTTGGTACAGAGGTCCCAGGTTCGATCCCGGCTCTGGGTTACTGTCCATATGGAGTTTGCACATTCTCCCTGTGTCTGCGTGGGTTTCACTCCCACAAACCCAAAAATGTGTAGGGTAGGTGGATTGGCCATATCTTTTTATTAAAACAGTAAAATTATAGGCACGGTCAAATATATGCACGGTACAAACACTAATTTTGTTTCGGAGAAACAGGGTACCTTCCCCTCAGTATCAATGGGGGGGGGGTGGATACTCTGATTATTAAAATCGTTCACAACACCGTTGTACATAAAACAAATGGTACATGCACTAAATTGCGCTGGAGAGATACCCTCGTCTCTGTACCAACAAAAGGGAAAGGAAGGGGAGGAGAGAGAGGGGAAAGTAGGGTGGTGGGGAGGGCAGGAGTCTGGGTGTTGGTGGAGGGGGGCCCAATAGGACGCTGCCTGAACTATCGACAGAGGCAGAAAAACAAAAGAACCTTCAATTATGATGTGCCAGATTCCGGGAGTCCCCCAGAGGGGGTGAGGGGGACACGCTAAATTGCACCTTAACTGGGGGAAAAATAAATTGGGTACTGTAAATTTTTAAAAAGAAAAGAAAGTAATATTCTGCAGCACCATCCCAACCCTATTTTGCTATGATAGAGTCTGGTGATAGCAGTATATGCAAATAAAACAAAATGGGCAATGTTATTGGATATTTCTAAGTGTTGAACTGGCCCGGTTTCACTTTGTTGGAACTCAGCTGGACTGGCCAATCTTGGGGTTTGGGGTTAACAAATTCCTTGTTAACTTAATATTAATAATTATCGCTTATTGTCCCAAGTAGGCTTCAATGAAGTTACTGTGAAAAGCCCCTAGCCGCCACATTCTGGTGCCTGTTCGGGGAGGCCGGTACGGGAATTGAACCTGCGCTGCTGGCCTTGTTCTGCATTACAAGCCAGCTGTTTAGCCCACTGCTGAAACAGCCCCAGGCAGGGAGGGAGATTGGCAGGGAGATAGAAGATGCATAACTAGGTTTAACTGTAGATCAACAGTATAGTGTAGCCAACTAAAGCAGCACGGTAGCATATTGGTTAGCACAATTGCTTCACAGTTCCAGGATCCCAGGTTCAATTCCCGGCTGGATCACTGTCTGTGGAGTCTTGCACGTTCTCCCCGTGTGTGCGTGGGTTTCCTCCCACAGTCCAAAGATGTGCAGGTTAGGTGGATTGGCCATGCTAAATTTCCCTTAGTGTCCAAAATTTCCCTTAGTGTTGGGTGGGATTACTGGGTTATGGGGATAGGGTGTGGGCTTGGGTAGGGTGCTCTTTCCAAGAGCTGGTGCCGACTCGATGGGCCGAATGGTCTCCTGCACTGTAAATTCTATGGCTATGGTAAACTAACAACTAATTTAAGATAATCAGTTGAACTCTTTATCATGACTCATTTGCCCTTACTGCCAGCAATACGCACATACTTGTTCTCTGCAAACAAAAGGAATATGTTTAAGCCATGCACCTTTTCTTTGAATTGCCCAGGAGCATATCATTCCCTACTTGCTTTCTCCATGGCTGCAGTTCAGCCTAGTTGACTTGCTCACTTTTTCTTCATTTGCGGGATGTGGGTGTCGCTAGTTAGACCAGCATTTATTGCCCATCTGTAGTTGCCCTTCAGAAGGTGGTGGTAAGCTGCCTTCTTGAACTGCTGCAGTCCTGGAGTTGTAGGTGCACCCATTGTGCTGTTCAGGAGCGAGTTTTAGGATGTTGCTCCAGTGACAGAGAAGGAGCGGCAATATATTTCCAAGTCGGGGTGGAGAGTGACTTGGAGGGGAATTTCCAGGTGGTGGGGTTCCCAGGTATCTGCTGCTCCTGTCCTAGATGGTAGTGGGCTTGGGTTTGGAAGGTGCTGTCTAAGGAACCTTGGCGAGTTACTGCAGTGCATCCTGTAGATGGTACACACAGTTCGTCAGTGGTGGAGGGTTTGAATGTTTGTGGAAGGAGGAGCAATCAAGCGGGCTACTTTGTCCTGGATGGTGTTGAGCTTCTTGAGTGTTGTTGAAGCTGCACTCATCCAGGCAAGTGGAGAGTATTCCATTACATTCCTGATTTGTGCCTTGGGGATGGTGGACAGGTTTGGGAGGGAGGGGGGGCTGGTCAGGAGGAGGTGTTACCTTAAGATTCCTAGTCTTTGACCTGCCCTGGTAGTCACAGTATTAATATGGCTAGTCCAGTTCTGTTTCTGATCTATGATTGTAGGGGATTCAGCGATGGTAATGCCATTGAATGTCGATGGGTGGTGATTAGATCCTCTCTTGTAGGAGATGGTCATTGCCTGGCACTCGTGTGGCGAGGTGAGTGTAACCTGTGTGGCGTGAGGCAAATGTAACCTATCAGCACATTTTATTTTCTCCTGAAAAGTAAATTCATCTGGTAGTTTGAGGATAAAAGGTTCAGAAACATGTCTCTTTTCTGCAATATTCCAGTTGTGTAAAGACTCCTTCCTGTTTTCTGAGACTGAAATGGCTCTGTTTTTGGGGATGCGCGGTTAATTGTCACAATTTCTCCCTTATCCCTAAGGTGCATTGAGACCAAGAGAAACATTGTAAAAGGTTTTTGGGTTAATTGAAAGATAATGGTGGATTCACTGTCTTTTCAATAACTACAAGTCAGTGGGTTACTTATTTCTCATCTCCTGGGATTTAAGTAACTATCTTAAGCTCTTAAAATCAAAGGTTTGTTGATTGGAACTTGCATCTTCACCTGAATCGGATGGTGGTTTTTTTGGTACATTTTTAGAGCCTCTGATTTGCATTAATGCTGCAAGTAACTGAGGATAAAATTGAACTGAATTCTGTCTTCATCGCACAACATTCCCATGTCAGGATACCTTGCTGCCATTTACTCTCCCGCCAATAATCAAACATTAATTTGGAGCATGATACCATGGACCTGTATCACAGGAGCCAACGCATTCATGGGGTGGGTGTTTAAAACACCAATTATGTAGGGTGGCGCAGTGGTTAGCACTGCTGCTTCAAGGCGCCAGGAACCCGGGTTCGATCCTGGCCCTGGGTCACTGTCCGTGAGGAGTTTGCACATTCTCCCCGTGTCTGTATGGGTTTCACCCCCACAACCCAAAAGATGTGCAAGTTAGGGAGCAATTTAGCGTGGCTAATCCACCTAATTGGAAAAAAAACACCAATTATGAGATAGAGAAATACAGCACAGAACAGGCCCTTCTTGGTTGCGCCGAACTTTTGTCCTAGGTTAATCATAGAATTTTGGACAATTTTTCATGGCCAATCCACCCAACCTGCACATCTTTGGACTGTGGGAGGAAACCGGAGTACCCGGAGGAAACCCACGCAGTCATGGGGAGGATGTGCAGACTCCACATGACTCCATATGTTGACAGAAAAACAAATCTAATTGACTATAGTTAGATGTAGAGCACGCACCACATAAGGCTGGTACTGTATAGTATTAAATAAGAAAATGCCGTTTGATTTGAGATCACACCGTTCATTTGTTTTATGGATAGGGTTGTATTGGATTGATATAGGATAATTCCAAGTAAAGGATTTTTAATGTTCTCATTTAAATGTGTTCTATCGATCACAAATGAACTTTGGTATCTGGAGTAGTGAGTAGAGCTTGTTATATGCTTAAAAATTAGTGTGATTGGGGGTTCGGGCCAAGATGGCGGCGGCAGGCAGCACCAGGGTGATGGGCTCGGTCAAGGTGGTGAAGCCTTTACTGTCCCGGAACCAGAGCGAGGCCAAGCGGCGGGTGCGGGAGCTTTACCGGGCCTGGTACCGGGAGGTGCCCAACACCATACAGAAATTCCACCTGGACATCTCCGTGAAACAGGGACGGGATAAAGTGCGGGAAATGTTCATGAAAAATGCCCATGTCACCGACCCCCGGATCATTGACATGCTGGTGATTAAGGGTAAAATGGATCTTGAAGAAACTATTAAAGTATGGAAACAGCGGACACACATCATGCGCTACTTCCACGAAACAGAAAGCCCCCGACCCACAGATTTCCTCTCCAGGTTCTATGGTGGCCATGATGTGTAAATAATGCGGGAGAATGGCTATTGTAAAATAAATGTATTCAAAAATAATAAAGATCCTGTTTAATTTTTTTTTTAAACTTGTGTGATTGGAGAGTTCAAAAACATGGCTAAACGGGTTTAAGAGCTGCCACATCGGCCATAATGCAGAAGGCAATGGCAAAGCACTGCTGTACTTTGTCTAATCAATGATCAATCGAATGGAAGTTGATGGTCAGAACTGCCCTCATGGTGCATGGCAGCTGGAGGAGGAAGATTGTGGATGTTTATTGACAATATGGGTATCCCAGAGTCAGTACCGGTAGCATTTCTCACCCTGAATGTGGTGCAATAACATAGGCAGATCAATACCACTATCCACATTTACTAAGGGTAGGCCTTCTCTACACTCTTTGTGGTTTCCTTTGACGTCTCTTACTTTCAATTTCAATGAGCAATGTGACTAAGGAAAAAGCATCTGGGGTGCTTTCCCATTACCTTCCATGTGTTTGGAATACACAAGTCCTCTTCCGGAAGGATCCACTACCTGTAGACTATTATTGTGCCTCAATTGTAGCTCTTCCTCCACTGTAATTGAAGTTTTGCTGGTTCTGTCATTGGCCATGGGGTCATAACCTTGAACATGGGACCCTTTAATTGTATGGGTCTGAAGAAACTCCCAAAAGAAAAGGGGTAACCCAAACGTTGCCTGGAAGTAATCAGAGCTAAGTAAAATCGCCTCCCAAGTCAACCTCATCTGCCAAGTCGCTATCACCTTCCACAGACCAAGGAAAATACTTTATTGTCATTGGGCCAAGTGTAGGCCTGTACTACACACTGGAATAATGGAAGTAACATTCAGTAGAAATAGGTGATAATGGCTGCCTTTTACATGGTGCTTTTACTGAGGGTTTATGAGAGCACTTGCTGTGTGGGTGCCCAGGTTAGATTCAAGATACAAGTAAATACTTCCTGGTTTTAATAAAAGTTTTTATTTACACATAATTCCCCTTACAATCTTCCCAATTGCTGAACTATTGAGCCCTTGCTGGTCATGTGCAAAGTGAGCTACTTACAAGATTTGCATCCTCCGAACGGTGTGTGTGTGTGTGTGTGTGTGTGTCTTTGGGTCGATAAGTCAGGACATCCCACGAGGTTGAGGGTTCCCGAGTGCAATCTTTTCTTTTACTTTACTGCTCTTCCGTCTCATCAATAAGGCGGTTGGGACTCAAAAGCATGATCCAGCTTGATTAATTGGCATTCGGAGCAGATGTATAGTGCCTTTAACAATGTTTAAATACTTGCCAAAGCACTTCACGGAGCATAATAAGACTTGAAAACGTTGATGTCAAGCCAAAGAGGGAGATGTTCAAACAAGTGCCCAAATGTTTGATCAAAGTGGTAGGTCCATGAAATATCTTGAAGCAGTGACGGGGTGGTTTGGGAAGCGAATTTCAATGTTTCTACATCTCAAGATGGCTGCTAAAAGAAACCAACATTGCAAGGCAAAATTCTTGGGGGTTGTAGGGCTGGAGGAGGTTATAGAAATTGGGAGGCGTGAGGTCCATGGAGTCATTGGAATTCAAGGGTAAGGATGTTTGAAGCATTAGTGAATCAGTGAGAACAAGGGTAATGAGCAAATAGAGCTAATATTTTTATTTAATAAATTTAGAGTACCCAATTCATTTTTTCCAATTAAGGGGAAATTTAGCGTGGCCAATCCACCTACTCTGCACATCTTTGGGTTGTGGGGGTGAAACCCACGCAGACGCGGGGAGAATGTGCAAACTCCACACGGACAGTGACCCAGAGCCGGGATCGAACCTGGGACCTCAGCGCCGTGAGGCAGCAGTGCTAGCCATTGCGCCGCTAGAGCAAATAATGTGAGCTGGCATATGAACAGAAGAGTTTTCGATTAGCTCATGTTAATGGAGGATGGAAAATGGGATGGCAGCCAGGAAAGCAATAGTCTAGTCTGGAGGCAGCAAAAACATGTGTGAGGGTTTCCACAGTAGATGGACTGAGTCAGGGCTGGAGATATTATGGAGGTGGGTGATGGTTGGTGGTGTTGATGATGGTGAGGATTTGGCTCGGAAGGTCACCTCGATGTCAAATCGGACACCTAGGTTGCTAACAGCCTAGTTCAGCCTGCGACAGTGGCGAGGAGGGTGTTGCAAACATTATGTTGGCTCCAAAGACAATGGAATCAGTCTGCCTAATGTTTAATTGGCTGATGTTGAGAACAGTGCCGAGTCTTGTTAACAGAGTGTTAGTTATCCTTTATGGAATCTATCCATCTGCATAAAACCTGTTAGTTGTTTTGTATGGAAACATTCCAATATAAATCAAATGCATGGCTGTGGGGAAAGAGCAGGGGTTGGAACTAACTTGTTCAAAGAGCTGGTACAACAAAAAGAGTTGAATGGCTGCCTTCTGTGCCGTACAATTCTATGATTAAGTAGGAATCCCACTTTCATTCAGAGGAGACTTTGTTTTTGCAATTTTTATATTTAAATTAGTTTCAATTCTGGCATCTTGAATACTCCTTATTTTCATTGGTGTCCTTGCCTTCAGCTGCCTGGGCCCTTAACTTGGGCACTCCCTCCCAATCCTAACCTCTGCCCCTCCACTTTTCACATCCTTCAAGATGCTCCTCAAAGCCTATCCCTTAAGGGTTCCTTACCACCGAGGCCTGTGGAAGCTCATTCATTGAGTATGTTCAAGACTGAGATGGATAGATTTCTAGGTACTAATGACATCAGGGATAAGGGAATAGTGGGAAAAATAGGATAGAGATAAATGATCAGCTGTATTCTGTTTGAATGTCAGAGCAAGCTCGATGGGCTGAATGGCCTATTCCTCTTATTTCCTATGTTCCTAATAATATATTCCTTTCATGTGGCTCAGCTTTTAATTTTGTTTGTCAGGCGCCTTGGGATATTTTATTACAGTGAAGGTGCTCTATAAATACAAGTTGCATTACCAGACAAGTATTGTGACAGATCCCGGTTAAAAAAACATTTCTCTCGGGTGGCATTGTGGCGCAGTGGTTAGCACTGCTGCCTCGCAGCGCTAAGGACCCAGGTTCGATCCCAGCCCCGGGTCACTGCCCGTGTGGAGTTTGCACGTTCTCCCCGTGTCTGCATGTCTCACCCCCGCAACCCAAAGATGTGCAGGGTACGTGGATTGGTCACGCTAAATTGCCCCGTAATTGGAAAAAAATAATTGGGTATTCTAAATTTCTAAAGAAAAAACATATCTCTCTCTCTCACTCATGCACACACTCAGAAACAAAGTATAAACATCTTGTTTAGTTGCACAAATTACATTACTGGCGACTGACTTTGTAAACAATCACCTGTGCCACTGTATCTATACTGTTTGCTTACCTTTCTTTTTTTTTTTCAATTCTTTCCATTAAAGGAAAAAAGAGGAACCGAGGTCTGTGTACCACTTGAGTGTTTTGTTCATGAGCTATGCTTTCCGCATTCCTCCGCTAGGACCCAAAGTGGGGACAAGGGATGGCCGTATAATAGAGAGCCTGTGTTGAAGTGAAACCTGCAACTGACATTTGTGGTTAGCATTGCCTCACAGCGCCAGGGACCCAGGTTCCGTTCCGGCCTTGGGTCACTGTCTGTGTCGAGTCTGCACGTTCTCCCAGTGTCTGCGTGGGGTTTCCTCCGGGTGCTCCGGTTTCCTCCCACAAGTCCAAAGATGTGCAGGTTAGGTGGATTGGCTACGCTAAAATGAGTGTCCAAAAGATGTGATGGTTGGGTGGAATTAGAGGGATTCAGGAATAGGGCAGGGGAGTGGGTTTGCATTTATGAAACCGGGGGGGGGGGGGAAGTATTGTTATAAGTTCATTTGAATATGCAGCAATTCAATGGGTTTTCTGTTTTTTGTAATGTTGTCTATTTATGGTTCTAACAATGTAGATTAACTCGAATGTTTTCTCATGTCTTGGGTCGCAATTTATGTTTTCAAATATTTAAACAGTCTGGCCCAATGGGCGGGACTTAATCTTGTTAATATAGTGCCTGTCTGAGTGGGGAGGAACTGTATGTGGTAGATGTCTGGGGACAATAAATGATGCAGTGATTGCACAAGACTCTTGTTCTACCTGCCTTTGTGCCAGCATTGTGTTGGAGGGGTACTTTTATTTATTTTTTGTTAAAAGTTAGAGTACTGGATTAATTTTTCCAATTAAGGGGCAATTTAGCATGGCCAATCTACATAACCTGCACATCTTTGGGTTGTGGGGGCGAAACCCACGCAGACACGGGGAGAATGTGCAAACTCCACACGGACAGTGACCCAGGGCCGGGATCGAGCCTGGGACCTCGGCGCCGTGAGGCAGCAGGGCTAACCCACTGCGCCACTGTGTGGAGCGGGTACTTTTAATCCAGTGGCAGCTTTTTCAATGAGCTTTCCCTGGAAAAGCACATAGAATGGGAAATATTAAAGAGTGCAGTTGAAGTTAATAAAAGCAAAATACCGCAGATGCCGGATATCTGAAATTAAAAACAAAATCTTGGAAATACTCGGCAGGTCTGGCAGCATGTGTGGAGAGAGAAGCAGAGTGAACGGGCGGAATGTTCCGGTCTGCCCATCCCGAAACCCCGGGCTGGAATTTCTGGCTCACATCAAATTGTCCGTCCCACCGTGACGATTCTCGCAGGGAACTGGACCGGGATATTTACCCCTGCATTTCGACTCTAATCTGACTCCTCGTCGGACACTTTCTCACCTAATGCCCCTCATTTATTCGCCCAATACAGTGGGTCCACAGTGGGGTCTGTGACCAATCGCACTGTAGATAAATTCTGAACGGCTTCCTTTGTCCTTGAGAAGGCTTCCTGAATTTAATCCATGTAAAGGTCATGTTATTTTCATGGTGGAATGATGAATCCTTCTGGAATAAATGACTGTATTGTGGTTATTTGTCAAAGAGGGCAGGGATGTCTTGCTGCTTTGCTTCTGTTTATGTTTGTTAACTGTGCAATGTGAAGTGAATATTTAGTACTTTGTAATGCTGTGACAGGGGGTCCTGTGACACATTGGGGGTGGGGAAGGGGTTGCTGGTTAGCTCAGATGGCTGGTGTGGATGAGATTGATGCCAACAGCACAGGGTTCGATCCCCGTTCTGGGGGGCGAGGGGGGGGGGGGGGTTTGAGACCTGCCTCCTTGCCCGATCTGTGGTGGAGGTTCTGTCGCTGTGGGTCTGATCTGCCTTTGACATCTAAAGGAGAAGGATCAGCTGTTTAATGACGGCTAAACCTGCATTGGGTTTAATGGGTGAGATCCTTGAATTTTGGTCATTAATATCTGGGGGGAACAATATTTATTTGAAATGGACCAGAAGACGAGGAACACAAAAGGGAATTTTAGTCTGCAAATCTCAATTTTAAAGTTCAGTCAAGCTGTGAGACTCGATCCAGCAAAAAAATGTCTCCCATTATTTGAGTGCGAAGGATAGTGGTTATTCCTCAAACAGGTCTTTGCAAGCCTTTAAGTTTTAAGTAACATTTAAGTTTTGCTCAGGGTGTTCATGCCAGCAGGTTAATCTTTTTTTAATGAATTTCGAGTACCCAATTATTTTTTTCCCAATTAAGGGGCAATTTAGCGCGACCAATCCACCTAGCCTGCACATCTTTGGGTTGTGGGGGTGAAACCCACACAGACACGGGGAGAATGTGCAAACTCCACACGGACAGTGACCCAGAGCCGGGATCGAACCTGGGACCTCAGCGCCGTGAGGCCGCAGTGCTAACCCACTGTCCCACCGTGCTGCCCCTCAACAGGTTAATCTTGAAGAGGTAGAGACGAGAGAAGTTTAGTAACAGGGAGTTGCAATCGGAATTAAAATCCTAGTAGTTAATCGCTTGGACACAGAGCGATGTGAAGGCTCAAGTATTCATTTTGAAACCGTCTCCTCTTGCAGGAAAAGTCCCAAATTAATCCAATTGTGTCAGTAGTCAAGTTCCCGTTTTGCCATATGTGGTTAAAATGATTGGGTCCTAACTGTCTTTTTCTTCCTAAAATGTTTTCGCTGGAATGTCTGTTTTTAAAATCTGAAAGCTGTCTCAGAACAAAAATATTGCACTGTGGAACCCAGACACCCAAACAGGATTCGGTTCCAGCTACGCTGAATATTTGAAATGAATGACCTCTTCTCTTAGTTTGACGTGTTCACTGTTCAAACAGGACAATGTAGCAACCAATAATGCAGTCGTCAGTTGTTCTCAGACATCTTAATTGGCAACTGGTGGTAAAGTCTGTCTATAAACAGTTTTTAAAGGGATCACATGGCCTGATCTGAAATGCTGACACATGACACAAGGGTAATTAACCTCTGGCAGATCCTCAGACTGTCTCTTGTTCAGTTGAAATGTTGGGTGTCAATGTGAGTACTTCAGCTTACCATTTGGCAGAGGTCTTATCCACCCGAATTTCCTCAGCCTATCACGCCGTCAGAAATGCAAACGCAACCATTTTTTTGCGAAGGGCGAGCTGTTCTTTTAGCAAATTAATGTGGGGCCTTTGAAACAGCTGGCAAAGTGTCAAACGATGATTTGTTTTTATTATTTGCTGTAATGTCGACACTCGAAATCTCGCCTCCCGTCTGCTGCCCTAAAATATTGGCACCTTCCTGGTTTGCTGTTCCCTCAGTATCTATCCCTTCCAGTGCCTCACAAGTGGCCACCGTTTGATATGTGATTGGTGGGAGATTGGCAGGTAGTTTCATTCTCAAGCCATCACGTTAATGCTTGAAACTGTTATGCAGTGTTCATAATGGAGTGGGGAACTGGTTTATCAGCAGCAAGAACTCCAAATGTTTTTTCTTCAACAATCCCCTTTGACCTGTGGCTGTTGTGGCTAATTGTGGTGCATTCCACAACACTGAGAGTGTGATTGGTTAACTCCACGCAGACTTGGTCTGGCTCACTCTCCTCTCTCTCTCCATCTTTTGCTGATCGCTGAAAGACTTTATATTGTTCACTGCGTGACCCAATTGACCAGAAGGTTAGGGAGAACTCCGCTGGTCATCTTCGTAATGGGAGGGCGGCACGGCAGCACAATGGTTAGCACTGTTGCTTCACAGCGTCAGGGTCCCGGGTTCAATTCCCGGCTCGGGTCACTGTCTGTGCGGAGTCTGCATGTCCTCGCTTTGTCTGCGTGGGTTTCCTCCGGGTGCCTCGGTTTCCTCCCACAAAGCCAACCTGTGTTGCCCTATTATGTATTTTCTTTTTCTTTTCTTTTTTTTTCATGCACAAAATGATCTGTTTGAGCTGCTCGCGCAAAAAAAAATACTTTTCACTGTACCTCGGTACACGTGACAATAAACAAATCCATCCATTCAAGGCGTGCTTGTTAGGTGAATTGGACATTCTGAATTCTCACTCTGTACCCGAACAGACATTTTGGAGTGTGGCGACTCGGGTCTTTTCACAGTTGGGGGGGGGGGGGGTTGGGGGGTGCCGTGGGGAAAGCAGGGGTGAGCATTTAGCCCACGCCCTTCTGACTTGAAGGCAATAGGATGCTTTCAACTGAGACATGGCCGACACCGAGGCAGCTGTGTTCACAAGGGTTTCTTTGATCTGAAGATTGGCAACTCAACCTCATACTGCTCCCATTCTTCAGTAGTTTGCAGGAGAGAATGAAAGAGTGACTAAATGGGCGCATTTAGACTAACTGTTTGCCTGCTTGAAAGAGGAATGAAACAAGACTGGATTCACACTTCCTGCTACGTAACAATGATTTGCAGAATTTACATTGTGCACCCGGGACTAAATCGGTTAATTTTACATGCAAAAGCCACAGTATGGACAGGCATCCTCGAAGCAAGAAAAAACGTATATATAAGATATGCAATTATTTTTCTCCTTAAAAGCAAATGGCCAAGTTGGAGATTCACCATCCTGCCACACATGGAGAGTAAGGCTACAGAAACCTGTAAGCCACATAACTGTGCTATTCCAAAGTTAAAGAATGGAATTGAAGTATTTCTTTTTCGTTAACCATTTGCAAACCCACTTGATGGCGCACGAGAGATGAAGATTTATTTCTCAAGAAAACCCAATTCTAAAAATCTTTCTGAAGCTGGAAACCAGCTACTTTCTCAAGCCATCTGGCAGCAAGGCATCAAACAATACTAACCAGCTTAATTTCTTTTTAAAAGTTTGGAAGATGTAATTCCAGTAAGTTAAATTTAATTTTGTAGAAGTGTAGATCCGGTATTTAAATCACAGAATTGTTGTAGGGTAGAAGGAGGTCATTTGGCCCATCGGGGGTGGTAGGGTGGCACAGTGGCTAGCATTGCTGCCTCTCAGCACCAGCACCCGGGTTCGATTCCTGTCTGATGACTGTGTGGATTTTGCACCTTCTCCCCGTGTATACGTGGGTTTTCTCCGGGTGCTCCGGTTTCCTCCCACAGTCCACAGTTGTGCAGGTTAGGTGCACTGGTCATGGTAAATTGTCCCTTTGTGTGCAAAAGGTTAGGTGGGGTTATGGGATTAGGGCAGGGATGTGGTCCTAGGTGGGTGCTCCTTTGGAGGCTCGGTGCAGACTCGATGGGCTGAATGGCCTCCTTCTGCACTGTAGGGATTCTATGATTCAACCCTGTCTGCACCAGCTCTTTAAGCGAGTATCATGACTTAGTGCCATTCTCCTGCCTTTTCCTCATACCCCTAAACGTTGTTTCTATTCAAATAATAATTGAATACCCTCTTGAATACTTAGATTAAACCTGCCTCCAGGCAGTGCATTCCAGACCTGAAACACTTGAGTGAAAAGATTTTCTCCCATCACGTTTACTTATTTTGCGTATCACTTTAAATCTGTGCACTCTTACCTTGATTCTTTAATGAGTGGTATTAGCAAAATAAAAGCAGTTTTAAGGGATTTATATTTGTATTGGAAAACATTAGAAATAAGGTATATCCCAGGTTCGATCCCGGCTCTGGGGCACTGTCCGTGTGGAGTTTGCACATTCTCCCCGTGTCTGCGTGGGTTTCGCCCCCACAAACCAAACATGTGCAGAGTAGGTGGATTGGCCACGATAAATTGCCCCTTAATTGGAAAAAATAATTGGGTAATCTAAATTTATTAAAAAAAGAAAAAAAAAAAGAAATAAGGTATAGATTTAAGTGGGTTTAATTTAATGTTTCTGTGCCTGGAAGGGTAAAATCTATAGTTAGATTCATGTTGGACAAACATGTTTGCATGCATAGGGTTGGTTTCAATTACAACTGTGATTCTATTGTGCTTAGAGAGGTCTACGGTGTGAAGAATAAATAAAAGGCTAAGCATGTGGGTGTTAGTTAGCAACTGGGGCCTTGTAAGGTGGAGAGGCTTCTAAGTTTTAGTTAGCTAATTTGATCGCAGTTCGTTCCAAAGACTAGAGTGGAAACATCTCTCAGCTTTGCTAGAAGAAAATCTATACCAAGACGTAATGGATAAGAAAACAGATGCTGGGAATCAGTCCAGCTAGTTAAGGAAACTAGAGAAATGAGGAGAAGTGCCCAAGAAGTCTGGAGTTAAGTACACAGAGACCAAGGTACGGTTCAGAACAATTCAAAGAAGTATAAACCAATTGTTCTGAGTTAAAGAGACAATTGAACTAACCACATTTAAAATGGTGCAGCAACCTTCAGAGGTAAAACAAGTTCCTGATACCATTCAAATACAGTGTGGGAATCAAGAGTTAAAGCAATTGTGAACACTTTGCACAGCACTCAAGACAAAACAAAATCCTAAAGGGGTTGGTGTAAAACCCTGGACTGGATTTGCAGTTAAAAATGGAGCAGAAGGTTTGTTTAACAGTGCCATTTGGAAAACCTGGTCTGGATTTCGGAGTTCAAACCACTAAGGAAAATCATACTTATGAGAGAAGATTTTAAAGTGTGTTTTTGGGAGTGGAGTTTGGAAACTCTCACGTGACAATCATCTGGGGGGGATTCTGAGGAGACATCCACAGACATTCACTTGGGGTTCAGAGTGGAGAGTGTACACAGTCATCTTATGTGCTTAAAAGGGACTTTGTGTTAATGAGACTATTGTAGATTAAGATGTATTTTGTAATCCGTGTTAATCCTAAAAATTGTTACGCTAAAGGGAGAGGAAAGGAGTATCATATCATAATCCAATTTTTTTATGTTTAATGATTTTTCCTGTTAACATTAATTATCGTTCCTGTGACTCTGTTCCTCCACCTTTTATTTGAAAAAGGCTAATAGTTGTGGTCTTTTGAGCCAAGGTTGCATTCTGGGAGCTTCCAAACATCAAGTTGGATCGTAACATTCGGGACAGTTTTTCTACTCTGACCAGCCCCCTCGTGATTTGGAACATCTCTATCAAATCTCAAGTTAGCTTTCTCCTCTAAAGAGGGCTGTCCAACTTCTCCAATCTCTTTTCAGGACGGAAGCTTCTCATCTTGGCACCATTCTCCTAAACCTCTTCTGTACTCTCTCCAAAGAGTTCACATCCTTCCTAAACTCCAGCAGGTTGGTTAAACTCAATTTAACCTTTAGAAATCAGCGCTGACTCTTCTGATTCAACCCACGTTTTTCCACGTGACTGTTAATTCTATCCTGAATGATTGTTTCTAGAAGCTTCTCCATCACCAGAGTTAAACTGACTAATTTGTGACTGCTGGGCTTATCCTTAAAACTTTTTGGAACAAAAATGTAAATGTAAATGGAATAGGAATGACCCTGGTAATTATAGGCCGGTTAGACTTACTTCGGTGGTCGGTAAGTTAATGGAAAAGGTCCTGAAGGATAGAATTTATGGGCAGCACGGTGGCCTAGTGGTTAGCACAACCGCCTCACGGCGCTGAGGTCCCAGGTTCGATCCCGGCTCTGGGTCACTGTCCGTGTGGAGTTTGCACATTCTCCCCGTGTCTGCGTGGGTTTCGCCCCCACAACCCAAAAATGTGCAGAGTAGGTGGATTGGCCATGCTAAATTGCCCCTTAATAGAAAAAATAATTGGGTAATCTAAATTTAAAAAAAAAAAAAAAAAAGAATTTATGACCAATTGGAAAGATGCAGCTTAATCCAGGATAGTCAACACGGATTCGTGAAGGGTAAGTCTTGCCTCACAAATCTGATTGAATTCTTTGAGGAGGTAACTAAGTGTGTAGATGAAGATAGAGCAGTTGATGTCGTATACATGGATTTTAGTAAGGCGTTTGATAAGGTTCCCCATGGTCGGCTCATGAAGAAAGTAAGGAGGTGTGGGATAGGGGGAAATTTGGCCAATTGGATAAGTAACTGGCTATCACATAGAAGACAGAGGGTGGTGGTGGATGGAAAATTTTCAGGCTGGAGACCAGTTACCAGCGGTGTACCACAGGGATCAGTGCTGGGTCCTCTGCTATTTGTGTTTTTTATCAATGACTTGGAGGAGGGGGCTGAAGGGTGGGTCAGTAAATTTGCTGATGACACCAAGGTTGGTGGAGTAGTGGATTAGGTGGAGGGCTGTTGTAGGCTGCAAAGAGACATTGATAGGATGCAGAGCTGGGCCGAAAAATGGCAGATGGAGTTTAACTCTGATAAGTGCGAGGTGATTCATTTTGATAGAAAAAATGTGAATGCGGATTGCAGGATGAACGGCAGGGTTCTGAGGAATGTGGAGGAACAGAGAGATCTTGGGGTTCATGTCCACAGATCTCTGAAGGTTGCCTCTCTAGTGGATAGAGCCATGAAGAAGGCCTATAGTGTGTTAGCGTTTATTAACAGGGGGCTTGAGTTTAAGAGCCGCGGGGTTATGCTGCAACTATACATGACCCTGTTGAGAGCACATTTGGAGTATTGTGCAGTTCTGGTCACCTCACTATAGGAAGGATGTGGAAGCATTGGAAAGGGTGCAAAGGAAATTTACCAGGATGCTGCCTGGTTTGCAGGATAGGTCTTATGAGGAAAGGTTGAGGGAGCTAGGGCTTTTCTCTTTGGAGCGGAGGAGGATGAGAGGCGACTTAATAGAGGTTTATAAGATGATGAGGGGGATAGATAGAGTGGACGTTCAGAGACTATTTCCTCAGGTGGATGTAGCTGTTACAAGGGAGCATAACTATAAGATTCAGGGTGGGAGATATAGGAGGGATGTCCGAGGTAGGTTCTTTACTCAGAGAGTGGTTAGGGTATGGAATGGACTGCCTGCTGTGATAGTGGAGTCGAACACTTTAGGAACTTTCAAGGGGTTATTGGATAGGCTCATGGAGCACACCAGAATGACAGGGAGTGGGATAGCTTGATCTTGGTTTTGGACAATGCTCGACACAACATCGAGGGCCGAAGGGCCTGTTCTGCGCTGTACTGTTCTATGTCTATGTTCTATGTTTGCAATCCAGTCCTCTGGCGGTTCTCCTGAATCTAGGAAAGACTGAAAGTTTATGGCCAGCACCCCTGCAAATCCCACTCTCACTTCCTTCTATATTCTCATCTGGTCCCGATGCCTTGTCAACTTTATACGTGCCGGCAATTTATCCGAATCACCACCTTATCAACTTTGAATCTTTCTAGTGACAATTACCTCGTTTGTCACCGTTTCCTGGATGGAATCTACTTCCTTGGTAAAGGCAGATGTGCAAAAGCATTAATTTAAAAAAATTAAGGGCCAATTTAACGTGGCCAATCCACCAACCTACACATCTTAGCGTTTGTGGGGGTGAAACCCACGCAGACACGGGGAGAGTATGCAAACTCCACACGGACAGTGACCCGGGTCCTCGGAGGCGTGGGGCAGCGGTGCTAACCACTGTGCCATTGTGCCGCCTTACCGAAGTATTAACACCTCAGACTCAATGTGCAAATCCCCTTTTTCGTCCTTTTACTATTTATGTGCTGATAGAATACTTTGGGATTCCCCTCACTGCCAGTCTTCTCCTAATCTCTCTTTGCCTCTCTTATTTGCTTTGCCACCTCCTGTCTGAAACTCTTGGTATTCAGCTTGGTTCTGACACCTGGCATGAGCAAAATCTTTCTTCTCTATCTTAATGTCACCCAGGAAGCTCTGGAATTGTTTGTCCTCTTTTTGGAGGAATATACCTTTAATGTGCCCGAGACATTTATTTTTTTAAAGGTAGCCTATTGTTCTGCTAGTTTTTCCTGTCAACCATGGATTCCAGTCCCTCTGACCCTGCTCCGTTCGTGCCCCATTGAAGTCAGCTCTGCCCCCAGTTAATTATTCTCTCTCTGGATTTCCCATTGCCCTTTTCTAAGCTCATCCTAAACATGATACAATGTTCGCCGTCTCCTAAATAACTCCCCATTGATCACTTGATCCATTTGGCCCACCTCATTTTCAAGAGCCAGGTTCAGCAGAATCTCCTTCCTTGTCGGACTGGACACATTCTGCTGCTGACAATTCTCCTGAGCACACACAAGGAACTCTTGCCCCTCTGCAGTTTACACTGCCACTATCCTGAATAGTACGCACTGAAACATACAGGCACACAGTTAAAATTCTACATACACACGCCTCTTTAAAACCCCAAAATGTGCACAGGCACATACAGTGCATACATGTGGAAACAGGCAAACACTGCCACATATGCACCCAATGATACAGATACAAATACCAATGTAACCAATTTTAGCAGTTCACCAGATGGGGCGACAGATGCAAGTTGTACACCCTCAGCCGTCTTTGGGCTGTTGTGTTGATATAAAAAAAACTCCCAAAGTTTATTTAAAGTCCAATTTGCCAGATGTAATCCAATGTTTTTCCTTCACTATTATGACACTATATTTCAAAAGTGCTTAATTGCCTGTAAATTCACAAAAGGCGAAATATAAATCCCAAGTTTTTTTAAAACGTGAAAACATAGAAAATAGGTGCAGGATTCGGCCATTCAATATGGTCATGGCTGACCGTGCAAATTCAGTAGCCCAGTTCCGCCTTCTCTCCGTACCCCTTGATCCCTTTAGCCGCAAGGGCCACGTCCAGCTCCCTCTTGTATCCAACGAACCGGCCCCAACAGCTTTCTGTGGTAGAGAATTCCACACGTTTGCAACTCTCTGAGCGAAGTTGTTTCTCATCTCAGCCCTGAATGGCTTACCCCTTATTCTTAGGCTGCGCCCCCGAGTTCTGGACGTCCCTAACATATGGGAACATTCTTCCCGCATCCAGCCTGTCCAGTTCCATCATGATTTTATACATTTCTATGAGATCCCGTCTCATCCTTCTAAACTCCAGTGAGTACAAGCCCAATCGGTCCAATCTTTCTTTATATGTCTGTATAAATAGCAAAGGCAGCAATTCTATTGTGTCTCACGCCTTCTAATGTTACTTTACTGCCATTTCCATCATCTTTGGTAAGTCTATGCATTTTCCAAGAGGCAGACCCGCTCTGGGGAATAGCTATCCGCTTATTGGATTAATAGATGTCTGCCCATCAGGACAACTGCTCACGCTCCCGGACAGAGAGTGAAGTGTCCCAGAGGGTGGAGGGGATCCTTGACAGACATAGAAGAAAATGCTGGTGTACGCGAGAGAGTTCCTTCAACGGTGCATCATTTTACAAGATGATTGCTTCAGTTTTGTTGAGAAGAAATGCGCATTGTTGATCTCTTGTGCTTCTGATTGAAGTACAGGTGGCACAGTGAACAAAATACAGTATCCTGGAGACTCCGACTCCTGTGAGGGAAGTTCACAAATTGACATATTCCTGTAAAATTGTAAGATGGAGATCAGAGACAACGCAGGAAATGATTGCTTTTCATTATTTTGTTTATACTTTTGGCACTTGAATGTGACAAATACGTATTTTATGAATCACATTGCACTGTTTAAAGGTAATCTGGATCTAAAATTGCAAATCTCCAGTATGATAATAATCTTTATTGTCAAAAATAGGCGTACGATAACACTGCAATGAAGTTACTGTGAAAATCCCCCAGTCGTCACATTCCGGAGCCTGTTCAGGTACACAGAGCAAGAATTCATAATGTCCAATTCACCAAACAAGCACGTCTTTCTACAAATATATAAAACAAGAAAGAGTGGCTAAGGTAAATATTGGTCCTTTAGAGGATGAGAAGGGAGATTTAATAATGGGAGATGAGGAAATGGCTGAGGAACTGAACAGGTTTTTTGGGTCGGTCTTCACAGTGGAAGACACAAATAACATGCCAGTGACTGATAGAAATGAGGCTATGACAGGTGAGGACCTTGAGATGATTGTTATCACTAAG
This sequence comes from Scyliorhinus canicula, assembly GCF_902713615.1. Classification (NCBI taxonomy): domain Eukaryota; kingdom Metazoa; phylum Chordata; class Chondrichthyes; order Carcharhiniformes; family Scyliorhinidae; genus Scyliorhinus; species Scyliorhinus canicula. Next base: position 136,844,988 of record NC_052161.1, read on the forward strand.
GAGGGAGTGATGGGAAAGCTAATGGGGCTAAAGGTAAATAAGTCTCCTGGCCCTGATGGAATGCATCCCAGAGTGCTAAAAGAGATGGCTAGGGAAATTGCAAATGCACTAGTGATAATTTACCAAAATTCACAAGACTCTGGGGTGGTACCGGTGGATTGGAAATTAGCAAACGTGACACCACTGTTTAAAAAAGGAGGTAGGCAGAGAGCTGGAAATTATAGGCCAGTGAGTTTAACTTCGGTAGTAGGGAAGATGCTGGAATCTATCATCAAGGAAGAAATTGCGAGGCATCTGGATAGAAATTGTCCCATTGGGCAGACGCAGCATGGGTTCATAAAGGGCAGGTCGTGCCTAACTAATTTAGTGGAATTTTTTGAGGACATTACCAGTGCAGTAGATAACGGGGAGCCGATGGATGTGGTATATCTGGATTTCCAGAAAGCCTTTGACAAGGTGCCACACAAAAGGTTGCTGCATAAGATAAAGATGCATGGCATTAAGGGTAAAGTAGTAGCATGGATAGAGGATTGGTTCATTAATAGAAAGCAAAGAGTTGGGATAAATGGGTTTTTCTCTGGTTGGCAATCAGCAGCTAGTGGTGTCCCTCAGGGATCAGTGTTGGGCCCACAATTGTTCACAATTTACATAGATGATTTGGAGTTGGGGACCGAGGGCAATGTGTCCAAGTTTGCAGACGACACTAAAATGAGTGGTAAAGCGAAAAGTGCAGAGGATACTGGAAGTCTGCAGAGGGATTTGGATAGGTTAAGTGAATGGGCTAGGGTCTGGCAGATGGAATACAATGTTGACAAATGTGAGGTTATCCATTTTGGTAGGAATAACAGCAAACGGGATTATTATTTAAACGATAAAATATTGAAACATGCTGCTGTGCAGAGAGACCTGGGTGTGTGAGTGCATGAGTCGCAAAAAGTTGGTTTACAGGTGCAACAGGTGATGAAGAAGGCAAATGGAGTTTTGTCCTTCATTGCTAGAGGGATGGAGTTTAAGATTAGGGAGATAATGCTGCAATTGTATAAGGTGTTAGTGAGGCCACACCTGGAGTATTGTGTTCAGTTTTTGTCTTCTTACCTGAGAAAGGACATACTGGCGCTGGAGGGTGTGCAGAGGAGATTCACTAGGTTAATCCCAGAGCTGAAGGGGTTGGATTATGAGGAGAGGTTGAGTAGACTGGGAACTCGTTGGAATTTAGAAGGATGAGGGGGATCTTATAGAAACATTTAAAATTATGAAGGGAATAGATAGCATAGATGCGGGCAGGTTGTTTCCACTGGCGGGTGAAAGCAGAACTAGGGGGCATAGCCTGAAAATAAGGGGAAGTAGATTTAGGACTGAGTTTAGGAGGAACTTTTTCACCCAAAGGGTTGTGAATCTATGGAATTCCTTGCCCAGTGAAGCACTTGAGGCTCCTTCATTAAATGTTTTTAAGGTAAAGATAGAGGGCGGTATTCTCCGCTCCCGGGACTAAGTGGCCACGTCATAGTGAACGCCGTCGCGTTTCACAATGGTGCAAACAGGTCCCGGGCACGACCTATTCTGGCCCTGGGGGCCAGCACGGCGCTGGAGTGGTTCACGCCGCTCCAGCCTCCTTACGCGGTGCCAAATGGGCACTGTGCCAACCCGCGCATGCGCAGTTTGGCTGCGCCATCCTGCGCATACGCGGGGAACTTCTTACGCGTGCCGGCCCCTCACCAACATGGCGCCGCTAATGATGGCCGTGAAACCACTGTTTTTTTAAAAAATGTTTTTATTAAGGTATTTGAAAATTTTTCTAATAATAACATTAATAATGACATCAACATGGTATAATAAACATTCCCCCCCCCCCCCCCCCCCCCCCATCCCAATCTTCACACACCCCAACCATAAAACAACAATCTGGCCCTCTCCCCCCCCCCCGGAATACTGCATCTGCTGACATTTTAATTTTCCCCGAGAAAGCTGATGAATGGCTGCCCCCTCCGGGAGAACCCTAACATTGACCCTCTTAAAGCGAACTTTATTTTCTCGAGACTGAGAAACCCAGCCATGTCACTAATCCAGGTCTCTACACTCAGGGGCTTCGAGTCCCTCCACATTAACAAGATCCGTCTCCGGGCTACCAGGGAGGCAAACGGCAAGACGTCAGCCTCTTTCGCCCCCTGAACTCCCGGATCCTTCGACACTCCAAAGATCGCTACCTTTGGACTTGGAACCACCCGTGTTTTAGCACCGTGGACATTGCCTCAGCAAAACCCTGACAAAACCCTCTAAGCTTTGAGCATGCCCAAAACATGTGGACATGATTTGCTGGGCTCCCCGCGCACCTCACACACCTGTCCTCTACCCCGAAAAACGTACTCATCCTAGCCATTGACATGTGTGCCCGGTGGGCTACTTTGAACTGTATCAGGCTGAGCCTGGCACGTGATGAGGAGGTATTAACCCTGCTTAGGGCATCCGCCCATAGACCCGCCTCTATCTCTCTTCCTAGCTTATCCTCCTACTTGCCCTTAAGCTTCTGCAAGAAACCATTGTTGATTGTTGTAAACAAAAAACTCATCTGGTTCAGTCCTGACCTTCAAGGAAGGAAATCTGCCGGCCTTACCTGGCCTGGCCTACATGTGACTCCAGACCCACAGCGATGTGATTGACTATTATTAACTGCTCCCCTATGGTATTATAACCCACTCCATTCAAGGGAAAATAGGGATGGGCAACAAATATTGGCCTTGCCAGGCCCACATCCCATTAAAGAATGAACAAACTCGAGTGTGGAATTGAGGAAGCGCTGCTTTGTTAAACGTGCTGACTTTCAGATGAGTTGTTAACCTGCGGATCGTCTGCTATGCAAGGTGGACATAAAAGATCACACGGCACTATTTTGAAGAAGTGGCGTTATCCCTCAATCAACGTCACTTGCACTGAGGTTATTGTGTGCAAATTGGTTGCCACATTTCCTACTTTACAACAGTGAACATTTAAAAAGTACATTGCTTCATTCTGTGATTATGCAAGCACAAGTTTTTTTAAAACAATTGTGCAATGTCTTGTAACAGGCAAGAAAATACTTTAAATGTGCTCATCATAAAGATTCAAAATTCCTTATTTATTGTTTAATTCTTGTATATTATGTTTGCCTAGACATACACTACAGCAGACCCCCATGGGCATGCTCCGTCATTCAACACGATCTTGGCTGATCTCCTCTCAACCTCAACTACACCATCCTGCCCGTTCTCCATAACCCTTCAACCCATTGCTGATTACAAATCTGCCTATCTCCTCCACAAATTTACTCAATGTGTCGGCATCTACCGTACTCTGGTGTAGTAAATACCACAGATTCACGACCCTCTGAGAGAAGTAATTTCTTCCCATCTCAGTTTCAAATCTACTACCCCTGATCCTAAAGCTATGACCTCTCGTTCTAGATTGCCTCACGAGAGGAAACTTCCGCTCCATGTCAACTTTGTCAGTATCTTTTATCATCTTATATACCTTAGTGAAATCTTCTCTTATTTTTCTAAACCTGAGGGAGTGGAGATCTAAACTGCTGGCTCTCTCTTCATAGAATCCCTGCAATGCAAAAGGAGGCCATTTGGCCCATCATGTCTGCATCGACCCTCCAAAATAATACCCGAAGTGTGCCCAATCACCCACCCTATCCCCGTAACCCAGCAACCCAATTAACCTTGTTACTCCACACAGACCGTGACCCGAGGCTAGAATTGAACCTGGGACCCTGGAGCTGTGAGGCAGCAGTGCTAACCAATGTGTCACCATACCACCCTAATACAAATCCCTCATCTCTGGAAGCAATCTAATGAAGCTCCTCCAAACTGCCTCCAATGCCGCTACCACTACAGAATAGGGGCTGTTTAGCACAGGGCTAAATCGCCTGCTTTGAAAGCAGACCAAGCAGGCCAGCAGCACGGTTCGATTCCCGTAACAGCCTTCCTGTACAGGCGCCGGAATGTGGCGACTAGGGGCTTTTCACAGTAACTTCATTTGAAGCCTACTCGTGACAATAAGCGGATTTTCATTTTCATTTTTTTTCAGCTTCCTCAAATACGGGGACCAAAACTGTGCGCAATACTCCAGGTGTGGACTCACCAATACCCTGTACAGTTACAGCAACACTTCCCTACTTTTATACTCTATTCCTTTAGATATTAAGGCCAAAATTCCATTTGCCTTCCTTATTACCTGCTTTTAGTGTGTATGGCTGGGACCCTTAAAAGTTTGGGCAAACTTTTTCAGTGCAAAGTTAAAATTTGTACCCAGAGATGCAACTATTCAATTATCTTGGGGACTTTCTTCACCGAAACCAAACCAAACCAGTCAGCGTCATCTGCTTCCTCTGCCTAGGTTTTATATTTCATTGTGGCTTTTGTTTGTGTGTTTCCCTTTCATCTTTCCAAACTGCGTTGCTTCATTTTATTTGGATATTCAAACTGGAAAGGCACCAGATGGTGAATCAGCATTCGAGGTAACTTATGTTTTTACTCAATAGCCAACGCAATGGGGCATGTTCAGACTGATTTTGACTGTGTCCACACACTACATGAATCAAACATTCTGGAACAGGGCAACACAACCAGATGATACTGGTTCATCGGACCAGTGTTTGTATATGTTTCCCATATGTTTGTAAACCATGCTGTGGCTTACTATAGTGAGGGAACAGCACGGTAAAGCATTGGGTGGCTCGGAGTTCATCGTTTCCTTCCTTGATTTGTTTGAGCAGTAGACCCATTGTTTGCACATCTCTCCATTTGTGAGCAGGGCTGTTTGTCGGCTGGAACCCTATTTCACTGATCCATTTACTGTTGGAATATACTTCGAAGTTGAAAGTGCACCACACATTCTGGCTGGAATCTCCCTTTTGTTATGGGCCAGGGTTTAGAAAACTCCAAAGTATATCATGGAGTTCATCTGACCTACAACTGTTTATTGAATGTGGCTAGGGTGAGCACAGGACCCAGCCTTTCAGGTGTTATTCCAGAGTTCTTAGGCGCTTTTAATCAAAAAACAACCTTTATTCTACGAATCTAATTAACATTTGTACAAACACACATAGTAAGAATTTTTATTAACTACAAACATAAAGACCCCACACAGCTACAGTAATCTATGTATAACCCTTAATGAATTCCCCCTTAACTGTTCCAATTCAATAACAAAATCCAAGTAAAACCAGAAACCCCTTTTTCAAAGGTGTGGCCCAGTGCACATCATTCTCACTGGTATAAGACTTGTTTGTGATACTCTGTTCTCCTTTTCAAACAGCAGGTTTAAATTCTTTGCAGAAAGCAAGTATCTCTTTTAAGTTACCAAGCAATCTGGAAACAGCTTTTAAAATGAAGATAGAGAGACACTTCTTTCAACCTGTGCAGTTCAAAACCAGTCCAAACTCAAAGAGAAAATAAAACCCACAGAGCCACAGCCCAGCTCCACTCACACAATGACATCACTGAAGCCATGTGATAAGACAAAAACATTTCTTAAACACTTCTACTAAGATGTTTTGAATGAAAATATTGAGTAGTATTTAATGGACATAAGGTCATTTATTCTTAGTTTATAGCTGAAACCAACATTTGGTCTGTGAGCCTTTGTAAGGTCAACTTGGATCAACCAAAATGCAGTCAAAGTATTAAAAACATAATTGTAACAGTGAACTCTCCAATATCCAGCAGTCAATAAGATTAGAACTAAATTGGATAATTGGGCATAGAATCATAGAACGGTTACAGCACAGAAGGGCTTGGGTCACTGTCTGGGCGGAGTCTGCACATTCTCCCTGTGTGCGTGGGTTTCCTCCGGGTGCTCCGGTTTCCTCCCACACGTCCAAAGATGTGCAGGTTAGATGGATTGGCCATGATAAATTTCCCTTGGTGTCCAAAATTGCCCTTCGTGTTGGGTGGGGTTACTGGGTTATGAGGATAGGGTGGAGGTGTGGGCTTGGGTAGGGTGCTCTTTCCAAGATCCGGTGCAGACTAGATGGGCCGAATGGCCTTCTTCCGTAAATTCTATGCAATCTATGAGACCATTCAGCCTGTCATATTTGGGTTGGCCCTCTGAAGGACCAATTCACCTTATACCACTCTTCAACCCTTTCCCTGTGGTCCTGAAAATTGTTCCTTTTCAAATAATCTAATTCTCTTTTGAGAGCCTTAATCGAGCCTAGCTCCACCACACGCTCAGATAGTGCATTCCAAATCCTAACCGCTCGCTGTGTGAGAAGGTTTTTCCTCATGCCACCATTGCTTCTTCTGCCAATCACCTCAAGATCTGTGCCCTTTGGCTCTTGATCCTTTCACAAGTGGGAGTGGTTTATCCCCATCCCCTCCATCCAGACCCCGACGTAATTTTGAATTCCTCTATCAAATCTCCTCTCAGCTTTCACTTCTCCATGGGGAACAGTCCCAATTTCGCCACTCTTTCCGTGTGATTGAAGCTCCTCATGCCTGGGACCGTCCCGTGAATCTTTTCTGCAACTCCCCCTGATGCCTTAATACACATCCTCCCTAAAGTGTGTTGCCTAGAACTAGGGCACAATGTTCTAGTTGAGGCCGAATTAGTGACAGAAAGAAATTCAACATAACCTTCTGTGGTAATCACCACTGTTGTATATATTAGGAGATGTGTGGTAAGACCCTGTACTACAGGTACGTCGGTAGTCCCTGCCTGCTGGCTCCGCCCAGTAGGCGAAATATAAATATGTCCGCTCCCCATACAGCAGCCACTTCACCAGCTGCTGTAGGAGGCTACACATCTTCGCGTAATAAAGCCTCAGTTGTATTCAACTCTCGTCTTTGTGCAATTGATCGTGCATCAATTTATTACACTAAGATTTTCAGAAGATGGACCTCCGCGTTAAGCCGATCGCCTGCAGCTGGATCCGCAATCAAGCGACGCCAAAAAGGACTTTGAACATTGGCTAGCTTGTTTCGAAGCTTACATCAGGCCTGCACCCGACCCAATTCCGGAAACTCAGAAGATCCAGATACTCTACTCGCGGCTGAGCTCCAACGTATTTCCGCTTATCCAGGACGCACCGACCTACGATGCAGCCATGGTGCTACTGAAAGAGAATTACGCCCAGCAGACGAACATGCTCTTCGCCAGACACATACTCTCTACTCGTCGTCAACTCCCTGGTGAGTTTGTAGAAAATTTCTGGCGTGCGTTAATTCCCCTGGTCAGAGACTGTGACTGTCAGGCCGTCACAGCCACGGAACATTCAAACCTCCTCATGCAGGACACTTTCATTGCAGGATAGGGTCAGACCTCATACGCCAGCGACTTTTAGAGGGGACCACTCTCGACCTCGCAGAAACCAAAATGCTGGCGCTATCGATGTCGGTCGCCTCACGCAATATTCAGGCCCACACCTCCAGCCGCGTGGCCCACCCCTCCTAGGCATCGTGGACTCCACAGGCGGCCGCCCCACCGGGGGCCTCACCCGGCCAATCCTACGCCTGTGCCACACGTCAGCCAGCCAACTCCGGGGCCCCCCGATGTTACTTCTGCGGGCAACAGAAACACCCCCGCCAAAGCTGGCCGGCCCGCAGCCCATACAGCAACCATTTTGCAGCTGCTGTAGGAGGCCACACATCTTAGTGTAATAAAGCCTCAGTTGTATTCAACTCGCGTCTTTATGCAATTGATCGTGCATCACCTTCTTGCTCTTGCACTCTCTGCCCCATTGATAGTGCCCATGGGGATTGTTGATTAATCACAGTCCTGCCATCACAATGATTTATGCATGTATACACGAGTCCTTCTGCTGCCGAAGCCACTTTACAATTGTAAATTTATTTTCATAAAGGGAAATGATAAAGGGGCTGCAATTTAGACAGTGATGGACACTGGAATGTGATGGAAACTGAGGGGAAATAAAACAGATCAATATTGGATCATTCAGGATTTCCATATAATATTCAAATTATGAAAATATCCAGTGGTCAGTTGTAAATGTTGTTTGTTTGCAACAGCAGGTCTGATTCGAATACGCCAAGAGAGGCAGAAAATTGTTTTCGTAAGGAAGCTACTTCGCAAAGACAGATTGTCCTTCTTCTGCAAACAGGTTTAATTGCAAATCAAATCAAAACTGCCAATTAAACTGTAGACTATATCCTGAAACTGATCAATGTAGAATGAAACTAAATGGTTCGTATCTGGCGGCTGAATGAACTGCAGGCAACCTTAATATAATCTGATAATTTTATTTGAATTTTGAAGGGGGCAAGAGGTAAATCTTACCTCGCCAGCTGCATTTTTTTTTTAGAACAGTACAGCACAGAACAGGCCCTTCGGCCCTCGATGTTGTGCCGAGCAATGATCACCCTACTCAAACTCACGTATCCACCCTATACCCGTAACCCAACAACTCCCCCTTAACCTTACTTTTTAGGACACTACGGGCAATTTAGCATGGCCAATCCACCTAACCCGCACATCTTTGGACTGTGGGAGGAAACCGGAGCACCCGGAGGAAACCCACGCACACACGGGGAGGACGTGCAGACTCCACACAGACAGTGACCCAGCCGGGAATCGAACCTGGGACCCTGGAGCTGTGAAGCATTGATGCTAACCACTATGCTACCGTGCTGCCTCAATTCTTTAATCCTTCTGGGTGTCCCAAGATACAAAACATCAAGACCCCGTATGAGGGGAGATATGAGCTCACGTATATTGTATCATGCTTCTGGACCAGATTTGATGGTGTTCACAGAGTTGGCTAAGTGCTATGTATTTTAACTTTTATATCTAAGGACAAAGTGCAGTTAAAAGTTGTGCGAGTAAACTCTGCAGTACTGATTTTCTGCTTCTCTGTAATCTTTATATTTTAATAAGCTTCATTGATAATGTAAGCCTGAAACACAATGTCTGACTGTGCATATATTCTTTCACTTTCTGAAGGCTCGGGGAATGGGAGGGGATTCTTGCCAATTGCAGTGAGTGAATTACAGTAGCAGGGGTTTCTGTTCAAACTTGAAGAGTTGGGAGAGGGTATGGAGGAGGGGTTCTGGTATGAGGTGCTCCAGAGAGTGAATGCCTCCACCTCGTGCCCAAGGTTGGAGCTGATATAGCTGAAGGTGGTACACCTCACAAAGGCGAGTATGAGCCGGCTCTTTGAGGGGGTAGAAGATGTGTGTGGACATTGCAGGGGCGGGGGGGGGGGGGGGGGGGGGGGGGGGGGGGGGGTGCAAACTATGTTCATATGTTTTGATCCTGTCCAAAGCCAGAGGTGATGTGGAGATGCCGGCGTTGGACTGGGGTGAGCACAGTAAGAAATCTTACAAAACCAGGTTCAAACACATGTATGAAACAAACATGTTGAACTTTAACCTGGCGTTGTAAGACTTCTTACAAAGCTAGAGGATTACTGGAGGGAGGTTTTTAGGGTAATCTCTAAAGCGGTGCACATGAAACTGGACCCGGACTCTCTGGAGGCCATATTCGGGGTGTCGGACCAGCCGGGGTTGGAAACGGGCGCGGAGGCAGATGTTGTAGCCTTCGCCTCGTTGATCGCCCGAAGGCGGATCCTGTTAGGGTGGAGATCAACCTCGCCACCCTGTGCCCTGGCGTGGTGGGGGGACCTGCTGGAAGTCTTACCTCTTGGGAAGGTGAAGTTTGAACTGAGGGGCAGGATGGAGGGGTTCTACAATTCATGGGCGTTATTTATTATGCACTTTCAAGAACTGGATAACATTGAACATTAGCAGGGAGGGGCGGGGGGGGGGGGGATGTCTGTGTATGTTGATGGTGAGTGTGGATGATTCCTGATTCCGTCTTTATTTGATGTTTATAGAACATAGAACATTACAACGCAGTACGGGCCCTTCGGTAGTTCCTAAAGTGTTCGACTCCACTATCACAGCAGGCAGTCCATTCCATACCCTAACCACTCTCTGAGTAAAGAACCTACCTCGGACATCCCTCCTATATCTCCCACCCTGAATCTTATAGTTATGCTCCCTTGTAACAGCTACATCCACCTGAGGAAATAGTCTCTGAACGTCCACTCTATCTATCCCCCTCATCATCTTATAAACCTCTATTAAGTCGCCTCTCATCCTCCTCCGCTCCAAAGAGAAAAGCCCTAGCTCCCTCAACGTTTCTCATAAGACCTATCCTGCAAACCAGGCAGCATCCTGGTAAATTTCCTTTGCACCCTTTCCAAAGCTTCCACATCCTTCCTATAATGTGGTGACCAGAATTGCACGCAGTACTCCAGGAGCGGCCGCACCAGAGTTATGTACAGCTGCAGCATGACCTGTGGCTCCGAAACTCAATCCCCCGACTGATAAAGGCTAGCACACCATATGCCTTCTTAACTATTAATCTGGCTGGCAACTTTCAGGGATTTATGTACCTGGATGCCGAGATCTCTCTGTTCATCTACACGACCAAGAATCTTGCCATTAGCCCAGTACTCTGCATTCCTGTTACTCCTTCCAAAGTGAACCACCTCACACTTTTCCGCATTAAACTCCATCTGCCACCTCTCAGCCCAGCTCTGCAGCTTATCTATGTCCCTCTGTATCCTATAACATCCTTCAGCACTATCCACAACTCCACCGACCTTCGTGTCATCTGCAAATTTACTAACCCATCCTTCTACACCCTCTTCCAGGTCATTTATAAAAATGACAAACAGCAGTGGCCCCAAAACAGATCCTTGCGGTACACCACTAGTAACTGAACTCCAGGATGAATATTTGCCATCAACCACCACCCTCTGTCTTCTTTCAACTAGCCAATTACTGATCCAAACCGCTAAATCACCTTCAATCCCATACTTCCTTATTTTCTGCTGACATGTGGGTTGTTGTTTGGGGGTTGGTGGGAGGATGGGATTGTTGTTGTTGAAATGGGGATTGACATTGTCTTTGTTACCGTTGATTGTTTGTTGGTGGGTGTAAATTTTGAAGAAAATGCGAAAAAGGAGGAGAATAAAAAATATTTTTTTTTAAACTTGGCTACTTCTACGTAATGGGTACGGTGCACACAATTGGTCATGATTTTAGCCCAGTCTGTCCGGAATGGAGCAGGTGAACGCTACGATAGGGGAAATTTATCAATATAAATAATTAATAAATTCTCCCAGTTCTACAGTTGTCTCCCTGTTGTCTCTCCAATCGTCACCAATGCATGTTTTCAGGATGAGGAGGCGAGCTGACTATTATTTTCCATTTGATCATTAGCTCAGGGATGGTCTGCCTGATTGAAACACTTTCATTGTCCAGAACTTTCTCTTTGAAAAGGAAGTTTGAACAAAAGAACGGCATCCGACTTTGAAAACTGCAGCTTGATGTGTAATTCAAGTCATCACTTGTACTGAAAGGACGTAGAGCTCACACAGCAGGGAGACACGTACGCCCAACTTTAATTGTATTTAAAGCTTGGATGTAGGTGTGGCCAAGTCACAGGTTTGCTGATGAGGTGGGTGAGTAAACAGTAACAGGGTGGGTCACACTAGTTTGGATGGGGGAGGGTGGGGAACAATCTATTTGGTCTGTTCATGTCCTCTTGACTACACTGGGAGCATTATTATAACAAATGTGGAGTAAGATAATACCTCTTCCATTCCACCTCTCCATGTACATGGTATTACATCAGACATACAGCACAGGCCATTCGGCCCAACATGTCCATGCTTCTGTCTCTGCTCCATTCGACCCACCCCCCACTTTTCCTCAACTACATCTATCATTGTTACCCTCTATTCCTTTCTCTCTCATATGCAGGCCCAGATTTTCCTGAAATGAGTCTACACTCTTCGCTGTAACCACCCCCTGTTGTCATAAGTTCCATATTCTCGTCATTCTTTGGGTCAATTTTTTTCTGCTGAATTCTCTATTCCATTTCTCAGTGACTTATGTTGACGGCCACTAGTTAAGCTCCTCCCCACAAGAAGAAACATTCTCTCTGCGTCCACTCTCTCAAGACCTTTCACAATTGTAAAGACCTTGGTAAAGTCCCACTTGCTATCAAACAGCCCCCGTGTGGGATGTGGGAGCAGAAAGGATCAAAATGAATCAATGATGGTTACATTGCCGACAGTGTCCTGTTAATGCTCATGGGATTTGTGGCCATGTGGAAACACACCCTGCCCACCTCCCTGGAAATCCCTTCCCCCAGCGGTATCGTCAAGGGGATGGGTATGGCCAAGCTCAATCGCTGGCCCACCAGGTGTTGGCACTCCTCAGTGCAATCCTCAGAAGTGCTGCCCCACTGCACAGGAAGCAGGGGATTAGCAGAGCTCACATCAAACAAAGGACAAGTGCATTGTGGCCGCTGAAACCCTCCCTGAAAGACTGCCCATCTCAGAGTAGAAGCCTCACCAGTGACACTATCAGCTAGCCCACCCCTGAGGACCTCGAGCTGTCTCCAAAGGCCTGCCTGTCCACCGCATCCCTGAACCCATCCATCCTGTTCCTCGCCTGGAAACCTGACCAGCGCTCCGTCAAAACCTGTGTGTTAAACCCAGACTGCAAATAACATTGCAGCGAAGGTGCCAGCAAACTCACTCATCGCTTGCTCACCCCATCTGTAGGACCTTCCCGCACACCAGCCTCTTCGCATGGAGGCGAGGCTGCACACGGTGACCGGCTCCCCCACACAACCACCCTGCTGGTGGGATAACACACGGCCCAACCAGGGAGGAGATCCGCAGTAGACCCCCACTCGGAGAAACAGGCCGGGGACTACAGAGCCTAGCGCTAAAATGGGTTGCGGTATCATTGTTGGCAGGAACGGGTGGTGAGGATAGAGGCTCCCCAAACCCCAGGCCAGGTGCCAGTCAAGATGGGTTCGAGTTTCAGTGGGCACAACACCATCTTGAAGGGGCCGGGGAAGTGGTTGGGGGGGCAGCTTTGGGACAGGTTGGGGGTGGTGTGGCAGTCCAATCGGGGTGACCATGTAACCGGGTGGCATTGGATGGTCAAAGGAATCCTTGACCTTGCTGTCATTCTGTTTCTCTCCCCCCCTCCACCCACAGATACACGGATATCAGACCACAGCCAGCTATGCTCATTACATACCTTCCCACTGCTATTGTCGCTGATGCACAGCGGCGAGAGCACCTGGGTCTGCCCAGGGAGGACCCTGCACAAGAGGAGCCTGCCCCAAAAGAGCAGAGGCCAATTGGTGAGGTCCAAGCATTGGCCATCCAAGAGGCTGAGTAAGAGGCAAAGTGGGCACCGCCTCATGCCACATGTATACCATTGGTGTCTGTCCTTCAAGGAGCCGCCGGTGTGCATGTGCCACCACCAACTCTGACTCACCAGGGAGACTGTGTGCCACCTGTGCCAGCTGAAGGCACAATTGGCACCACAGGGGTTTGAAGGAGGACACCGGCTGCCAGTGGTTGCCAAGTTGACGATAGCCCTGAACCTTCATGTCTCTGGCTCATTCCAGGGCATGAGTAGATCTCGCAACACATCGCCACACAAGTGTATCTGCTCAGTAACGGATGCCCTCAGCGCACAGGCATCGCACTACATCACCTTAAACCTGGACCAGGCCCACTATGATGCCTGGGCAGCAGGATTTGCCTCCATGGCTGCCATGCCCCAGGTCTAGGGGGTGATCGATTGCACACATATAGTCTGCCAGGCACCGGATGGCACCGGATTGACGAGGAGTGCTTCTCATCAATAGGAAGTGGCAAGCTCCATGGGCGGTCTGTCACTGGTAGTCTTTATGTGCAAGGTTCCTGGCCAAAGAGGACAATACAAGTGCTGACGTTTGGTGGATGGTGGGCGGTAAGGCAGCTGAGGTGTTGGTCTCTAGGGGGTTGGGGAGCGATGTAAGGAGTGAGGGATGGGAGTGATGCCAGGGGGCACAAAGATGGTGACACACCTGAGCTGCCCTAAGGGGGTCATTCTTCTTTCGGCACTGCGTAGTGGTTCCCCCGGTGATTCTACCAGCACTGACATCTCTTCCCAGGCACAGTTCAGTAGGACTGGAGTCCTTTGTAACTGAAATACAAATAAAAGTAATATTTGAGTAAAATACATTGAGTTCATCATTAAAATGAAATATTTTTTAAGCCACTATCTTTTTGCATGAAGCTGTTGACCAAAGTAATACATAACTGGTGAATATGAAAGTTTTGTATTGATTTGTATATCTTCTTGCTAATGACCTTTCATCAAAAGGAATTTCTGCTTCACAACCCAAAAATACTCCCCGGGTGAACTTCAAAAGGGCAGTGTCAACAACTTAAGAAATCAATAGCCCTCGACAAGGATTTTCACCACATGTATGAGCGTGTAGGTAAAAAGTGAACCTTTGTTTTGAGGCCCTTTTTACTTTTTGGCTTTGATGAGCAGAGCTATCCAGAACGGCAGCTAAGAAATTGGCTTCATTAGGATCTGATGTGCTGGCACTGGAAGCATAAGGAAGCCTTTAATTATAAAACACTATTCGGAGTTTGGCTGCAGTTAGGCAGCATATGTAATGCACATTGAGCTGGGAAATGAAAACCAGCTTGTGCACGTTGTTTACTGATCCCAGTAGTTTGACCCTCTGGGCGAGCTTTTCCGGTTCCCCATTCCTTCCCTCTGGCGTATTGTCCGGTGACGGAGGCAGCTCTCCACTGGCCGACGGCGGGATCTTCCAGTCCGGCTGATGTCCGCGGTGTTTTGGCCCCCCCCCACCTCCCGCCGCAGGGGAACCCGCCAAGGGTTGACTTGCGAGGCCTCTGCTCCCACCTCTTGTCTGAACCTGATTGTGTTTAATGCACACAGCATTGCAGACCCTACACCATTTGGAATATCGTCAATACCTGAGTATTTAACCTTTGTCAGGAGGAGGGGGAGGGGGTGCTGCAGTTACAATAAAACCTTGTCGAGTGGTATGGCACATTTAATGTACTCATTCGCTGTGTGGACTGGCAGGTCAAAGGTTCACCCCTTGTGACTCCACCCTAAGAAAACTCCCGAATTCCCCAAAGGAATGGGAGAGAAAATTCCGGGGAGACGCCGACCTGAACATGAATTCTCTCACAGCTCCAGGCACTGAACTCAAGAATAGTGTCGCCTCAGGTTTACGCCTGGTGCAATAATGTGCAGTTGGGAAGGGTAGGATAGGATCTGGATTTAAATTCAAATAGAGGTGTGTGGGCGGTGGGTGGGGGAGGAGTAGTAGAAGAGCGTGTGTGTGTGTGTGTGTTTGTGAGAGAGATCTGTAGCGGAATAATAAGCTCCAAATAGTAGAAAATCTAAATTTTAAAGAATTGGGGCCTAGTTTTCCCGATGGTGGCGTTGGTTTTCGATGCCATGATAGCTGCCTGGCCTTTTCAATGCCATGTTGCCGTTTGAACAGCGGACTTCTTGAGAACAAAATCCCAGAAGATAACTGTGAAGAAGGCCATGTTTTGACTTCATTCAAATCTGTGGCTGACCAGAGGTAAACATTAAAAATCCCGCAGCCGAGTGCTATCAGCCAGCTACTGCTGACCTCAAACTGAGAAGTCTGACATGGCAAGACAGAGATGTCCTTACAGTTCTCCACCATCTTGGCTGGCGGTCAGTGAGCCAGGTGCTTGCTTTGTGCAACCTTGTTTTGTTTTGGAAACTCATTAGTTGCTGAGGCCAATGTCCTCTTAAACATGCAATCTGAACAAAGTGTGCGGTTTGCACCTCCTTAAATAAACAGCCTTGTGATCATTGAGTCAGGTGCTGTTGTCGTGTTTCGACATGGCATCGGAGTGTTCTATTGTCTTGTTTAGCTACTTCAGAGAAGGTGACTTGTCTCCTTTGACCTCTACCCTCTGTTGACATTGATTACAGTGCGGTCATGTAGAATTTGTAATACAAACTCATCCCACAATTCTACTAATGGAGAACAAGGATGTATAGGCATCCATGCATATTTTTAAAAAAATCAAAAGTTGAAGAGTTTTTCTTGGTGCCTCCACTGTAATTATCTGTCTCACTGAACACAAACGTGATTTTAAAAAGTGTTTTTATACATATTTTTTAATTTTTAGAGTACCCAATTATTTTTATTCCAATTAAGGTGCAATTTACCAATCCACCTACCCTGCACATCTTTGGGTTGTGGGGCGAAACCCACGCAAACACGGGGAGAATGTGCAAACTCCACACAGACAGTGACCCAGGGCTGGGATTGAACCCGGGACCTCAGCGCCGTGAGGCAGTAGGGCTAACCTTTGCGCCACCGTGCCCCCATATTTTTATATTTCAATTCAAATGCGCACATTTTTATATTTCGGTGCAAGGCAGGCTAGATGGACCCTGTTAAATGATCAGAGAATCAAGCAGTTGTGTGTTCAAATCCCACCATGGACATGAAAGAATATGCCAGGTTGGTAATTCAGTACAGTACCTTGTTGGTGATACCTTTTATAATCAAGATTCAACTTGGGTCCCATTTCCCTACTCAGTTGATGTAAAAATAAACAGGATACATGTTTAAAGCTGCCATATAAACCCAAGTTATTGTTGTAGGACCTGGTTGTCACAAATTGGCCGTTGCATGTTAGATTGAGATTCCACTTTAAAAGTAATGAATTGGACATGGAGCATGACCAATGGGTAGCACGGTGGTTATCACTGTTGCTTCACAGCTCCAGGGTCCCAGGTTCGATTCCCGGCTTGGGTCACTGTCTGTGCAGAGTCTGCACGTTCTCCCCGTGTCTGCGCGGGTTTCCTCCGGGTGCTCCGGTTTCCTCCCACAAGTCCCGAAAGACGTGCTGTTAGGTGAATTGGACATTCTGAATTCTCCCTCTGTGTACCCGAACAGGCGCCGGAACGTGGCGACTAGGGGCTGTTCACAGTAACTTCATTGCAGTGTTAATGTAAAGCTACTTGTGGCAATAATAAAGATTATTATTACGTCCAGAGGTCCTGAGGACTGGGTGAGGTGCTATATAAATTTTGTTCTGGAACGGTCTGCGAAACGTACATTTCAGTACGACAGACTGACTGTACAAATACCAAACTACTGCATCAGTCGGCTCAAAATATTATTTACTTAATTAGGAGGTTGGAACTGAGTGAGGTACCTAGTGATTACCCTGTGGAAGGACTTGAGTGATGCTGTGGACATGTACCCTTGGATCCATGTACTAAAACACAACACATGTTTAAATCATTTGAGCAAAGTTTCATTTCACTATCGTCAAAATCCACACGGGGGGGGGGGGGGGGGGGGTGATGTGTCATCTCTTTTTCAGATGAGGATGTTGTTACAGTGTTTGGAAGCATGCTCTAGCACAGAGACTGAGCGAGCAGACTCCGTTTTGGGCTCAGACTTCTCTCTTTGCAATCACCAGGTCAGACGATTAAATATCTCGGCTGGCAATAGTCCTGACCCCTGTGTGAACTGCTCCATTGCTGGATCGTAGCTGCAGGTATTTTTTTTAAACAGTTGTTTTTGCAGTGCGTGTTGTTTTCGTATCAGAAGCAGGGAGGTATGATCGTTCGCTGAAATGGGGAACAGGAAGAGGCCATTCAGCCCCTTGAGCCTAGCCCTTTACTCACTGGCTAATCATGGCTGATCTGTATCTAAAGGCCAATGCTGGTGTTGACCGTGGCATCAAGTGTGCACGGCACATCCCTCAACATAATGTTGCTTCATTCTAATTACTGTCCATTCAATTTTTTAAACAAAAGACTCCTTTATGTTACTCATTTGAAATGTTTGGCTAACTAATTAGTTTTTTAACGCAGAAACTTTTAAAGATTCTGAGTGGGGTCAGGCGAGAGGCTGAGGCAATTCTCCGGCCTTGTTTCACTCTCGCTGAAGCAAAACAAGGCAGTTGAGTAGCAGGAGAGGCCGAAAATGAGAACCGCGCCAGGCGCTAAACAGTTTGCAACCGGCCCGCTCCCCGAGGTGAAATCAGGATCCCGCCGTAGCGTGGCAAGAAACCGATTATCTCCACATAAGCCCCATTTCCATGCAATTAACGGGAGCCACCCCTTATCCAATCGCTTCCCGCCAAATAGCAAAGTGATCTTGCTGTTCACAAATTGGCTGTGGTGTTTTGTACATAACAACAGTGGCAGCCCTTCAGAAAAAGTACTTCACTGGCCAGGTGGTCACGGAGGAGGCCAGGTGGTCACGGAAGAGGCCAGGTGGTCACGGAAGAGGCCAGGTGGTCACGGAGGAGACCAGGTGGTCACGGAACATAGAACATAGAACAGTACAGCACAGAACAGGCCCTTCGGCCCTCGATGTTGTGCCGAGCAATGATCACCCCACTTAAACCCACATACCCCTCACCCAACAATCCCCCCCATTAACCTTTTACACTACGGGCAATTTAGCATGGCCAATCCACCTAACCCGCACATCTTTGGACTGTGGGAGGAAACCGGAGCACCCGGAGGAAACCCACGCACACACGGGGAGGACGTGCAGACTCCATACAGACAGTGACCCAGCCGGGAATCGAACCTGGGACCCTGGAGCTGTGAAGCATTGATGCTAACCACCATGCTACCGTGAGGCCTAATGTCCCCTCCGCACCAAACTGCGGGTGAGAATTCACCCAACAAGCACGTCTTTCGGGAATTATGGGAGGAAACCAGAACAGCCGGAGGGAACCCACGCAGACACGGGGAGAACATGCAGACTCCGCACAGACAGTGACCCGAGCTGGGAATCGAACCTGGGACCCTGGCGATGTGAAGCCACAGCGCTAATCACTGTGCTACGGTTCTGGGCAGCACACTTTACGAGAGACATGAAGACATTATGGAGGGTGCGGAAGATGGTTGAGAATTGTTCCAGGAGGAGCACCTTAAGTTATGTGGATAGATGGGAGAAGTTGGGGTGGTTCTCCTTGTTGAAGAGAAGGTCGAGAGGAGATTTGACAAAGCTGTTCAAAATTCTGAGATATTTGGACAGAGTGGATAGGGGGAAACTGTTCCCGCTGGAGGAAGGGTGGAGAACCAGAGGGGGGATCTGGTTTAAGATGATTGGCAAATGAAACAGCGATGACATGATGGAAAACCTTTCAATGCAGTAAATGGTTAGGCTCCGGGAAACCCTGCCTGTGTGTGGCAGAGGCAGAATCTAGTTTTAGTGGGCCTGAATTAATTACGACTCATAATTACAATAAAATATTTGGCAAACGTCAACTAATTGTTGCGGAGTTCTTGGAGAAGGATCTTAAAAGAAACACAGACTGTGGAGCATGGGTGATTTGATGTGAGCCCTTTTGATCTTCATGTATCCTTGCTGTGGTCTTCAGCTGCTCTCGGAAACATCACATAAATCACGTCATCAGCCAGATTTCCCTCTGCATGGGTGGCAGTTTGTTTGTCTTAAGTGCGCAGACAATCCATAATTTACCAACCAGCCACGAGCAAACCATCCACTGGTGTGTTTAGTCATCCAAATCATAATGGGAAGGAGCGGCCTGGAAGTGAGCCACTCGATCAATGTCCCCACTGACTAAGATCTGGACGAAATGGCGGAGAAGAGGGAGGGAAGGGAGAAATTACTTTTTAAAGTATTTTGTGGGGAACATTTAAAAAACAATGTTTGTTCGGAATGTCTAATAAAAGACCCCATGGCAGCATTCAAGGAATGGGAGAGTTGAGCATGGATGAAATGGGCCTCCTGTGATCTCTCGGTGTCTCTTTTGTTGAACATTACCAAAAACTGACAGCGCAACTCATTGTTCTTTGTGTAGTCTCGCTGTACACAATGTGGCCGCCGCTCTCATATACTCATCATCCAGTGAGTTCAACATCGTTCACTGTATGACGAGTGTTTTGGGATCATTGAGAGAAGTGGCTGCCAAAGGATAACTTTCTACTTAACCGCATGTCTGAGTCTAGGAAACTTTCATCTTCATGGAGGCTGTGTTTGCGGAAGCAGATTGCCAATGTTGAGATGGATGACCGCATAGGCAATTCAACACAGGGTGAGGCGAACTTTGCCCAGAGACTATTGCCCTCCACCGGACGAAGGTCCTTTGATTGACCCTGAGGAAAAGATGATCCAATTCATCATTTTAGAGACAGCGACGGAAGAATTGAGGTTTCTGCTTGGACTGGTTTGGCCAGTCTCAAAAGAAATTTCTAGAACGTTGTTCAGACGGTCATTGTACAAGCACACATTATGACATTTCAAATTGAAACAAAGTGTGCGTGTAATCATAGAATTGTTACAGCACAGAAGAAGGCCATTCAGCCTTCCTGTCTGTGCTGGCCTTAAGGAGCAATTGGCATAATGCCACTTCTGTGTCCTTGCACATTCCTCCTTTCCAGATTTAGAAATATTTAGAAAGATTCATGTCACAGAAAGGGGCCACTCTGTCCATTGGGTCTGCATCAGCCGAAAAGCAACACCCCCCCCCCCCCCCCCCCACCCCACCCACCCACCAAACCTAATCCCATTTTCCAGCAGTTGGGAACGCAAAGTGCAAATCCAGGTAACTTTAAAATGAGTTTAAAATGAGCTGCATCAACTACCATTTTAGGTTGTGCGTTCCAGACCCTCACCACCCCGGGTGAAAATTGATTTCTTCATCTCCACTCTAATCCTTCCACCTATCACTTTAAATCTACGTTCCCTAGTCACGGACCTCCCTGCTAAGGGAAATAGAAACAGGTCCTATATATACAGATAAAATGTATATGCGTGATTGCATGCTTAATGTTTAAAATTGTGGATTTTATTTCTTTACAGGTAAATCCTGTTTTTACGAAATGGGGTCAGGGATGAATTAATTCCTTAAAAGAGGATTTTCCTTAAGATCGATATTGTGCAGTAAAACATAGTCATCGGAGAACAGCGATACAGTCACCCAAAAAGATGGATTTATTTCACACTGCAGGACCGTACTCAAAAACAAAGAGGAATCAGCAAACGATTAAATAAAATAATTTTCGCTAGTCAATGCTTCAGCTTAATTGACTGAAAAAAATAAACCAAAATGACACTGACTTTCACTCGGTAAACTCGGCATTTTCGGTAAATTGGCATGCCGTAAATCCAAGATTTACTCGTAGATGGTGTGAAAATGTGCGTGCGGTGTGAATTACTAAACTCACACACAGTTTATACAGAACATACTCCTTCTTACACAATATATCTATGACCCCTGCATGACTTCCACTATTCCCCGAACAACATCAAAATTGAATAACCAGTCATAGTTACCAACAATACAGGGAGGATATTCATATCTAGGAACTGTCTTGTTCCTGGTCCAGCGAAGATATTTTAAAACAGCTGTTACGAAGGTTTTCTGCACTGTCTCGGCTCTAAGACTCAGCACCTTGTTTCTGTAAACATGGCCTTTAGGCTTGGTGACTGGAAACTGGCCTGTTCACTTTCTGGGACTGTTAGATGCCTCCCTTCCTTCTCAGGGACTGGTCAATTATACCTTTGTTTTTCTTTGATTATGCCTTCTGTTTATTTGGATGTCTGCCCCCATCAATTTCCTTGACTATACATTAACATATATATATACAGATATATCTCCGGGACCTTCCCAATTGTCTATAACTGTTTCTCCTTCATAAGCTATACACACTTGATTATTATCTAAACAGCCGTTCTAAACTCGTTATTGGGAGAGGCCCTTGAATACTGTTTGTGCTGTTACCCGACAGATTCATGCCAGAGAATCAGTCTCTGTGTACACATGTATGTCGCTTCTAAAAAGCCTAAACGAACCATGTTACAAGCTTGACTGATCACTTTAAATTGGTTGTTAGTGTAGGCATTAGCGTGCTCAGGATTGTTCAGCAAGTGCTGCCCAATTGGATGATTTATTATGGCTATTATAAGCATGAGTTGGTTGAGTATGATCTGTACTCTGCCAAAGGAACTGCTTGATTCGAGCAAGAATTACTCTGGAATTAATACTTCACACCCACGTCATCCGGGGGGGGGGGGGGGGGGGGTAAAGTAAGCCGCTATATGCTGCTGTTATGTGAGTGGTATTTTCCACTAATATGATGTTGGCTTCAGTCCAAATAACATATCCATCGAGTAAGATCATGTGCTCATTTCAGTGCCTGTACAGTGCCAGGTACACAGGCCATATGTGTCAATGATTGGCTGATGGAAAGAAAAATTGGGGGAGAGAATTTTCCTTCATGGAAACCACTTCTGGAGGTCACTCGGCTTCGTGTTTGCTGATTTCACCCAGTCTCATTTTCCTGGGTTGAGTTCAACCAACTGCTCCCCATTCTATGGATGACATTTAATGCACATGTCAATGGTCCAACCTCTGGTTGGAGAGCGAACAAAAGCCCTGCAGCCTCCTTTGGGGAATTACGTGCCTCGGTCAGTGGCGGACTTGTCCCGAATCGAGGATCGTGGGGGAGAAATCCCACCCTGACCCCCGTCCGAGGAGCCGTTGGCAATGCATGCAGCGCCATTGGGGAAATGGTGGCAGCTGCCAATAATGCACCCTGGGAAAGATGTAGGATCACCAAGGGATTCAGGCCAGAGGTGAATGAGGAATGGGATGGGGGTACCTTTGTGGGAGCCATGGCAGGGGGGAGAAGCGAGGGTTGACAGCAAGAGCTCTCAGTGGGTCCCTCCTTTTCATTCCTCGGTTAGGTACTGAGTGCCTTTGTACAAGGGAACCCACACCCACCCAAAGGCCATCCAGGAGCCTGCCTGTCCCCAGAATTAATCAAGGCAGAAATGGGTAGGCCGAATCTCCGCCCTCCCACCTAATTGAATTCCCCATGCCTCCATACTCGCCTTGGGAGAGGGCATTGAATTCCGCCCTACCAGCGGAGTCCATGACTGGAGCAGGTGGAAATGACACAATCCTGCAGTGGGACACCGGGATTGAGCAGGGGAAATGTTAACGGGGGAAGAAGGTTCCAAAATGTTGTGAAACCGAACGTTGCAGTGGCACTGAGTGAGCACAGTGGCCAAGGAACAGGCAACTTGAGTTGTGTGGTGAGCATAACTTGGTCGGGTCTTGAATCATTAATATTCTTCCCCATAACCTCCAGCTGCCACAGTCCCCTCCCCCACTCATCTCAAAACCTGACCCCCCCCCCCCCCCCCCCCCCCTTCACCTCTTCGTCTTCCTCTCATATCCATGATACAGGAACAGCGTTAACTCCCACTGAAGCAAAAAGTCTTGCCCACATGGTATCACTTATAGGTGGCAATGTGGGTGTAACGGACAAGGCCAATGCTGGTCCCACTGGGGAGGGTGGTGGAAGAACATTTTGTCAGCTTAATTGGAGGATTTAATCGAAGGCCTCACTGGAACTTTAAGCCCTACAGTAATTTTTGTTTGGCTGGGCATGTGGGCGAGGTCCCTACATATTTACAACCAGAGGACTAACTAAGCAACTGGAACAATTGATGTTTTGCCTCGTGTTTGAAAGGGACATTAAATTGGCAAGAGATGATGCTCCGCCCCACAAATGTGCACTAAATATTGATGGATACAGAGGAAACATGCACCTACCCACCCCAGCTTGTTGTACCATTCTGAAAATGAATCGTGCGGTGGGAAAAAGAGCATTGTTGAAATGGATTTTGGATATAAGGCCGAGAGACCATGGCGGAACGTGTTAGGCAGACTTTCAAAGCGTGGAGAGATGGTCAAGTGGAACATTTCAGCCACAGAGCACCAGGGAGCAGAATCACCAGCAGTGGCTGAGAATCCCAAATGGGTTAATCCGGCTGTTTTGTGCCGCAGAAATCCGAGCTTCTGAACTTCTCGTTTAGCCACAGAATTTATATGGATTAGCCATAGAAATACTGTGGCTACCAGACCAGGTCAGAGGTTAGGAATCGTGCAGTGAGCAACTCCTCACCTCCTGACACTCCAAAGCGTGTCCACCATCTACAAAACACAAGTCAGGAGTGTGATGGAATACTCTCCATGTATCTGGATAAGTGCAGCTCCAACAACATTCAAGAAGCTCAATACCATCCAGGATAAAGCAGCCCATTGATTGCTACCCCTTCCACAGGCATTCAATCCCTCTACCACTGATACACATTGGCAGGAGTGTGTACCATCTATAAGATTCACTGCAGGGGCTGTTTAGCACAGGGCTAAATGGCTGGCTTTGAAAGCAGACCAAGCAGGCCATCAGCACGGTTCGATTCCCGTAACAGTCTCCCCAAACAGGAGCCAGAATGTGGCAACTAGGGGCTTTTCACAGTAACTTCATTTGAAGCCTACTTGTGACAATAAGCGATTTTCATTTCATTTTTTCATTCAGGAACTCGCCAAGGCTCCTTAGGCAGCACCTTCCAAACCCACAACCACTGCCATCTAGAAGGATAAGGGCAGCAGACACATGGGAACTCCACCACCTAGAGGTTCCCCTCCAAACCCACTCACCATCCTGACTTGGAAATATATCGCCGTTCCTTCGCTGTCTGGAACTCCTTCCTAACAACACAGTGGGTGTACCTGCACTATATGGACTGCAGTGGTTCAAGAAGGCAGCTCACCACCACCTTCTCAAGGACAATAAATTGTGGGAAATAAATGCTAGCCAGCGATACCTACATCCCATGAATGGATAAAATAAAGGTGAAGTAAGTAGGAAAAACAACTCCACAAAGTTTGTGGAGAACGAGGTTCGGAAAACAGAGCAATAATATACATAGCACTGCCAAAATCTAGTGGTTGTGTTGTGCAGTTACTGAAGGATCCAGTAAAAGTAATAGAAGAAGACAGTGCAGAAGACAAAGAACAGCAGGTTATACTATCCAAACTTCCTTCCGTCCATTGTCTGAATAGAGAATTCTGAAATGTTATGTGAGGTTAATCCAGAGATAGCTAACAGCAAATTTATCTGGAAAAGCTCCCTTTTAAGTGGCATTAGCTGATTGTAATTACATCCTGTACAGAAATGGAATATAATAGAAGTAGACACTATTACCTAACGTTTGGTTTCTGACTGTCACGTTGTGGCTTTCCATTTTATGAGCTGTTCTCTCACACACTATGTTGCCATAAAAACTGACTTCAAGAATCCAGTATGGCTTCAAGTAGTAATACCAGCTGTCTAGACTGGGTCAGACACATTGACAGTGTAATAAATTAAACTCGGTTTGTTTTTTTTTCTCCCAACAATAAAAGTCAAATATCTCCAATAACTCCGCTTGATGCTTTACTCGACAGAAGAACAAGACTTCCTTCACCTTGCTGTTAATAGATCATTTACTTCTGCTCAGCTTGTGCCTTGAAGCTGAATAATTGACAATGAAAGTGTGCTACCCCCAGAATTGAATACCTGCATTTGATGGTAGTTAGATTTAGATTTATTGTCACGTGTACCGAGGTACAATGAAAAGTATTGTTCTGCGTACAGTCCAGACAGATCGCTCCATATGTGGAAACATAGACCATACGATAAATACATGAGGATACATAATGAAAATAGATAAACACAGACACAGGTGAAGTACACGGTATATAGTGTTACAACTGTAGAGAAGATGCGTAGAAAGATCAGTTCAGTCAATAAGATCAGATATGACCCGAAGAGAGCCATTCAGGAGTCTGGTAACAGCGGGGAAGAAGCTGTTTCTGAATCTGTTAGTGCGCGTTCTCAGACTTTTGTATCTCCTGCCCGATGGAAAAGGTTGGAAGAGTGAATAACCCAGGTGGAAGGGGTCTTTGATTATGCTGCCCGTTTTCCCAAGGCAGGGAACGTGTAGACAGAGTCAATGGATGGGAGGCGGGTTCACGTGATGGACTGGGCTGTGTTCACGACTCTGTAGTTTCTTCCGGTCTTGGGCCGAGCAGTTGCCATACCCAGGCTGTGGTGCAGCCCGATAGGATGCTGTCTATGGTGTATCTTATATATGGGTCCACATTTAGCTAAAGGTTTCTTTCTGCCGCATTGATGGGCTGAGTCAAAGACAGCATTTACTGAACGTAATACAAGGTGTCTTTAGTCTTATACTATCTTGTTTTTTCTCTCTGGCGCATCTTCCCATTGTTGACACTTATAGGAAGAGGATTGGTACATTCAGCACCTAATACATGTTCTCTCATCCAGTTAGATCAGACTTTCAGCTTGTTCTGTAACTCTGTTTTTAAAAATTGCATTTATATAGCACCTTTCATGACCACATGATGTCTGAAGTGCCTTAAATCCATTCAGCTCTTTTTGAAGTGTAGTCACTGTTCTTTAAAAAAAAAGAAATTTAGAGTACCCAATTCATTTTTTCCAATTAAGGGGCAATTTAGCGTGACCAATCCACCTACCCTGCACATCTTTGGGTTGTGGGGGTGAAACCTACGCAAACACGGGAAGAATGTGCAAATTCCACACGGACAGTGACCCAGAGCTGGAATCGAACCTGGGACCTTGGTACCCTGAGGCAGCAGTGCTAACTACTGTGCCACCGTGCTGCCCAACACTGTTCTAATCTTAGAAACCGGTTTGTAGCTGACACACAGCTCACACCCACAAACAGCGATAATGGTTACCACCGGCTAGTCCCTCTATGTGTAGATTGAGGGGTGAATAATGATCAGGACACTGGGGACAGCTCTCTTGCTCGTGAGATCTTTCACTTCTACCTGAGGGGGGCAGATGGGGGCCTTGGTTTGGCATCTTGTCTGATAGGTGGCACCTCCAATGAAGCAGGCTTCCCTGAGTACTGCTCCAAAGCGGCAGCCTTGATTCTTGTTGTGGTCAAGCCTCGGGAATGGGTGTTCAGCCTGGAATCTTCCACCACAGGTGGCAAGTGTGTTTCCCACTGAGCCACGGCTGATACAGAGCCTTTAATACTCTGCGGGCATGTCTGTTGACTCTGCGGGTATGCCTCTGTCGGTGAGGGCAACATGGGCTCATCCAGATTTAAGCACTTTGGGATGTTTAGTTTTCTTAAAGATGCTGTGTTGTTAGAGGTGCAATGTTTATTCCCTTGATTAGCAGGCTTAAAACTAAAATAGAAGACAATACTCGTGAGCTGAAGCTGAGCAAACGAGCCTTCATTTGCGTTTTTCTGTCATTTTAATCAAAGCTACATTTTTAACAAACTTTGAGACAGAGCTCCGCCAACCAAGCTGAGGGGCCCAGTTAGAAAGAATTGATACTATTCGCTTCGACATAACATCTCATTAAAATGGCGTGAGGCCCTTTTTGTGCAATGAAATACGTTTGAAGATCAGTGGCTGTTATTTCAGGGGCTAACTTGGCTGAACACCTTAGTTATTTTAAATAGTTACAGATTGAAATTTTTCATGATCAGCGAAAGGTTTCTGTTTCTAAGGCATCCAGTTGGAGTCAGCTATGCATTCAGGAAAAATCTGCTCAGTCCCTGTCTGACCTGCTGGGGTATTTTCAGGGAAGGAAGTGGAGATGGGCAACTGGGTTTTGGCACCACATTTTCCAATATGGCCACGGGTTAAAGGTCATTCAGCATCGATGGGTGGAACTTCCAGCCCATAATATACAGGCTCCTTTTTCTCCTTCACGAATGTCGCCTTCACAATCCAGCTGTCAATTGTCTCATTTGCGTGGGTTTTATTTCACAGGCTGGGGCAAAGACGTTCAGTGATTCATGAATGCCATTGGTCGAGCCCAGTGGTACCTGTGAGCCTGGGACCCAATTAAATTTGCATTTGTGAACATGTCTTTCAAGGTGCCTTGAGGCCCTTTATAGAAGCTCAGGAGGGCCGAGAAGGGAAATCCGAAAGAGGTTTAATCTGACAACAAAAGTAAAGGCCGCAACACGGCTTAGAGCTCCGAGGCTCAAAACTGGATTACCGCTTTTAGCTGTCCTGTCCGGGGTGGCTTTTATAAGGCGATTTCTATGAGCCTCAGCTGATAGGCCTCTACCCGCGAGCAGGGGAGCTGGCACTCCCCTCATGGGGAGGTGGCGGCATAGCGGCATTGTCATGGGACTGGTAATCCAGAGACCCTGGGTAATGATCTGGGGACCCGGGTTCGAATCCCAACATGGCAGATGATGGAATCTAAACTGAATTAAATATCTGGAATTAAAAGCCTAATGAAAATCATGAAATCATTGCCAATTGTCGTAAGCACCCATCTGGTTCACTCATGTCCTTTAGGGAAGGAAATCTGCTGTCCTTACCCGGTCTGGCCCACACGTGAGTCCAGACCCACAGCAATGTGGTTAACTCTAAATGGCCTCTTGAGGGTAATTAGGGAAGGGCAATAAATGCTGGTGCAGCCTGTGATGCACACGTCCCCTGAACGAATAAAAACCAAAGTCCCATGGGGAGATCAGTTGGGATGTCCCCATGGGGAGATCAGTTGGGATGTCCCCATGGGGAGATCAGTTGGGATGTCCCCATGGGGAGATCAGTTGGGATGTCCCCATGGGGAGATCAGTTGGGATGTCCCCATGGGGAGATCAGTTGGGATGTCCCCATGGGGAGATCAGTTGGGATGTCCCCATGGGGAGATCAGTTGGGATGTCCCCATGGGGAGATCAGTTGGGATGTCCCCATGGGGAGATCAGTTGGGATGTCCCCATGGGAAGATCAGTTGGGATGTCTCCATGGGGAGATCAGTTGGGATGTCCCCATGGGGAGATCAGTTGGGATGTCCTTATGGGGAGATCAGTTGGGATGTCCCCATGGGGAGATCAGTTGGGATGTCCCCATGGGTCTCCTGAGGGTTGTTACACCCTTCAAGCAGCAGAACATTTTTGAAGAGCACCTGTTGTTATTTCAGGGGCTGGTTTTGGCTGAACACCTTAGTTATTGCTGAATAATTGAACTCTGATTATAACACAATGCTTCAAAATGACCTTCTCCCTTTGTACACAAGGAGAACTGTGCGAATAAGGATAACAAGTGTCAACAACGTCTTCGTAACATAGGTAAACATTCCCAAGCACTTCACAGGCGTGTAACCAGCGAAAATTCCACACTGAGCCAAAGAAGCAGATGTGAGACAGGTGAACAAAGGCTTAGTGAAGGAAGGAAGTTTTACGGAGATCGGAAAAAAAAGAGAGATGTGAGGCCGTGATGTTTAGAGACGGAATTCCAAGCTGAAGCCCTAAATGCTAATGTCATGGTCTCCGACGATGGAGTGAAGGTAGTGAGGAATGCGCGTGAGGCCAGAATTGGAGGAATGGAATGTTTTCGGAGGGTTGTCAGGCCGAGGGAGTTACAGGATAGGGAGGGGAACGACAAGATTAATCCAAAGTATTTTTTGAAGGGGTAACCAAGAAGGTAGATGAGGGCAATGCAGTCGATGTTGTCTACATGGACTTTAGCAAGGCCTTTGACAAGGAGCCGCATGGTAGGTTGTTGCAAAAAGTTAAATCACAGAATCCAGGGCGAGGTAGCCAATTGGATACAGAATTGGCTTGGCGACCGAAGCCAAAGGGTGGTTGTGGAGGGTTGTTTTTCAAATTGGAGGCCTGTGACCAGCGGTGTGCCTCAGGGGTCGGTGCTGGGTCCACTGTTATTTGTTATATATATAAATGATTTGGATGAGAATGTAGGAGGCATGGTTAGTAAGTTTGCAGATGACACCAAGATTGGTGGCATAGTGGATAGTGAAGAAGGTTATATAAGATTGCGACAGGATCTTGATCAATTGGACCAGTGGGCCGATGAATGGCTGATGGAGTTTAATTTGGATAAATGTGAGGTGATGCATTTTGGTCGATCAAATCGGGTCAGGACCTACTCAGTTACTGGTAGGGAGTTGGGGAGAGAGTTGGGGAGAGAGTTACAGAACAAAGAGATCTCGGAGTACAGGTTTATTGCTCCTCGAAGGTGGAGTGGCAGATGGACAGGGTGCTGAAGAAGGCATTCAGCATGCTGGGTTTTATTGGTCAGAATATTAAATACAGCAGTTGGGACGTCTTGTTGAAGTTATACAAGACATTAGTCAGACCACACATGGAATACTGTGTTCAGTTCTGGTCACCCTATTATAGGAAGGATATTGTTAAACTAGACAGAGTGCAGAAGGGATTTCCGAGGATGCTACCGGGACTTGATGGTCTGAGTTATAAGGAGAGGCTGGATAGGCTGGGACTTTTTTCCCTGGAGTTCAGGAGGCTTAGGGGAGATATTATAGGGGTCTATAAAATAATGAGGAGCACAGATAAGGTAGATAGTCAACATCTTTTCCCAAAGGTAGAGGAGTCTAGAACTAGGGGGCATAGGTTTAAGGTGCGAGGGGAGAGATACAAAAGGCACCAGAGGGGAAATGTCTTCACACAGAGGGTGGTGAGCATTTGGAACGGGCTGCCAGAGGCAGTGGGAGAGGCGGGTATGATTTTGTCTTTTAGAAAGCAGTTAGACAGTTACATGGGCAGGGTGGGTATAGAGGGATATGGGCCAAATGGTGTCAAGTGGGGCTAGCTTAGTGATAGAAACTGGGCGACATGGACAAGCTGGGCCGAAGGGCCTGTTTCCATGCTGTAAACATTTATGACTCTATGACTCTATTACCTGATTGCAAACTTATAGTATAACGAGAAAGTTCTGGCTATTGCAACACCCAATGTGGCCTTGATATATGACTGACTGTTCTGCTAACTTGAGCAGAAAAATGGACACATGCTGTAAAAGCTTCCCATCTTGTACTCATCAAGGCAAAATGAAGAATACCAAATTTCAAAGGGAGACAATAGTGCATTCTCCTTGGCAATGCCAGAGTTAGAGTTGTCTTGCCAACCTATCAGCGCCCTTTTCTCATGAAGTATGAATTGTTGCTCCTTTTGAAATTTGGTATTCTTGCATCAGTCCTGATGCAAGTTGAAAAGCTTTGACAGCAACACACCGCTAAGCAACTTGCCCTGCTAGCCATTTTAATTAAGACAATACACCAACAACTCGCCAATGAAGTGGATTTTCCTTTGAGAGGGGAAGAGAAGGCACCAGAATTGGAGAGACAAGAACTGGCCATTGAATTAGAATTCCCATGTACCTCAAGATCATACCCCTCATGGCTCTGTATTCTTTTCCACCCTTACCAAACACAAGTGAGAAATATTTTTTTATTACAACTAGATAAATAAAGCTGGCTAATTTTCACAAGTAAAACACATATCAAGGTAATTATCTGCATTTCACCTGATTGCACGTCCTGCAGTAAACTAAGACGATGCTTCAATAGAATTTATAGCATTCTTACTTAACTGCTGAGTGAATACACTTCCCACTGCATTCCTGTCTGAGTTACTCCTATGAGTTGAACTTCAGTTGCGCTATTTTTAATGGGGCAGGTTTATTTAAAAAAAGAATTCTTGACTTTTTTTTGCTTTAATGAGCTTACTTTTAAGCTGCAAAGACACATCTTCAAAGCTGCCACAAATCAAACTGGAGCTTTTATCATGTGCCAGCATTCCAGATAACACATTTAAAAACTTTTCAAGGGAGATGGTGCTCTGTATTTATGGAATTGCTGCCGACGTTCTCAATTACATTTATACAGTCCATGAAAAATAAACCATTTAACATTCTTCTGCAGAAGGTATGTTTTCATGTGGGCTGAAAGTGTACGTTTTCCCGCTGAAAGTTATCACAGATCTGTGCAAGCTGGGCGAGATTTCTCAGGCAAAGGAGTCCCATTGAAACCTACAACACAGTGGGGATTTGCTCCATAAGGCTGCTCACGATTAGCGTATCCAACTCAATCCGCTGTTGTTTTCCACAGGCAACTTTGATCAAGACTTTAAAAAGAGGATAGTGGTTATTGTTTGCAGTCACAGGGCGGGATCTAATGGCCTCGCCTGGGAGACCCCGGGTGGGTGCCATTTAACACTGGTTTCCATAAACATAGACCAGGTGTACCGGCACTTTGAGGGAGTCCCAGGCAATCGGGGGTCCTTGGTGGTTGGCCTTTGGGCCGGGTGATACCCTGGCATCCTCGATGCCACCTGGGTACCACTGGCCTCTTACCCTGGCAGTGCCACCTGGGTGCCACCCCAACAGAGCCAGGTTGCCAGGCTGGCAGTCCCAAAATGTCCAGGTGACATCTTCCCAGTGCCAGGGACCGGGCCCTGCCCTCATGAGGTGGGGACTCAAGGACGCCTTCATTGGTAAGTTGGAGTGTTGGGGGGGTGGGTCCAGTGATGGTGGTGGGGGTCCAGAGACCGGGATACCATTTATAAATAAGCCTAAGTGTGGACTTGGTGGAGCATTCCTCACCAAGGCCCGGAAATGAAGCAGCGTCCCGTTTAATAGCGAGATCATCTCGGCGCAGCAAGCGCTTGGAAACACGCGGGCAAACGCGCCCGAAACAGGACTCTGTTTCATTTCCGTTAAATCGTGCCCACCGTCAGTCAGTATGTTCACATTCAATCATTGACATAAAGGCCGAATGTTGCTAAAACTATTGTTACCCTAAAACCACAACACACCCAACCTTTGTGCACATCTCGGGTTGATAGACTTGAAAGTCACCAATGCCAGCAAATATGTTTCAAATCAAATCCACTCCAGCTTATTTAAAAAGAGAAAGGAGAAGACTTGTGTTTCTGTAGCACTTTTCACATCTACCAGATGTCTACCTTTACAACCAGTGAAGTACTTATGGCAGTGTGTAGCCTTTATTTAAATGTAGCAAATGGATGGTAAGTGTTTTGTTATCTACTAGAATATAAAATAACAGCTGGATCTTGTAGCAGATGAAGATGCGTGTTCACTGTTACACTGTTAAACCTGGACTGACTGTTCTTAGTAGGGTTTCTGCAACCACCAGGCAAACCAGGGATGGCAACTTTGGGGTGGTTGTGGGGGGAGGGGGTGCAGCAAAACGTTGGCTGAAACTACATTAAGATTTGATCTACAGGTTGATCTGAAACTCTGGGTTATTCTGAATCTTTCCCGGGCCCCAACCACCCCTGCAAATCCACATAAAACCTCCAATAGTTGCAAACCCCATCCAGCCCCATGCTTGTCAACCACCAATAGCAGCCTCCCCTTCCCATTCATGATCCTAATCCACCAATCACAGCCTCCTGCTCCCCTCCGAGCTCGCTGGTCCACCAATTGCGGCCTCCCATTCCCCTCTGTGCTTTTTGATCCACCAATCGCAGCCTCCCTTTCCCTTCCTTGCTCATTCATTCACCAATCGCAGCCAGCCATTCCCCTCTGTGCTTACTGATCCACTAATCACAGAAAAGGAGCAGGTCCTGAGATGGGGGAAGGAGCATCATGACTACAAATGTGAAGGCCATGCCATCAGGTTCTATAACGCAGGAGGGCAGCTGGTAAAGAAGAGGGCTGCGTTCAACAAAGCCAAGGCCGCCCTGTATAAAATTGGGGTGCTGTATCCGGCACGGATAAGAGTGAATTTGAGGGAAAGGACTACTATCCTGATGCTCCGGGAGAGGAGGACTCCTTTGTAAAGAAACATGGGTTGGTTGTGGTATGATTGGGTTTTTCGGAGATGGCCATGTTGGATTGTTGTCTTGTTAAGGTTCCATCTCCATGTTTGCATTTTCCTGTTCTTGTTCGAGTTGAATTCTTCACAGTTTGGCTGTAGATTGGGGGTTTAATTTTACTTGGGTTCTTTTCTAATTGTTCTGAAAATATATAGCTCTTTGTTGGGGTACAATGTTTTAAGGGTTGGTTTTTTGAGGTTTTTTTAAAATCATTTTTATTCACTCTAGGTGGGAGCCGCCCTGCCAACTGAAGAGTTAGCCAACGGGAGCATGTTGAGCGGTTGACTGCAGCCCATTATAATAGTTCTGTTTTAGATAATGGGCTTTGTGTTCTTGTTTTGTTTAGGTTTAGGTTTATTAGAAGTAGATTTTAGTTTTGAAAAAATAAACTTAGAGTACCCAATTTTTTTTCCCAGTTAAAGGGCAATATAACATGGCCAATCTATCTACCCTACCCATTTTTGGGTTGGGTGGGTTGAGACCCATGCAAACACGGGGAGAATGTGCAATCTCCATGCAGCAAGTGGCCTGGGGCCACAATCGAACCCCGGTCCTCAGCGCTGTGAGGTAGCAGTGCTAACCACTGCTGCCCTAGAAATAGTTTTCAGTTGTTTATGTTTGCCTTGCTGTTGGGCGGCACAGTGACTCCTCCCCCCAACCTCAACTCACTGTGAGGGGTCGCCGGGGCCCCCCCTGCAACTCCCCCCAACACCCCGCAGGGCACCCCCAGTAGGAGATCTCCTACTCCGCCCAGTGCCTTGGCTTGGTTGGGTGACCTCATGTCGTTCTTGCATTTAGAGAAGGTCAAGTTCACCATTAGGGGGTCGGTAGAAGAGATCTACCTAAGATGGCAGTTATTCATTTCATTTTTTAATGAGTTAGTCACTGTTAGGGGTTTAGTTTAGTTTTTTGGGTTTAAGTTAATAGGTACGTTTTCTTGTTAATCTTGTTTTGTGTTTATCATGTAACTCTGGTTATTTTTTTTGTACGATTCCGTCTTTTTATCAAATTTTATAATAAACATATTTATTTTTTTTAAATTGGTGTTTCTCCTATAGAAAGAGTTGGAGGGTTGTGGGACTGAATAGTCCAATCCCGGATCCACAGACACTGCCAAAGGTTTGGCAGGTGGTGTGTGATAAGGTGGGTGAGTTGGACGCCCTGGATTCTGTGCTCCCCTTCCGCTGTTTATGCTTGGCCCTCGCATGCTCCACCCTGCGATGCGTACGGTGATTTGGCGTCTTCGCGAATGCTTTTCCTCCAGCTTGTGCGCACTAAGCATTCTCGCCAAGGCCTTTCCCTGGCGGAAGTAGGGAAATCGCTCTGTAATTTTCGCAGTCGGACCTGTCTCCTTTTTTGAAGATGGCCACAATTTGGGCATCTCCGAGATCATCCGGCATGCTTTCTGCCTTCCAGACAAGGGTAATGAGGTTGTGAGTTCTTGTGAAGAATGCATTTTTGCACTTCTGCGGGGAGTCCATCTGCGCCGGAGGCCGTTGTTCTTCAGCTGTCATGTGGCTTTTTCGACTTCACGATGAACTGGGGTTGCGCTGAGATGGTGGTGGGTAGCGTGTTGTGGGATGGTGTCGAGGACACTTGTGTCGAAGGCTGTGTCTTGGTTGAGGAGGTCCTCAAAGTGCTCTCTCCAGCGGGCACTGACTGCCTCTCTGTCTTTGTATTATGTAACTATTCTCTACTCAGAAGAAGGAAGTCACGTTTATTTGGAGACTATTATTTGTTTTCCATACAACATCATAGAAAGCATGCTGCTCACTAATGAGATTAATATTTTGGACTAGATTTTCTCAGGGAAGTAATTCATGGCAAAGGAAATTAAAGTCATAGGGCGGGATTTTCCGGAATCGCGTTCAGCGATTGTCCGGAGAATCCCCGTTCACGACTGAATCGGTGGCGGCTCCGCTTTCGTGATGCTCCGCCCCTCCAAAGCGGCATACTCACAGACTACGCCGAGCGCCGTAGCGACGGCCTCAGGACATTGCCTGAGGCCCACACTCCGATGCTCCGCCCCCGACCGAACGTGTCCCCGACGGCATCGGTCACGCGTGGTCTCATCTGTCGGGAACGCGGCATGGTGGCTGCGGACTCAGTCCAGTGCCGCCACAGTCAGGGGAGGGTCGATGTGCGGGCAGGGGAGATATGCCAGGGACCGGGGACACTGTTAGGGGTGGTACGTGGCTCGCGAGCCGGCTAAAGGGGGTGCACTATTCGCAGGCTGGGTCTGCGAGCGGCCGGCGCCATGTTGCGCGTTGCGGCCATGGACTCGGCAATTCTCCGGCCCGTATTGGCAGCTAGAGCTGGGTGCTCTACGCTGCCTTGATGCTAGCCCGTAGCCGAACGAAGGATCGGTGGCTGATTTACGTATTTTTTCTGTTGTACAACGCCACTGTTCCCTCGCCGGCGTGGAGACATAGCCTCAAACGGAGAATCTAGCCCATAAACATTTAATGTCACCCTTTTGAATGTCTGTGTTTTTAAGGTATTTGTAAACTGTTTTCTGGCATCTAGTCGTATAAATACTTTTTTCTTTAAAGCTTCTCCAGTTCATCTGCCTTTTGAAGTTGCACTGAAAATCACAACGTATATTAATCGAATTGGATAGAATGTCCCATCTAATTAAGTGGGAGTATTTTCCACATTACTGAGTGCCTGAAACACTCGCGAAACAAAGCTGCCCCATTGGCTGTGAGAAGTCGGTGTCAGAAACAATAACATGTTACTCTGTGGCGCCTTTTCACCTGGTGATGAAGTCACTATTTTTTTGAGGGGGGGACATATTCCCAAGACTCACTCCTCAATGACTCTATCAAAACTCTTACTGGTTTTCAACATCTTTGTCAAATCTTCCCTTAACTTTCTCTCCTCTGAGGGGAGAAATCCCAGTTTCCTCGGTGCGTTTAATTTAACGTTTCTGTGTCTGGAAGGCTAAACCCTATAGTTAGATTCATGCTGGACAAAGGTGTTTGTATGTGCGGGAGTTGGCTAAGTTCTAACTGCGTTCCTATTGTGCTTAGAGAGAGCTGTTGCGTGAAGAATAAACAAAAGGCATAGGTGTGTGGTTATGTCTTAGCACATGGTGTCCTTGTCTGGTAAATAGCTTTCAATCTTTTGTTTAGGTAATTTGAGAGCAGTTGGAGACAGGATCTTGGGGAGTGACCATCTCTCAACTCTGGCAAAAGAAAGGCTGGAGAGGAAAGGAGTTGCAAAGAGGCAGACTTCCTAAATACAAGCTGCAGTCCAGATAACCAGGAAATTGGGACAGAAAGAGTGCCTATGAAGACTGGAGTTAAATGAGCAGAGACCAAGATATTGTTCAGAAGAGTTCAAGAAAGAGTAAACAAAGTGTTCTGAGTTAAAGAGACAATTGCACTAACTAGATTTAAAGTGGAGCAGTAGACTTCAGAAGTAGATTAAACATTTTATGTTATTTTAATACCATCTGGGAATTGCAACTTGAAGCAATTGTGAGTTATTTGGACAGAAGTCAAGACAGACAAATCCTAAAGGGGTTGGTGTGAGATTCCTGGACTGGATTCACTGTCAAAAATAGTGCAGAAGATTTGTTTTAGGGGCTGGTTTAGCACAGTGGGCTAAACAGCTGGCTTGTAAAGCAGAACAAGGCCTGCAGCGCGGGTTCAATTCCCGTACCAGCCTCCCTGAACAGGCGCCAGAATGTGGCGACTAGGAGCTTTTCACAGTAACTTCATTTGAAGCCTACTTGTGACAATAAGCGATTTTCATTTTGTTTTAGAGTGTCATTTGTAAATCCAGGACTGGCTGGATTGTGGAATACAAACCATCAAGGGAAAACATTACTAGGAGAGAAGAATTGAAGCATGTTTTTGGGAGAGGTGTTTGGAAACTCTCAGATGATAATTAGCTGGGTGGAATTCTGAGGAGAAAACCACAGGTACTAACTTGGGTTCAGAGCGGACCGTGTATTTGACCACAGTAATCTTGTGCGCTTGGCTGGGACTTTTTGTGTCAGTGAAACTATTGAAGCTTAAGATGAATTTTGCAATCCATGTTAATCTTTAAATCTTTGTGAATTTGTTAACCTAAGGGAGGGGGGAGTAAAGGAGTATGTTTTTCTGTTTAATAAATGTTGTTAAAACTAATTAGTGGCTACTAATTAGCGGCTCTGTGACTCTGTTCCTGCCCATTTTAGAGAAAAAGGTCATGTCCCTTTGAGCCTGGGTTCCCTCTTAGATCTCCTTGTCCAGTTATATCATTAACTTGGATCGGAACACTTCAGTTGCCTGTAGGAGTTTTGCAGTTTTGAATTTCAAGTCATCGAATATCATAATTTCCCCTCTCCCTGAATTGTCTACATCCTTCTAATCTTCCCTCAATCATCTCTTTCTGCAAGCCTTAGAATGTGACCAGTGCAACCTTGTTGCCTTTTATTGCCGGCGTTCACTGATAATCTGTCCTCCTCCACCATCCTCAGCACCTTGTCCTATTTGATTCTGCTCCCCGCCCACGGTTTTTAGTCAGCCCAGTGGCACGAGTCATGTGATATCTGATGGTAAAGGCGCCACAAACGGTAATTACAAACGCATACAGCAAAACCTGAACAGGGAAGTTGACCGATGGGGGGGGAACAAAAAAGCGGTGGTTGTACGAGAGGAATGCATTCCCAGTGTCCGAGAGCAGCGCAAAGTGCGTGAGCTTCACTCTTTGACTTGGCACCTCGACACGGTGGCACAGTGGTTAGCACTGCTCCCTCACAGCGGCAGGGACCCAGGTTCGATTCCGGCCTCGGGTCACTGTGCGGGTTTTGCATATTCACCCCGTGTCTGCGTGCATTTCCTTTTGAGGGGGCGAGTTCCAGAGCAAAAACGGTGCAGAGATTAATTGATTTCTTCAGCTTTGCTTTGTGAATGCGTTTTGCAACAGAAACAGAATCGTGCCTGGGGGGGGGGGGGGGGGGGGGGGGGGGGGGGCATTGTTAGTCTTTAAAGAAAAATTGGAGAAGTTGCATAATTAATGATCACAAATTGAAGCATATTCTCAGAAATAATAGGTTAAAATTGCATATTGATCCGATTTAGTTGGCGGGCCATTAGTGACAGACATTACAGTTTTCCCTTTAAAGTGGATTATAACCCAGTGTTGTTTTTCCAGATGAATAAGTAAGTCTGAGCTAATTGACCATCACTGGCATTGGCAGATTGGATATTTCTGAGGTGAAAAGGTTAAGGACGATGTTTTTTTTACTCAGTCTCTCTATTTTCTCCGATTATTTAGTTCCCTCTTTCGTTCCCTCCGTATCAGACTGATCTTGCGCTTCCTCTGCACAATGTTGTCTTTAGGATGATGTGGAAATAGGTTTATTGTTATTTTGACAGTGCACTCCTGTCTGTTCTCATACATCTGCAGCGGGAGATGAAGAACGGAACAGTTAACCTAGCACCGTATAACGCTATACCACAGACGTTCCAGCACATTTTAGGTGAGGTTACTTGTTCAAAGGATCAGAAAATGCAAGGGGCACTGTGTAAATGATATACAAGCCCACATTCAAAATCGCGAGGCACCCAGGAGGGATAAATAGAGAGAAAATGTTCCCGTTGTCGCAGGGGTCGAGAACCAGTGCGTGCCGCTTTAAGATGATTGGCAAAAGAAGCAGAGATGGGCATGAAGATGAACATTTTTACCCAGAGAGTGATTAGGGTCTGGCTTGAGAGGGTGACAGGAAGAAGCGTGGCTTCCGAAGGAGAACTTGAGTATTATCTAAAGAGAGAGGGCTGGATTCTCCCTCGGCGGGATCCTCTGTTTTGCCGGCAGCGCACTCACGCCCGCGTATTTCCTGACGGCGTGGGGGTGCCCACAATGGGAGGTCCCATTGGCCGGCTGCCAGGGTGGGGGAGATGCCGCTGCCGGCGGGCGCACCATAAAACGGGTCGGGCAGGACGGAGAATCCCACACAGAGAATTTGCAGTTCGACAGTGAAAAGACAGGGGTATGGGACTAAGTGAGTTGCTGTTACAGAGGACCCACAGAGACGACCAGCTGAATGGACACCTTTTAGTCCCATGGCTATATGATTCTCTGATCCTCCTTCTGAAGTCATCTTTCTTTTACCCATATGTATTTGAATCTCTCAGGTGTACGAGTTCTGTGTTATGTTTTGCCCAGTTTTAACCCTCCGGTCCAGACAGGAGGGTTTTGTCTTGGTTACTGCTATGTTGGTTGAAGTGACATCATCTATTTTGTTTAATTAGATTCCAGCTTGCCAAGGTGAAGTTGAATCGTGTGTGTGATCACATCAGCTCCTTGTTTTAAAAAAAAAAGCTGACTTGATGCATGTCAGCACAGTCAGTTGAGTGGCTTGAACATCTTATGATATATCCTGGTCAATGTTTATCCCTCAATCATCACCTAAAAGCTGGTCGTTATCACAATGCTGGCTGTGGAAACCTGTGCGCAAATTGGCCACAGCATTTCCTGCCTTATAACCGTGCCCGTGACTACACTTCAAAAGTAATTAATTGGCTGTAGAACACTTTGGAATATCCTGAGAAATGAAAGACGCTTTATATATGCAAGTCTTTTTTATTCTCTCTCTTCCTCCCATTTACCTCCCACCAAGAGTTGACTGCTGTGTTACTTACTTCTATTTCTCTGCCGATGCCAATCTGTGATCAATGCCAGGGAACCTGTGCACATGTGTGTGTGTGTGCTCACATGAATGTGTGCATGCATGTTCATACATGTTGTGTGTGTGCTCACATGTGTGTGCTTGCATGTGTGTGCGTGCATGCGTGCGTGTGTGCTCACGTGGGTGTTTGTGGGTGCATGCATGTGCATGCGTGCATGCATGCGTGTGTGCTCACATGTGTGTGTGTGTGTATGTGACACACAAGCTGAATCACGCTGTCACGTTACCTTCCTGTAAGCATCACGCCTTTGCTTCATGTCTTTGTCCAGTTGGCCCAAGTTAATGTGACGGTTGATGGAATGCACGCATCAGTTAACGCACATCGTCATTTCTTGTGCTTTTTGAGATGAAAAAATTAAATTAAATGAAAATCGCTTATTGTCACGAGTAGGCTTCAATGAAGTTACTGTGAAAAGCCCCTAGTCTCCACATTCCGGCACCTGTTCGGAAAGGCTGGTAGGGGAATTGAACCGTGCTGCTGGCCTGCCCTGGTCTGCTTTAAAAGCCAGCGATTTAGCCCAGTGTGCTAAACCAGCCCCATGGCTAAACTTTCAGTTCCTTGACGGTTTTCTACCTGGAAACCCTAACAATGATGGTAGATGATTGTAACATCATTTATAAAAACATAAGGCTAGATTTTGCCCCGGGGACGGGTAAACAGGAGTCAGGATTGTTTCTGGGTCTTATTACCTCCCTGGGGTACAAGAGACAAACATTTGGATTTTGATTGGGCCGTCCCCCTTCATTGATATTGAGACAGGTTCT
The DNA here is from genome assembly GCF_902713615.1 of Scyliorhinus canicula. Lineage (NCBI taxonomy): Eukaryota > Metazoa > Chordata > Chondrichthyes > Carcharhiniformes > Scyliorhinidae > Scyliorhinus > Scyliorhinus canicula. Next base: position 136,885,783 of record NC_052161.1, read on the forward strand.
CTGCCCAGTTAAAGGGACTGGACAGGCTCTCGAAGCAAGAGAGTGACTCAGAGGCCATGAATCTGAGAGGGACAACTGGCTGCAATGGAGGGTAAGGAAGAGAGAGGATGCTTCAAGGTGGAGGCACCCGCTCACCAACATTTTTAAATCTAGATGTTCAATAGCCAAGTCAGCACTGTTGCAAGGGGTAAAATAAATTACTCTGCAGAGTGGCCTATCTATGGTTGCTCTCACATCCAGGTAGGCAGGGATGTCCTCTCGACATGCCAGGAGCAGTGCCCCCTCCCCCCACCCACCCTGCCGCCCCCTGACCTCCTTCAGCCGCCTGAAGCAGCCCCAATGGTGTGAGAATCTGGCGGCCAAATGGAAAATCGTAGTTGGCTTCCTCATAAATGGACTTAACTCAGACCTGAACAAGGCCAATTGGCTACCTGCCAAGGATAGAGCTTGGGAACCAACACTGCCGGCTGGTGGGAATAGGTTTTGGCCCAGCCGGCCTCCGCCGACACTCCCAATGGGGACTGAAAATCCAGCCCAAGGTCTGGACTGGGAAGGGATTACAGGGATTCTCAATCTCACCCGCTTTCTGAATCTGTCTTGTCAGGCCCATTGACAGAAATTCAGAGCTTCCTACAAAACTCGAGTGATGAGGTAAAAATCGATGAGTCTGGGACTATCAGACTGGCAACGTTCTTGGAGCCGTTGAAGCGATGTAGTTACAGATGTTAAAATGAGCCTGGATTGTAGGTTGCTCTGGATGGATGAACTAAGATGGTTTTTGTAATAACCAGCACGGGGCCTACCGGCTGGGAATGCATGTCTTGCCCGCGATCTTTGCAGAGTACCAGCTCCCCCACTCGGGACGGGGTATCTCAATTTACCTCAAGATTAGAAGGTCGGCCGAACCCAGTGGGGGTCTACCGGGGAGTGTAAACATAATCTTGTTCTTACTACTTTTATTCAGTTTGGACTCCCGCGAACTTATTAAAGTTTTCACCTCCTGTAAATATTGTGCAATGTAAAATCCGCTGTGTGATTCCTTTGGAAGTCAGAAATGTGGGTGGCACGGTAGGCACAGTGGTTAGCACTGTTGCTTCACAGCGCCAGGGACCCGGGTTCGATTCCCGGCTTGGGTCACTGTCTGTGCGGAGTTTGCGTGGGTTTCCTCCGGGCGCTCCGGTTCCTCCCACAAGTCCCGTAAGACGTGCTTGTTAGGTGAATTGGACATTCCGAATTCTCCCTCCGTGTACCCGAACAGGCACCGGAATGTGGCGACTAGGGGCTTTTCACGGTAACTTCATTGCAGTGTTAATGTAAGCTTACTTGTGACAATAAAGAAAATTATTATCATTATCATAAAACCGCCTCCAGATTAGACATTAATGTTCTCTGCAAGTGGACAACAGTCAGCATTTTAAGACTGGACTGCGATTATAATTGAAAGCAAATAAAATGGAGACATTCCTATGGAGATGGACTTAACTCCACATGCGTTTGGATGTTACACGCGCATGAACACATATACATGCGTGCACAGCCCTATTGTGTTGGTACAATTTATTTGCATTTCTATCTGTATGTACAGGAGATGTGTATGTGGCGGCTGCTTTTATTGTTTCCATTGGAGGGCAGCGGGGCGGCATTGGGGTAACTGCCCCGTTTCACACCTGCCCACGTTAGCCTCTGCCAGCGTCAGTCAGACATGGTTCAGATGCTGACAGTCTCGCTCTGAGCCTCAAGGTTCCAGATTCAAGTCACACTCCAGAGCTTGGGTACAAAAGCCAGCACCTCACCAGGGGTGGGGGGTGGGGGGGGGGGGGGGGGCTGCATTGTTGCAGGTGCTGGTTTGTTTCAGATGAGATATTAAAGCAAGGCACCTGCTCAGGGGACTGTGAATGATCCCGTTTGGAATAATAGCGGGAGAGTTATCCGCAAAATCATGGCCAATGACATCGCAAGAAACAGGTGATCAGGTTGGTATGACATTCCTGGTTGTGTCAGCTTTCAGTGTGAATATTGAGTGCTGTGTTTCCTGTGTTACTAGTGACTCCACTTCAAAAAAAGTACTTCAGTGGCTGAAGCCTTTTGAAATGTCAAGTGGCTGTGGAAACCGCTATATAAATGCAAGTGTTTGCATTTTTGGAAGGCAAGTTTCAGCACCAAGAACAGCCAAAGGTCTTTGCCATACACACACCACCCACCGCAGAGTGTTTCCCGTCCCTGCCTGCTCTCACTGGGACAGAGTGGATGATCGAAACCACTGGAGTACTTTGGGAAGCATAATCATGGACAAATGAAAATCACTTATTGTCACAAGTAGGCTTCAAATGAAGTTACTGGGAAAAGCCCCTAGTCGCCACATTCCGGCACCTGTTTGGGGAGGCTGTTACAGGAATTGAACCGTGCTACTGGCCTGTCTTGGTCTGTTTCCAAAGCCAGCGATTTAGCCCTGTGCTAAACAGCCCCTGTTTATGGGGAGTTCCTGGTGGCCAGTACCCTTTAGGAGGAGGATTTGACTCTCTGGGAGAATAAATTTCTCTGCATTTCCATGTGAAATGGAGACTCCTTATTTTAAAGGAAGGAGGAATAAACGGAGTACAGATGGTTGATATGTTTCTGTCGGTTCCCCATCTGGTGAACTGTTAAAATTGATTACATTGGTGTTTATATCTGTATCATTGTGTGCATATGTGGCAGTGCTTGTGTGTTTCCACATGCGCGTACTGTGCGTGCCTGTGCACATTTTTGGGTTTTAAAGAGGTGTGCGTATGTCGGATATTAACGGTGTGCTTGCGTGTTTCAGTGTGTGTTAATGTGTTTAATTCTGTTCGTGTGTATTTATCTATGTGTATTTGCGTTCCTGTGTTAAAATAATTGTTTTGGAGTGTGTGAATGGGTGGCAGTGTTGACTTGTTGGCGATGTGCAGCTGCCATTTTTCAAACGAGGGATTGGGAGCAGCTAGTTTGCCTGCAGCTTCAGCTTAACCTGCACCACGGACCAACACTGTTCCGAGTAAAGCCGCTGCTTTTGGGCTGCTTGCAACCAACTCGTCTACACCTGTGCATCAGAAAAAGAGAGGATGTGTCCATTTCTGTCTCATACTGGGCTGGGCAGAGCTGTACTGTAAATGTACTGGCAAAATCCTGGAAAATCAGCAGGGGTATCCCCTGTGTATTGCCCAGTCTTTATAAAATTCAAATTTTGATGCTCTTCCTGCATTCTGAGAATCCACACCTTCTGACAGACAAGAACGGGCTTGACAATTCCAGGTTCCAGCACAATTACTCTTTGCTTACTGCTTGCAGAGGGGTGAATCATAGTGGGAATCTAAAGTACCACCCCCCCTCCCCCACCCCATTTCCTGGCCCGCTTTGCCAGCTCATGGTACCGCGTACTTCAATTCTGCATTAAGATTCACTCTTAGCAACTGGGAGGAATTGAAAGTTGCACAGATGACCCACAGCTGCAATGCCCCGTCACGCTCACTCCCCTTCAGCAGCTCTTGGCTGTGTTGTTTATTTCTGCAATGGGGAAGTTAAAAGTCTAGGGAAGTTTTGTGTCTGATTGGAATCTCGCTTGATAGCATTATGACTGCATTATAACGGGTCTAGGTGCCACTGCGACACAGAATACCGACAGGAAGAGATTCTATAGGTACTTTACCAAGAGACGAGTTGACAAAATTAACGTAATACTATATAAAGTGAGTCTGGGGACTTAATGATGAAATGCAAGATGGCTGATGAATTGAACAATTATGTTGGATCCTTCCTTATAGAAGTAACATCCTCAGATTTAGCTGTAAACTAAGAAATGGAATGGAGTCAGGAACTCAGGAAAATTATAATCACCAGGGTTATGATACTGAACTAATGGTTGGAGCTAAGGGCTGACAAGTCCCCAGGACCTGATAGATTTCATCCTAGAGTCTGAAAAGAAGTGGCTAGTGCTTTAAGCTGGAACTCTCTCTTTTGCTTTTTCCTCTCTCTCTAACTCCAACTTCCTCAATTTAAGTTCCATTTGAAAAACTCCATCCATTTATTTTGCTGTGTTTCTAATTGTTTCATTTGTAATTGGATCTTAGCTAATTCCATTGGCTTTTGACAAGGACCCGGGCTGTTTCTGGCATCTCTTTCAAATTTTAATGCTGAGAGATCGCTTCAATTATCTAGCACTTTTCCAGGAGACACATCCGGAGTGAGACTCATCCAGAGTGAGAGATTTAAACTTGGTAATTTGGTGCAGTGAGGTAAATCAGCAAAGGTAAGTGGAAAATCTAATTCTGCTGTTTTTCAGTTAAAAGTGCAGCGTGGAGCTTAGTGTCTGATTGGTTGAAGCTGCCCCCACCCTAATTGCTGAGAGGCAGTTATCTGTCAATCACCTGAGGCCTGTTTAGGGGCACATTGTATTCTTCTCTTTGAAGTTAAGGTATTTTTTGAGTCATCGGTTAGCTGAGGTCTGTATAAAAGACAGACAGACAGCGCACACAGTAAGCTAGCACTTTTCCAGGAGACACATCCGGAGTGAGACTCATCCAGAGTGGGGATTGAAACTTGGTAATTTGGTGCAGTGAGGTAAATCGGCGCAGAGTGTGAGGAGGTGCTTTTTAACCCTGGTAAGTGACTGGTAAGTAGTCTCTCTTTTTTCTTTTCATTGTCTAATTTATTTATTTTTATTTTGAAATTCTAGTTGTTTAAGTTTACCAAGGGTTTAAGACATGGCAGGAGATCCCAGACCCGTGTCATGCTCCTCGTGTGCGATGTGGAAGCTCAGGGACACGTCCACTGTCCCTGGCTCCTTCACGTGCAAGAAGTGTGTTCAGTTGCAGCTCTTGTTAGACCGCTTGACGGCTCTGGAGCTGCGGATGGACTCACTTTGGAGCATCCACGATGCTGAGGAGGTCGTGGATAGCACGTTTAGCAAGTTGGTCACACCGCAGGTGAAGGTTACTGAGGGAGATAGGAAATGGGTGACCAAAAGAAAGAGCAAGAGTAGGAAGGCAGTGCAGGTGTCCCCTGCGGTCATCTCCTGCAAAATAGATATACCGCTTTGGATACTGCTGAGGGAGATGGCTCACCAGGGGAAGGCAGCAGCAGCCAGGTTCATGGCACCGTGGCTGGCTCTGCTGCACAGCAGGGCAGGAAGAAAAATGGCAGGGCTACAGTGATAGGGGACTCGATCGTAAGGGGAATAGACAGGCGGTTCTGTGGACGCAATCGAGACTCCAGGATGGTATGTTGCCTCCCTGGTGCAAGGGTCAAGGATGTCTCGGAGCGGCTGCAGGACATTCTGGGGGGGGGGGGGGGGGGGGAGGGTGAACAGCCAGCTGTCGTGGTGCACATAGGCACCAACGATATAGGTAAAAAACAGGATGTGGTCCTACAAGCGGAATTCAGGGAGTTAGGAGATAAACTAAAAAGTAGGACCTCAAAGGTAGTAATCTCAGGATTGCTACCAGTGCCACGAGCTAGTCAGAGTAGGAATGTCAGGATAGATAGGATGAATGCGTGGCTCGAGAGATGGTGCAAGAGGGAGGGATTCAAATTCCTGGGGCATTGGGACCGGTTCTGGGGGAGGTGGGACCAGTACAAACCGGACGGTCTGCACCTGGGCAGGACTGGAACCGATGTCCTAGGGGGGGTGTTTTCTAGAGCTGTTGGGGAGGGTTTAAACTAATGTGGCAGGGGGATGGGAACCGATGCAGGAAGTTGGAAGGTAGTAAAACAGGGACAGAAGCAAAAGGAAGTAAGGGGAAAAGTGCAAGGCAGAGAAGACATAGTCAAAAATCTAAAAGGGCGACAGTACAAGGTACAGTGACTGAGGGGAGCTCAGTGAATAGGCCCAGTAATAACAAAAGGAATAAAACTGGAGATGTTAAGATTCAAAACAGAGGTAAAAAAACCAACATAAGTGTACTTTACCTGAATGCTCGTAGTATTCGGAATAAAGTAAATGAGTTGATGGCACAAATCATCGTAAATGACTATGATTTAGTGGCCATTACTGAAACATGGTTAAAGGATGGTCACGACTGGGAGTTAAATATCCGAGGATATCAAACTATTCGGAAGGACAGAGTGGATGGTAAGGGAGGTGGTGTTGCTCTGTTATTTAAGGATGACATCCGGGCAATAGTAAGGGATGACATCGGTGCTCTGGAGGATAAGGTTGAATCCATTTGGGTGGAAATCAGGAATAGTAAGGCGAAAAAGTCACTGATAGGAGTAGTCTATCGGCCACCAAATAGTAACGGTATGGTGGGGCAGGCAATAAACAAAGACATAACTGATGCATGTAGAAATGGTACAGCAGTTATCATGGGGGATTTTAATCTATATGTTGATTGGTTTAACCAGTTCGGTCAAGGCAACCTTGAGGAGGAGTTTATAGAATGTATCCGCGATAGGTTCCTAGAACAGTATGTAATGGAACCTACGAGGGAACAAGCGGTCCTAGATCTTGTCCTGTGTAATGAGACAGGATTGATTCATGATCTCATAGTTAGGGATCCTCTCGGAAGGAGCGATCACAATATAGTGGAATTTAAAATACAGATGGAGGGTGAAAAAGTAAAATCAAATACTAGTGTTTTGTGTTTAAACAAAGGAGATTACAAGGGGATGAGAGAAGAACTAGCTAAGGTAGACTGGGAGCTAAGACTTTATGGTGGAACAGTTGAGGAACAGTGGAGAACCTTCCAAGCGATTTTTCACAGTGCTCAGCAAAGGTTTATACCAACAAAAAGGAAGGACGGAAGAAAGAGGGAAAATCGACCGTGGATATCTAAGGAAATAAGGGAGAGTATCAAATTGAAGGAAAAAGCATATAAAGTGGCAAAGATTGCTGGGAGATTAGAGGACTGGGAAATCTTTAGGGGGCAACAGAAAGCTACTAAAAAAGCTATAAAGAAGAGTAAGATAGAGTATGAGAGTAAACTTGCTCAGAATATAAAAACAGACAGTAAAAGTTTTTACAAATATATAAGACAAAAAAGAGTGGCTAAGGTAAATATTGGTCCTTTAGAGGATGAGAAGGGAGTTTTAATAATGGGAAATGAGGAAATGGCTGAGGAACTGAACAGGTTTTTTGGGTCGGTCTTCACAGTGGAAGACACAAATAACATGCCAGCGACTGATAGAAATGAGGCTATGACAGGTGAGGACCTTGAGAGGATTGTTATCACTAAGGAGGGAGTGATGGGCAAGCTAATGGGGCTAAAGGTAGACAAGTCTCCTGGCCCTGATGGAATGCATCCCAGAGTGCTAAAAGAGATGGCTAGGGAAATTGCAGATGCGCTAGTGATAATTTACCGAAATTTACTAGACTCTGGGGTGGTCCCGGTGGATTGGAAATTAGCAAACGTGACGCCACTGTTTAAAAAAGGAGGTAGGCAGAAAGCAGGAAATTATAGGCCAGTGAGCTTAACTTCGGTAGTAGGGAAGATGCTGGAATCTATCACCAAGGAAGAAATTGCGAGGCATCTTGGATAGAAATTGTCCCATTGGGCAGACGCAGCATGGGTTCATAAAGGGCAGGTCATGCCTAACTAATTTAGTGGAATTTTTTGAGGACATTACCAGTGCAGTAGATAACGGGGAGCCGATGGATGTGGTATATCTGGATTTCCAGAAAGCCTTTGACAAGGTGCCACACAAAAGGTTGCTGCATAAGATAAAGATGCATGGCATTAAGGGTAAAGTAGTAGCATGGATAGAGGATTGGTTAATTAATAGAAAGCAAAGAGTTGGGATAAATGGGTGTTTCTCTGGTTGGCAATCAGTACCTAGTGGTGTCCCTCAGGGATCCGTGTTGGGCCCACAATTGTTCACAATTTACATAGATGATTTGGAGTTGGGGACCAAGGGCAATGTGTCCAAGTTTGCAGATGACACTAAGATGAGTGGTAAAGCGAAAAGTGCAGAGGATACTGGAAGTCTGCAGAGGGATTTGGATAGGTTAAGTGAATGGGCTAGGGTCTGGCAGATGGAATACAATGTTGACAAATGTGAGGTTATCCATTTTGGTCGGAATAACAGCAAACGGGATTATTATTTAAACGATAAAATATTAAAGCATGCTGCTGTTCAGAGAAACTTAGGTGTGCTAGTGCATAAGTCACAGAAGGTTGGTTTACAAGTGCAACAGGTGATTAAGAAGGCAAATGGAATTTTGTCCTTCATTGCTAGAGGGATGGAGTTTAAGACTAGGGAGGTTATGTTGCAATTGTATAAGGTGTTAGTGCGGCCACACCTGGAGTATTGTGTTCAGTTTTGGTCTCCTTACTTGAGAAAGGACATACTGGCGCTGGAGGGTGTGCAGAGGAGATTCACTAGGTTAATCCCAGAGCTGAAGGGATTGGATTATGAGGAGAGGTTGAGTAGACTGGGACTGTACTCGTTGGAATTTAGAAGGTTGAGGGGGGATCTCATAGAAACATTTAAAATTATGAAGGGAATAGATAGGATAGATGCGGGCAGGTTGTTTCCACTGGCGGGTGACAGCAGAACTCGGGGGCATAGCCTCAAAATAAGGGGAAATAGATTTAGGACTGAGTTTAGGAGGAACTTCTTCACCCAAAGGGTTGTGAAGCTATGGAATTCCTTGCCCAGTGAAGCAGTTGAGGCTCCTTCATTACATGTTTTTAAGGTAAAGATAGATAGTTTTTTGAAGAATAAAGGGATTAAGGGTTATGGTGTTCAGGCCGGAAAGTGGAGCTGAGTCCACAAAAGATCAGCCATGATCTAATTGAATGGCGGAGCAGGCTCGAGGGGCCAGATGGCCTACTCCTGCTCCTAGTTCTTATGTTCTTATGTTCTTATCTCCGCCTTCCTCGCTTTAGCTAGCGCCTCTATTTTTAATTCACTTGCCAACACAATTAGCTTGTGTCTCTGTAGCCCTGGTAGATAAACCAAAGACAGGTCTTCGACCTGAAGAAATGCCGAGCAGCTTCCACAGCCACCCTGTTGTACTGTTACAACCTCTTTTTAAGAAATACTGTACCCCAAATCATCGCTGTCTACGCTTCCAAAGATCACCGGACAATGCCGCCAAATTATGTTACGACACCCTGGGCCAGCGCGCGGTCAATTCCAGCCACACTTGACCCGGAGTTGCAACACGGTTGAAATTAACTTTTATTTTAAAATACCCGAGGTCTTCGGTTGCCCAATAACTACCATCACCAGGTTTGTAAATTTAAACACAAATAACCTTTTATTATTAACAGTAACTATAATTAAACAGGGAACAAATGCAAATGGTTAACTACTATCTAATTTCTACCCCCCCCCCTTTAACTCACCCCACCCTCAACACACCCAGACAAACAAACACTGAGAGGGAAGAGGGGTGTAAAATAATGATGAAAGCAGCAGGATAAGAGTCTTTGTTTTAGATGGGCATCGTCCAGTTAGTTTCTCCTTCAGTCTCAACTTTCAGATGGATGTTATCTTCTCTTTCATCCTCTAATGGCTTTCACTGTAGATTCACAGAAATATCAGGGTCAGGTGCTTCTCCTGGCTTCTCTCCGAAAAGCCCCACCTGACAGGAACCAATCTCCTTGAATGAGGAGAGGATGTTTCCTCTTGTCGGAGAATCTGGAACTAGGGGTCACTGTTTAAAAATAAGGGGTCTCTCATTTCAGACAGAGGTGAGGAAAACTTTTTTCTCTCAGACTCTAATGAGTCTCTGGAACATTCTTGCTCAAGCGGCAGAGGAAGTAGAATCATTGAATATTTGTAAAACAGAGCCTGATGGATTCTTGATGAACAAGGAGGTGAAAGGTTATTAGGGGTCAGCAGGAGTGTGGAGTTGAGGTTACTATCAGATTAGACATGCTCCAAGGGCCGAGTGGCCTACTCCTGCTCCTGATTCTTATGTCCATGGAATATCTGCACCTGGACGGCTCGCCAACTGATTCAGCCCCCATTTTGTGTTATGTTCTTATGGTTTTGAGAGGAGACAATACTCCCTAATGGAGCAGGAACAGAGGAAGAGGAGTAGTCCATTCAGCCCCTCGAGACTGTTCTGGCATTCATTGAGACTATGAAAGGTGTAATGAGGTAGATCAGCCATGATGTTATTGCACGGTGGAGCCAGCAGGAGGGGCTGTGTTGTCTGTTTTACCTGGCGAGAGAGTCAATGGGCTGGATCCACCCACCCCGCCATTGTCAGCGGGGATTTCCCCGTGACAGCACCCCCCGTCGCCAGGAAACCCATGCGCCAGCGTGGGACTGGAATTCCCAGCCGGTGCCAACAGCGGGTAAATCACACCCAATGTCTCCAGGGGAGGGAACAGAATGGGAACAAATAAACCTTAAATTATTTTAATTACACACCCAATTTTGCATTCCCAGCACACAGTGTCATGAAAATTGATTCACTTCCCTATTCATGGTACATTTGACTTCAAATTTACTGACTTAGCAGGTTTTTCTTCTTGGCTGAATTGCAGCACCTTGCCAAACATGAATTGTAGAAAGTTTTATACTGAGAGTGTTTAACAAAGTTCAGTTTTGCCTCATGATATTCAGCCAGGTACAACAGTGCTGGGCATTGCTGTAAACAGTCTCAGCGTCTTATATCTAACATACGCTCAGGCTGGTCAAGTATCTGATTATTCAGCAACAAATTGTGATTGCATGAAGACTTCAATGTGGAAAACCTTTCCAAAATGTTTCCCGGAGGTAGTAAGCCGCCAAGGGGGATACGAGGATGGGTAATAATAGTTTGATCAAAGTTATGCACACCTCTGGAATCTCTTGAAATTCTCTACCTCATCAATTCCCACTCCCCCTTAAGATGCATGCCTTTGTGCAAGCTTTTGATCACCTTTCCTAATGTTCCCTGGGTTTTATTTCTACTGCTTCTCGGTGAAGCACGTCTGAGTGTTTTTTAATGTTAAAGTCACTACATGATTGCAGGATGTTGTTCCATGTTAGATAATGGACCTGTATGGGTGGAATGTAGGGCATACTTTTCAAAGAGTGCCTGAAAGTTGGACTCGAGTGGGAAAGCACTTAGTAAAGGTCTCCGTCAGAGTTTCAACCACTTGCTGGCCATTTTTCGAGCAGGAAGCAGATACTTCTCATTGTTTGATCTCCTACGTTAAGGCTGGGGCACAGGTTGGGATGTGCTAGCTCAAACAATGTGGCGAAAATCCCCAGCTGCCTGCTTACTTTCTACTGCCACATTATCTGGTGTCAGGTCAGAGGGAGACGGTGGCATAGTGGTTCTGTTCTGTCACCAGACTGGGAATCTAGAAGCCCAGTCTATTGTTCTGGGGACATGGGTTCAAATCCCCACAGCAGCTGGTGGAACTTAAGATCAATGAAGAAATCTAGAGTTAAAACAAGTCTCAGTATGGCACAGTGGTTAGCTTTGCTGCCTCACAGCGCCGAGGTCCCAGGTTCGATTCTGGGTCACTGTCCGTGTGGAGTTTGCACATTCTCCCTGTATTTGCGTGGGTTTCGTCCCCACAACCCAAGGATGTGCAGGGTAGGTGGATTGGCCACGCTAAATTGCCCCTTAATTGGAAAAAATGAATTGGGTATTTAACTAGTTTTAAACTAGTCTCAGGAATGGTGACCATGTTCATCAAAAGAACCCATCTGGTCCACTCACACCTCTTTGGAGAAGGAAATCTGCCACCTTTACCTGATCTGGCGCATATGTAATTCCAGACCAACATTTGTTGCCCATCCTTAATTGCCCTCCGGAATGGCCTAGCAAGCCACTCAGTCCAAGGGCAACTAGGGATGGGCAAGAAATGCAGGCCCTATCAGTAACACCCATATTACACGCGAGAATAAAAACAGTTTGGTATTAAAATTCATGTCCGATTTATCACACGGAACATCAGTGAAACGCAGTGCTGAAATGCGGGGAGATTTCTTTCTGGTATTCTGTACAAACTAGTTTAGGGACACCATGTAGAATGGGACAGCTTTGAATTTTCAATATTGCTATGGTTACCAAGCATCCAGGAAGCAACATGAAGATAAATCTCCATCTTTCATGCAGCCATTGCCTGTGAAGGACTAAGATTCATACTTTGAGATAACATCTGCTGACAGTCCCATTGTCGTAGAAGATACTCATTAACAAATCAATGGTGAGTTGTGAATTCAGGAAAAACATCATATTACCCAGAGAGTGGTGATAATAATAATAATCTTTATTATTGTCACAAGTAGGCTTACATTAACACAGCAATGAAGTTACTGTGAAAAGCCCCTAGTCGCCACATTCCGGCACCTGTTCGGGTACACGGAGGGAGAATTCAGAATGTCTAATTCACCTAACAGCACGTCTTTCGGGGCTTGTGGGAGGAAACCGGAGCACCCGGAGGAAACCCACGCAGACACGGGGAGAATGCGCTGACCCCGCACAGACAGTGACCCAAACCAGGAATCGGCGCTGTGAAGCAACAGTGCTAACCACTGTGCCTCTGAATGTCGAACCACAAGGAGTGGTTGAGGCGAATCGCATAGATACATTCGAGGAGATGTTAAATAAGCAAATGAGGGAGAAAAGGAATAGAAAGTTCTGCTGATTGGATTAGATGAAGAGGAGTGGGAGGCATCTCATGTGGGAGCATAAATAACAACATGGACCAGTCGGGCTGGATGGTCTATTTCTGTGGCCTACTGTACATTCTGTGTAAGAAGCATCAATATTGTTCTTTTGAAAGGGGCCACTCGCTTTATTTGGGTTCTGTATATTTGGAGTGAATCATTTTTAAAAATCCATTCATGGGACATGGGACATGGGTATAGCAGGCTATGCCAGCATTTACTGTCCACCCCTAATTGTCCTTGAAGGGGCAGTTAAGAGTTAACCACATTGCTGTGCGTTTGAAGGTCACGAGTAGGCCAGACCGGGTAAGGACGGCAGATTGTCTTCCCTAAAGGGCATTAGTGAACCAGATGGGTTTTTACAACAATCGACAATGGTTTCATGGTCATCAGGCAGTTTTCATTTCCAGATTTTTTTATTGAATTCTAACTTTGCCGTCTGCAGTGGTTGGATTTGAACCTGGAACCTCAGAGCTTTACTCTAGGCCGTTCAAACGTGGTCTTATCCAGCGGGACTTCGGCTTCCATCCAGCGGGGGGGGGGGGGGGGGGGGGTAGCCTGGTGTGGAGGGGGGAGGGGTCCGACCCCGAGGGGGGGGCTCTACCATGGCCTGGCCCGCGATCGGGGCCTACCGATCGGCGGGCCGGCCTCACCTGGTGGGGGTCTCTTTTACTACATGCTAGCCCCTGTAGCTCTCCATCATGTTGCGTCGGGGCCGACACGGAGAAGGAAGCTATCGCGCATGCGTGAGTTCATGGCAATCGCAGCGCGCATGCGCAGACCCGTGGCACCCGTTTGATGCTGGTATCGGATGCTGGAGCTGCATGGGTCGCTCCAGTACCGTGCTGGCCCCCTGTAGCGCTCGGGATCGCTGCTCCTGGGGGCCTGTTAACGCCGTCGTAAAACGTGACGGCGTTTACAGCGGCGTCAACACTTAGCCTCAGGATCAGAGAATCCCGCCCCTCTTTCCTCGTTGCAACCTGGAGATAATGAACAAACAAAACTGACCGAAAGGCATCTACAATTTGAATGAGATATCTACACACTGACAGTGTGAAGAGAAATGGGTTGGTTGATGCACAAAGCATCCAAGGAACAAGTTGGTTCCAGGAGCCTATTGTAATTTGTGTTCCCGGATGGACAATGAGTGTTTTATTTGGACATTAGAATCAACTATTCTGATGTAGTCACAGGGCAGAAACAGATGAACGGGGACCCCTGCTATTCACACCCTAAAATGTTAGAAATTGGTAATATTTTAATTGAGGATTGAGAAAAATTTACAGGCGGGATTCTCCGATGCCCAACGCCGATATCGTAAACGGCGGTCGGGCGGAAAATCGACTGTGACACCCAAATCGGGGCCGGCGTCGGTTTGGCACCGGTCAGCCACGCTACACCCCCCGGAAATGGCGTCACGTGTCGCGCGCGGCGCGCATGGCAACGGTGTTGGTGCATCATCGGCAGGCCCTCCCGCGATGCTCCATCCCCGATGGGCTGAGTCCTCAATGACGCGGGACACGTGTGGTCCCAACCGTGCAGGAACCCGGCGTGGTAACTGCGGACTGTGCCCAGCGCCACCACACTCGGCGGGATCCGTGCCGCTGGCCGGGGTGGGGGGGCTTCTGCGACGGCTGGGGGGGGGGGAGAGGTGGGGGTGGCCGGGGGTGGGCTACGGGCTCGCGGATGGCAGGTTGGGTCCGAGCACGCCCGGCGCCATGTTGTACGGCGTGACCGCTGCAGGTCGTCAGCCGTGTGCGGACGGGACACGGCCATTCTCTGCCGCTTTTGCCGCGGGTGATGGGAGTTCCACTCGGCACCGCTGCTAGCCCCTTACCGGAATCAGTGCGACTTTCATGCAGAATTTTGGTCGTAAAAGACCACACATGCTCCGTTGGCGTCAACACATAGTCGCTGGAACGGAGAATCCAGCCCTATATCTCGTTCAGAGGAGCCGATTTCAATATCGAAGAAATGCCAAATTTATGGTTGGCCAACAACTTTGATACCTTCAGTTCCTGCACTTCAACGTCATTTATCGGATGAAATTTGAACTCATTCAAAAGCCATCGCTTGCAAAGAGTCGGTATCCGGCCCAACGTGTTCATTCCTTCAATGTTCCTGAGAGTTGTGATAGGGTGCACAGATAAATGCGAGTTCTTTCTTTTCTGCTTTGATCAGAAATTCAGTTAAAAGATGTCAAAGAGAATTGCTCAGGCATCTGACTCATTGCTTTGAAACAGTTTCTGGAGAGTATGTCAAATGGGTTATTGCTAGTTTTGAGCTGTACTCTTCCGTGTAACTATCTCCCTGATGAATAAATCTGATGATTAGCTTTGACTTGAGCATACTAGTGTGGCAGTGCGGCATTTATATTCTATTGAATACCCCAGGCAGAATTTTCTCTGCAGGATTCTGAAGCACGACCCGCCACCTTCCCCAAGTTGGCCACCTTTCATTTGGTCCGAATGGTTGCCAGTGGGTGGGTGGGTAACCATGCCACCCTCCCCCCTACCCTGCTTCCAAATCTAGGATTGATGTCAAAAATTCCTTCTTCAAAGGCATGAAGGCCGGTGGCGTCATTCAGACAACAATCGGCAAGCGGCTTCAGAACAGCTTTGATATTGTGATCTTATCAGAGCCTCAATCAGGACGAACGAGTGACAATGGACCTTCCTCATTTCTCTCTGTCTTGTGACATTGCGTTAACTAATTTAACTGGCAGTCATTTCCTCATACTTGCCGAACAATTTTTCTTTCCGGTTACTGCTGCTGGAGAAAAAAAAAAATCTGAGTAAAATTATATTTTATTTTTACGTCTTTTCAAAGTTTCTATTTGCCCACGGCTCATTCACACAAAGTTAGTCTTGACAATAAATCGGAAACCACTCTGCTCCAGTCGTCCAAAAAATCTTTACCTTCTTTAATCATTTGTTTCAGGGAAAGCAATTCACTGTCCCCTAGCTAAAGGCAGCCTGCAGGGGGTAGCCACAAAAACTCACTGACAAGGGATCCAGTAAAATTCCCTCCCATTCCCCCTGTCTACCTTGCTTTCCTTCTTCACTTTCTCCCTCCCCACTTTCTTTTCTGTCTCTTCCACTTTCTCGCTCTTAACCTTCAGACCAGATTTACGTCAGTCTGTAGTCAGAAAGTTTGAGGGTTTATATCTTACACGGAAGTAGGAAAATGCTCAGACCAGCCTCCAACTTCATCTATTATCATAGAACATAGAACATTACAGCGCAGTACGGGCCCTTCGGCCCTCGATGTTGCACCGACCTGTGAAACCATCTGAAGCCTATCTGACCTACACTATTCCATTTTCATCCATATGTCTATCCAGTAACCACTTGAATGCCCTTAAAGTTGGCGAGTCTACTACTGTTGCAGGCAGGGCGTTCCACACCCCTACGACTCTCTGAGTAAAGAAACTGCCTCTGACATCTGTCCTATATCTACCACCCCTCAATTTAAAGTTATGTCCCCTCGTGTTGGTCATTACCATCCGAGGAAAGAGACTCTCACTGTCCACCCTATCTAACCCTCTGACTATTAGAGAAATACAGCACAGAACAGGCCCTTCGGCCCACGATGTTGCACCGAACTTTTGTCCTAGGTTAATCATAGAATTTTGGACAATTTTTCATGGCCAATCCACCCAACCTGCACATCTTTGGACTGTGGGAGGAAACCGGAGTACCCGGAGGAAACCCATGCAGTCACGGGGAGGATGTGCAGACTCCACACAGACAGTGACCCAAGTCGAAATCGAACTTGGGACCCTGGAGCTGTGAAGCAATTGTGCTACCCACAATGCTACCGTGCTGCCCTTAAGAAGTTAACCTACACTCCATTATTCTACCCTAATCCATGTACCTATCCAATAGCCGCTTGAAGGTCCCTAACGTTTCCGACTCAACTACTTCCACAGGCAGTGCATTCCATGCCCCCACTACTCTCTGGGTAAAGAACCTACCTCTGACATCCCCTCTATATCTTCCACCATTTATCTTAAATTTATGTCCCCTTGTAATGGTGTGTTCCACCCGGGGAAAAAGTCTCTGACTGTCTACTCTATCTATTCCCCTGATCATCTTATAAACCTCTATCAAGTCGCCCCTCATCCTTCTCCGTTCTAATGAGAAGAGGCCTAGCACCCTCAACCTTTCCTCGTATGACCTACTCTCCATTCCAGGCAACATCCTGGTAAATCTCCTTTGCACCTTTTCCAAAGCTTCCACATCCTTCCTAAACCCTTCAACTCCCTCATCCAAGTCGTTAATGAAAATCACAAACAGCAGAGGACCCAGAACTGATCCCTGTGGTATGCCACTGATAACTGGGCTCCAGGCTGAATATTTGCCATCCACCACCACTCTCTGTCTTCTATCGGTTAGCCAGTTTGTTATCCAACTGGCCAAATTTCCCACTATCCCATGCCTCCTTACTTTCTGCACAAGCCTACCATGGGGAACCTTATCAAATGCCTTACTAAAATCCATGTACACTACATTCACTGCTTTACCTTCATCCGCATGCTTGGTCACCTCCTGAAAGAAGTCAATAAGACTTGTAAGGCAAGACCTACCCCTCACAAATCCGTGCTGACTATCCCTAATCAAGCAGTGCCTTTCCAGATGCTCAGAAATCCTATCCCTCAGTACCCTTTCCATTACTTTGCCTACCACCGAAGTAAGACTAACTGGCCTGTAATTCCCAGGGTTATCTCTATTCCCTTTTTTGAACAGGGGCACGACATTCGCCACTCTCCAATCCTCTGGTACCACCCCTGTTGACAGCGAGGACGAAAAGATCATTGCCAACGGCTCTGCAATTTCATTTCTTGCTTCCCATAGAATCCTTGGATATATCCCGTCAGGCCCGGGGGACTTGTCTATCCTCAAGTTTTTCAAAACGCGCAACACATCTTCCTTCCTGACAAGTATCTCCTCGAGCTTATCACTCTGCTTCACGCTGTCCTCTCCAACAATATGGCCCCTCTCGTTTGTAAATACTGAAGAAAAATACTTGTTCAAGACCTCTCCTATCTCTTCAGACTCAATACACAATCTCCCGCTACTGTCCTTGATCGGACCTACCCTCGCTCTAGTCATTCTCATATTTCTCACATATGTGTAAAAGGCCTTGGGGTTTTCCTTGATCCTACCTGCCAAAGATTTTTCATGCCCTCTCTTAGCTCTCCTAATCCCTTTCTTCAGTTCCCTCCTGGCTATCTTGTATCCATCCAGCGCCCTGTCTGAACCTTGTTTCTTCAGCCTTACATAAGTCTCCTTCTTCCTCTTAACAAGACATTCAACCTCTCTTGTCAACCATGGTTCCCTCACTCGACCATCTCTTCCCTGCCTGACAGGGACAGTATATCAAAGACACGCAGTACTTGTTCCTTGAACAAGTTCCACATTTCACTTGTGACCTTCCCTGACAGCCTATGTTCCCAACTTCTGCATTTCAATTCTTGTCTGACAGCATTGTATTTACCCTTCCCCCAATTATAAACCTTGCCCTGTTGCACGCACCTATCCCTCTCCATAACTAAAGTGAAAGTCACAGAATTGTGGTCACTATCTCCAAAATGCTCCCCCACTAACAAATCTATCACCTGCCCTGGTTCATTACCAAGTACTAAATCCAATATGACCTCCCCTTTGGTCGGACAATCTACATACTGTGCTAGAAAAGCTTCCTGGACACACTGCACAAACACTACCCCATCCAAACTATTTGATCAAAAGAGTTTCCACTCAATGTTTGGGAAGTTGAAGTCACCCATGACTACTACCCTGTGACTTCTGCACCTTTCCAAAATCTGTTTCCCAATCTGTTCCTCCACATCTCTGCTGCTATTGTGGGGCCTATAAAAAACTCCCAACAAGGTGACTGCTCCTTTCCTATTTCTGACTTCAACCCATATTACCTCAGTAGGCAGATCCCCCTCGAACTGCCTTTCTGCAGCTGTTATACTATCTCTAATTAACAATGCCACTCCCCCACCTCTTTTACCATCCTCCCTAATCTTGTTGAAACATCTATAACCAGGGACCTCCAATAACCATTTCTGCCCCTCTTCTATCCAAGTTTCCGTGATGGCCACCACATCGTAGTCCCAAGTACAGATCCATGCCTTAAGTTCACCCACCTTATTCCTGATGCTTCTTGCATTAAAGTATACACACTTCAACCCATCTCCTTGCCTGCAAGTACTCTCCTTTGTCAGTGTTACCTTCCCCACTGCATCACTACGTGCTTTGGCGTCCTGACTATTGGCTTCCTTAGTTGCTGGACTACAGATCCGGTTCCCATTCCCCTGCCAAATTAGTTTAAACCCTCCCGAAAACTACTAGAAAACCTCCCCCCCCAGGATATTGGTGCCCCTCTGGTTCAGATGCAACCCGTCCTGCTTGTACAGGTCCCACCTTCCCCAGAATGCACTCCAATTATCCAAATACCTGAAGCCTATAAGACTATCTTATATGTCTCTATTAAGTCACCTCTCAGCCTTCTCCTCAGAAAGACAGCTGAGCTGGATTTCCCACGTCCCACATCCGCCATTGTGACCTGCCCATTAGGACATGCTGTGGGGTCCTACTGGGTGGAGAAACTGAGGGCGGCCCTGGATCAATTGGCACCAGACTTTCAGTGGCGATTTCCAGCAGGTCAACAGATTCTCGAACAATGCTGGATGCGGACAGGAGAGTACGGAGAGCTGCGTCTGCTTCCTGCAGCTCTACATGTGGGAGCTGCATGTTTAATTAAGTCTTTTCACTGCAACAGTGACTACACTTCAATGGTTTGTACAGCTTGCTGTACTGTTTCACTGGTTTGAATTAGTTCTGCAGTCAAGGTTAGATGGGGTTAGGGGGAATAGGGCAGAGGATTGTGTCTAGGTCGGGTGCTCTTTCAGAGGGTCGCTGCAGACTTGATGGGCCAAATGGCCTCCCTCCGCACCATAGGGATTCTATGAATGGGAGATCGATGCTGCCACTGAAAGAAGAACCTGGGGCGGGTTCTCCGTTCCCCAATGCCAATTTCGTAATCGTCGATCAGGTGGAGAATCCCTTTTTGCGATGGAATTGGGGGCGGCGCCTGTTTCCGTAAGCTCCTCCCCCTCCAAAACCGCATCATCGAGGAGCACGCCATTGAGACGGCCTCAGAACGTTACCTGAAGGCCCTTCCCCCGATGCTCCGCCCCCGTTGGGCCGAGTTCCCAATCGCGTGGGGGACGTGTTGTCTCAGCGATCGGGGACCCGGCGAGGGGGCTACAGACTGTGTCCAACACCGCCACAGTCGGGCAGGAGCCATGCTGCTGGCCGGGGGGGGGGGGGGGGGGTTCCGCGATGGCTGGGGGACTGGTGGGGGGTGGTCAGGGGGTGGGGAAGGGGTGTCCAGGGGGGCACTATCTGGCAGGTCGAGCCCGTGCATGGCTGGTGCCATGTTGTATGGCTTGACCGCTGCAGGTCATCGCCGTGCACGCATGCGGCCACGGACCCGGCAATTCTCTGGCGGGCGGTCGGACAATCCCGCCCCTGGCCTGAAAATCGGAGAATCCAGCCCGGGGAATCACAGACTGGATTCATGGTTTGGTACAAACACTCAATCAACAAAGGACAACAGTCTGTTGACACAATGGTGCTTTGTTAGGAGAGAAACCAACAAAGATCAAAGCAAAATACCGCGGATGCTGGAAATCTGAAATAAAAACAGAAAATGCAGGTCTGGCAGCATCTGTGGAGAGAGAATTAGAGTTAATGCTTCGAGTCTCAAAAGCAAACTGGGGGAAGGAATTCTATTTTTAAATATATCCAGGTGTACAATTTATCTGGCAGTATGGACAGAGAGCATCCACTAAGCCTAAAGGGCTGCAGAATGGATTCAAACCAGTGAAACCAGTGGAGCCAGCTGTACCAAGCAGCATTGTGGGATAGCAATGCACATTTGCATTTGAAACTGGCGAACAAACGTGAATCTGTGTCAAGGTGCCCTCTATTCAAATGCTGACTCAGGAACTCGCAGAAATTCACTGCTCCATTTGTATTGTTGGGTCAATGACCTGTGACTGTTGTATCGCAAACCAACATTTGGCTCCAGCTCTCAGTATATTTGACTGCTTCACAAGAAGTGATCACCCCAAAAAAGGGTAGTCTGAGCAAAACATATAAATCCTGCTCCACCACCAACAGTGAACTGAGATTTGAGGCATTGTTGACCTCCTGATAAATAGTAATTATCCGGACTAATGTAGCAATGATCTGGTAACACAATTAGTTTCAGAGTTCCTATTTATGCAACAGGGTTCAATAAAAGATCGACTGCTTTGTGCACGTTTCAAAGCTGTTCCTTTTCACTTGTTCTCGATAATTTGCACACTTTAGAACGGCAAGCACAATGCCCAGTTTACTTCCTGAGTGTTGATTCATTGCTGACTCATTTGTGCTGACAATTCAGCAGTTTTGGAGGAAGCAAGGTGACAGCTCTCTGTTGAGCTTCTCTGCAATTCCATGTGGTCACCCACTCACACTCTTTAACTTCCCCACCCCTTCCCCTCCTCTTCCCCCATTTATCTTCCGACATTGACAACAGCTGAACTAAAGTTGCTCCACACCAGGTTGCGTAACCTTCCCCAGCTCCACGGAATTTCACCCAGATACTCCTCAACCCTGCTCCCTTTCCACCTTGATCAGTACTTTGTTCCTCTGTTCCCTCACCTTCCAGCAGTCCCTCATATTTCTGTTTCTCTATTATTGGGGCCTTGTTTTTCCCTTGTCCCTGCGCTCACCTGCCTGGGTAACCCTCATGATGATATATTTACTTCCTTGGCCGCTGAATTATCATCATAGTTTATCATAGAATTTACAGTGCGGAAGGAGGCCATTCAGCCCATCGAGTCTGCACCGGCTCTTGGAAAGAGCACCCTACTCAAGGTTAACACCTCCACCCTATCCCCATAACCCAGTAACCCCACCCAACACTGAGGGCAATTTTGGACACTAGGGGCAATTAAATTCAACTTGCATCTGAATTTTTAATCTACTGATGTGCGGGCTCTTGTGTTCCGCTCATTTCCTGGGCTCTGCAAACCCCTCTGTTTTCTGAAGGGTTGACCCCTTTTCATGGTTTCCTGGGCTGCGCTCTGTTCATCTGTGGTTTTCCTGGATCAATCCTCAACTGTTTTTCCCCCCAAAGGCTTTTCACTCAAAGCAAAATCCCATTTTTTCACTCCAGATTCCCGCTGGCAGGTGGGTGCAGGTCTGGGCAGCTGAGAAATCACCTGGCCTTGCGCAACGCGAGATTTTAATTTGCAATTTCATTTTATAATGATAATAATCTTTATCGTCACAAGCAGGTTTACATTAACACTGCAATGTGAAAATCCCCTCGTCGCCACATTCCGGTGCCTGTTCGGGTACACAGAGGGAGAATTCAGAATGTCCAATTCACCTAACAGCACGTCTTTCGGGACTTGTGGGAGGAAACCGGAGCGCCCGGAGGAAACCCGCGCAGACACGGGGAGAACGTGCAGACTCCGCACAGACAGTGACCCAAGCCGGGAATCGAAATCGTGTCCCTGGCGCTGTGAAGCAACAGTGCTAACCTTGTTTCTCCAGCTCTGGTCTTCAGTCCCTTCCACCACTATCCCACACCCCACCTCACCCACCATTAGTGGGCAAGCTTTCAACTGTTAGCCCCACATTCTGAACACCCTCCCTAAAGCCTCCACATTTTTCTCTCCAATTGTCGAAACATTTTCTAAATCCATCTATTCAAGCAAACTCTCAAGGCGGAGACGCCTCTTCTTCTTCTCCCAGATGGCTCAGTGTGTTTCCTTTAATCCTTTTAATCTAGGTTTTTACTCCACTCACCAATCACCTAAGTGATGCTTTCTATTTTAACATTGCTCTATAAACGCAGGTGGCTGTTTCTCGACTCCAGTGTTACTGTGCATGATACACGGTATCACTTTGTAATCTAAAGGTTCAAATCCTGCTGAAGGCAGCCATACCATGCTTTATATTCTGGCTTCATCCTTTCTGACTTCCATTAAAAGATTATTTTCCCCCTTTGCTAACCCATTGCACATTTTATAATGCTTTTATTCACATTCAATTGCCCGACACTTGAATCTGCCTGCATCAGTTAAGATGAGTTTTGACATCAGCCCTCCAGGAGAAATCCTTGTGATAGAGGATGTTTGAAGCTCAGGAGCAATCCGTCGGAATATATCTCGTCCTGCTATGCGCATGTCCCTTGTTGCACTCTGATAACATGCCAAGAGGAACAAAGAAATCTACAGCCTGGAACTGCTCTCTCCCCTCGCAAGTCAGAATTCGCAGCACATCCATGTGAGATACTGGTAAGCTGTTGAATCTATGGGAGTAGCTGATCAAACTTCCCCAGAATAGGGTTTGGGAACCGTATGGACTGGCCAGTATCGCCTATGGGGAAAGACGAAGAGAAGCAAAGAGAAATTATGAAGTACTCCAGTATCTCCCAACGCCGCCCCCACTCCCCCATAGATGCCCCATCTATAGGTTAGGTGGGATTACAGGGTTGTGGGGGTAGTGCGGAGGAGCGGACCTAGGTTAGGGTGCTCTTTCGGAGGGTTGGTGCAGACTCGATGGGCTGAATGGCCTCTTTCTGCACTTCATTCTATGATTCTATGTTGTTAGATGGCAAACAGGCAAGGTGATGCTGAGGATGGACTGTTCCCAAGTCAGTCTGCACCTTGCAGCGTGATATCCAGCTATAGTCACGAAGTGTCTGCGGATTTGAGCCCAGGAAGCGATCCTTTTTTTCTTTTTTAAAATAAAATTTAGAGTACCCAATGCATTTTTCCCAACAAAGGGGCAATTTAGCGTGGCCAATCCACCTACCCTGCACATCTTTGGGCTGTGGGGATGAAACCCACGCAAACACGGGGAGAATGTGCAAACTCCACACGGACAGCAACCCAGAGACGGGATCGAACCTGGGACCTCGGCGCCGTGAAAGCAGTTGAAAGGGGAGCTTCAGGATAAGGGACCCATCTTTTAGGATTGAGATGAGGAGAAAGTTCTTCATTCAAAGGGTGATGACTCTCTGGAATTCCTGCTCTAGGGGTTTGTGGACGCTCCATCGTTGAGTACATTTAAGCTTGGGATTGTCAGACGCCTGGGGCTGGATCCCCAATAATTGGGGCTATGTCCCTACGCTGGCGTTTCACTCTGGACTTTCCTTGAAAAAGTTGAGAGTGATTCTCCTACCTGCAGGGGGCGAGCAGGGCCCCGGGGAGCTGCTCGCAGCTCTGGCTCCAGAAGCAGCCCCCGCATGTCCGGTCGGGAGTCCGCACACAGCGGCGGAAGGCAGCGGCCGACCCGTGCGACATGGCGGACTTGGACCGCGGAGCGACCTCGAAAAGGGAGGCCCCCCCCAAAATGGCGCACGTCCGCGGATCCGAGGCGCCTGATCGCCGCCCCAGCCGTCCTTGAGGCCCCTCCTGGTGCTCGATCCCCCCCCCCCCCGCACCCACCAAGGCGGCCGCAGCGACCACCCAATGTTCCTGACCGGCAAAACGTGGTTCGAACCTCGCCGTCGGGAACCCAACCAGTTTTGCCCGGAGAATCGCTGGGGGGGGGCCTCCGTCAATGGCCCCCAGCTGCGCCGCGTAATCGGCGCAGTGAGACCGGAGAATCGCGGGAGCGGCGCCAATCACGATCCTCGAGTAACAATGGATTCCCTGCCCCCGCGTCAAACACAATTTCGGCGCGGGGCTACGGAGAATCCAGCCCCTGGTCTCTCGGTGAATTAAGGGATACGAGGAGTGGGCGTGAAAGTGGATTTGAAGATCAAGGTCAGAGATTGGAGCAGTGGAGCAGGCATGATGGGCCGAGTGGCCTGTTCTTACTCCTCTTCCTTGTGCGCTTGTATGTGCAATTCTCTGAATCCAGAAACATTTAGTCAGTCCCCCTAAATCAACACTTGCTAATTATCCTCTTTTTGGCTTTGATGTCTTGCCCTGCAGCATTGTACACTCTTCCACCTCAGCTCCTCAGCCAAAACCTTAATTCGAAGGCAGTTTCTAGGTTTCCACTGAGCTCACGTGTTGGAGCAATGGGTCAATGATGCTGGGAATGGCGATCCAGCTTGTCTGCTGTTACCTTACTCTTAATAAGTTGAGAACAACAATAATTTAACCTCACAGCAAAGCTGCACACAGCCACAAGCAAATCCATACAGATAAATTGGGCAGTAATGTTCAGAAGACAATAATACGGCTTTGGCTATTTTAGTCACATTTGTTTTCCCAGTTTGGTGTCACTCTGTTTGTTTCCAGATCTCTTTGTCCAGGTTACATTTTCATTTAATATGTTGGCTTGGGCTACGTCTTTTGAAATCCCATAACACGATCATTGATTAAACAGGGCGGCACGGTAGCACAGTGGTTAGCATTGTTGTTTCCTGGCTTGGGTCACTGTGGGTTTCCTCCGGGTGCTCCGGTTTCCTCCCACAAGTCCCAAAAGACGTGCTTGTTCGGTGAATTGGACATTCACCTAATATCTACCCGTTGTGAGCCGGGTAGACCCTAGGACTGGGGTCTCCCGGCTTTTATCGGCCACGCTACACTGTGGCGAGCTTCTTTTCAGGTGCTGCGGTTTTAAATCGCACCCATGCATTTAGAGTAGGGGAAAGGTAGAAATCCACAGTCTATCACAGTGATCGCTGACCCTCGACCCTACATAGAGGAGGTGATTGAATCTCCAGGTCACTGGAGCGAAAAATCATTAAAGACGCTGTGAGAATTTAAATAAAACATTCCTGGCCAACAGCCCAGACTCACAGATCTCAATTCTTCCACATGGAAGCATCGCAATACATTTTGGTTCGACAAAATATTTCTCATCAAAGCATAAAATATATTGTTGTCCATTTAATTTGGTAAAGATTCTGTGTAAACCTGTTTTGTGAGCAACAAGAAACTAGTAACCGAATACATTTTATTTCCCAGTCGTTGTGTGATTTATGACCAGCTATTATTTTCAGAAACCAGTTAGCAGGCGGAAGCTTATAAATTCCCAACAGTAAACCTGTGTCAGTAAATGTCCTCATCAGGGTTACTATTTTCAGCATCGACTAGAATTTCCATGAGACGGGCCTGGCTATTTTAGTTATTGAAGATCATGGGCGGGATTCTCCCACCCCCCATCCCCCCCCCCCCCCGGGTGGGAGAATCGCCGCGGTGCCGCGCGAGTCGCGCCACGCCGTCCCAAAGCCAGGACGCGATTCTCCCGCCGCTACGAAAACGGCCGCGCGCGAATGGCGTGGGCCGCACGGAGAATCAGCGCAAACGGCCGTAGCGGCGATTCTCCGGTGGGCCAGCGGTTCTCCGGGCCGGATGGGCCCAAGTCCCACCGGAGCGACCGGCTGTCACGCCGGCGCCATTCCAACATGCGGGAGGAGATGGGTGACAGCGTGGGGAGCCCCCCCCCCCCAAGAGGGGCGGGGGGGAACGCGACGGCGTTGGGGGTGGGAGCCCTGGGACGGGGAGCGGGACGGCCGTGTCTGCGGGAATGTGGTGGAGGCCCGGAGGTTGGGGGTGGGGGTGGGGAGACGTGGGGGTGGGGTTGGGGGGAGGTGGGGGTGGGGTTGGGGGGAGGTGGGGGTGGCAGTGGGGAGAGGTGGGGGTGGGCCCACACATCCGCTGCCGGGGGTGGGGGTGGGGTTGGGGGGAGGTGGGGGTGGGGTTGGGGAGAGGTGGGGGTGGCGGTGGGGGCACTGAAGGCTGCGGGGGGGGCCATGGCCCGCCATGACAGCGGATACGCGGTTGTCCAGCCAGCCCGTCAGCCATCATGGCCCACGGGGCCCGGCCATCCTGCCGTGGCCAGACCCCCCCCCCCCCCAGACCGGCAGCATCCATCGGCGGGTGGGTCCAGGGCGGCACACACAGCTGCCCCCCCCCGTGAGGGCAGTGCCAGCAGACGGTGGCCCTGGCAGGGGGGGACGGCCGACAGGTGCCAGGGCACCGAGGGGGTGGGACGCGTGCTGGCAACCGGGCCTGCCATGCTGCCCACGGCACCTGGTCACGGAGGGGGGGCATACCAATGCTGAAACCCTGTCTACTCCCACCCACCACAGAACGTACAATGTTCAGCCATCTCCCGGTGGTGTTGGCCGCCGTGGCTGGGGCTGCTGCCCTGCACGCGGCCCAGTGGGAGCTGGAGCATGGGCGTGAGAGGGAGGTGGCGGAGCCAGCAGGACAGCAGCGGGCCGCAGTGGTGTATGTGCAAGTCGCCCAAACCGCAGTGCCGCACGCCCGAGAGGCACAGGAGAGGCACTGCGCCTTGGGAGAGCCACAGCACGGGTTTGCCGAGGGGGAGGAGGAGGAGGAGGAGGAGGAGGAGGAGGAGGGTGTGCCACGGCCATGGAGGCGTCTGATGCGACAACGTGTGTATCGGCCCCGCATGTCCTACGAGGACCTTCCGGACAGGGTGTGCGGGAGGAGGCTGCGGATAAGGGGTTCGTCACTGTTGCCCAGATGCCCATGGTGCAGGGGGCGATCGATGGAGTGCACATCGCCATGCGGCGCACCTCGGAGGAAAGGACCATGTGCCTAAACAGGAAGGTACATGCAATAAACGTGCAGGTGGTTCCCCCCCCCCCCAACCTCCCCCATCCCCCCTCAACCTCCCCATCCCCCCCCCACCCCCATCCCCCCCCCCCCCCCCCTTGCGGGGTTGGTTGCTGGGCGACAGGGGTGACCCATTGCGGTCGTGGCTGATGACGCCTATACGGAAGCCACAGACCGACGTGGAGCAACGCTACAACGATGCCCATGCAGCGACCAGGGATGTGGTCGAGAGGTGCTTTGGGCTGCTCAAAATGCTTCAGATGCCTGGACCGCTCTGGAGGGCCCCTCCTGTACACGTCAGAGAGGGTCGGCCGCATCATCGTGGTCTGCTGCATCCTGCACAACATAGCCCAGCAGGGGGGCGATGTGCTGGAGGAGGAGGAGGAGGATGGTCAGGATGAGAACTCCGCCCCAGATGAGGGGGGGGGGGGGCGAGGGTGGAGGGTGTGCCACGGCCATGGTCATGCAGGAGGAGGTCCGGAGGGTGCACGGGACATGGGGGTTGGACGGGAACACGAGGCTCCCCGGTGCCGCCGGCTGGGCCAGGAGGCGCTGGTAGCTGTCCGTTCCGGCGACCATGGTGTTATGGGGGGAGGGGGTGGGGGGGAGTTCACACGCACCGGAGCCCAACCTCTATCGCAGCACCCCTCACACACACTGGCACACAGACTCGCCCTCCCCCCGCACGCATCGGACAGAGTACAGAGGCAGTTCGCATAGGTGTGGAATGTGTTTAATAACAGACGGCCTGTACATGTGCTCTAGCCCATCTAACTAATCTGTGCCCTGCACCCGTGTCAACTCACTCATCCGTGTCTACCTTTCTGGCCTTACGGGCCCTATGACTGCGTCTCGGTGTCCCCCAGACCGTACAGCAGAACTGGAGGTGGATCCCTGCCCTGTGACTGGGGTCCCCGTTGGCCTGCCGCTTCCTGGGGCAGCCCGGCCTGGATGGGCCAGGCCGCACCTCAGGATATTGGGATGGCATGGTGCCACCCTGTTCTGCCCGCTGTCCATCAGGTGCACCAGGGGCGGTGGGGGGGGGGGGAGAGGCGGAAATGGCGCGGGGTTCCGGGACCACCCCTGTAGGGAGACCCGGGATGGGCCCCAGCACCTCCTCCCCCCTCGGGGTGCCCGGTGGGTCCCGGGGCTCTCCCTGGGATGGGGGTGCGGGCGAATCCAGCACCTGAAGCACCGGCATCACTGGGGCTGCCAGTCCTGGAGGCCCGCGCTGGTATCGACCAGGGTCTGGACGTTACCGGCCACTCAGCGAGTGCGCCATCCGTGTCTGGCTCTGTACAACGCCGCCCATCACCCGGCCAATGGCGCTGTTGCTGTCAGCGATGGCTTGCAGAGACTGGGCCATGGTCTGCTGGGACTGGGCTGTGGCCTGCTGGGACTGGGCCGTGGCCTGCTGGGACTGGGCCGTGGCCTGCTGGGACTGGGCCGTGGCCTGCTGGGACTGGGCCGTGGCCTGCTGGGACTGGGCAGTGGCCTACTGGGACTGGTCCGTGGCCTAATGGGACTGGGCCGTGGCCGGCTGGGACTGGGCCGTGGCCTGCTGGGACTGGGCCGTGGCCTGCTGGGACTGGGCCGTGGCCTGCTGGGACTGGGCCATGGCCTTCCTGGGACTGGGCCACGGCCTGCTGAGACTGGGCCATGGCCTTCCTGGGACCGGGCCGTGGCCTGCTGGGACTGGGCCGTGGCCTGCTGGGACTGGGCCGTGGCCTTCCTGGGACTGGGCCGTGGCCTTCCTGGGACTGGGCTGTGGCCTGCTGAGACTGGGCCATGGCCTTCCTGGGACTGGGCCGTGGCCTGCTGGGACTGGGCCGTGGCCTGCTGGGACTGGGCCATGGTCTGCTGGGACTGGGCAGTGGCCTGCTGAGACTGGGCCATGGCCTGCTGGGACTGGGCCGTGGCCTGCTGAGACTGGGCCATGGCCTGCTGGGACTGGGCCGTGGCCTGCTGGGACTGGGCCGTGGCCTGCTGGGACTGGTACATGGCCTGCTGGGACTGGGCCGTGGCCTGCTGGGACTGGTCCATGGCCTGCTGGGACTGGACCGTGGCCTGCTGGGACTGGGCCGTGGCCTGCTGGGACTGGGCCGTGGCCTGCTGGGACTGGTCCATGGCCTGCTGGGACTGGACCGTGGCCTGCTGGGACTGGACCGTGGCCTGCTGGGACTGGTCCATGGCCTGCTGGGACTGGGCCGTGGCCTGCTGGGACTGGTCCATGGCCTGCTGGGACTGGACCGTGGCCTGCTGGGACTGGGCCGTGGCCTGCTGGGACTGGGCCGTGGCCTGCTGGGACTGGTCCATGGCCTGCTGGGACTGGTCCATGGCCTGCTGGGACTGGTCCATGGCCTGCTGGGACTGGTCCATGGCCTGCTGGGACTGGACCGTGGCCTGCTGGGACTGGGCCAGGTTGTTGAGCGCCTCTGCGATGTTCAGCTGGCTCTGGCTCGTGGCTGCCTGTGCGATGGCAGCCCAGTCCTGGGCCAGGAAGCCGCGAACCCGGATAGCCCCAGGCCTTGCAGGCTCAGACCCACGCCCAACACCGTTGCCGCCATTGTGCCTGCACTGCGTCTGCAGGTGCTGGAAGCCGGCCGTCACCTTCTCAGTCCCCTGGGTCCCTGACTGCATCGGGTCTATGGGTGGGCAGGGGAACTCCAGGGACCCGGGACACGTCCGGGCGACAGGTGTTTGCCGGGGCTGGGCTGCCCTCCCACCGTCCGGCCAACCGAGGTGAGTGTCTCTGCGATGACGGGGGGAGTGGAGGAGATAGCGGTGACGCAACCTCAGTGTCTTCATCGGACCTGTGGTTGGTAGTCCCCTGGGGTGCGGTGTCCTGTCTTGTCCGTCCCCTCTGTGTTGGTGTCGTGTTGTGTCCTTTCATGTCTGTCTGTCTCCTGTGTGCTGGTGTCCTGTGTCATTGTGTCGTCACTGGACTGGGCCGGAGGGCTGTTGTTGGAGCTGCCCTCCCCATCGCTGCGAGAGTCCCTGTGGGCTGGCCGTCCAGGCGCTGGCCGGGGGCGGAGTCTGCCGGATGCTCCGGATCGGTCACCGCATGGCCCTGCCACACACAATACACCATCATGGTTAGGGTTAGGGTTAGGGTTAGGCAGGTGGAGGGGGGTGTGGTTCACGGTGCGGGGGGGAGGGGAGAAGGCTGAGGGAGGAGGGCTGAGGGGGGAGGGCTGAGGGGAGAGGGCTGAGGGGGGAGGGCTGAGGGGGGAGGGCTGAGGGGGGGAGGGCTGAGGGGGGAGGGCTGAGGGGGGAGGGCTGAGGGGGGAGGGCTGAGGGGGGAGGGCCAGGCAGGGGGGATCTCATTTGGTGACGCGCCCCCGACCTCGGCATTGGCAATCTCCCGGTCCTCGAGTGCACCGGCTTTGTCCCGTGCCCTCTGCTCGTGCATGGTGAGGGGCCGCAAGTCAGGTTCACCCCCTCCGGTTCGGGCTCGCTCCCGTGAGTTATGGCCACTATTTTCCTGGTTGGGGGGGGGGGGGGGGGGGGGGAGGAATAACAGCATTGTTAGGCGGTCCACTGCATGTAGTTGGGTCTACGTTGGCAATGGGTGCACAGGGCACAGGGCCAACGAGGCTTGCATGGGTGGCTGCAGCTGTACCGTCCCCCTGGGGAGGGGGTGGGTGTCACACATGTGGGGGGGGGTAGGGAGGTTGGTGCCATGGCACATTGCTGGGTACTCACCCTGGCTGCCCTCAGTAGGTCGTGGAGCTTTTTGCGGCATTGCTCGCCAGTCCTGGGTGTCACCGAGGTGGCACTCACGGCCACACCCACCTCCCTCCACAGACGCCGGGCCACATTGGCTGGCACCCTCCGGTCGGGCCCGGGGTACAGGCGCCCTCTCCTCTCCTCGAGGGCATCCAGCAGCGTCTCCAGGTTGTGGTGTGTGAACCTGGGCATTGCTCGGCCTGTCGCCATGGTTCCCCCGTCAGCGACCTGTCACCTGTAGTGCGCTGCGGCGCCGCATCGTTTACGTGGCGCCAGGTCTCCGACTCAACTCCGAAGCCACGCCCCCGCGCTTCCCGCCACGACCCTGAAGCCCCCTTGTAGGCCGGAGAATGCCGTCTCGGAACTCCCCCGTTTTCCCACTGGCGCCCGCACTCGGTCGCCAAAGCGGCCCATTTGTTTTCCCAGTCAGGTTCCATTTTATTCCTTATGGGGCTCTTTGTCTAAGGCCCCTCATAGGCAGCAGCTTCCAAACTCACGACCGTCACCACCTAGAAGGACAAGGGCAGCAGATACCTGGGAACCCCACCACCTGGAGGTTCCCCTCCAGGTCACTCACCATCCTAACTTGGAAATATATCGCCGCTCCTTCACTGTCGCTGGGTCAAAATCCTGGAACTCCTTCCCTAACAGCGCTGTGGGTGTGCCTACATCACATGGACAGCAATGGGTAAAGAAGGCAGCTCTCCACCACCTTTGAAGTGTTGGCTAGTGTAGACTTGAGAGATGAACAGACACTTCCAACACTGATGAAGGTTCAACTCAATTTTATTAACTACTTCTAACTAACTAACACACGATGACTGTGGGTCTAAATGATGCTAACTTAAACTAGAGACCTAAACCTTGTCCGAACCAGTTGATTCTCTCAGCACGTGGTGTGAGTCTGTGCTGGGCTGGATGAGTTCCTGTTACACTGAGAGGCAGCACCCAGAATGGGCGGGAACCGTGGTGCCCTCTGCCTTTATAGTGTGTGTATTCTAACTGGTGATTGGCTGCGGTGTTTGTACATGTTGATTGGCCCCTGTGTGTGTCCATCAGTGTGTGTCTGCACCATGATATACTGGTGTATATTATGACAACCTTTTCAAGGGCAATTAGCGATGGGCAATAAATGCTGACCTGGCCATTGATGTAAAAAAAATCAAACACACCTTGGCTTCATTGTAAAGCTTGGTCCCAATTTAAAGTCCATACTGAGCCAAGCCAAGAGGCAACAGAACTCGGCATGGTAGATTAGTGCATCTGAGATGGGGGCTCCCTTATGTAGCTGGGAGCGAGGCAGCCTTGAGGTCACATTCAGCCTAATGTTAATGGAGCCCGAGACAAATCAAAATTAGGGAGAAATATCTTTGCTCAGAGGATTGTTAGAATGTGGATTTCTCTGCCACAGGAAGTGGTTGATCCAAATAGCTTTCAAAAGAGAGAAGAGGGCAGGGAAAGATAGGCTGGGATGAGACGCATGGGGAGTGTCAACTCCAGCACTGTCTTGTTGGGTTTCATG
Source organism: Scyliorhinus canicula (assembly GCF_902713615.1). Classification (NCBI taxonomy): domain Eukaryota; kingdom Metazoa; phylum Chordata; class Chondrichthyes; order Carcharhiniformes; family Scyliorhinidae; genus Scyliorhinus; species Scyliorhinus canicula. Next base: position 136,918,230 of record NC_052161.1, read on the forward strand.
GCCTGTTTTGTGCTTATTAAACCTGGGTCTTTGTCTTTACCAGAAGATTTGGAATATCTGATTTCACTTGGCTGCCTTGATTCTTTATTAAAGTGCTGGCTAATGATATAATGCAGCTCTGGCTGTTCCTATCAGAAACCCTCACTCATTTCTATAAAAGGACTGATGCACAAAAGTCTGTAAAAGTGGGTCGCTAGACAATTACACATCTCGTTAGGATAGATTGTTAAATTTGCTCTAGATTTCCCTTTGTAATTAGCTGCTGTATTCTGACACCACTCTCAACTGCACCTTGGTCCACACATGTTCCAACTTTATTCCTTCTCAACACTTTGAGGGGACAGTGCGATGGAATTTGAAGTCACTTTTATTGTTGTTTTGTTCAGATCATGAGGATTGTGAAAGTTTAGCATGACCTGGGAGTCAGGAAGTTTTAAAGAGCTCTGTTCTGAAATGGGGAACATCCGATGGAGCTTGATTGGGAAGGCGGGATGGCATCAGGGAAGCACCACAACACATTTCTCTCTGAACTTTCTTCTTCTCAATCTTCCAAACACACCTCCCCTCGATTCCCGGCTTGGGTCACTGTCTGTGCGGAGTCTTGCACATTCTCCCCGTGTGTGCGTGGGTTTCCTCCGGGTGCTCCGGTTACCTCCCACAGTCCAAAGATGTGCGGGTTAGGTGGGTTGGCCATGATAAATTGCCCTGAGTGTCCAAAATTGCCCTTAGTGTTGGGTGGGGTTACTGGGCTATGGGGTTAGGGTGGAGGTGTGGACCTTGGTAAGGGTGCTCTTTCCAAGAGCCGGTGCAGACTCGATGGGCCGAATGGCCTACTTCTGCACTGTAAATTCTATGATTCTATAATTTGATCAGTCAAAAAGCAAGAGAGAGATTGAAACATCTGAAACTTTGAGGAAGAATGCTGCCAGGATGGTTCTCAATATCAGAGTATGAATTTGGGATTTTCAGCCTGGAACAGAAATGTCCAAGAGGTGATTTTACAGCGGAGCATCAAGCTATTAAGGCTATGCAAAAAGTTAATGTGAAATATTACTTCAAATGAAACTGAGGAGTGAAAGAAGAGGAGGCGAGTTCAAGCTAGAGGAAAGTGCTTTTAGAACAGATAACTGTAAATTATTCAAAACAACTATCTGGAGAGTGAACCCAGATATACCAAATCTTTAGAACCATTGGTGAAACAATGGATGTTACACACAAACACGTCTTGTTGTAATTCAACGGCAGCGTGTTTGACTGGAAAGATATGCTGATAGGGTTAGATGAAGAGGGCTGGGAGGAGACTTCAGTGGAGCGTAAATGCTGGAATAGATCTGTTTGGCCAAATGGCCTGATTTGCCACTGTGTACTCTATTAACTCTGTTACAGCAGTGAAGTAACATTCTTTTCCACACAACTTTAACAGCCACTAACGTGTGTGTCCGTGTGTGTTTTGTATGTACATATGTGCAGTGTCTTGTGTTTTCTATTCTATATATGTCGCCGTCATATGAGTGGAAATGGTTGGACAAATTTGGCTTCATTGTTCTTTGCTCATGGGAATCTGTCGATCTTGTATTTTAAAGACAGCTTTCCACTTCTGGGTTCACAATATGTCAATGTTTAGTCTGCAATCTATGACGTGCCACATTTGGATCCTGGGTGAATTGGTGATTGAATTTCACGCCAAAGCTTTAATGATTCAGTGCTTTTATCATGGAGAACTGCAATTGCCTCATGGTACATGTTTTCAATACAACCATCATATCTGGATGGATTCTTATATAATTTGTAAAGCGTTTGCAGTTCAAGGTGATGCTGTTCAGAAAACTATTCACAGTGATGTCTGGCCTGAGGTGTTCAGTCAATGCACAGGACACAATGAATACCATTCCTGTCTCACAAACTAAAAGGCCACATAACTTAATATGGAACTTTGCAGGAGCAGATGGTCACAGATGCAAGAATTGGCCTCTATCTTAATTTACTGTTCTTTGCAATAATATGTATATTGTAAGGAATACACAGGGTTAACAATTTGATGTTAATATTTCTCACCACCAGATGGAGATAAGGAGCAGTCATATAAATATCATGTGACTCCTGGGACTCTGGGAGAAAGTGTTTAGGCGTGAGATAGATTAGTTACATGGTGTAGAGTTCTGTAGTTAGAGATTTTGTATAGATTGATTTAATTACTTCTACCTTGTGACTTGTTCGAATCATATTTAAGTAGTGTAAATAAATCAGCTTTGCTCAGTAACTTAGCTTGATGTTCTTTGTTCAACACTACATCCTCAAGACACCCTGATAGACACAAGAGAGAACATCACATTCTTTTGTAACAAGGCTTCATTATTAGCACCAAGATACAGTTTATCCTTCTTAAAGTAAACAGCCTAGCTAGCTGCTTCTCATAACTGGGACTCACAGTGAAACATCCCAGATTTAACCTCTGGGACAATTTCTCGGTGCTTCCGATTGCAACAACAGCAACAATTTGGTGGAAGGGTGGGTTAGTAAGTTTGCCGATGACACAAAGGTTTTGGGAGTTGTAGATAGTGTTGAGGGTTGTTGCAGGTTACAACAGGACATTGACAGGATGCAGAGCTGGGCTGAGAAGTGGCAGACCGAGTTTTTTTTTAGAACAGTACAGCACAGAACAGGCCCTTCGGCCCTCGATGTTGTGCCGAGCAATGATCACCCTACCCAAACCCACGTATCCACCCTATACCCGTAATCCAACAACCCCCCCCTTAACCTTACTTTTTAGGACACTACGGGCAATTTAGCATGGCCAATCCACCTAACCCGCATATCTTTGGACTGTGGGAGGAAACCGGAGCACCCGGAGGAAACCCACGCACATACGGGGAGGACGTGCAGACTCCGCACAGACAGTGACCCAGCCGGGAATCGAACCTGGGACGCTGGAGCTGTAAAGCATTTATGCTAACCACCATGCTACCGTGCTAGATAAATGTGGTGATGCATTTTGGAAGGTCAAATTTGATTGCTGAATACAGGGTTAAAGGCAGGATTCTTGGAAGTGTGGAGGAACAGAGGGATGTTGGGGTCCATGTACATAGATCCCTCAAAGTTGCCACCCAGGTTGATAGGGTTGTTAAGAAGGCGTATGGTGTGTTGGCTTTCATTAACAGGAGGATTGAGTTTAAGAGCCGCGAGGTTTTGCTGCAGCTTTATAAAACCCTAGTTAGACCACACTTGGAATATTGTGTCCAGTTCTGGTCGCCTCATTATAGGAAGGATGTGGATGCTTTGGAGAGGGTACAGAGGAGATTTACCAGGATGCTGCCTGGAATGGAGGGCATGTCTTATGAAGCAAGATTGAGGGAGCTAGGGCTTTTCTCACTGGAGCGAAGAAGGAAGAGAGGTGACTTGATAGAGGTATACAAGTTAATGAGAGGCATGGATAGCTAGAGACTTTTCCCCAGGGCGGAAATGGCTGTCACGAGGGGGCCATAATTTTAAGGTGATTGGAGGAATGTATAGGGGAGATGTCAGAGGTAGGTTCTTTAAGCAGAGAGTGGTGGGTGTGTGGAATGCACTGCCAGCAGAGGTGGTGGAGTCAGAGCCATTAGGGACATTTAAGTGACTCTTGGACAGGCACATGGACAGCAGTAAATTGAAGGGTTGTAGGTTAGGTTGACCTTAGATTAGGATAAATGGTCGGCACATCGTGGCCCGAAGGGCCTGTACTGTGCTGTACTGTTCTATGTTCTATAACTTATATAGTTACTTTAGTGTCCTCACGCACTTTACAGAATAAAGTCACATATGACACAGAAGCACAAAGGAGAGGGGCAGTGAGGGTATTTCAGATCATAGGGCCTAAGCGCCTGAGGCATGGCAGCTAATTTAGAATGATTAAAATCGGAGATGTTCGAGAGGCCAAACTTATAGGAGCACAGTTACCTGGGAGGGTTGGTGGGGGTGGAGGAGATTGCAGAGATAGGGAGAATTGGCACGATGGAGGATTTGAAAATCAAGGATGAGAATTTTAAAGTCAAGGCATTGTTTGGACTAGGAGCTAATTTTGGTCAGTGCGCATGGGGATGACGGGGGAATGGGACTTGATGAGAGTTAAGGCACAGAGCTGCAGTGGAAGATTATCGATGGTGCCATCTGAATGAGGAACTGGAGAGAAATAAAGAATTAAAATCACGAAAGGTCTGATCGAGGTTATAAAGAGAAATCTCTTCCAGTGGCTGAAGGGTGATAACAGGGGGCACAGATTGAACCAGAGGCAACATGTTGTGGTGGTATGATTAGCATAGCTGCCTGCCATTGGTGCAGAACATCGGCTTACCATTGGCCGTGGTCGGTCATGTGCCTCTCGACCGGTTGGTTGAGACCAGTCATGCGACGGCTCCCCGATTGGTCGAGAGGCTGAGTTAACCCCGCCTCCAGGGCGGGGTATAAATACCCAGTACTCCCGGCGGTCGTCCTTCTACTGTAATCGACCGCAGGGCTTAACAACTAGCAGATTAAAGCCATACTTTTGTACAGCAACTCGTCTCGCGTTCAATTGATGGTACATCACATGTGGAAAAACATTTTTGATGGAACAAGGATTTGGAATGCGCTGTCTGCTTTTGGTGCAAATCACAGCATCGCCGGTGATCCCTGCTTGCAATGGAGTAAATGTTGATCCCTCGGCTGAAAATGGTCAGACTTCCAGCATTGCTGTTGGATGACAGAATGCGTACTAATTTGTTTGTAAACTCAAAGGTGGAGCGGCATTTCTTTTCTCCCCCGCAGAAGAATTTATCTTAGTCTCACCAGGTTAAGACCAGGTTTTGCAGGCTTGAGTTGTTTTCGATCAACTCAAACTGAGCCAAGTACCAGGCGTGAGGTCCTTTTTCCTCCCTCAACCCACGTGGGCCCAGGTTGGTTAAGCACCTCCTCTGAAGCTTGTGGCAGCTTGTAAAATTCATGCCCCCCCCCCCACCCGCCATACTCTGTTTTTAACGTGAGCAGCTGTGTAATTGTCACACTAAATCGAGGATAGCCACGTAAGGTTGGAGACTCCGTCATTGCCTTTTTTAGTATCTGAGAATATCAAAATTAGTTCCTCTAAAGTAAGGCTGGAGGTAATAATCAGAGGTCTGAAGTGAAGCATTAACCATGTCTGTCTAGACTGTCCCACTTCCTGAGCACTGGAATTTCAAACCAGACTGTAGAATTCCACAGAAGTTGATGGGAATCGGGTTTGTACAATTTTTTTTTTCTCCAGCCCACGAGAAAGATTAAAAGATAAAAACTTCAGTATGAGTTAAAAAAAAAACCTCAACCACTAAAACTAAGCTACTAATCAACTGGGTAAACATGTGAACTGCCATGAACTCCAATCAGCCAGAGATTTGCACCGGTTATGGTCTACGATATTACAGTCTACTCCCAACAATTAAGTCATATCTTGTATTGCAATTGCCAGCCATTCAAATTATCCAATTTTTAATTAAGAGCAAGCTGATAGACCTCACCTAGAGTTACTGTGAGCTGTTCTTGGCACCACACATTTGGAAAGATGTATTTGCCTAGGAGGGATTGATGCCTTGAACTCTAAGGGTCAAATTACAAGGAAAGGTTACACAAACTGAAGTTATATTCCCTGGAATTTAGAAGGTGAAGGGGTGATTTGATCAAAGTTTTTGAGCTATGAAGGAGAACAGATAGGGCACTTATTCACAAATTGAACACTGTGTTTGAGGTTTACCTCCATTTCCAGTACAAATATCTCTGAAATTCGAGGAGCAGTCTCCTTCTTCCCTTAACATTGCCTGGTTTTAAGGGCAGTCGAATGCATTTTACACAGACCATCTTAATCCTTTACTGTTGAACTTGATGAAGGAGGCTCCTGCACAAAAACTCTCTACATTTTACTGTTTTGAAGCTGATAGTGGAATTAAAAATATATGCGTTCCTAATTTCCTTCGAGAAGGTGGTGCTGAGCTGCCTTCTTGACATGCACATGGTGTAGGTACACCCACAGTGCTGTTAGGGAGGGAGTTCCAGGATTCTGACCCAGCGGCAGTTAAGGAACGGCAATATCGGGTGGCACGGTGGTTAGCACTGCTGCCTCACAGTGCCAGGGTCCCGGGTTCAATTCCAGCCTTGGGTGACTGTGTGGAATTTGCACGTTCTCCCCATATCTGCGTGGGTTTCCGTTGGGTGCTCCGGTTTCCTCCCACACTTTAAACATGTGCAGGTTAGGTGGTTTGACCATGCTAAATTGCCCCTTAATGCTTAATGATTAGGTGGGGTTACAGGGATAGAGTGGGGGCTTGGGTCTAGGTAGGGTGCTCTTTCAGAGGGTCGGTGCAGGCTCAATGGGCCAAATGGCCTCTTTCTGCACTGTAGGAATTTCTATGATTCTATGATATGTTTCCAAGTCAAGATGGTGTGCGGATTGGAGAGGAACTTACAGCTGATAGTGTTTCCATGCATCTGCTGCCCTTGTCCTTCTAGGTGGGAGAGGTCGCTCCTTTGGAAGGCGCTGTTGAAGGTGCCTTGGAGAGTTGCTGCAGTTTATCTTGTCGATGGTATGCACAGCTGCCACTGTGCATTGATGGGTGGACGGAGTGAATGTTGAAGGTGGTGGACAATCTGTGGGGAGTCAGGGAGTTACACTCCGCAGAATCCCCTGCCTTTGACCTGCTCTTATAACATTTATATGGCGGGCCCAGTTTAATTTCTGGTCAATGGCAACCTATGGGATGTTGGTAGTGGAGGATTCAGTGATGGTAATGTTACTGAATGTCAAGAAGCAATGGTTGGATTCTGTGTGGCATTTACTGATATGCTTTTCAGGATGTGGCTATTGCCCTAATTTGCTGGTTACCTGTGTAAAGGGGAAGCTTTGATACATCAAGGTGTAAACTAGCCCCACATTAATTCCCAGTTTTATGGAGGTGCTCATGGCCAGATGTCAAGCCCAACTTCTAACTTCATTGGTTATTCGAACAGCGAGCAACAGTAAAGGTTATCCTGAAAACAGCCGGAGTCCACACAGATAAAGGTAGAACCTATGGACAAGGTGGGATCCGAGAGGTGGGGGGGGGGGGGGGGGGGGGGGGGGGGGGATGTTGATAAGGGTAAGGTTGCAACTCGTTTGGTTAACCTGAATTTGTATAGCACCTATGTTGTAATAACCAGAAGTGATGTTGGAGGACTGTCAGGCTGAGGGACGTTACAGAGACAGGCAGTAGCTCGCATGGAGAGATTCGAAAACAAGGATGAGAATTTTAAAATCAAAGTGTTGTTTGACCAGTGGCCGACTTAGGTCAGCGAGCACAGGGATGATGGGGGAATAGGACTTGCTGTGAGCAAGGAAATGAGCAACAGGGTTTTGGATGACCTCAAGCTCACAAGAGGGTAGAAGGTGAGAAGCCAGGCGGGAATGCAATGGAATAGTCCGATCTGGAAACAGAGTGAGGATTTGAAGCAATGAACAGAATCGGGGGTGAAGTTGAACAACCTTCTGTCAACATCAGATCCCTGCTCCCAGAGGGAAACTGGAACTAGAGATTCAGCTAAGTAGCCAGGATTATCCTCTTGGGCCGCTGTTGCTTTCCAGGTGCATCCTTCACCTCCACGCACTACAAGGTAGGAGGGAGTATAAAAGTGAAGACGTCTTGCTGCAGTTGTACAGGGTGTTGGTGATAACACACCGAGATAACCATGTACAGTATTGGTCTCCTTATATAAAAACGGATGTTCTTGCAGTTCAGAGAAAGTTAATCAAGCTGATTCTTGGGATGAGGGGAGTTTATCTTCAGCAGATTGGGCCTACGCTCATTGGAGTTTAGAAGAAGAGGTATTAGAACATACGAGACCCTGAGGGCTTTATAAGGGATGCTGAGAGAATACAGCCACTCTCCCCCCCCCCCCCCCCCCTCCATCCCACTGTGGGGAAATCTGGAAGTAAGGGGCATGGTTTTAAAATAAGGGGTCCCATTGAAGTCAAAGACGAGGAGGAATTTCTCCTCACAGAGTCATTAATCTTTGGTTTTTGCTTCATCAGAGAGAACTGGAGGCTGTGGGTCATTGAGTATGTTCAAGGCAGAATTAGACCACATTCTGATCTACAAAGGAGGCAATGGTAATGGGGATGCAGGCAGGAGAACTGAGTTAAAGCCATCTTAGTGAGCAAGCTCGAGGGGCCCGATGGCCTACTCCTGCTCTTTCATTCTTATGTTCTTATTTACAACGGCTTTATCAAATGGGGCAGCTTCAATGGAAATTCCCATTGACAGCGGCGGGAGTGGAGATCCAGCCGCCAGCGAATGGTGCGCCGTCTCCGCCATCGAGAAATACGCGACTGGGAGGCCAGAGCATCTGCCCCCCTCCCCCACACCTCCCCCTCCGCTGTTCCCGATTTTCCTCACCGCTCGCTGGTGATGTCATGTTGTTCACGCCCACAAAGGACAAAATCCACATTTTAATGGATTTGAATAAATTTTAATACGAACACCCAGCCCCGCAACCCCCCCCCCCCCCCCCCCCCCCCAACACATGACCCCTCACTGAATATTCGAACCGTGCCAATGTAGCATCACGTCTGTCAGGTTTACAGAAGCTTTTGAAAAACGGGATTCAGTCGAGGGGCTGTTTCCCGCTGTGCAAGGGAGAGTATAGCCGTAGAGGGAAGAGGGACATTATTCCTGGGCAGTGCCCTGGAACTGCCCTCAGCGCTGCCCTGACACAGCTTGGCACAGTGCCAACCTGGTACTGCCAACCTGTGCCAGGGTCAGTGCCATGGGCAGGCTCTCACCGGAGCCCCGTGGAGTGGGGGGGTTCCAGTAATGTGCAGTGGGGGCTGGGCAGTGAGGGGGAACCTACACACCATTGAGTGGGAGGGGGGGGGCAGCTTTTCCATGGCGGTGGGGGTCCCTGATGATGTCCAGGGTTAGGGTTAAACATCAATGTTGATCAGGCGCCCCGATCTCCGTGCATCCAGGGGCAGCTCTGTCAGGCTCCGCACCGCCAGAGTGACGGCGTAAACCAGGTCCACTCATTTCTCAGAGAGGCTCAATATCTGGGGAGAGTTCTGTGCAGCTGGAGAGTAAACGCCGGTTTGTAATCTGAACCTGACACTTTGGAAAAAGTAGCCATGATGTGGAGATGCCGGCGTTGGACTGGGGTGAGCACAGTAAGAAGTCTTACAACACCAGGTTAAAGTCCAACAGGTTTGTTTCAAACACTAGCTTTCGGAGCACTGCTCCTTCCTCGGGTGAATGGGGAATTCTCCTGAGGAAGGAGCTGTGCTCCGAAAGCTAGTGTTTGAAACAAACATGTTGGACTTTAATGTGGCGTTGCAAGACTTCTTATTGAAAAAGTAGAACAGTGGTTAGCACTGTTGCTTCACAGCACCAGGGTCCCAGGTTTGATTCCCGGCTTGGGTCACTGTCTGTGCGGAGTCTGCACGTTCTCCCCGTGTCTGCGTGGATTTCCTCCGGGTGCTCCAGTTTCCTCCCACAAGTCCCGAAAGACGCGCTTGTTAGGTGAATTGAAATGAAATGAAAATCGCTTATTGTCACGAGTAGGCTTCAATGAAGTTACTGTGAAAAGCCCCTAGTCGCCACATTCCGGCGCCTGTCCGGGGAGGCTGGTACGGGAATCGAACCGTGCTGCTGGCCTGCTTGGTCTGCTTTAAAAGCCAGCTATTTGGACATTCTGAATTCTCCCTCTGTGTACCCGAACAGGCGCCGGAGTGTGGCGACCAGGGGATTTTCACAGTAACTTCATTGCAATGTTAATGTAAGCCTACTTGTGGCAATAATAATGATTATTATTAAAAATGAATGCTAAGATTCTGCCCAACATTCTCAGTCCATATTACCCTTCTACAGATCATCCAGACTCAAACGTTAACTCTGTTTCTCTCCAGATTGGAAGCAATCACCACCAGACAACGATGCTGCATCTGTAAGCCTGATGTGTAGGGGAATCAATATAAATACATGTGAGTGGGACTGAATGTTCATTGGATTCCCAAATTTGCCTTGAGGTAAATGTCACAGCATACGGTGTCTGTTTAGATCTGGGGGGCACACCTGGGAGGCATGGGCATTGCCCGCGTAGAATGCATTACACGTGTGTGTCATTGCGGCAAACCTCCAGAGGGAAGTTGTTAAATTGAAAAATATGTCAGCTTTGCACACACTAAATATTTCATTTCTGAAAGAGACTTTTTAGTTTCAGGTCATTATCGAACATGCTGGGGGACACAGAAAACTGGGGTCTTGTAAATAGACATGTGTAGTGCTTCGACTGTGCCAATCTGATCTAATAGTGACCTTGCGTCCCCTTTTTTCTATATAGTATCCTGTGGATGCATAATGAAATTCTCAGTGTATTTGATCTGCTTCTAAAAGGCCAGATTTAGATTGTTTCATCTTGCACGCCTTTCATCCCATGTCGGCAGTTTCCCTCGAGGGGTCTGTCAGCCATCAAATGAAATTTGCTCTGTTTATTTAAACATTTTCTGTATTGTGTTACATGGAATTTTCCAGGTTTCCCTACTTAAAAGCAGACGGCTTCAGAGGAGTGTCCCCTACACGCCAAACGTTGCTTGTATTAGGAAAAGCCGCAAGGCTGATTTCTGAATCAGGATCATTTCACACCAAAGCTTTCCCCTCCCTTGATGGAATTCCCGATGGATTGATTGGCTGGGCCAAGTGCTCCAAATGTAGCTTTATAATCTTGGTGGTCACATTTTTTTCCACGGCCTTACCCGCTCCCTATTTCTGTATCCTGCTCAAGCCCCCCCCCCAGTTAAGTCCGGCCTTTTGCACGTCTGTCTGCCATTGGTGGCCGTGCCTTCAGCTGCCTGCAACATCAGCTCTAGAATTCCCTCGCTGAATTTCTCCACCTCCCTATCCTCCTTTAGGACAGTCTTTGAAACCCAAATCCTTGGCCGATCCTTTGCTCGACTGCCTGAACAGCTCTGTGAGGGTTTTGGTGGCCAATTGAGTTTGGGAATTTGCTACTGTGAAGCATTTTGGGAGGTTTTGCTACTTTAAAGGGCAGTTTATAAATGCATTTTGTTGTTAGATAGCCATCACTAAACATAAATCTGGATGGGCCTGGACTTTGATTCCCAAAAGTAGAGTTGCCTGTAAGTGCTGAGGTATGCAGGGCAGTGGCCACAATCACGGTGACATTCTCTTCCCACATCTGCTCGGGTTGTCTTCTTCCGCAATAAATGCAAGACCGTTCCTGTTTGACTCTGGAGAGTAGAATGGAAAATCTGAGCGCCAGACAACAAGTCTCGCACACTTCCTCATCTGCAAGTAAAAGATGCTGGCTTATGTAGTTGAAAAATTTAAGTAAAACAAATACTGTACATAACGAGGCCTAAAATAAAGCACTTTGGCAAAATTATTTGCACAAAAGTTCAGTCCCTCGGGGATGTATCAAAATTTGTTTGCAAGTAAGAGCCAAGCTTCTGGAGAATTTTGCGTCATTTTTCTTATGAACCAAAGTCAGAAGATGTTTGAGGTTTACACATCACAGGAGGAGACCAGGAGTGACTGGTAGAGGCGTCGCCATGGAGAATGCACCAGAGCCGACTTGCCAACCAATCAGCACTCCCTCCTCATCCAGTATAAAGTTGCTGACGTTGGTATAATTGCAAATTGTGCTGATGAGTGTGAGGTGAAAAACTTTGACAAAATGTAATTTTTCAGAAATACTCGAGTTCGGTATTACCAAATGACAACATAAATTCAGTTTTAAAAACCTTGGATTGAAAGCTAGTCTCAGTAATGGTGACCATGAATCCACCATCGATTGTTGTAAAAAAAACCCCATTTAATTCATTTCCGTCCCTTTGGGAAGGAACTCTGCTGTCCTTACCTGGTCTGGCCTACATGTGACTCCAGACCCACAGCAATGTGGTTGACTCTTAATTGCCTCTGAAATGGCCTAGCAAGCCACTCAGTTCAAGAGCAATTAGGAATGGGCAACAAATGCCGGTTTTGCCCAGTGATGTCCACATCCCGGGAAAGAATTTAAAAAAGAAAGCCTGTTGTTTCTGTGGCAGCTATTTGCTTGAACAATAACAAACATACCCCACTGTCCCATTATCCCCATAGTTTTGGGGATCCGAATGATCAGCCAACCTTCTGCAGGGGAGTACTGGCAAATGAGAGGAGAAGTTTCAGACTTTGAAAGAGAAGTGGTGGGTCAAAAATTATTTTTGAGGTTGAGACCCCAGAGTCAGTTATTAACTTAGAGCTGACACCAAATTAAAAGTCTACACTGCTGCAGCTGTCCTGTGATAGCACATTAAAAACACGTCAAATGGGCGCCACACTGGTGCAGTGGTTAGCCCTGCTGCCTCAGACGCCGAGGACTCGGGTTCGATTCCGGTCGAGGATCACTGTCCGTGTGGAGTTTACACATTCTCTCCGTGTCTGCGTAGGCCTCACTCCCTCGACCCAGAGGATGTGCACAGTAGGTTAATTGTCCACACTAAATTGCCCCTTTAAAAAGAAACACGCCAAAAGCCCATGAGGCTGTCAACATTCTGGTGCAGCATCTTCCACGAGTATCCAGTACTGAGTAAATCACGCCTTCTGTTGCTATTGCCCTTTACAACGACCTACATGTGCAAAGTTGGATTTTCCGTTTTCACAAAGATGAAAACGACACAAAGGAACCGGCTGACCTCTGCACTTGATATGTGCATCGTCCTCTCCTCCTGTGAACCAGACAGGAGTTAGATCGTGAGGACCAAGCAGGCTCCCCGTTTGCATCAAAGTTAAGCCAGATGACGTGGGTCGCAAAGGTTGGTCGACGTGGGTCCCAAAGGACGGCTGGTTGGCAAAGGTGGGTCCCAGGAAAAAAGTTTGAAAAACACTAATCTGCAGCCCTCTGAGGTAAGAATTGTACCGATTCACTATCCTCTGAGAGAAGAAATTGCTCCTCATCTCTGTCTTCAGTGGGCGACCCCCTTACTCTGAGGTTATGCTCTCTGGTCCCAGACTCTCCCACAAGGGAAACAACCTTTCAGCATCGACCCTGAGAACCCCCCGAGAATTCGATATGTCTCAATAAGGTCATCTCTCATTATTCTAAACTCCAATGTGGACAGTTACAACCTACTCAACCTCTCCTCATAAGAAAATCCCTCCACACCCAGGGTCAACCTAGTGAACCATCTTGGGACTGATCAATCACCTTGAGAATAACATATTGCAACTCAGACTCTTTTCAAAGTGTTATTATGGAGAGATGGTTTAAAACACAACCAGCTCTTCCGATGACGGCGGGCAGGAGGCAGCCGCACACTGGAGGGCTCCCGCTCGGGAATAGAAATTTCGGGGGTTTAACACCCGGTCCCAGGGGCAACGGGGCTGAAAAAGCCATAAGAAGGCACAGGGAGGAGAAATGTCCAAGCTTGGGAAAAAAACAGCCGTGAAAAAGCGTGTTAATGAAAGTCCTCCGGTGAGGGGAAAGGTCAGCGCAGGAACTGTAAGGAAAGTGGAGGCGGGAGCAAGGTGAGACACTGAAGGAAGTGGAAGAGATATTATCGCAGCACAGCGATCAACTCATCTCGATGGGGATGGAGACGCAGAAGGTGATAGAGACCAACAAGGGTCTGCGAGCCAAAATGGAAGACAGATCCAGGTGGCAGAATCTGAGGGCCGTGGATCTGCCCGAAGGGGTGGAAGGCCCAAGGCTGACAGAGTATTTTGCCACGATGTTGGCGGAGCGATTGGGGGAGGGGGGCGATCCCTCTCGATACGAACTGGATCGAGCTCATCGGTCGTGGAGGCCTATACCAAAGGCGAGTGAGCCGCCAAGAGTAGTAACTGTGTGTTTCCGTAGGTACAGCCTGAAGAAGAAGGTACGGTGCTGGGCAAAACAGAAGCGGGTGGTGCAGTGGGCTGGAGCTGGTATACACATATACCAGGACTTTACGGTGGAGCTGGCGAGGAGGCGGGCTGCCTTCACCCGGGTGAAGAAGGCACTGTACATCTGCAAGGTGCAGTGCGGCACAGTACATCCAGCTAAGTTGACGGTGACCTAAAAATCCACGGACTTTTATTTTGGGATGGCGGAAGCGGCGGAGGAGTTTGCGAAGGCAGAAGGACAGTGGCAGAATTGAGAAATGGGACTGAGAGTGTAGCCTCGTGTAATTTTATTTTTTTCACTGCGTGCTGGTGTATGTAGTAAATGAGTCGGCGCTGTATATATTTGGACAAGGGAAGAGATGGGACTTTCGCTTGTAATGATGGTTCTTTGGGGCTTGGGTGTGTATGCGGGGGTTGTGTGCTAAAGGGGATTTCTTGGTTTTCCTGGGACTGGGCAAGGGGGAAGGAGACCCGGGCGGGGGCCTCCACGCTGGCCGGTTTAAGCCGGCCAGTGAACGGGAGTGAGGTCGGGGGAGGGGCTGCGGCCATCGGAACCTGGTAGAACAGGTTTTGGTGAGTCTAGCCGGGGTGAAAAGTTGGGGGAAGGAACCGAGGATGGGGGGGGGAGAGGAGTTTACAAGAGGAAGTGGAGGGGAGGAGTCTGGGAGAGGGGGGTGTCTACAATTCATGGGTGTCATTCACGGTACTCTTTCGGGGATTGGATGGCATGGAATATTAGGGGGGGGGCTATATATGTCAACGGTGACCAGGGGCGGTTCCTGATTCCTTTTTCTTTTTTCCTCCTTGGGAGGTTTAGTTTTATTTGATGCTTATATTGTCAGGGGGGCCGTTGTGTGGGGGGTGGTGGAAGGATGGGATCGTTGTTGTTGGTAGGGGGGTTGACATTGTATTTGTTACCGATTACTGTTTGTTGGTGGAGTGTAAATTCTGAAGAAAATGTGAAAATGGAGAATAAAAATATATATTTTTTTAAATCAAACACAACGAACGATCAGCCTCCAGGCAGCAGAGTGGATTTAATTAATTGGCCTGCCTTCCAACAAATTTATCAGTGTCTATTAAAATGTGCTGACTCCTGGCGAATTAGTCAGGTTGACCAACTCAGCTGCCATAGGTGCAAACAGCTGCCTTTGCACCTGGTTTGTGGTAACTGCGGTAGGAATTTCATTTTGAAAGGCGGAACCTTTTTGGCAGGCAATCCTGGCAAGCCATAGGCTTTGCAGGGTGCTCTGCGCGTTCTGAGCGAGGCTCTTAGCTGAGCCTGCAGGCTCGCTGCTTCAGAATGCTGCTTATATGTACCGTGAGAACCCTCCTCAGCTCTCCACTCTCACTCCACTCACTCCACTCAGCTCACGTTGCCCTCCCCAGAACCTACCCGCACATCCCTTCAAAACAAAAACCCAGTCTCAAAATTCCGACTGTCTCCAGATATCAAACTGATTTCTAACAGGCATCTTTCGAGTTTCTCTTTGCATTTTTCTTTAACAACCTCACCTTTTGTGATCAGTAATGCGAGCCTGACAGGTAAAGGTAACGTCGCCATAGTCCCAGATGACACGTAAGCTGCTTTTCCCTTTGGCGGGGAGAGCTGACTGCTGGTAGTTTAACCCGAGGGTCACCACCTCAGGCGAGGGACAAGGTTGAGACGGAGGGGCCTTCATGAATAACAGGGTCACTCAGCTCCTGACCTCAGTAATAATAATAATAATAATAATTGCTTATTGTCACAAGTAGGCTTCAATGAAGTTACTGTGAAAAGCCCCTAGTCACCACATTCTGGTGCCTGTTCGGGGAGGCCGGTGCAGGAATTGAACCCGCGCTGCTACCTTGTTCTGCATTACAAGCCAGCTGATTAGCCCACTGTGCTAGACCAGCCCCTTTACGGCCTTGGTTCAAACATGGACAAAAGAGCTGAATGCCAGAGGTGAGGTGAGAGTGGCTGCCCTTGACTTCAAGGCAGCATTTGACCGGGTATGGCATCAAGGAGCCCGAGCTAAACTGGAGTCAATGGGAATCAGGGGGAACTCTCAGCTGGTTGGAGTCCTACCCGGCACAAAGGAAGATGGCTGTGGTAGTTTGAGGTTAATCATCTCAGCTCCAGGATATCACTGCAGGAGTTCCTCAGGGTAGTGTCCTCGGCCTAACCATCTTCACTTGCTTCACCAATGACCTCCCTTCCAGCATAAGGTCAGAAGTGGGGATGTTTGCGGATGACTGCAGCGCCATTCGTGACTCCTGAGATACTGAAGCAGTTCATGTCCAAATGCAGAAAGACCTGGATAATATCCAGACTTGGGCTGACAAATGGCAAGTTCCATTTGCGCCACACAAATGCCAGGCAATGGCCATCTCCTACAAGAGAGGATCTAAACAACGCCCCATGACATTCAATGACATTACCATCGCTAGGTCCCCACAATCAACACCCCATCCTGGGGGTTGCCATTGATCAGAAACTGAACTGGATTAGCCATATTAATACTGTGGCTTCCAGGGCAGCTCAAAGGCTAAGAATCCTACGGCGAGTAACTCACCTCCTGACCCCTAAAGCCTGCCCACCATCTACAAGGCACAAATCAGGAGTGTGATGGAATACTCTCCACTGGCCTGGATGAGTGCAGCTCCAACAACACTCAAGAAGCTCAACACCATCCAGGACAAAGCAGCAGCTTGATTGCTCCCCCTTCCACAAACATTCAAACCCTCCACCACCGATGAACAGTGGCAGCCGTGTGTACCATCTACAAGATGCATTGCAGCAACTCACCACGGTTCCTTAGGCAGCACCTACCAAACCCACAACCACTACCATTTAGAAGGACAAGAGCAGCAGATACCTGGGAACCCCACCACCTGGAGGTTCACCTGCAAGTCACTCACCACCCTGACTTGGAAATATATCTCCGTTCCCTCACGGTCGCTGGGACAACATCCTGGAACTCCCTCCCTAACAGCACAGTGGGTGTACCTACACCTCAGGGACTGCAGCGGTTCAAGAAGGCAGCTCACCACCACCTTCTGAAGGGCAGCTAGGCATGGGCAATAAATGCTGGCCTAACCAGCGACGCCAATATCCCGAAAATGAATAAAAGAAGAATGAATGCTCGCCAAGTGAGTTGGTGAAAGGTGAGCCTGCCAACTGGCAAATTCTCAGCTAAGATCATTTAGCGAGGACTAGGAGCCAGGTACTTGTTAGTCTAAGCAATGGAAATGGCTGTCGAAGGGGGACTGCACAGTGGGAAAACTCCACTGCTCTACTCTATCCCTCTGCCCCATTCCCCCCCAGTTGTGTTTATTACTGCATAGCCACTGAAAGGGTTTTCCATCCTGATTTGGTATGTATCGGCCGACACGTCTGCTGACACCTCTGTCAAGTATTGCAACAGCCAGACAATAACAAAACACTTGCATTTATCCAGCACTTTATCAATGTTGGATGTCTGAAAGTCCTTTACAGCCAATGAAGCACTTTGTGACGTGTAGTCACTGATTTACCGTAGCACCCAATCTGCACACAGAAAGCTCTCAGACACAGTGATGTAACAATAATCAGATCATCTGTATCTGCAATATTGATTGAGGGATAAATATTGACCCATTCTCCAGGACAATGGAATCTTTTACAGCAAACCTGAGTAGACAGGTGGGAGACTGGTTTAAGGTCTTAATCAAAGGATGACACTTCTAACAGGGCAGCATTCCACTGGAGAGTCAGCCTTAAATGCTTTGTGCTGAAGCTCTGGAGTGGGATTTGAACCTGGAACCTCAGAAGCCAGAGTGCTACCAACTCGGCCTCATGCCTAGATACTCATACCGCAATGAAACATTGTGTGCTTCCATGGCTGCATGGTAATGTTAACATACTCTGCACTCTCCCATGCACTCGCTCCACTGTCATAGAATCGTAGAATTTACAGTGCAGAAGGAGGCCATTCGGCCCATCGAGTCTGCACCGGCTCTTGAAAAAAGCACCCTACCCAAGAGCATCCACACCACCACCCTATCCCCATTAGCCAGTGACCCCACAGTAACCCCTCCAACACTAAGGGCAGGTTAGCATGGCCAATCCACCTAACCTGCACATCTTTGGACTGTGGGAGGAAACCGGAGCACCCGGAGGAAACCCACGCACACACGGGGAGGATGTGCAGACTCCGCACAGACAGTGATCCAAGCAGGGAATTGAACCTGGGACCCTGGAGCTGTGAAGCAATTGCGCTAACCACAATGCTACCGTGCTGCCCAAAGTCATAAAGGTCCAAAAGTCCATTAACCAACGTAAACATGCAAAGCCCATTTCCGAATGTATGCTGCCAGCAGGAGGTGCTGCCCACTGACCACTCTCAAAGAGATTGCAGACCCGCAGCTGGTAGTTTTAAAGTGCAGAAGACCACATCTGACACAGGCTGTCAGATAGGCTCTCCTGCTATTGCCATGTACTCAGGTATCTACCCACAAAAGCACAATTTAAATAACATACTAAGCATCTTCCACCGCCGCACACTTTCATTCAAATCCTTTTACCCTCATTAATTAGGTCATAAAAACAGAAAATTCTGGAAATACTCAGATGGGTCAGACAGCATCTGCCGTGGGCGGTGCAGAGCTAAATTGATGACCTTTCATCAAAACTGGAAGAAGTACGAGATTTAACAGTTTGTAAGCAAACAGGCATCCAGCGGAAAAGGGCAGGATGATGGGAAAGTCGGACACAGAACAAGGAACAAAACAGAAGATCTATGATCAGGCGGAGGGCAAGAGAGCTTAAATGACAAAATGGATGATGGTGCCAGGCGATAGGAAGTGGGAATGGGGCAAGTAAAGAAACAAAAGATGGGCCCAGAGGAGATGTAGGCAGTTGCAACTGCACCATTCCTCCTGTCTGAGAAAATGGGAGATTGTGGGAATTGAAACTGCCTTCATAAAGTTGCCAGGCTGCAATTGCACCCTCCGACCATTGATGGCAGTGTAGTGCCTCCATTTTCTCCAACCCCTCACCTGTGGTATGCTCCAACTAATCCTACTTCTCCACTTCACATATTTCCCTAAATGTAACAATTCAAATAGAGGAGATAATGTAAATAAAATCCACACACTATGTAAAAGTAAGGATTGAATGTGTGACTTAAAATAGGGATGGATCTATCTGTGTGGCCTGCTCTGATTATCTCCTACCCTATACCCCTCAACAACCAAACACTACAATTGGTCTTGTCTCTGTGTCTGTGGTGAAGCAAGAGATTGACTGGTGTTAAAGGCGGCACAGTGGTTAGCACTCCAGCCTCACAGTTCCAGGGACCCGGGTTCAATTCCGGCTTCGGGTCACTGTCTGTGTGGAGTCTACACGTCCTCCCCGTGTGTGCGTGGATTTCCTCCAGCTGCTCCGGTTTCCTCCCACAGTCCAAAGATATGCAGGTCAGGTGATTGGCCGTGCTAAATTGCCCCTTAGTGTCCAAAAGGTTAGTGGGACTCTTTCGAAGGGTTGCTGTAGACTTAATGGGCCAAATGGCCTCCTTCTGCAGTGTTGTCATTCTCTAAGTAGAAATAAAGACCAAGAAATTGGATTGCTTGGATACAAGCACTGCATGCTCAAGAAAGGTTCCAAAATGGTGGGTAGGACGCATGGTCAGATTTCCACCCATATTGGGCAATGACAAACCAGAGGTGTCCTTCACTTTGCCTGTCAAGTAGGCTATACAATCTTCAGGAGCCCCGGGAAGGAGCTGTAAATGTAGCTTTATTGGTAAAGTAAAGGCCGCAACTTAGCAAGCCCCAGCTGGGACTACCAATCATGCCAGGCCCAATCCGGGCCAGCTTTTAAGCATTAGTTTCTCCAGCCCCAGCAAGGTAAGCCTTCACCCCTTAGCAGGTGAGCTCGTATCGTACAAACCCCACGGGGGGGTTATCAACTGGGTCATCCCTCTGTGTCTTGTCAGGGTTATTACACAGGCATCATGGCCCTTTGAAAGAAATAATTAAAGAGAAAACAGCGATAAGTAATTATATTTCACTTTTCAAGATGCCCTAGCATTTTGGAATCAATGCTGTAATGTCGGAAACGTGTTCCCTATTTGCACGTGCATGAATAAGGGGCCTAATGCCTAATTGAGGACCTTAATCCAAGACTGCTCTTCCAGAGAATCCAGCCCAGAGACAGTTGCGACAAAAGCGGTGAGTAATTTGCCTGAATGCGGAGAGACAAATCACATGACTACATAACCCTGTTACCCTGCAGAGTTTCCGGGTGGAAAAGTGTAAACAATTCAACATTGCCCCTTGAAAAGGTGGTGGTGAGGCAGTCCATGTGGTGTAGATACAACCAATTTGGTCGCCAGGTGACGTAAGCAGCGCTGCTAGACAAGCATTAGAAAGAAAGAAACTTATTGCATTTGTATAGTGCCTTTCACGACATGAATACATCCCAAAGCACTTCACAGCTGACAAAGCCCTTTTTGAAGTTACCTCACCATTGTGATGCAACAATGAATTTGCACACAGCACGAAGATACAAATGATGTGATAATAACCAGATATTCCGTTTTAGAGATATAGGTCAAGAGATAAATATTGACCAGGATGCTGGGGAGAACCCTCCTCTCTTTCTGTGAAATAATGACCGAAATATTCCAGCTGTTCCCACGGGCAGGATCTTCTGGTCCTGCAGAGGGTGACCCCTCCTCCCGCCCGAGGTTCCGTGGGAGGGAGTTGAAAACCCCACTCAGTGACGCAGGATCTTTTCTATCTGCTTGAGACTGTGGATGACACCCTGGTTTAATGCTTCATCTGAAAGACAGCACTCTTGACAGTGCAGTACCTCACCCATACTGCACTGCATGTTATTCTGGATCATGTGCTAAACATTGACATGCGACTCGAGGAACTGTGGGTTGGGTGGAGGGGCAAAGGGCATAAAGGGACGGAAGAAAGGCATAAATAGAGGCTGGTACACTCCTGACCCGCACATGGGTGGAATAGAGGGCATGACGTTGCTGTATTGCATCTTTACCTGGGGAGGAAACAAGTCTGGTTTTAATCGACTCTTAATGTGACCTTAACTATTTCTAAACGGAGCGTTTGCTGGCGGCAAAAAACAATTGAGATTTACTCCCCCCCCACAAAGCTGTTCCGCACCCATGGGCAGCAGAAATTATTGGTATTTAGTGTATCACAACAAGGCAAACACATTCCTAGGCCATGCAACGCGACAGGGCTGCTGGGGAACTGCAACTTCACAGAATAACTTCCCGCCAGCAAGGAAGACGCTGGCTCCTCTGCAGATTTGAGGAATGACAAATCACTACAGCAGATCAGTTGCCTTCCAATTGAAGCATCACTTTTAGTATCTATCCCCCCGGAGCTAAAACAACCAAAATGTGACCTTTTTTTGTTATTTTTCTGAGCGAATCGTATGTAGATTTGATGATTCTCGTTTTCTGAAGCCACCTGGAGGCTTGTGAGAGTGGGAGAGAGTCGGCTGGGTGTCTTCTTCAGGTGGGTTATCTGTCAGTGATGTTCTATTTGGCCATGAGAAGAGCAGCTGATCCATCAAACATGCCTCATTCGGTCAACTGACGTGCATACCTGATCTTCTGTATATCTCCCTTCCTGGTCAGATAAAACTAGGAGCAGGAGCAGACCATTCAGCCCATCTAGCCAGCTCGGCCATTCGATGAGATCACGGATTTGACCGTGGATTTAATTACACTTCCCGTCTTGTCCCGTTAACTCTCGTCAATCAAAAATCTGCCGCGCTCAGCCTTGAATATATTCATTGTCACTGGGAAGAGAGTTCCAAAGATTAACTGCCCTCTGGGTGCACTTTTCTTACAAAATGATGATGTGTCATTTCGGCAACAAAAGTTGCGCGATTCCTTTTCTTTTAAGGTGTTTTTATTGAGTTTTTGGTATGCAAAACAAATATAAATGTGAGCAAAGAGTGGGAGTTAAACAAGAGAATATGTAAGAAGTAAAACAGGAACTATTTACACCAAGATCGGTTTTGACTATTTACATAGATACGTCACAGTTTCCTCTTCCTTTTCTTTTATTCCTTCCTTATAGTGTTTGCCGTGATAATTGTGATCCTCTGTGTTATGGTCCCCGCCGGTTCTCCCTTTGCTTTTCTTCTCTTTGGTTCAGGTGGTTGTTGCCCCTGCAACTCCCCCTCCTCCCCCCGGTGTCCTGTGTCTCCTGGTTCCTTTGGTGGGTTTGGCTGAGTTCCTTGTTCCCCTGCCACCCTCCCCCTTATGTATAAGATGAGGGCCTGTGACCTTCATGGCCACAGGGGATGGGTGTCCTCCGCTGCCACCAGGTGCCAGGTCAGCAAGGATGTGGCACAGCAAGGATGTGGCACAGGTACCACTAACAGCCTCCCCTGCGGCCCCCTGGTCCCCTACCATTGGGTAGCTCCTGGGTATCGCAGTGTGTTGCTGCTGGAGTCTCCAGCGCTGTGATAATATGAATAGCCAACACCACTGGCTCCATACCGAGACCGCTCGGTTACCTGCCAGGGATGAGAGAAAGAGAGTCAGGTTGGTGTCGCAGACGGATAACATCTGTACCTCCCCTGACCCACTGGCCTCCGGACGGGGGAAGCAGCCAGTCCCACACCTTCTCCGATGGCTACAGCTCACTCGCAGGTGCCCTCACATCTCCATTGCATGATTGGCACCAATCAGAGCCTTTGGCGTGCCGCCTGGTTCTCCCCTCCCTTATTCTCTATATCACTCAGGGTTCTGACAGGAGGTTTATATGCTTGCCCTAATGGGCAGGGTCCACTGGACGGTGAGATCTGTCTTGGGGGCTAATGGATCCTCACTGGCAGACGTTGGGGTCCAGCGCACACGCAAGCCCGGTGCCTCTCGATCCTGTGTATAGAACATAGAACATAGAACAGTACAGCACAGAACAGGCCCTTCGGCCCTCGATGTTGTGCCGAGCCATGATCACCCTACTCAAACCCACGTATCCACCCTATACCCGTAACCCAATAAACCCCCCCCTTAACTTTACTTTATTAGGACACTATGGACAATTTAGCATGGCCAATCCACCTAACCCGCACATCTTTGGGCTGTGGGAGGAAACCGGAGCACCCGGAGGAAACCCACGCACACACGGGGAGGACGTGCAGACTCCGCACAGACAGTGACCCAGCCGGGAATCGAACCTGGGACCCTGGAGCTGTGAAGCATTTGCCTGTGTATCCAGGCATTGAGCCTTGAACCCTGAGGATTCATCCCATTCCTTGACTTTGAGACTCTGGGCAGCTGACATTGTTAAGGGTTAACTCTTGCTGGCCAGTTAGTTTGACGAGCAGGTGTCTGTGAAATGTTCGAGGGCACAGTTGCTGCTTCAGGGATTGGCAAAGCTAACAGGCAGCTTTTCTCACTCAGGCAGCATCATTCAGAGATCTCATTGCTGTCAGGCCTTTGCACCTCACTCTCCTGGACAGTCACTCCAGAGTTTTCTGCCACCCACTCCGCCCCTATAGGCTGGGGAACTCTGTTGCTTTCTCTTTCGGAGCCTCATCCACCCAGCCCATTGGGCCTCCCTTCTCGACTCTCACTGCACCCCAACCCCACCCCATGGGGCCGTCAGCAGCCCACCAAGAACTTGTGAACAACACAGGCAGCAGACTTCAGGACCATCCACACCAACAGGGACACACATCCCTGAAACCCCCAACCCCCCCCCCCAGACATTCCCGAGTGCGGTCTTCTAAATGAGCAAAGACCCAATCTGCTCAAACATTCCTCATATGTCAACCCTTTATCCCAGGAATAAACCTAGTAAATATCCTCTGAACTGCTTTCAATGTGAGCATATCCTTTCTATGATCTAAGATAAGGAGACCGATACTGTACACTGTACTCTGGGTGTGGTCTTACTAATGCCCTGTACAGTGGCAGCAAGGTTTCTCTAATTTTATATTCCATTTCCATTGCAATAAAGGCCAACATCCTGTCTGTACCTAAGTGCGAGCTTCTTGTGATTCATCTACAAGGTCACCCAAATGCCCCTGTACTGTGACATTCTGCAGTCACTTTTCCTTTAAATACTAACCTGTTTTTCTAATCTTCCTGTCAAAGTGGGCAATCTCACATTTTCCCACATTTTACTCCATCTGCTCATTTTCTTTCCCAATCACTTAACCTGTCTATATTCTTTTGCAGACTCTTTGTATCCTACTCACATCTTTCTTTCCTACCGACCTGGATAGCAAACGTGGGTGCAATACAGTCAGTCCCTTCATCCAAGTTGTTGATATAGATTGCAAACCGTTGAGGCACTGATCCCTGCATCTTGATTGCCAATGTGAAAATTACTGATTTATTCTGACTCCTGTTTCCTGTTAATTAGCCAATCCTCTGTGCAGGCTAATATATTACCTCCAACACCATGAGATCTTATCTTGCACAGAAACCTATAATGTGATACCTTACTGAATGCCTTTTGGAAACCCAAAAACATTGTTTCCCCTGCTTGTTA
Source organism: Scyliorhinus canicula (assembly GCF_902713615.1). Lineage (NCBI taxonomy): Eukaryota > Metazoa > Chordata > Chondrichthyes > Carcharhiniformes > Scyliorhinidae > Scyliorhinus > Scyliorhinus canicula. Next base: position 136,942,625 of record NC_052161.1, read on the forward strand.
CACCCTCAGAAAACTCCGATAAATTTGCAAAACACGCTTTCCCTTTCACAAAACCATGTTGACCCTACCCGATTGTATTATGATTTACTAAATGTCCTGCTACTACTTCTTTAATAATTAATTCTAGCATCTTCCCAATGACAGTGTTATACCAACTGGCCTGTAGTTTTGATGCCAATGCTGGTGTAAAATCCGTGGCTTTCCAATCTACTAGGACCTTTCTGGAATCAAGGAAGTTCGGAAGATATAACCAATGTATCCATTACGCATTTCATGAACACAGATACAAAATACTTGTTCAAAGTCTCTGCTGTTTCCTTCTTTCCTATAATTAACAATCCCTCCCCCTCCCCCAGACTCGCCCTTTAAGGGGCAAATGCTCATTTTAATTCCAATTTTCCTATTTGTAGATGTTTTATTGTCTGTTTTTATATTTCTTGCTAATTATCTCTCAAGCTCCAATTTCTGCCTCTACGTTTTTGGTCATCCTTTGCTGTTTTTCTAAAACTGGCAACTTTCAAGGTGCAGCAACTTTCTTCTGTGTTTGACTTAGTGCTTTGATAAAAAAAAACAATAGTGCGACAGAGGTTTTGCAGATCGGTAATCATTTGCATATTTTTAGATTAATTTTGAAACACAAATGGAACATTTAAATGCTTTATCTCTGCCTATGCTGCCAGCACCTTTTCTTCCTCCCTGTTCTTTCCTTGTCTACTGTTTAACTTTAATTTTCCTTTTTCTCTTGCTATGTACTCGATGCCATCCAAGCTAACTATTTTGCCCTTTTTTATTTTAAAATCTGTATTTTATTTTAATTTACTCCCTCTTCATTTGGGGAAAAATAAGACTTTATGGTCAAAAATTGGTCGTAAGTTAGGACGGCATGTGGCGCAGTGGTTAGCACTGGGACTGCGGCGCTGAGGACCCGGGTTCGAATCCCGGCCCTGGGTCACTTCTGTGTGGAGTTTACACATTGTCTACATGGGTCTCACCCCCACAACCCAAAGATGTGCAGGTTAGGTGGATTGGCCTCGCTAAATTGCCCCTTAATTGGAAAAACAAAAATTGGGTACTCAAAATTTATTATTTTTTTTAATTGGTTGTCGGTCAATCGATGAGTAGTTCAGGTCTGAAATGCTCCTCCTGGTGGGGGTGGGTTCAATCGAGCATTCGAGGGGGGGGGCATTGGACGATTACTTGAATAGAAACAGTGTTCAGGGTAGGGGGAAAGGGCAGGGCGGTAGCACAGTGGGTAGCACTGTGGCTTCACAGCACCAGGATCCCAGGTTCAATTCCCAGCTTGGGTCACTGTCTGTGCAGAGTCTGCACGTTCTCCCCGTGTCTGTGTGGGTTTCCTCCGGGTGCTCCGGTTTCCTCCTACAAGTCCCAAAAGACGTGCTATTAGATCATTTGGACATTCTGAATTCTCCCTCAGTGTACCTGAACAGGTGCCGGAGTGTGGTGACTAGGGGATTTTCACAGTAACTTCATTGCAGTGTTCAGGTAAGCCTACTTGTGACACTAAAGATTATTATTATTGTATTATTACTAAGTCATGATACTCATTTGGAGAGCCAGCTCTGTGATCGCAGTTCTGTGATTCTGTGAATCAGGCATCACGAGGGGATGCAATAGTGAGCAGGTTAGCTCGTCTCGTGTTACCTAACTGGAAGGGGGTTTCAACGGGCTGGAATATTTGACTCAGAGTGGCTGTGCATGAAGCTGGTTTGGCTGGAGGAAGTGTCTAACAAGCACAGCTGTTAGTTCAAATTGCCCAGGTGGCTGATCAATAGACGCCTAGGGAATTTTCCTTTCAATACCAACAGTTCATGGCTAATAAGTACTCCCCGGGTCTCTCACCAGCATAAAGGAAATTAATTCATACATTTGCGAGGGGAAGGTAAGGATCAGAATTAAAGAGACAAAAATATATGTATTAGAGGCTGGCAGTCAGGGAGGAGTGTGAGCAAATCTCCCTTTTGCTGGCTTCATTCCCTCTTTATATCAAATCCTGTGCTGTAGTGGTCAGTCCCGTGCACAATGAAACTTGTGTTCAACACTCCCTGCCCCACCCCAGGAATCTAGATATCATTTGTCTTGAAAAAATATTTGTTGAATGATGTGAGTGGGGGAGGAGGCGTGTGGTGCATTACTTGGTGAAGCCTCATCAAACGTGCAGAGAGATACGGGGAGAGTAAGGTGTCTGGCATCTCTTGTTAGCACCGTGGAGATAGGGGATATGATGCTCCGCAGCTGGGGAGAGCAGATGTATTTATGGTTTTGCACGAAAGGAATTAGAACAGTTGGATGATTTGTGGGAAGGAGGAAGTTGGGACCGGGTGTTAAAGAATGCTTTGCTAATTCCTCCTGAGTGGAGTCTAGGGAGGAATTCTGGGCATCGCGCCTTAGGAAAGGTATATTGCCCTTGGGAATGCAGCGCGGATTTAGACGGAATGATACCTGGTCTCCGAGAGTTAAACTACGAGGAAAGGTTAAACCTGGGTTGCATTTGCTGGGATTTAGGAGGCTAGGGTGCGATGCGATTGGATTGGACATTAAAGGGAACAAATAGGGTAAGAAGAGAGAAATAATTTCTGCTGCTTGGGGAAATCGAGGATTTGGCCGGGCCGGGGGGGAGGGGGGGGGGGGGCAAGGGGCAAGGGGCAGTGGAAGTTTGAATCTCTCTCCCCCAAATGGCAATTATGTTGGATCAATTGTTAATTTTTAAATCTGAGACCGATAGATTTTTGTCAGCCAGAAGTGGTTACGGGGCAAAGGTGAGTATATGGAGTTAGGGCAAAGGTCAACCATGATCTCACCGATTGGCGGAGCAGGTGCCAATGGCTGAACGACCTCCCCCTGTTCTAAAGCTCTGAACACAATATTACATATTGTTAACGACCACTCCTGACGAACATGCACCCCAACATACAAATTAGGATCAAAGGGAGGCCACTCGAACCTGCTCCGCCATCCAATAAGATCACAACTGATTTGATTGTAACCTCAACCCCACGTTCCCCGCCGACCCCCGATAACCTTTCACCCCTCTTGTTAATCAAGAATCTATCCAGCTCCACTGCCCTTTGAAGAAGAGAGTTGCAGAGCCTCAGGACCCTCTGAGAGAAGAAATCCTCCTTGTCTCTGTCTTAAATGAGAGACCCCTTATTTTTAAACTGTGCCCCCTAGTTCTAGATTCTTCGACAAGAGGAAACATCCTCTCCATATCCGTCCTGCCACCCATCAGGATCTTAAAGGTTTCGATCAAGTCGACACGGTGGCTGAGTGGTTAGCCCTGCTCCCTCACAGTGCCAGGGTCCTGGGTTTGATTCCAGCCTTGGGTTACCGTCTATGTGGAGTTTGTACGTTCTCCCCATTTTTGCGTGGGTTTCCTCTGGGTGCTCTGGTTTCCTCCCACAGGCCAAAGATTAAAAAAAAAAAAAATTTAGAGTTGCCAATTCTTTTTTCCAATTAAGGGGCAATTTAGCATGGCCAATCCACCTACCCTGCCCATCTTTGTGTTGTAGGGGTGAAACTCCACACGGACAGTGACCCAGAGCCAGGATCGAACCTGAGACCTCGGCGCCGTGAGACTGCAGGGCTAACCCACTGCGCCACCGTGCTGCCCTACCACAGGCCAAAGATGTTCAATTAGGTGGATTGGCCGAATTAAATTGCCCCTTAGTGTGCAAAAGGTTAGGTGGACACAGAACATACAGTGCAGAAGGAGGCCATTTGGCCCATCGAGTCTGCACCGACCCACTTAAGCCCTCACTTCTACCCTATCCAGCCTCCCCAAACAGGTGCTGGAATGTGGCGACTAGGGGCTTTTCACAGTAACTTCATTGAAGCCTGCTCGTGACAATAAGCGATTTTCATTTCATTTCCCCATAACCCCTCCTAAACTGTTTTTTTTGGACACTAAGGGCAATTTAGCATGGCCAATCCACCTAACCTGCACATCTTTGGACTGTGGGAGGAAACCGGAGCACATGGAGGAAACCCACGCAGACAACGTGCAGACTCCGCACAGACACTGACACAGCCGGGAATCGAACCTGGGACCCTGGCGCTGTGACGCCACAGTGCTAACCACTATGCTACCATGCTGCCCTCAAGGTTGGAGTTTTTGGATTGCAGGGATAGAGTTGGGGCCTAGGTAGAATGCTCTTCCAGAGGGTTGGTGCAGACTTGATGGGCCAAATGACCTCTTTCTGCACTGTAGTTATTCTATGAAGTCTGTATGTATTCTTTTTAAAAGTACTCTCTGGGAAATTTCCAGCCTTAAGTCATGATATTACTTTCTGGAAATAGTTTCCAGGATTAGATTTTATGAGGAGGAAATGAATTATCGAAACCTTGTAAATATAAAATTCTGACTTTGAGAAAATGGTGAAAATAATAGGAAACTTGGTCTGGTGTTTCTGTTGAATGGAAAAAAAAATGGTGTTTGGGCTTTCCGCTTAGTCAATACCAACGGACAGGAATAAAACAAACTGAGGCCTCATCAACCATCAACCCCATCTCAAAACAAAATACAGAATCTCTGTCCACAAGTGGGTCGCACAGCTGCTAACTCGATGTGACAGAAAATAACTCACACTCAGCAGCATCTCCTAGCCGTTAGCCATAGTGACATGCTCTCTCAAATATTATCCACAAGATACTTTATTCTCAGAAACAAGAGACTTTGCCCCCCCCCCCCCCCCCCCCCCCCCCCACCCCACCCCCACCCCAACCTCTGAATCTAAAACAGAAATAATGAGCTCTGCCATTCTGACTAAACCTCTGACCCTGGAGGCGGTGTGGTTAGCACCACTGATCATACCCTACGTGTATTAAGCAGGAGGCTTAACATCCAGCACAATAAAGCCTCAATAGTTCACCATTCGTCTCGTAGTCATGGATGGTCCATCAATTTATTGTGCTGGATGTTAAGCCTCCTGCAGCTGGAACCAGAATGGGGGCAGCACAGGAGAGCGTACACCTTTATACAGAGCCTGCTGGGTGGAGCCAGCAGGCCGGGATTTACTGTAATGACTGGAGTACAATGGCAGTACCGTAATACATGTAGTGTATGATCAGTGGTGTTTACTATAGGCAGCTTTACTGCCACTGTACCTGGTGAGGGAGACCCATTAGTCCCAGAGTTGTGGAGGCAGGTTCAGTTGAAACAATTAAAAGGGCAGTAGACTCTTATCTGTAAAGGAAGAATGTGTAGGGTTAGAGGGAGAAGATGGGGGTATTTCACAAAGTGAACTGCACATTCTGAGAGCTAGTACAGACATGATTGGTGTGTTGGGTATTCTGGATCCGTGGAGACTGTGTTTACCTCAGCAGTAACACATACACTACCAACACTTGAAATAGTACAACACTATTTTATTAAGCTAGAAACTGTTGAACATACTTTCACTGTGGGTCGACACTATGTTAGATTAAACTAAAGACCTATGCCTATCCTAACCAGTCTATGCTCTCAGCACATGGTGACGATCTGTGCTGCAAGCTGTGAGCTCTGTCCTTCTGAGAGGCTGCATCCCGAATGAGCAGGAAAACTGATGCCCCCTGTCTTTATAGTGAGTGTGCTCTAACTGGTGATTGGCTGCGGTGTTCTGTGTGTTGATTGGTCTTGCTGTGTGTCAATCAGTGTGTGTGTCTGCACCATGATATACTAGTGTATATTATGACAATGATGGACCGAATGCCCTCCTTTTGTGCTGTAACAGTTCTGTGTGTGTGCAACTTCTGGGAACTTGGGAGGTGCAGGGAACAAACCTGCGTCTAAATGATGAGGATGGACATACCGCTGAGAGTGGACCTCATGCCTCATTTACACTGAGTTGCCAAGAGCAATAATGAATAGTCAATGAGCATGGCAATCAGGGCTGGGACGATGATCTTTGTGCAGTAAAGAGGGTCAAGAGGTTCTGTGTGATGGCTCTGACAACGTTGAACAATTTAAGGTCGGACAAATCGGATACAGTTTGCAGCTCCCTTGCTGGGGGACGTATCAACTGGTTTGAGAAACGCAGTCTCTGTCACTGAAAGATCGACTGCAGCTCTGCTCAGTTCTATTGAGCAATGACATCGCCACTGCACGTGAGCAACTTCCTGGTCTTTTCCAGAATTGCGGCAGGCTGTGCAGGGTATTCTGCACATTCTTCAATGACCCCATGAACACAGGCACTTCAGGTAGATCCCTTTTTTTTTATAAATGTTTTTATTCAGTTTTCGTATTTTATTTTTATTTTTTTTTTTTAAATAATTTTTTATTGAAATTTTTCGATACAAACATTTACCCCTACTACATTTTAAATTATAACACAACAAATCCCCCCTGGAAAATCCTCCCCACGCCCTCCCCCGCGCGCACCCCCCCCCCCCTCCCCCCCCCCCCCCCCCCCCCCCCCGCGCTACCAGTCTAGCAACCAAACCGTTTTTTCCCTTTCTGCCGATGGCCTCGGGCAGTCATTGCCCGCGACCCCCCGCTGACGTGCTCCCTTCGTTGCTATCCCCCCCCCTCCCTTCCCCCCCCCCCCCCCTTTCTCCCCGGGTTGCTGCTGTTTCGGCCTCCAGTTCCTATCTCTGATCCAGAAAGTCAAGGAAGGGCTGCCACCGCCGGAAGAACCCCTGTACCGACCCTCTCAGGGCGAATTTAATTCTTTCCAATTGGATGAAGCTTGCCATGTCGTTTAACCAGGTGTTAACACTTGGTGGCCTTGTGTCCCTCCACTGAATCAAGATCCTTCTCCGAGCTACCAAGGACGCAAAGGCCAATATTCCGGCCTCCCCTGCCTCCTGTACTCCCGGCTCCACCCCAACCCCAAAAATCGCTAGCCCCCACCCTGGTTTGACCCTGGTTCCCACCACTCTCGATACCGTCCCCGCCACCCCCTCCCAGAACTCTTCCAGTGCCGGGCACATCCAGAACATATGTACATGGTTCGCAGGGCTTCCCGAACACCTAACACACCTGTCCTCACCCCCGAAGAACCGACTCATCCTAGTCCCCGTCATATGGGCTCTGTGCAGCACCTTAAATTGGATGAGGCCCAACCTTGCGCACGACGACGACGAATTGACCCTCTCTAAGGCATCCGCCCATGTCCCATCTTCTATCTGCTCTCCCAGCTCCGCTTCCCACTTGTCTTTCAGCTCCTCTATCGACACCTCCTCCACCTCCTGCATTATTTTGTAGATGTCCGAGACCTTCCCTTCTCCGACCCAGACCCCTGACAGCACCCTATCACTCACCCCTCTATCGGGAAGCAAGGGAAATCCTTCCACCTGTCGTCTGGCAAATGCCTTCACCTGCAGGTATCTAAACGTGTTCCCCGGGGGGAGCTCAAATTTCTCCTCCAGCTCTCCCAGGCTCGCAAACCTCTCCTCTATGAACATGTCCCTCAGTTGCCTGATGCCCGCCTTGTGCCAGCTCTGGAATCCCCCGCCAGTATTCCCCGGGACAAATCTGTGGTTCCCTCTCAGTGGCGCCGCCATCAGACCCCCCACTTCCCCCCTGTGTCGCCTCCACTGCCCCCAGATTTTCAGGGTGGCCGCCACTACCGGACTCGTGGTATACCTTGTGGGGGGGAGCGGCCATGGTGCCGTTACTAGCGCCCCCAGGCTTGTATTGCCGCAGGACGCCCTCTCCATACGTTTCCAAGCTGCCCCCTCCCCCTCCATCACCCACTTGCGCACCATCGATGCGTTCGCCGCCCAGTAGTATCCGGAAAGATTGGGTAGCGCTAATCCTCCCCTGTCCCTACTCCGTTCCAAGAAAATCCTTCTCACTCTAGGGGTGCCATGTGCCCACACATAGCCCATAATGCTGCTAGTTACCTTCTTGAAGAAGGCCCTGGGGAGAAAGATGGGCAAGCACTGAAACAGAAACAAGAACCTCGGGAGGACCGTCATTTTGACTGACTGCACCCTCCCTGCTAGCGACAGCGGTACCATGTCCCACCTCTTGAACTCCTCCTCCATCTGCTCCACCAGCCTTGAAAAGTTCAGCTTGTGGAGGGTCCCCCAGTTCCTTGCCACCTGCACCCCCAAGTACCTGAAGCTCTTTACTGCTCTCTTAAAGGGGAGCCGCCCAATTCCCTCCCCCTGATCTCCCGGGTGTATCACAAAGACCTCACTTTTACCCACATTTAATTTATATCCCGAAAAGTCCCCAAACTCCGCTAGTATTTCCATTACCTCCGGCATTCCCCCTTCCGGGTCCGCCACATATAACAACAAATCATCCGCATAGAGTGATACCCGATGTTCCTCCCCTCCCCTTGTCAGTCCTCTCCACCCCCCTGAACCCCTCAGTGCCATCGCCAACGGTTCGATCGCTAATGCAAATAGTAAGGGGGATAGGGGCATCCCTGCCTGGTACCTCGATGGAGCCCAAAATACTCTGACCTCCTCCCGTTTGTAACCACACTCGCCATCGGGGCCGAATACAGCAGCTTCACCCACTTGATAAATCCCTCCCCAAACCCAAACCGTTCCAGCGTCTCCCACAGGTATTCCCACTCCACCCTATCGAATGCCTTCTCCGCATCCAGTGCTACCACTATCTCAGCCTCCCCCTCCACTGCTGGCATCATAATCACATTCAACAGTCTCCGGACATTTGTGTTAAGTTGTCGTCCCTTTACGAACCCCGTCTGGTCCTCATGGATTACCCCTGGCACACAATCCTCTATTCTGGTTGCCAGGACCTTTGCCAACAGTTTGGCATCTACATTCAAGAGGGAGATAGGCCTGTAGGACCCGCACTGTACAGGGTCTTTGTCCCGCTTCAGGATCAAGGAGATCAGGGCCTGTGACATTGTCGGGGGCAGAACCCCCCCCTCTCGCGCCTCATTGAAGGCTCGCACCAGCACTGGACCCACCAAGTCCACATACTTCTTATAAAATTCCACCGGGAACCCATCCGGCCCCGGCGCCTTCCCCGCCTGCATCTGGCCTATCCCTTTAACTAGCTCCTTCAGCTCTATCGGCGCCCCCAGCCCCTCCACCCGTTCCTCCTGGACCTTTGGGAACCTCAATCTATCGAGGAAGTTCTCCATTCCCCCCCTCCTCCTGGGCGGCTCAGACCGGTACAATTCCCTGTAGAAATCCCTGAAGACCCCGTTCACCTCTTGCCCCTTCTGCACTACGTTCCCTCCCTTCTCTCTCACTCCCCCAATCTCTCTGGCTGCATCTCGCTTGCGCAGCTGGTGTGCTAGCATCCTGCTCGCCTTTTCCCCGTACTCATAGACCGCGCCCTGTGCCCTTCTCCATTGCGTCTCCGCCTTCCTAGTGGTCAGTAGGTCAAACTGGGCCTGTAAACTGCGCCGCTCCCTCAACAGCCCCTCCTCTGGTGTCTCCGCATATCTCCTGTCCACTTCTATAAGTTCCCCCACCAGTCTCTCCCTCTCCTGCCTCTCCTTCCTTTCTCTGTGTGCCCTTATGGAGATCAGCTCTCCTCTGATCACTGCTTTCAGGGCCTCCCAGACTACCCCCACCTTCACCTCGCCCGTGTCGTTCGTGCCCAGATATCTCTCAATGCCCTTCCGGACCCTTCCGCACACCTCATCGTCCGCCAGCAGCCCCACATCCAGCGCCACAACGGGCGCTGGTCCCGTGCTTCCCCCAGTTCTACCTCTACCCAGTGTGGTGCATGGTCCGAAATCGCAATGGCCGAGTACTCCGTGTCCTGCACTCTCGAAATCAGCCCCCTACTCAGTACAAAAAAATCTATTCTGGAGTACACCCTGTGGACGTGGGAGAAAAAAGAATACTCCCTCGCCCTTGGCCTGCCAAATCTCCAAGGGTCTACCCCCCCCATCTGCTCCATGAACCCCCTTAGCACCTCTGCCGCTGCCGGCCTCCTATTCGTCCTGGAACTCGATCTGTCCAGCCCAGGGTCGAGCACTGTATTGAAGTCCCCCCCCATGATCAGGCCCCCTGCCTCCAGACCCGGAATGAGGCCCAACAGGCGCCTCATAAAACCCGCGTCATCCCAATTCGGGGCATACACATTCACCAGCACCACATTCTCTCCCTGCAGCCTACCCTTCACCATCACGTACCTACCCTCCTTATCTGCTACCACCTGCGCCGCCACGAACGACACCCTCTTTCCCACCAAAATCGCCACCCCCCGGTTCTTTGCGTCCAAGCCTGAGTGGAACACCTGTCCCACCCACCCCCTTCTCAGGCGTACCTGGTCTACTACTCTCAAGTGAGTCTCCTGCAACATTGCCACATCCGCCTGCAGTCCCTTTAGGTGTGAAAAAACCCTTGCTCTCTTGACCGGCCCATTCAGCCCCCTCACGTTCCAAGTAATCAACCGGGTCGCGGAGCGACCTGTCCCTTTCCCCTGTCTATTAGCCATGTCCTGTCCCCTGTTCGCCCCGGGTCGACCCTCCCCTTCTGACCCGTTCCCCATGGCGATGGCCCCCCCCCCTCTCTCCTCCCGTTCTTCCCTTCCCGTCCTCGGCCTTTCCAGCAGCAACCCGGTATCCCCCCCTAACCCCCCTTCCCCCCCCCCCCCCCCCCCCCCCTGGCTAGGACCCCTCCTAGCCGCGGTGTATCCACCATCGTACTCCCGAGAGTCAGCTGATTTTCGCTGACCCGGCTGCCCCTGCCACACTCCGACTCCTCCCGATGTGGGGGGGGAGGGGCCTCCCCCCCCCCCTTGCCATCCCTCTCTGACCCCGCTTCAGCGCGGGAAAAGCCGCCATTGCTGGCCACACCCCACTCTTCTCTCCTCCCCCTTCCTCCGTCCCGCGCGCGGGAAACAGGGGAAAGCCCGCGCTTTCGCCCGGCCACACCCTACCCCCGCCATCTTCAATTCCACCCCCGTCCCCATCCAAGCCCATAAAGAAGCCCCCTTAAAACGAGAGGAAGAAAAAAGAGAAAAAGAAAACCCGCATAACCAACTTGCACCCCCCCCCGTCCCGCCTCCCCAACTTAACAATATAACAATATAAATAACAAATCTCAAATAAATACATAAATACATAACTATGCCTGCATAACTAAATAACTACCCAATAATAACGTATTTAACCATCACCCTCCATCGAACAGAACAGTAACCATAACCCTTAAAGAACAGATCAAAAAACAGTAAAAAAGCCCCCCCTACAACAACAATAATTAAGGGAAGTTGGCAACGGGAAGAGACACACAAAAAGGAACAAAGAAACCCCCCCATAACACAAGTTTCAAAGAAACCAAACGATCCATCAACTTTAACCAAGTTCCGACCTGGCCTAAGAAAGACATGGGCCACTTGATCAGTCAAGGGTACTCGGGCGGCCTCGACCGCCGGCGTTCCCAAGTTCTAGTTCAGGTCCAGCTTTCCTCCCGAACAAAAGTCCATGCCTCCTCTGGGGACTCAAAGTAATGGTGCTGGTCCTTGTAGGTGACCCACAAGCGCGCTGGCTGCAGCATTCCGAACTTGATCCTCTTTGCGTGCAGCACCGCCTTCGTCCGGTTAAACCGGGCCCGCCGCTTTGCCACCCTCCGCACTCCAGTCCTGATATATCCGCACCGTCGAATTCTCCCATTTGCTGCTTTTCTCCCTCTTGGCCCACCTCAGCACTTTCTCCCGATCACAGAAACGCTGGAATCGCACCAGCACCGCCCTCGGGGGCTCGTTCGCCCTAGGCCGCCTAGCCATGACCCGATATGCTTCTTCCAGCTCCAGAGGCGATGGACCGGCCCCCTCTCCCATCAGGGAGCTCAGCATCTCCGCTACATATTTCGGGAGATCAGGCCCCTCCAGGCCTTCTGCTAGGCCCAGGATCCTCAAGTTCTTCCGCCTCATTCGAGTGTCCAGCTCCTCAAAGCGGCTCTGCCATTTCAGGTGGAGTGCCTCGTGCACCTCCACCTTTCCCACGAGGACCGTGGCCTCCTCCTCCCTTGCAGTCATCTCCTGCTGCAGCTCTCTTATCGACGCCTCTTGGGTCGCCTGGGCCCCCATCAGCCTTGTGGTCGTCGCGTTCATAGACTCTAAAAGTTCCACTTTCAGCTCCGTAAAACACCGGAGGAGAGCGGCCTGCTGCTCCTCCGCCCATTTTCTCCAATCTTCTAGTGCGCCACCGGCCGCCATTTTGGTCCTCTTCCCCCGCTTTTTTCGGGGAGATGCTGCCGCTTTTTTTGTCGCCCCACTTCGAGTACCGACCATAAAGTTGGTCTCACTCTCCTCAGGGAACCTTCCCCCACCGGGATTCGTCTTTGCAGTACCGTCGGGGCCCTCCAATCGGCCCTTAAACACCTTTGTCGCAGGAGCTGCCAAATGTGCGACTTAGCTGGTCATAGCCGCAACCGGAAAAACAGTTTTCGTATTTTATATTGAACAAATTACAAATTGTTAGGAGAGAGAAACAAAAAAAAACAAACAAAAACAAACACGCAAAAATTAACATACATATTTACAGGTAAGCATCTTCGTAGTAGTAACTGCGCCCCCCCCCCCCCCCCCCCCCCCCCTCAACATGTTTATTTAGCTTGGTTTTGGGCCTTAGCTAGCCATCGAACCCCCGTAACGAACCTGTAGCCCCCCCCCCCCTCCCGCTACCTTCCCCCGACTATTCTTCCTCTTGTACATTGGCCACAAATAGGTCCCGGAACAGTTGCATGAATGGCTCCCACGTTCTGTGGAAGCCGTCGTCCGACCCTCGGATGGCAAATTTGATTTTCTCCATTTGGAGAGATTCCGAGAGGTCGGACAGCCAGTCCGCAGCTCTGGGCGGTGCTGCTGACCGCCAGCCAAACAGGATTCTACGGCGGGCGATCAGGGAGGCAAAGGCAAGGGCATCCGCCCTCCTCCCCAGGAATAGATCTGGCTGTTCTGAAACCCCGAAGACCGCCACTATCGGGCATGGCTCCACCCTCACTCCCACCACTTTGGACATTACCTCGAAGAAGGCTGTCCAGTACTCCACGAGTCTGGGGCAAGACCAGAACATGTGGGCGTGGTTGGCCGGGCCTCTTTGGCACCGTTCACATCTGTCTTCCACCTCCGGGAAGAACCTACTCATACGGGTTCTTGTTAAGTGGGCTCTATGTACCACTTTTAGTTGCGTCAGGCTGAGCCTTGCGCACGTGGAGGTGGAGTTGACCCTATGCAGTGCTTCGCTCCAGAGTCCCCACCCGATCTCCATCCCCAGGTCGTCCTCCCATTTCCTCCTTGTTGCGTCCAGTACGGTGTCGTCCCTATCTACCAGTCGGTCATACATGTCACTACAGTTCCCTTTCTCTAGGATACTTGCGTCCAGTAGGTCTTCCAGTAGTGTCTGTCGTGGCGGTTGTGGGTACGTCCTTGTCTCCTATCGTAGGAAGTTTTTGAGCTGCAGGTACCGTAGCTCGTTCCCCCCAGCTAGCTGAAATTTCTCTGTCAGTTCGTCCAGTGTTGCGATCCTGTCGTCCGTGTATAGGTCCCTGACTGTCAGTGTCCCCCCGTCCTGCCTCCACCTTTTGAAGGTGGCGTCGGTCAGTGCTGGTTTGAACCTATGGTTGTTGCAGATGGGAGCCCTGTTCGACATTTTGGTCAGGCCAAGTTGCTGCCGCAGTTGGTTCCAGGATTGGAGGGTGGCTGTCACCACTGGGCTGCTGGAGTGTTTTTTGGGTGGGGATGGGAGTGCTGCCGTGGCGAGGGCCCGGAGGGAGGTTCCCATGCAGGAGGCCTCCTCCGCACGCACCCACTCAGCTTCTGGCTCCTGGATCCATCCCCTTACTCGCTCGGCTGTTGCTGCCCAGTGGTAGAATTGTAGATTCGGGAGAGCTAACCCTCCCCTGGTTTTTGTTTTTTGTAAGACCTTCTTTGGGATCCTAGCATTTTTACCCCCCCATACGAACGCCATGATGAGTTTGTCCAGCGCTTTGAAAAAGGCCTTGGGGATGTAGATCGGAATGGATCTAAACAGGAAGAGGAACCTGGGCAGTACGTTCATTTTGATCGTCTGAACTCTCCCCGCGAGGGAGAGCGGGAGTGTGTTCCATCTTTGCAGGTCCTTTTTAACTTCCTCCGTCAGGCTGGTGAGGTTCCATTTGTGGATCCCTTTCCAGTCATGGGCTATTTGGATCCCCAGGTAGCGGAATTTATGTCGGGCTTGTTTGAACGGCAGCCCCTTTAGTGCTGCCCCCCCCCCCCCTTGCGGGTGTAATGGGAAGATCTCGCTTTTGCTCATGTTGAGTTTGTAGCCCGAGAAGGCTCCAAACTCTTTCAGGAGCGCGATGATTCCGTCCATGCTGCTTTGTGGGTCCGAGATATAGAGGAGCAGATCATCCGCATAGAGTGAGACTCTGTGCTCTCTACCTCCCCTTCGGATCCCCCTCCAATTTTTTGCTGCCCTGAGCGCGATTGCTAGCGGTTCGATTGCTAGTGCGAACAGCAGCGGGGACAGTGGGCATCCTTGTCTGGTGCCCCTGTGCAGCTGGAAGTATTGGGAGTTGGTATTGTTGGTCTGTACACTCGCCATGGGAGCGTTGTACAGGAGCTTTACCCAAGCGGTGAACCCTGTTCCAAGCCCGAACCGCTCCAGTACCTCTATGAGGTATTTCCACTCGACTCTGTCGAAGGCCTTTTCTGCGTCCAGGGAGACGATCACCTCTTGTGTTCTCTCCCCGGAGGGGGTGGTAGATCCCTTTTATTTAAACTGAGATTTAAATCTCGTCTGTACAGGTGAGTAAGGAGACTAACCTGCCACCCATCAGACTCTGCTACCCCAGCCACCATTGCAAACGGTACTTATTCCCCACCGCATTGTCCAGCCAAAATAAATGCATTTTTAAATAAGGTTTTCTTCTGAAACTGTATTCTGTGGAAATTGACTTTAACCCTTGTGACCCTCAATGAGATATATTTGAAACAATCTGTTTAAACAATTGCACAACATCACTATCAAATATCACCTGGAAGGACAGACACAGGAGACAATCAATGTGGATGATTGCACAGCAATCAGTATCAATCGCGACTCCTCGTATGCTGAAAGGTCCTGCGCCAATTTGCAGTATGAGCTTGACAATATTCAGGCTTGGGCTGATAGGTGGGAATCACATCCCCCCCCCCCCCCCCCCCCCCCCCCCCCCCACCCCCAGTAAAACGTTTTCGCATCTCAAGAGCCACTACGCTGATGTTGAAATCCTGCAGGAAATGCATTTTTGTGTTAGAGATTACACCAGGTTCCTAAAGCATGGATTGGCCAAGTGTTTCACTGCAGCTTTAACAGCAGAGCTAGTGAACGGCAATTTTGATTAACAAAGAATACAGAAGAATGCAGTTCCCCCCCCCCCCCCCCCTGTTTAAATCTAATCTCAGACCCAGGTGGACGTTGTACAATAGTTAGTGGCACATCTTTTCAAACTCCTCTATGCCTATGCCCCAAACTGGGACAATACGAAATTTATCACATCGCTTCTTTCTTCCCTTCCTAATCTAGACACCCACATTCTTATTCTCGGGAGGGATCTACACTGTGTTCTAGATCCAAAGCTGGGTCACTCAAGTCGAAAGACTTTCACCCTCTCCGGAATTTCCCAAGGTCTTGTGGTGAATGTATAAGTACTATTAATTCACCAGTATACAGTAATACCATGCTATTAACCCTGTGGGCTCCATCTATGGGCCACTGTGTGGCTTCACCCACAGGGGGAGATGTGGAGCATGTATGGGCTCCGCCCATGGCTCCGCCCCTTATAGGAAGTATAAGAGCAGCTGACCTGCGGGACCGCCTTCAGTAATGTACCGGTCGCAGGCAGGCACAGTTGTAAGTTGATTAAAACAACTGTTTACTTCTACTCGAGTCGCCGAGTGAATTGATGGTCGCATCAGGTCTTTTCACTTTTATGACTCAAATGGGCTGTGTCGACCCTTGGTATTTCCCCCACCCGGTCACAAGGAAATTTTCCTGTTTCTCATGTCCACAGTGCTTACTCATGCATCGACTATTTTTTTTGGACCGAGCTCTTTTCCCCCACAATTCTGGATAGTTATATCAGATCACGTGCCTGCTCTTGACCTGGCTCTTCCATCCAAAGTGAATGGTCGGCCTCCGTGGAGATTTGACACAACCCTATAATCTGACAAGGATTTCTGCGAATCTATATCTATATGTATAGGTGTTATTAGTAAAACAAAGCAACCTCTCTTCTGAAGGCAGACAGAAAGCTGTTAGCTAAGGTGCCACTTGGATCCATGTCTCCCTGGCATAACATCTGATGACCAAACTGGCTTTATAAAGGGACGCAAATTATCCTCAAATGTACGTTGTCTTCTTGACATTATACTTTCCTCACCTGCCTTGACCGTCCCTGAAGTTGTCGTCTCTCTGGATGCATCGCAGATTAACTCTCTACGCTCCCCTTATCCAGGGGAACGCTTCAATGGTGCCCTCTGTCCCCACTGCTCTTTGCCCTGGCGATAGAACCCCTGTCAATAACCTTAAAGTCATCCACGCTGCTAGAGGGTATCCTTCGAGTTGGTGTGGAGCACATTGTGTCCTTCCATGCTGTTGACCTCCTATTATATATCGCTAACCCTGTTGCCCGTGTTAATAATGAATATTTTCAGCACCTTTGGCTCGTTCTCTGTCTATAAGTTGAATATGAACAAAAGTGAGTGTTTCCCAATTAACTCTAGTGCCAAACAAATCCCCCTCCCCTCCCAAGAGCTTTGCTGTTTCATAGGGCGGTACGGTAGCATAGTGGGTTAGCACTGTTGCTTCACAGCACCAGGGTCCCAGGTTCGATTGACATTTCTTATGTCAAAGAATTAACAACGTCAGCAAACCACTGCAAAATGTTGACACAACTTTATTGAATGCGGCACAATTGTGAGAGTCAGTTAAGCATTTTGTAATGGAAGTTCAAAATGACTGCTCAGTGGCAGAGACACTAATATTAATGATGAATATACATCATTCTAATGATGAGCAGCTTACAAGATGCAGGAAGTTATTTTTCTATGTAACTAGGGACAATCAAATCACTTTAAAAGGGAAAGAGAAGATCACCGTTGAGACTGCCAATGTTATGTGACACAATAATGCTGCAATTACAGAGTAGAAATTAATCTCTGAAGAAAATTGTTGATTTTTTTTGCGAGCGTTTTGACAGAGGTTTGGACGAGAATGCTAAAAGCCACTGTAAATTCTATGTTCTATGCAGTAAGAAATTAAGTGAATTCTACCAGGAGTACATAGACACAAATGTTTTTGAAGATGAAGTGAAACATATCTTTCATTTCATCGATATAGATGAGCTCTGTGCTTTGAGATCACCAGCTGATTTGTCCAGACTTGTGCATGATGGTTTGCAGGCAACCTTTCAAAATGTGGAATCCATTCTGAAAATATTTTTAACGATACCGGTCACAAATGCTTTTGGTGAATGTTCTTTTTCAGTATGGAAAAAAGTTTTAAATTATTTGCAAATTTCGATGTGTCAGCGACATTTGACAAGTTCACCAATATTGACGATTAAAAGTGCGTCTTTATATGATTTTACCTACAATAATGTAATTGATGATTTTGTAAAGCTATCTAAATTGTCATGCCAACAAAGGATGGAGCAAGGCAATTTTAAAAAATCTGCCCCTCTTCCATATTCTCTTGTTTAAATTCTGTGTTTCAAAATGGACCATTGCTGGTCCGATAATGGCTGCAGCTGGTCACATGCAGATAGTTCTTTTTTATTAAAAAAATGTTATCAAAAATTTTCCATTTACAATAAATTTTATAACCAAACACACTTCACCCACAAACATGCTGATAGTTTGACCCACCATCGCTTCCAACACTGACCTTCATAAAGTCTTTCGGGCAAAGAATGGAATCCTGCCACTGATATTTGGCACACTGGACACTCTGTTCACGTGAATTCATGTCAATAACTTCTTTGATTCTGTGAGAGGAATTCAGGAAGTTATCGCTTATTTTTGAAAGTGGTTAATACTCTGTGAAATATACTGAATGGTTGTGTCTGCATCTTGTTGATTGGAGTATTTGCTCCTGCACTGGACTGGCTCTATCTATCCTGCACTGTCTCTGTTGCAGTGATGTCTCCGCCATGTACCTCCATCGCCTTGTTTATCAGCAAGTTCCATCTCTACTCGCTTCAAGACCCACACATCGGAATATTGACCATCTTTACCGTCATCCTGGCAAGAGGTCAGCTTGGATTTCAATTCGGCAATTATTCAGACAGGCGTGTTTTTGCAACTGAAAAAGCACCAAAACAGTTCAGCAGTGATCAATTTGTGCATTTTTGTGCCTTCCGCCTTTACGTTCTGTGGGGTGAGGTTAGGTGCGGTCGGGTGGGAGGGGGGCAAAGTTGGGGGCGAGAAGGGCCAGAAATGAAGGTGACCGCAGGATCCACGGACCGTACATCCACCTCGTGGTAAAACACTTCAAATTCCTCTCAATGTGTTTATTGTAACCTCAACCTTTTGTGTAATATTTTATTCGACGTTGCAGAACACATTTATATCAGTTGTGCAGAAATGTATCAATGTATATTCCAAGTAGTCAATAAACTTTAACATGTATGCCGAGGTAATCTGATTTCCAGTGTTGATCTAGCAACTTCCTTTGTCAACCTGTTGATATCTTAATTATGTAATGTGATGGCCAATATTAACTTTACTATACGATATCGTTACATTTCTAATCTCGCAACAGTTTACCTTAAAAATTAGTTCCTTTGTGTCCAGAATAAACCTCTGTGCCTATTTCCACTTTACTCATTGCTCCCCAGTTCAGGCGACATCAGAAACATAATGCTCCACGTCTTAGTACTTTGTATGTTTTTCTCAGTTTCGGAGAGTTAATTAATGTTTATGTTATTCATGAATACAAATCGGCTGCTTTTGTCCCTGTGGAATTTTGACCCCTAGCTGAGTGAGGCCAGTGAGCCAGTGGCATTAATTACAAGAAAAATATTGTCTTATAGGAGCCTCCAAGCAGGTTCACATTGGTCCCCTGACATGTATCTCGATTCATTGCCTTCAATTTCTGAAGCCAGGCTGTATTCAGACATAGCGAAATAGGCCTGAAATAGAAATTTAAACAACGTCCTCTAGATCAGGCATTGTCAAACGCTGGGGTGCGACCCGCGGGTGGGTGGTGGGCGGGTGTCGAGACGGTCGTGGAGCCGTCCGCCACGGCGCTCCCAATCGCGCAAATCTGCGCGCAACAGCCGCAGAAGCCGGCTTTTAATAATGCCGGCTGCCAGCGGCCTTCAAAATGGCCAGGAACAGATGAAAACAAAATCCGGCCGCACTGCGCATGCGTGCACGAGCATCAGTGCGCATGCGCAAAACTATGTGCATGTGTGCCGACGATCGGGCACGCATGCACAGTGTGGCCGCATTTGTTTTTATATGGTCGCAGCCTTTTTTTTTAAGTTCGGGGGCCAAAGGGAACATTGGGGCCAAAGGGACCATTGGGGTCAAAGGAACCTGATGTGTTATCTGTGTTGGTCTAACATCGACTGCAACTGGATGCAGTAAAACGAGAAACAGGCTTCCGACACAGGAGATGGTCCAACACTGTTTTATTGAACCTGTTGATTGCTGTGCATAATCTGCTGTGTGTTGACACTCTATTAACCTAACTGATAACCTCCTTCTGGCTTGACCAGACTAGCTATCTATCACATGGTGATGATGTTCATTGGCCTGTGCACTGTGACTATCTCAGTAGCTGTGTCCTGTGAGAGAGAGAGCCTTAATGCCCTGTGAGCTTTATAGTGGTGGTGTCCTGTCTGGTGATTGGTTGTTCTGTGTCGTGCGTGTTCATTGGTTACCCTGTGTGTCAATCACTGCCTGTCTGCATCTCATGATATACATGAGTGAATATTATGACAGGACCCTAAACCATTTCCTCCATTTTTGTCAGCAACAAACAAGGTAAGAGAAAATGGTGGTACGCGCAGGTCGGCCGGCGTGGGTCGTGAAGGTCGGCCGGCGTGGGTCGCAAAGGTCGGCCGGCGTGGGTCGCGCAGGTCAGCCGGCATGGGTCGCGAAGGTTGGCCGGCGTGGGTCACGAAGGTCGCCGGCATGGGTCACGAAGATCGGCCGGCGTGGGTTGCGAAGGTCGGCCAGCGTGGGACGTGCAGGTCAGCCAGCATGGGTCACGAAGGTCAGCCGGCATGGGTCACAAAGGTCGGCCGGCGTGGGTTGCGAAGGTCGGCCGGCGTGGGTTGTGAAGGTCGGCCAGTTGGTAAAAATGGGTCACCGGAAAAAAAGTTTGAAAAGCACTGCTCCAGATAGACCAAAGCGCTTTATTGACAGGAAAGAGCTGGTGGCGCTATGTAAACGCAAGTCTTTTGTGCTCGTGCTGTTTCCCTGATATTAATACAGAACAAGTCTTGGAAAATGTAAGGATGCTGGAAATCTGAAATAAAATCAGAAAATGCTCGAAACGCTTAGTCGGCCTGGCAGCATCTGTGGAGAAGAAAACAGAGTTAGCCTTCCCAGCCAAATGTGATTCTTGAGAACCAGGATATATGAGTACAAATGATGCTCATTGGTCACCTGTTCCTCAGCTTGTCTTTTTTATAATGTTCCCGTGGGACGCTTTTCAGAAAACCGGCAGGGAAACGACGGCTGGGCCCTGATTCTTTGCTCAGCACCTTATCCTCAGGGGATACAGTGAACCAGGTTTGATCACGGCCATCAGTAAAGACAAATAAGGTTCTCCCGCTGCATGAAAATGTAATTTGAATCCATTTTAATTGGGGGCAGATGTGGAAAGGATGTCAAGAAAATACGGAGTCCCACATCTCTGCCGACATTCAAAGGACGCAGACCTTTGCAGATACAATTAGCACAGAAATCAGACTTCATCTTTTTACATAGAAACTAGGAGCAGGAGTAGGCCATTTGAGTCTGCTCCACCATTCAATATGACCTTAAATCTCAATGCCATATTCCCGTTTTCTCTCCTTAATGCCCTGTGGGCTTTATAGTGGTGGTGTCCTGTCTGGTGATTGGTTGTTCTGTGTCATGCGTGTTCATTGGTTATCCTGTGTGTCAATCACTGCCTGTCTGCATCTCATGATATACATGAGTGAATATTATTACAGGACCCAAAACCATTTCCTCCATTTTTGTCAGCAACAAACAAGGTAAGAGAAAATGGTGGTACGCGCAGGTTGGCCGGCGTGGGTCGTGAAGATCGCCGGCATGGGTCGCGAAGGTATCTATCTCTTTCTTGAATACATTCAGTGACTTGGCCTCCACAGCCTTCTGTGGTGGAGAACATCACAGGGTCACCATCCTCGAAGGGAAGCAATGTCTCCTCATCTCAGTCCCATGTGATCTACCCCGTGTCCTGAGACTGTGTCCCCTGTTCTAGATTCCCCACTCAGGGGGAAACATCCTCTCTGCATCTACTCTATCCAGCCCTGTTAGAATTTTATATGTTTCAATCAAGGTCTCCTCTCATCCTTTCCAACTCTCTAGTGAATATAGGCCCAGTCAAATATGGTATTGTTGTTATATAGCATCCTCTCTGTAAAAATAATAGAAAGCGTTATGCCTTAATGAATGAGGCGTAACTGAGCTTTGAATGGAATACTAAATCGGCAGCTACACAGTCGGATTTTCTCAGCAGGTAACCCAGCGCGCTATGCAGAACAAAGTAGGCATGGCCCACACCATCACACTGGGGGCGAGGAGGGGGGGGGGCTGGAAAAAGGTGGTATGGTCGGGAATTCCGAGATCGGGGTGGCATTTTTAAAGGGCTTCCATCTCTGTTAAAGAAAAGAACTACCCCCCCACTTGCACATGGAGACCCCCCCCCTCCCCCACTCCAGGCACACACATTGGCAACAACCCCGTACCTCCCAGGGGCACTAAAATCCCAGCCATAGACTCTGCTTTTTCTCTCCACAGATAGCGTCCAGCCTGCTGAGCATTGACAGTGTTTTCTGTTTTCTGTCAGAGTTCTAGATTCCGCAGGAGTCTGCCTTTGATTCCTGAAAGGTCTGGATCCAATTTTTAGACAATGCCCCCCAGCCCTTGATCACCTTCTAAATTCACCCACAAAAGAATGTCAAAAGTGTCCCTGTGAAGAATTGTAACCTGATTTTGAAAGGCTATTTTGGTAGAGAGCGCAGGGGTTAATTTCTGTTTAATAATAATAGTCTTTGTTATTGTCACAAGTAGGCTTACATTAACACTGCAATGAAGCAACTGGGAAAATCCCCCAGTCTCCGTTCGGGTACACAGAGGGAGAATTCAGAATGTCCAATTTACCCAACAAGCACGTCTTTTGGGACTTGTGGGAGGGAACCGGAGCACCCGGAGGAAACCCACACAGACACGGGGAGAACGTGCAGACTCCGCACAGACAGTGACCCAAGCCGGGAATGGAACCCGCGTCCCTGACGCTGTGAAGCAACAGTGATAACCACTGTGCTACCGTGTCACCTCCCAAAGGGCGGAACAGAAATGAGAAGCAGAAACATTTTGGGGAAGGTTAACCCTGGGCTGATTTTGAAAGTGGCTCCCAGTCTAACCCAGGAAATGGAATCCCTGGTGCTAATGATCCCGTTGTGATTAAATACTTTTTTGAGTTCTGTGGCTCTTCAGATGGTCTCGATAACAGAATATCTTTGATAACGAAATCCTGATGTAGCAAAGGGCGTGTCAAAAGGCATTGAGACAGCGAATGACTAGGGTCCCAAAAGCCTAACAAAAGCTTAACTATTGATGAGGAGGAGGAAATATTCTAAAATAACTCTTTTAAAAATAAATTCCAAAAGCTAGTGCTGGACCTCATCACAATGTCATTTCAGAAATGGCCTGGAATTGACATGGAAGCTGATGTTTGTACAACACTTTCAGAATTGGCAAAAAACTCGAATTTTGGTATTCAGATCTTTCACTTTGATTTGTTACATTGAACAGAGAGGCACTGCAGGGAATACTAAGACCATTCATCATTTTGTTGTTTTCAAATCCCTCCGTGGCCTTACCCTTTCTCTATCTCCATAACCTCCCTTGAACGTTCGAGAGCTCTGCAGTTCTCCAAGTCTGACAGCAGACCCCACGCCGATTTTCATTGCTCTATCAATGGCGGCTGCACCTTGCTTCCTCAGCGATCAGATCTTGACCTCCCTCTCTGCCTCTTTGCCCCTCCCTCCTCCATTAAGAAGTCCTTAAAATATCCCCACATGATCATGCTTTTAATCACTTCTCCCAATATCTAATTGTGTGCTCAGTTTATAATAAAACAGCCACCCCAAAACACAATGCTCATTCACCTTATTGTTGTTTGTGGGATCTCATTTGGTGCAGAATGGCTGCATGTGTCTGCACAACAACAGGCACATAGAAGAATCCTTGGAATCCCTGCAGTGTAGAAGGAGGCCATTTGGCCCATCGAGTCGGCACCAGCCCTCCAAAAGAGCACTCTACCTAGGTCCACTCCCCCGTCCTATCAACGTGACCCTACGCATTGATCATGGCTAATCTAACTGACGTGCACATCTTTGGGCAGCACGGTAGCACAATGGTTAGCACTACTGCTTCACAGCTCCAGGGTCCCAGGTTCAATTCCCGGCTTGGGTCACTGTCTGTGCGGAGTCTGCACGTTCTCCCCGTGTCTGCGTGGGTTTCCTCCGGCTGCTCCGGTTTCCTCCCACAGTCCAAAGATGTACCGATTAGATGGATTGACCATGCTAAATTGCCCTTCGTGCCCAAAACGATTAGGTGGGGTTACGGGGATAGGGTGGAGCTGTGGGCTTAAGTAGGGTGCTCTTTCACGTGTCTGTGTGGGTTTCACCCCCACAACCCAAAAGATGTGCAGGTTAGGTGAATTGGCCACGTTAAATTGCCCCTTAATTAGAAAAAAATAATAATTGGGCTCTCTAAATTTATTTTTAAAGAAGTAGGGTGCCCTTTCCAAAGGCCTGTGCAGACTCGATGGGCTGAATGGCCTCCTTCTGCACTGTAAATTCTATGATTCTGTAAATATACTACCCCTCAACAATTCGCTCCCCCCCCCCCACCCCCTCGCCCCACCACCACCCTCAACACACATTAACTTGAGTCCCAGCCGGTACTGTGACGTTTTATTTTTATTAAGTTGTTTGATTCTCTTCCTCTCTCCTTTTCTAGATGGGGAAACTAGATACTGCCCATTTTTCACCAAAAAAAAGTAGCAAATACAAAAGCTGTTCTCTTTAAAAGAGCTGAAGAGGTTGGTGTGACAACAGTGTGTCCAAACAATTCAGTGTTGTGCTTGGATTATGATGATATTGAATGGTGTGAAAAATGCATCGAAACATTTCTGAGAGACACGATGAGGCACTCTGTTGATGAACATGTGAAATGCAAGGAAAGAAAAGCCTAGCAGTTCTAACCAAACCGCAACAACCCCCAATTTTCCAGATCAGTGTAGCTCCAACAACACTCAAGAACCCTGATGCCATCCAGGGCAAAGCAGCCCGCTTGATTGGCATCTCAGCCACCGCCATAAACATTCACTCTCTCCACCACTGGCGCACTGTGGGGAGAGTACTATCTACAAGATGCACTGCAGCAAAACAAAGGCTCTTTCGAAAGCATCTTCCCAACCTGTGACCATGACCATCCTGAAGGCCAAGAACAGCAGACACATGGAAAGCCACTCAGCATCCTGACTTGTAAATATATCGGCCGTTCCTTCACTGCCGCTGGGTCAAAATCCTGGAACTCTCCCCCTAACAGCACTGTGAATAGCGAGGGTTCAAGAAGGCAGCTCAACTCCACCTTCTCAAGGGCAATTAGGAATGGCCAATGGGCAGCACGGTGGCCAAGTGGTTAGCACAACCGCCTCACGGCGCTGAGGTCCCAGGTTCGATCCCGGCTCTGGGTCACTGTCTGTGTGGAGTTTGCACATTCTCCCCGTGTCTGCGTGGGTTTCGCCCCCACAACCCAAAGATGTGCAGAGTAGGTGGATTGGCCATGCTAAATTGCCCCTTAATTGGAAAACATAATTGGGTAATCTAAATTTATAAAAAAAAAGGAATGGCCAATGAATATTGGCTTCACCAGTAAAGCTCACATCCCATGAAGGAATAGAAAAGAAAGGTGGCCCCAGCTAGTAACTGATGTCACACCGATCGCCTATTTCCTGTAATGTTTCTCTGGGGGCACAGACGGACCGAGTCTTTTCCAATCTTAACGTTTATGATTATAGCACAGTGCGTTCTTTAAATATCAGATTCATGTGTTGTTCTTTTTTTCAGGCAGCTGTATCTTTGCAACATACCAAATGCGTCTGTAAGTGGAAATGTGCAAATGCTTGAAATGTTACTATAGCGATGAAGTCATTGTGAGTCACAGTTTCTTATCATTGGGTCATTTAAGGCTGGTTCTTTGATATTTATCGTGTCTGTCATCAGGACAGACCTACATTTCCTCAGCATAGCAGTTCAATGAATGTGTATTTGGAATTTTGTTTATTAATGATTAGTGCCTTTGTAATGAAGGCAAAAGCGAAACACTGGAAATTGGAAATAAATACACGGAACTGCTGGAAATGTTCTGCATGCCTGGCTACTCTCCCACCTTCAGCCCTCTGTCAGCTTGAGGTCATCCTAAAGTCTGCTGCCCATCTCTCTGAGCCCCTCTGAGCCTCTCTACATTACTTTTCTCCTTTGAAACGCTCCTTAAAACCCACCTCTTTGACCAGGCCTTTGGCCATCTCGCCTAATAACTGCTCATGTCACTCGGTGTCAGACTTTGCCTTTTGATGGTCCTGTAGGGCACCTTGGCAGGTTTTGTTACGGTAAAGACGTTATACAGATGTAAACTGTCGTTGTTACCTGGGGGGGGGAGAGAAACAAATTTACCTGAATTCTACTAGCCCCAAGGAAGGGGGAATGGAGGCGGAGGGTGGGGGGGGGGGGGGGAGAGGGGGAGAGCAGGGTGGTGGGTGCAGTAAAATAGAGAGGAGGCACGATGTTGGGGTTCCGGAGACCCCATTAAAACTCATCCCAATGTTCCTGGGCAATATTTTTCACCCGAGCCGGAAGATGGGCAGCACGGTAGCATGGTGGTTAGCATAAATGCTTCACAGCTCCAGGGTCCCAGGTTCGATTCCCGGCTGGGTCACTGTCTGTGCGGAGTCTGCACATCCTCCCCGTGTGTGTGTGGGTTTCCTCCGGGTGCTCCGGTTTCCTCCCACAGTCCAAAGATGTGCGGGTTAGGTGGATTGGCCGTGATAAATTGCCCGTAGTGTCCTAATAAAAGTAAGGTTAAGGGGGGGGTTGTTGGGTTACGGGTATAGGGTGGATACGTGGGTTCGAGTAGGGTGATCATGGCTCGGCACAACATTGAGGGCCGAGGGGCCTGTTCTGTGCTGTACTGTTCTATTCTATGTTAAAGGCCGAAATCTTCCAGCCCCGCCCGCTCTGGGAATCACCACGGGAGGGATGGTAAAAAAGGGCCATTTATCTTGGGTGTGAATTTCCAGTCCCAGGCTGGGCGGGACTGGAAAATCTGTCCCAAAAATTCAACTGTTTGTATGCAGATTCAAAGGCAGGGCAGGCGGAGGGGATCAAGGCACAAAAGGGGAGGACGGAGGGATAAATGACAAAAAAGATGATGGTGTAAGGCAAAAAGAGGTGGGACAAGAAGCACAAAATACTTCCAGAATGTCAACAGCAACATTACCTGCACCCCGTGTCTGGAAAACGCGAGTGGCGATTATGATCTAAATCGAGCTCAACTGTGAGTATTGTTCAGCCGGCAGAGTGACGAACGGAAAGATGAGTTCCTTGAGTTTGCTGTGATTTAGAATGAAACGGTGTCAGAGGCCAAGGACCAAGAGGTTTGAGCAGGGAAGAGATGGAGAATTGAAATGGCAAGCGTTGCCTTTGTGCACCGAACTGAGCTGTTCTGTAATGTGATCGGCCAGTCAGTGTAGAGGAGACAGCACGTCAAGCAGCAAATATGCCATCAAATTGGAAGAAATCAAGGGCAGCACGGCGGTGCAGTGGGACTACGGCACTGAGGACCCGGGTTTGAATCCCAGCCCTGGGCCACCGCCCGTGTGGAGTTTGCACATTCTCCCCGTGTCTGCGTGGGCTTCACACCCACAACCCAAAGATGTGCAGGGTAGGTGGATTGGCCATGCTAAATTGCCCCTTAATTGGAAAAAATGAATTGGGTACTCTAAATTTATATTAAAAGAGGAATTTGACCCAACTCATTCTGCACATCTTTCCCCAGTGTTTGTTTTTTGATGAGGAGCCCTTTGCACTCAGTTCTGCACACATTGCAAGCAGTTGCCAGTGTTGCCAGCTTGGTTATTGAGTACCCTTTCACATCACCCCGCTCTTACAAGTCCATCTCGACAGCGAGCATGAATTGGAACACGCCCACCCGCTTAATGCACAGCAGCTGGAATCAACTCACTGAGCCGGGGCCCAGCGACTGAAGCTGCCACCCTCCTGTCCCCCATGACTCAGAATGACATTGGGCGGCACGTTTGCACAGCTGAGCCATCTGGGGAGCTCCCATCCAGATTTCAAAGGGACTGTGGATTCCTGCCCGGCATTCGTTGCTACTGAATAACCAGTGAGGGGAAGTTGCAATGATTTAACAAGAGGCTGACGCTGTACAGTCACCGCAATATCCTTTAGCTGGAGTCTCGGTTAACAAAAGGAATGGGTCACATATCTGCATCACCGTTTCCTGAAGAGAAATTATTCACAGCCATCGTGGTTTCGCTGGCTGCTTCTGGCCACACATCACAAGACAGACACAGACACCACACAAGAGGCTCGAAGCCAATTTGATTATTTTTATAGCTCGCTCCAGTTTACTTATAAAAACTGACATCGAATTCATAACTCCTGGTTCTTAACAGAAAACATTCCCCAGGAAAGGCTAATACAACTGTGCAGCCAGAGTATTTTTTTTTTGGGGTGGGGGGGAAATTAATTGGACTGACACAGCCAGTAGTTTGTGCCAGGAAAATGAGAGCATTTACAGCAAAGTCCGAACCAGCCCTGCGTTTTACTTGTCTGCTTTCACCAAAGGCTCTGCCATGGGGGAATAAAGCTGTTTTCTCTAGAGCTGTAAGAGTGGGTGACATGAAAGGTCACTCAGTAACTGTAGTGATCTCGATATG
Organism: Scyliorhinus canicula; assembly: GCF_902713615.1. Taxonomy (NCBI): domain Eukaryota; kingdom Metazoa; phylum Chordata; class Chondrichthyes; order Carcharhiniformes; family Scyliorhinidae; genus Scyliorhinus; species Scyliorhinus canicula. The sequence goes on from NC_052161.1 coordinate 136,970,746, forward strand.
TGCATGTACATAAGGGGTTAATGTGTAATCAGTAGCACCACATGACCACTAGAGGGCCGGACCAACAGGGGTATATAAAGCAACCACATTGGGTCTCTCTCTTGGGTGCACTGTGACCAGGGCAATAGCAGACTGGTTAGTGGAGTTACGTATCATTACCGTAGTTAGATCTTGTTAACCTTATCACTAGTATCAAAGTTAAAGAACTCATGCAATTATTGTTGCAGTTACTTAATAAACCTTTTGTTACTACTGGACGAGTTTGAGTCTTCTACATCGAGATTCAGAAGAGCTCATCACTAACCAAAGTTTGAGTAGCACATGTTACCTACCACACCGGTAACAAAATAGTAACCAAGCTGACAACACTGGGAACTGTGCGCCAGAACTGAATACACAGGCCTCCTAGTCAAAAGACAAACGCTGGGGGAAAGGCTGAGTTGTGAGGTGGGTAAAATTCCATTTTTAATGAAAAATGGGAGAACACCTCTTCGTCCAGTTGCTATAATAATAATCTTTATTAGTGTCGCAAGTAGGCTTACATTAACACTGCAATGAAGTTACTGTGAAAAGCCCCTAGTTGGCGCCTGTTTGGGTACACGGAGGGAGAATTCAGAATGCCCACATCACCTAACACGCTTTCGGGACATGTGGGAGAAAACCGGAGCACCCGGAGGAAACCCACGCAGACACGGGGAGAACGTGCAGACTCCGCACAGACGGTGGCCCAAGCCGGGAATCGAACCTGGGATAGTGGCGCTGTGAAGCAACAGTGCTAATTTTGACAGCTCTTTAGTGTCCACCATTTTGGTGTTCAACTCTGGTCACATAGGCCAGACCAGGTAAGGACAGAAGCTTCTCTAAAAGGTTTCCCTAAAAGGTATCAGAGTCCCAGGTGTGTTTCTTTCATCAAAACTGACAGATCCTGTCACGGTTACTGAAATCAGGTTTATCACATCTCCTTATTTCTGAATCTGAATTGAAACTCGAAAGCTGCATGGTGGAGATTTGAAATCGCGCTCCTTGGGTTTTTTGTGGGAAAGTATTAATTCTGTTCTACTGAAATTTAAAGGTCATTTCTTGAGTAGGAAATTCTCCTCGTGCCAACCGTCCTCCCTGAAGAAGCATGAGCAAGTTTTTTATTTAATTTATTCTTTCAAGGGATGTGGGCGTCGCTGGCTGGGCCAGCATTGATTGCCCATCCCTAACTGCCCCTTGAGAAGGTGGTGGTCAGCGGCCTTCTTAACCGCTGCAGGCCACATGGTGTAGGTACACCCACTGTGCTGTTAGGGAGGGCGTTCTAGGGTTTTGACCGAACGACAGTGAAGGAGTGGCGATATATTTCGAAGCCAGGACGGTGAGTGGCTTAGGGGGGAACTTGCAGGTAGTGATGCTCCAATTCATCTGGTGCCCTTGGTAGGGGTCATGGCTTTGGAGGGTGCTGTCTAAGATGCCTTGGTGAGTTGCTGCAGTGCATCTTGTAGATGGTACACACGGCTGCTAACATGTGTTGGTAGTCAGGGGAGTGAATATTTAAGTTGGTGGATGGGGAGGGTGGCACGGTGGTACAGTAGTTAGCACTCCTTTTTAAAAAAAATTTACAGTACCCAATTCATTTTTTCCAATAAAGGGGCATTTTAGCGCGGCCAATCTACCTCGCCTGCACATCTCTGGGTTGTGGGGTCGAGACCCACACAAACACGGGGAGAATGTGCAAACTCCACACGGACAGTTATCCAGAGCCGGGATCGAACCTGGGACCTTGGTGCCGTGAGGCAACAGTGCTAGCCCACTGCGCCTCCGTGCTGCCCATAGTGGTTAGCACTCCTGCCCCACGGTGCCGAGGACCCGGGTTCAATCCTGGCCCAGGGTCACTGCCTGTGCAGAGCCTGCACGTTCTCCCCGTGTCTGCGTGGGTTTCCTCCAGGTGCTCCGGTTTCCTCCCACAAGTCCCGAAAGACGTGCTTGTTAGGTGAATTGGACATTCTGAATTCTCCCTGTGTACCCGAACAGGCGCCAGAATGTGGCGACTGGGGGATTTTCACAGTACCTTCATTGCAGTGTTAATGTAAGCCTACTTGTGACAATAATAAGGGTTATTATTTAAAAAGGTGGGCAGCACGGAGGCGCAGTGGTTAGCACTGCTGCCTCACAGCGCCAAGGTCCCAGGTTCGATCCCGGCTCTGGGTCACTGTCCGTGTGGAGTTTGCACATTCTCCCCATGTCTGCGTGGGTTTCACCCCCACAACCCAAAGATGTGCAGGTTAGGTGGATTGGCCACACTAAATTGCCCCTTAATTGGAAGAAAATAGCCATGATGTGGAGATGCCGGCGTTGGACTGGGGTGAGCACAGTAAGAAGTCTTACAACACCAGGTTAAAGTCCAACAGGTTTGTTTCAAACACGAGCTTTCGGAGCACGGCTCCTTCTTCAGGTGAAACGTGAAGGTTTTCACCTGAAGAAGGAGCCGTGCTCCGAAAGCTCGTGTTTGAAACAAACCTGTTGGACTTTAACCTGGTGTTGTAAGACTTCTTACGGAAGAAAATAGGGCAGCACGGCGGCCTAGTGGGTAGCACAACCGCCTCACGGCGCTGAGGTCCCAGGTTCGATCCCGGCTCTGGGTCACTGTCCGTGTGGAGTTTGCACATTCTCCCCGTGTCTGCGTGGGTTTCGCCCCCACAACCCAAAAATGTGCAGAGTAGGTGGATTGGCCACGGTAAATTGCCCCTTAATTGGAAAAAATAATTGGGTAATCTAAATTTTAAAATAAAATTGGAAGAAAATGAAATGGGTACTCTAATTTTTAAAAAAATTATTATTAAAGAACTACACTTGTCCCAGAAATGCAAGAGGAGTTAAGACTGGGGTGGGGAGAATGAAATAAAGATGTAAATACTTGATATTAACGTGACACTACAGATGATTCAGCCAGACGTGTCAAGGAGAAAATAAGTAAAGAATACTTTAAAACAGAGATAGATAGGTTCTTGATCAATAAGGAGATTAGGGGTTATGGGGAGAAGATAGGAGAATAGGGATGAGAAAAATATCAGCCATGATTGAATGGCGGTGCAGGCTCTGTCATAATATACACCAGTATATCATGGTGCAGACACACACTGATGGACACACACAGGGGCCAATCAACATGTACAAACACCGCAGCCAATCACCAGTTAGAATACACACACTATAAAGGCAGAGGGCACCACGGTTCCCGCTCATTCTGGGTGCTGCCTCTCAGTGTAACAGGAACTCATCCAGCCCAGCACAGACTCACACCACGTGCTGAGAGAATCAACTGGTTCGGACAAGGCTTAGGTCTCTAGTTTAAGTTAGCATCATTTAGAGCCACAGTCATCATGTGTTAGTTAGTTAGAAGTAGTTAATAAAATTGAGTTGAACCTTCATCAGTGTTGGAAGTGTCTGTTCATCTCTCAAGTCTACACTAGCCAACACTTCAGGCTAGATGGGTCGAGAGGCCTAATTCTGCTTTTATGTCTTATGGTCTTGTGGTGTTAATCGAGCTTTCTGCTCACCCACTATCCATTACAACATGGTTTGCACAGTCATTCAACTGTTTACCCAGCGTAACCTTACATCAAGGCTTGACAAATACTTTGATTCAATACCAGTTGAACTCAGTTAGGTACGTGCCGGTCTATTTTCTTTAACTTCTGTGTGGCTGAAGAACCTTTGTTTTTCAGTCCATTGCAATATTAAGTCATTTGCCGCCTTGCTGTGGAGTTTATTAATCCTCTGCCAATTAGCAATAATTTTTTCCCCCCGATGTGACCTCCGCTGGTTTCTAGAGTACAGGGTGAGCTCGGACCTGATTCACAGAAGGCAGCAATCACTTTGCTTTGTAATGATATAATGCTGAAATTGCCGTCTCCATGGTTACCAAAACGAGAGACTAAACTGGATGTGATCACTGGCGGGCAGCCATTGTGGAGAATGTGGAGGAAAAACATTGAAACAGGTGAAGGATCTTTGATTACAGAAATATTACAAAGAAATAATATAAAGCAGGATGTTAAAGTTGCCACATGAGAAACTCTGGCAGTTGATTTGTACACAACACACTCCCACAAACTGCAACGTGGTAATAACCAGATAACTCATGGATGAGTGATCATCGAGACTCTAATCCTGGGCAGGATTCTGTGATCCTGAGGCCGCCGGAAATGCCATCGCGGGGCCAGCAGGGCACTGGAATGGGCCACGCCGCTCCAGCTGCTGATCCCGGCGTCAACTGGGCGCCGTGGGCTCCGTGCATGTGCAGTGGCACCGGCGCCAAAGCGTGCATGCGCAGTGGCTCCCTTCTCTGCGCCGACACCGACGCAACACGGCGCAGGGCTACAGGGGCCAAGGCGGAAGAAAGGAGGCCCCCAGTTCAAGAGGCCGGCCCGCCGATCGGTGGGCTCCGATCACGGGCCAGGCCACAATGGAGGCCCCCCCCCCCGGGGTCGGAACCCCCTGTCCCTCCCCTACAGGCTGCTACCGGACCCTGCCACACCGAGGTCCCGCCGGCTGAGAGCAGGGTAGAACGCCGCTGGCGGGACTCAGGTTTTTTGCTATGGCTGCTCAGCCCATCCCGGGCCGAGAATTGACGGGGGGGGGGGGGGGGGGGGGGGGGGGGGCACTCTAGCGCGCCGACCACGCCAGAGCCACTATCTTGGAAGAATCGCGTCTCGGCGTCGGGGTGCGATTTGCGCTGGTCAAGGCGATTCTCTGGCCTGGCCGGAGAATTCCGCCCCCTGTTCCCACTTGATTTTTAATCCCCCGCAGCAGATAACATCTCAGCCAAAAACAACGGTACCTCTGACAATGCAGCACTCCCAGGCTGCAGTGAGGGATTTTGAGCTCGGGCTCTGGAGGGGAAGTGAGGCCAGCTTCCAGTCATTGATCGCTGGCTGACCCTGGAGGCGGTGGCATTCGGACACTGGTTTGGGAGTGTTCAGTGGAAAAGCGACAAAGTTAGAGGGAAGGGCAGATGTGAAAGCTCGGTAAAGGTCCCGGAAGATCTTTGTTTCCCGAAGATTCTTGTTGCGGTTATCAGACTTTTGTCGACCATCCTGTTTTATTCTACCTCACGTCAGCAGTTTTCACGTTCGGTGACCTTGGCTAAGATCAGAGCAACATCCCAACCAACTACCCAGCCAGGCACCGCCCAGGCATTAGTCAACAGAGTGACAGCTACTCCAAATCCAGCTGCTTGTGTAGCCCTGATTATCATGCCTCCATCAGTGTTGACCATGCCAATAGACTAGACTACAAGCTCGGCAATTCACTCCAACACAAACTTGGACCAGTCATACCGGCACCCGGTGGGGGGGGGGGGGGGGGGGGGCTTTCCAGGCCATTGATGCCCCCAGGTGGTCAGGGACAGGGAAGGGTGACGCCCCGGCATTCCCCCGGTACCCAGCACCCTGGAACTGGGGTTTACTCACCCTCAGGCCAAAATAAACCTCAAAGTGCCCTTGAATAGTGTGCAGTTGCTAAGAAACACCCCACAAAACACAGCATCCCGCGGACTTTAACACAAGTCTGCTGAACCGTGCCCTCCATCTCACTACCCCCCTCTTTCCTACGATACACCTTAAAATCTCACCTCTTTGACGAATCTTTGGTCACTTGCCCTGTTGTCTCTGTATGTGGCTCAGTGTCAGATATTGTTTGACGTCCATATTAAAATGACCTGTGTAAATACAAATAGTTGATGCTGTACCAGTTGGAGGAGACCCGGGTGGGGATGAGGATCGGTGAAGCGGGAATAGGAGGAGTGGAGCAGCTGATTGGACGGGAGGCTCCTTGGTTTCTTCAGGGGCTGGTGGGTGGTCGGGTGGAAGCGTTGGGAATTCCTCCTCCTCTTTTGTGTGTGGGGACAATGGTCAGTGCTTTCGGGTATGTGCAGGTGACAAAGGGGCTTGCGTTTCTCTGTCCCTTCTGCTTCGAAACATGTCGGACCACAAAGGCAGGGAGGGGAGCATATCCCCCCCCTTCCCCCATTGTATCCGAGGAACTCTGGTTGCAGAGATCTCCCACGTCCTGGGCATGACATTTACAGTGCACTGCCCTCTTCAGGCCACACGTGCCATCGATATCAGGAAGACCACAGGGCAGGTCTGCATGCAGTCATGCTTGAGAATGGGATGGGAACAGAGTGTGTTCTTCAGGCGTTGTTTGTGCAAGAAGTCAGGGGAAAATCAGCACTGGCAACGGTGGTCAACTTGACTCCGTTTATTGTCGTCTCCCATCTTAGTTGGAAAATTGTGAGTCACCTTTATTCAGAGGGGTTTAGAGTACAAAGAGGTTATGTTGAACTTACACAAGACATTTGATCGCAGTGTTCAAAATGATGAGGGGGCTGGACTGAGTTAGAAATTGTTCCCGCTTGTAAAAGGATCAAGAACGAGAGAGAAAGAGACTTAAGGTGATTTGCAAAAGAAGCAAATGCGATGTGAGAAAAACCTTCTTCACACAGCGCATGGTTGGGGTGTGGGACGGTCGGCCTGGACGTGTGTTGGGGGCAGGTTCAATGGAGGCTTTCCAGAGGGCATTAGATAATTATTTGAATAGAAACAATGTGCAGGAGCACAGGGGCAAAAGGGAGGAGAATGGCACGAAGTCATGATGCTCGTTTGGAGAGCTGGTGCAGACACGATGGGCTGAATGGCCTCCTTCTGTACCAATTCTGTGACTCTGTGATCCAGATGAGTACAGAGGAGGCCACACTGTAAAGAGACTGAATCCATTTATTCAGTCAGATGGTTGGCATCCAGGACGGGCAGAAATCTCCTCCAATTAAATATTAGGAAGACTGACCCCATTGGGTGGGATACCCCATTGGGAATTACCCAAAAGAGGCTCCCACGCCGGCACGCAGTCGCCGCCAGTCGCACGCGCTCTCTGCGCTCGACGGGCCGAGTCCCGCTGGCGTCGTTCACATGTGGTCCCAGCCGGCGTTCTGGCTGCAGAGGCCATCCTGGTGGGAGGGCTGGGGGATCCGACTCGGGGGGGGGGGGGGGGCTGTCCTGGTGGGGGGGCTGGGGGTCCGACTCCGGGGGGGGGGGGGGGGGGGGCTATCCTGGTGGGAGGGCTGGGGATCCGACTCCCGGGGGGGGGGGGGGGGGGGGGGGGGGGGTGTCCTGGGGGGAGGGCTGGGGATCCGACTCCGGGGGGGGTGGGCTGTCCTGGTGGGAGGGCTGGGGGATCCGACTCGGGGTGGGGGGGCTGTCCTGGTGGGAGGGCTGGGGATCCGACTCGGGGGGGGGGGGGGGTGTCCTGGTGGGAGGGCTGGGGATCCGACTCCGGGGAGGGTGTCCTGGTGGGGGGGCTGGGGCTGGGGGATCCGACTCGGGGGGGGGGGGGGGGGGGGGGGTGTCCTGGTGGGAGGGCTGGGGATCCGACTCCGGGGGGGGGGGTGTCCTGGTGGGGGGGGCTGGGGATCTGACTCGGGGGGGGGGGGGCTGTCCTGGTGGGAGGGCTGGGGATCCGACTCGGGGGGGGGGTGTCCTGGTGGGGGGGCTGGGGATCCGACTCGGGGTGGGGGGGGGCTGTCCTGGTGGGAGGGCTGGGGATCCGACTCGGGGGGGGGGGGGGGGGGTGTCCTGGTGGGAGGGCTGGGGATCCGACTCCGGGGGGGCTGTCCTGGTGGGAGGGCTGGGGATCCGACTCCGGGGGGGGGGGGGGGGGGAGGGAGGGTGTCCTGGTGGGAGGGCTGAGGCTGGGGGATCCGACTCGGGGGGGGGGCTGTCCTGGTGGGAGGGCTGGGGGATCTGACTCCGGGGGGGGGGGGGGGGTGGCCTGGTGGGGGGGCTTGGGGATCTGACTCCGGGGGGGGGGGGCGGCTGTCCTGGTGGGAGGGCTGGGGGATCTGACTCCGGGGGGGGGCCTCCACGGTGGCCAGGCACACAAACGGTCGGCATGCTCGTTCTGGGGGGGGGGTGGGGGGCTATATTCCTCCGCGCCGGGCCATGATGCGAGGGGGCCGGCATGAGGCATGTGGGGTCCCGTGGGCGTATCTGCAGGGCACCGCAGGCAGCCGGAGCTGTGGGACCCACGCCGGAGTCCTGCTGGCCCCCTTGAAGACGGAGAATCACCCCGGACACTCTAGGAAAAAGTCTGGAGTGATTCCCGCCCATTTTCCGGCGGGCGTGGTGACTTAGTCCCCAGAAGGGAGAACCCCGCCCGTTGTCTTCAGTCCTAACCTCCAACTCCATCCCTCTCTCTGACAACAATCAGACACTTTGCAACCTTTGTGCCATATTTGACTTGGACATGAGCTTTCAGTTACACATCATGATGTCACTGAGACTGCCTAGTTCCGCCTCCATAACATCACACAGCTCTGTCCCTGCCGCAGTTCAACTGCTGTGAAATTCTTACCCAAGCCTTACATTACCTCCAGATGTGACTATTTCACTGCACTCCTGGCCGACCGCCCACATTCTACCCTCCAAAAAACCTGAGCTCATCCAAAACTCATCCTCTCTCAGCTCTGCAGTTTCTTCTCGAAACCTTTCAACTCCCAAAATTCTGGAACTCACTCCCTGACAGCACAGTGGGTGTACCTACACCTCGGGGACTGCAGCGGTTCGAGAAGGCAGCTCATCACCACCTTCTCGAGGGCAATGAGGGATGGGTAGTAAAGACTGGCCTAACTAGCGATGCCCACGACCCACGAATAAATAAAGAATTATATTTGCATTTGGTTGTCCTTCTGGGGCTGACGGGGAGTTGGTTTTGAAATACCTACAGCCCACATTGTGTGATGCCAACCCCACATTGCTGCCAGCCCACATTGTGTGATGCCAACCCCACATTGCTGCCAGCCCACATTGTGTGATGCCAACCCCACATTGCTACCAGCCCACATTGTGTGATGCCAACCCCACATTGCTGCCAGATGTGAACAGAGGTTAAGTGACGCTTCAGATGGAAGACAAGATACTGAGGAGTGGATGGAAAGGGCGGGGAGGGGAGAGGAAAAGTATAAATTTAAACTAATAACCTGCACTTTTACATGAATGAAGAATATCCTGGAGAAAACATGTTTTTTTTTATAAAATGACACATATCAAAATTCAAATAGTCAGGTGGTGAAGAGCAGAAGACTGGAACTGACCCCTTATTCAATCACAGACTTGTGTTATTTACCATAGACCTCACACAAAAATCTTCTCCTTCTGTTTACCCTTATGTGAACACAGGTAAATCCTCCGTTAAAGTTCACCTCCTGAATGCAGTTAACGCTCAGTTGGTGAACAATTAACACCGTGTAAACGTCTTGTTAAAACGCAACATGGTTCTTGTGTTGTGTACTCTGGGATAACACAGGCTGCAACTGGATGCAGCTTTAACCAAAAGATACTCCAGACCTTGAAGTGAGTTCAATCTGATTTATTGAACCAGTAGCACAGTTAGCACAGTTCTCTATGAGTTTGACTCTCTGCTAACCTAAGTGTGGTTACTCTGTCTGACTGAACCAGACTAGCTCTTAGCCACGTGCTGGAGGTATGATACTGTACATACACCCTGACTCACTCTGTAGATGTTCATCAGTGGAAAGAGGCGGGGTGTGAGTGCCTCGTGCCTTTTATAGTGAGATACCGCCCCTGAGTGTCCTGCCTGCTCATTGGTCATGTTCTGTTCTCTGTGTTCATTAGCTGCCTGTCTGTGCTGTCTGTATATCATTATCTGCATATCTGCATATCATGACAATGGTCTGATTGCCTTTGTCTTTATTTGAAATGGCCAGCAATCTGACAACATCACAAAAGCAAACAAGAATTTTTACCCAACAATCTACACAACCACACTAATGGGAGATCTTTGCAAATGTCCCGCCCCACTTTACCACCTGGCTTTAATGCCAAAGGAAGTTCATTTTTGCTGTGTTTTCAAGTGCGAAAAGAATATGATGAATACTTCATTTTTTTTCTGATCTCTGCAGTGGGTGGCAGGGTGGCACAGTGGTTAGCACTGCAGCCTCACAATGCCAGGGACCCAGGGCAGCACAGTGGCACATTGATTAGCGCTGCAGCCTCACAGTGACAGTGACCTGGGTTTGATTTTGAATTGGGTGACTGTGCGGAGTTTGTGCGTTCTCCCCGTGTCTGCGTGGGTTTCCTCCGCGTGCTCCGGTTTCCTCCCACAGTTCAAAGATGTGCAAAAGGTGAGGTGGATTGGCCACGCTAAATTGCCCCTTGGTGCCCAAAGGTGAGGTGGGGTTACGGGGATAGGGCGGGGGTGTGGGCCCAGGTAGGGTGCTCTTTCAGAGGGTCGATGCAGACTCGATGGGCTGAATGGCCTCCTTCTGCACTGTAAGAATTCTATGATCTATTCTACGATGTGCACAGAACTAACTTAACAGAGCAGACTCCATTCTCCGCGATAAAATTCTTATGGCTTCTGATTCTCAAACAGACCTGCCTAAAGACATCTTGTTGGATGAAGTGCCATGCAAACTGTAAAGCAAGAAGAGTTAGCAGAAATTTCCAGATTCTTATCCTTGACTTTGCTACGTTCACCTCACTGTCCAAAGACATTAGTCACTCCAGAGTATTGTTGCATAGATGGCCTTTTGTACCCATTCAAGCAACATTATCAATGCATGCCAGCAGGGTATCCAATCATTGCAAAGAGACTGAATGGTGACTTCAACCAACCTTCACCCACTTCCAACAGAAGTTGCTGGTCAGTTGTCCAACTCTTAAGAAACAAACTAAAGGTCACTCCGACCAGGGTGAGTGGGAATTGCTATGACCGTGGGGATGGGCTGTTCAACATGAGTGGGGGTGCGACAACGTTTTTTTTTAAGACCATAATAGCTGGGATGGTGATTAAAATCAACTAAAACTTACAACTTGTCTTGTTGAGTTTCAGCATCGCCAACTCTCCGCTGACCAACTCAGTCACTTGCTCAAATCGCCCATACTCTCTCTGGAGAGTCTGACACAGCCCATCCTAGACGTATGGGACAAAAGACATCCCTTCAGGCTCACAGGACAGTCAGAATAAGACACCATTCCTGAAATTAAAGGTACGTACTATTGGTCACTCTGCAAGTTGCTGAATAGTAATCAGGGGAGTGAACCTGTCCGAACTGTGCCCTCCCTAATCCAGCGGCACTGGTCAGGATTTGCTGGTCTCTCCCGCTGCAGGTCCAGAATTTTCCACCTGTCAACTGACTGGTCCGCTTCGTCGGCAAGGATATCCACCCTGGATGGAACCGGAAAAACCCAACCACTGGCTTACTTAACATTAAGCTTATGATTGGCCTGGCTGTAATAATAATAATAATCTTTATTGTCACCAGTAGGCTTACATTAACACTGCAGTGAAGTGACTGTGAAAAGCCCCTAGTCGCCACACTCCGGCGCCTGTTCAGGTACACAGAGGGAGAATTCAGAATGTCCAACTTACCTAACAGCACGTCTTAGGTGGGCGATCTAGCCTATTTTCTACTGTGCATTGGGTGGGGGGGGGGGGGGGGTTAGAGAACTTCAGAGTTCAAAGGAACACTCACTGGTGGATGCTATAACATATATGGTAGCAGGGATTTTACTCACATATCTTCACACAGACACTATTTTACCCTTTTTGGGGAATGGGGGGAGAGTGGTGGAAGAATTCCTGAGCTGATTATCAGCCCTTTAAGCCACATTATGAACGCTCCTTCCATGGTCAACGAGTGCTGGCGTTGGACTTGAACCCGGGATCATAGAATCATAGAATTTACAGTGCAGAAGGAGGCCATTCGGCCCATCAGGTCTGCACCGGCCCTTGGAACGAGCACCCTACTTAAACCCACACCTTCACCCTATCCCGTAACCCAGTTACCCCAGCTAACCTTTTCTGGACACTAAGGGGCAATTTAGCATGGCCAATCCACCTAACCTGCACATCTTTGGACTGCGGGAGGAAACCGGAGCGCCCGGAGGAAACCCACGCACACACGGGGAGAACGTGCAGACTCCGCACAGACAGTGACCCAAGCCGGGAATTGAACCTGGGACCCTGGAGCTGTGAAGCAACAGTGCTAACCACTGTGCTACCGTGCCGCCCTATGTCTAGTCCAGAGGTAGGGGTTGTATCACTGGGCCACAAGACCTCCTTGAGCAGGGATGAGAGACTCTAATGAGGTCAGACAAGAGTATCTGAGTTTCTTCCACTAGAATGGAAGAAACTAGGAAATCCGATAGACGGTTCAAAGTTTCAATTTTGTTTTTAAATATAAAGTTGAAGTACCCAATTATTTCTTTTCCAATTTAGCGTGGCCAATCGACCTAACCTGCACATCATTTTGGGTTGTGGGGGTGAGACCCATGCAGACAGGGGGAGAATCTGTAAACTCCACATGGACAGTGACCCGGGGCTGGGATCGAACCTGGGACCTCGCCGCCGTAGGCAACAGAACACACTGCGCCACCGTGCCGCTCCGGTTCGAGGTTTTGATAATGCAGCTCCAAAAAAAAATCTAATTTGGCTGGTTAATGTGTTACTAGGGGGCAGCAATTTAAGATAGTATCTAATAGGATGTAGCAAAAGCATAGGAAGCTTATTTTCCACACGGATGGTTATTACGTTATGATACGATGATACGGTGGTGATAGAATTCATAATCTTTTTTAAAAGGGAACTGGAGGAATATATAAAAGGAAACATTTAAACACCAAGGGTACAGCTCTTACAGAGAACAGACACAGGGCAATGAATAACCTTTCCTCATCTTGTGCTGTGGCATTTTATGATTATTTAATATGTAAAAGAAAAAAAGACTTACATTTCTATTACGTCTTTCGTGACCAGAGGGTGGCCCATAGCACGTTACAATGAAGTATCATTTTTCCTAAGAACAAATTTACAATTACGGAGTAATTTAGTGTGGTCAATCCACCTACCCTGCACATCTTTTTGGGTTGTGGGGGTGAGACCCACGCAAACACAGGGAGAATGTGCAAACTCCACACGGACAGTGACCCAGGATCGAACCTGGGTCCTCAGCGCCGTGAGGTGGCAGGGCTAACCCACTGCGCCACCGTGCCACCCGAATTACCCTTTTTCAATGTAGTCACCGTTGTATTATAGGAAATGTGACAGCCAATATGTGCACAGCAAGATCCCACCAACAGCAGTGCTGTAAGGGTCAGATAATCTGTTTCAATGACATTGATTGAAGATTAAATATTGGACAGGACACCAAGAGGTCCTGCGCTTCATCAAAATAGTTCTGTGTCCACCCAAGCAGGCAGATTTAACGTTGCATCAAGGAACTGTACCTCACTCAGTGCTCCATCGGAGTGTCAGCCTTGGTCTTTGTGCCCAGGTGGGCCTTGAACTCACAATGCTAACTCGGAGGAGAGAGAGCACCGGCTGAGCGACGGCTGACATGCCTGTGAGTGTGCAAGGTCCAGGACGTTACACGTTTTTGGGTTTCAGATGCACCGTGCAAGTCAAGGGAGTTAAAATACGTTCCTGTATACTGGACCTGTTCTCTGTTTTAACCTTTCATTGCTAAAAATACCCTTCTGAAATGTCAGTTTCTGATGATTCAGTTCCCTCGTCATTCATTTGATCTCATTGACACCTTTAATGCCAGAGCTGTGGGAATGAAAGTTGATTGATTTCTGTTTTTATTTGCATTTTTAGTTTGATGAGACATTAGGGGATATTTTTCTGTAAAGTAGTCAAAAACAGTTGCACATTGTCATCCCTATTCTTCTACATTGATTCCCAATCTTCCATCTCCAACAGCACTACCCCGTCACCCCCCCCCCACCCCCCCCCCCCCCCGTCCCCCCTTCCTCCCTCCCACCCCCCCATCGGGAAACAGAGGAAGTGGACAATGGACCAAACACTTAACATCCCCTTTTATATCAAAAAAACTATTGTCCTGAAATTCTGCGGGGTTCCTACAGGTTTTGCACTCCCACACTTACAAGAAGGGAAAGGGCTTAAATGCTCTTTGCTTCATTTCCCTGGACATTACCATTCGAATTATGACAGCACATCTTTGTCAGCCTGCGCCGTCTCCTGCCTTCATCGAGGACTGATGGGCCTTTCCATGTCTTGACAATGCTGCTGCTCTTCTCCTCTCTCACCGTTCTTCCCAATTTCCTCCCCTCTCCTCTCGTCACTGACTCTTGACGCTGTCCAGGTAGATGTTGACAGGCCTTCAGCACATTGGCACCTGTGGGCCTGGACCGTTCAGCAGATCGGGGTCCGTCCTCAATCACAGCACTTTCAACAAAAAGGCGGCCAGCAGACGCTGATTGAGAATGAGACCAAAATCTCCACTGCTGTAACTAACGTTACGCTCAGAGTATCCACACACCCTTGGAGCACGGTTAATGCGAATCGCGCCGCGCTGTCCCGACGCCGGGACGCAATTCTCCGCAATGCAGAGAATCGGCGCTGGCGTGGCCGGCGCGGTGCCGGTTGGGGTATGTGTCGACTCTCCGGGCCGGATGGGCCAAGCGGCCATCAACAAAACGCCGAGTCCCGCCAGCGCCTTTCTAACATATTCTGAGCCAGCGGGACCTCAGCATTGCAGGGTCCAGGGGCGGCCTGTTGGGGGAGGGGGGGGGGTTCCAACCCCGGGGGGCCCTCCGTAGTGGCCTGGCTGACGATCGGAGCCCACCGATTGGGGGGCCGTCCTCTCTGCCCCCCCGGACTCCTTTTCTCCGCGCTGGCTCCTGTACCCCTGCGCCATTTGGCGTCGGGGCTGCCGCGGGGAAGAAGGCCACTGAGCATGAGCTAGTTGGCGCCGGCCCAACTGCGCATACGCGGACCCCGCGGCACCGGGTTCAGTCCGGGATCGGCAGCTGGGCCGGTGGCGGCCGCTCCAGCGCCATCCTAGCCCACTGTGGGCCGCAGAATGGGGTCCCGGAACGGGCGCCGACGGCGGAGTAAAACAATCCCGTTTTTACTCCAGCGTCGGTACTTAGCCGCCCGTTGGGAGAATCCCGCCCAATATTTCCACTTCCAACAGGGACCATCAATATAAGATAGTCACCAATAATTCCAATTAGGAATTCAGGAAGTGGTCGAATGTGGAAATCGCTGCTACAAGGAGTACGTGAGGCAAATGGTGTGGATACATTTAATGGGAAGCTCAATAAACATGAGGCAAATGGGAATAGTGGATAAATGGTGGGGTTTGATAAAGATGGGTAAGAGGAGATTCATGTGGAGTATAAATACCATCATCGGACAGTTGGGTGCTGGACGTTGGGTAAAAAAGGAAAAGTTGTATTTCTATAGCACCGTTCACAATCTCAGGATTGCCCCAAAGAGCTTTACAGCCAATAAAGTACTTTGGAGTCGATGTTATATCAAACACGGCAGCCAATGAGTGAGCAGCAAATCCCCACAAGCAGCTACTTGACAATGACCAGATTGATGGTAATTGGAGGATCAGTATCGGTCGGGACATTGGGGATAATCCCCGACTCTCCTGTGAAATAGTGAAGGCAAAAGCTCAAATCAAGAAGCAAGATGTTACACAGGCGGACTCTGGAGATTTTGGAAATGATCAAATTAAAATATTTAATTGGCCAACATCACAGACATTCCAAAGCCCTCGTCCAATTAATTTTTTCCCAATTCATGCAGATTCTGATCACGTACTTTGTTGATGGCAATCATAGCTGGTTTGTTGAAAGATGCCTTTTGTTGAGGAGGTTGGTAATATGAAACAGATTTGAGGGCCGCAAATTGCCAGTAACATTCAGGGTTCAAAGGGATTATTAATTTCCTGCAAATCACTCAGGTTGCTGTCGAGCTGCTGTGTTTATGTAATTGTCCCTGGCGGAGGCAGATCCATCTGGTCAGTTCCACCTGCTGGGGTGTCAGTTTGGAATATTATACCAGACAGCTCTGTCGGGTGTCACATCACAGAAATCCCGTTTGGAACACAAAGCAGAAACAGAAACTTGAGCCAGAGTGACATTAGGTCCTTGCAGGATTCAGCATTTTCATAGCAATTGTTTTTGGTTGAAATGCAGGTCACTTAAAAAAAAATCTTCTTGTGATTTCAAAGGCCAACAGGGGCAGACGTTGAGACTGAAATAAAGTCAGAAAATGGTGTAAAAACCCAGCAGGTCTGGCAGAGAGAGAGAGAAACAAAGTTAATGGGCGCGATTTCACGCCCAAAACGCAGAGTCCCATTTTCGCCGCGAACAATATTATCATAATTAATAATCTTTATTAGTGTCACAAGTAGGCTTACATTAACACTGCAATGAAGTTACAGTGAAAAGCCCCTAGTTGCCACATTCCGGCATCTGTTCGGGTAGACAGAGGGAGAATTCAGAATGTCCAATTCACCTAACAAGCACGTCTTTCGGGACTTGTGGGAAGAACCCGGAGGAAACCCACACAGACACGGGGAGAAAATGCACAGACAGTGACCCAAGCCGGGAATCAAACCTGGGACCCTGGTGCTGTTAGGCAACAGTGCTAACCACTGTGCCACCATGCTGGGGTGTTTCTCAGCTCCTGCAGCACCGGGAACGACCACACTATCAAACAGGACTCTTTATTCTGGCCTCGGTCGGGAACTCCAGGGTGGCAATGCCAGGGTGCCAGGCTGGTAGTGCCCAAGTGGCAGCGGCAGTGTCAGGGTACCACCCTGCCAGGGCACAACCACCCAGGGAGGGGGGCCTCCAATGGCCTAACAGACTCCCACCCCTGCCCAGGTGCCATTGCGCCTGGTCAGTGCTAAACGCAGTCACGGCGATGTCTCCCGGGGCCGGTCTTTGTTCCTGGGTTTTGGGACAATCGGGCGCCGGCATATTTAAATAAGCCCAATGGCTCATTTAAATATGTAAATCTGAATTTCACCCAGTGAGGGTTCCCACGACATTTAATGGCCTCAGCGCATCACCGAGTCACGTGTGACGAGGCAATTCGTTTGCGCCCAACGATTCGAGTCCCTATGACTCTTCTTCAGAGCTGATTCTTCTTCGACTGATTCTCACTAATCTGTCCTAAATCCCAATGCTAATGAGCATTTACAAAAAAGATTGATGATAGAATTTTAAGTTTATAATAATTTTCCATAAGTGGACAGGTGATAATCAAATGTTAAAAACCCTGGGCTTAACTCCAAGCTACTAATACACAAACAAACATTGTAGATGCTGTAAGTCATCAACAGAATATTCTGTACATGCTCAGCAGATCTGGCAGGTCCACAATATGTCGTCAACACTGGAAGATGTTCGCAATGTAGGGCGGGATTTTCTGGCCGTTTGTGTAGGCCAACAGCAATGCCCTCCATGAATCTCTGCTGGTGGATGGTGGGAATAATGAGAAACCCCATTGACAGCAGCACCACTGGGGAGGTTTGAAGAGGTGGGATGACCTCCCGTTGTCCTTGGCGGGGAGAGTGCCGAAGGTTAAAATGAACCTTCTACCGAGGTTCTTATTTGTATTCCAGCACCCTCCCATCTTCCTCCCTAAATCTTTTTTGTTAGAGTTCGTAAATTAATCTCGGCCTTTTTCTCCCAGGATTCGAAGAGTCTTCCTACAGAGGCGACGGCGTTCTGGAGGCCTGGCGATGTTCTATTACTGGGGGGCGAACATCGAGGAAGTGCAGGGGTGGATGAGGGAGCCGGGGTCAGGATGGGGTCAGATAGAGGAGGCTTCCTGTGCAGCTTTGAGTTTCAGGACATTGGTACGGTCCCTCTTCCGTTCTCTCTGGCCAGGTTCTCTACGAGCCCAGCGGTGGTGGCATCTCTACGAATTTGGCCCCAATTTAGGCAGCATTTTAAATTGCTATCATTACTGTCACCAATCTGTGGGAACCATAGATTTGTGCCGTCTGGGATGGACGCAATGTATAAGGTTTGGAAGAGGGAGGGGGTCGAGAGGTTCAGAGATTTGTTGGTGGAGGGTAGGTTTGCGGGACTGGAGGAGATGGTGGAGAAATTTCAACTCCCGAGACAGAGTTTGTTTAGGTATTGCAGGTGAGGAACGTTGTTCCTAAGGAGCTGTCTTTGTTCCCTCAGCTACCGGGACGTACACTTATGGACTAGATGCTATCTCGAGTTGAGATAGGGGAAGGGAAGATATCCGATGATGGAGGGATGTTGGAGACGGGGAGAGTACCATTGGAGGAAGTAAAGGGGAAATGGGAGGAGGAACCGGTACTGGAGGGAGGGGTATGGAGTGAGATTTTGTGCAGGGTGAATTCCACCTCTTCTTGCACTAAGCTGAGCCTGATACAGTTCAAAATAGTTCATAGGACTAGAACATGCATGAGTGGCCTGCTTGGTCTGCTTTCCCCGGAAGAGAGCACAGGTATGAGTATTCTTTGCGGCGGCCAATGAACAATTCACACATGCTCTGGTCTTGCACTAAGTTATTTGGGTGCAAGGTCTCCTTTTTTGAGGCTATGTTGGAGATTGTGGGGGTCAGGCTGGAGCTGTGTCCATTGGTGGCCATCTTTGGGGTGTCGGACTCAATAACGCTCCTGGAGGGGGAGAAGGCTGATGTCCTGGCCTTGGCCTATCTAATAGCCCGGAGACAAGTCCTGCTGGGATGGAGACCGTCGCGCCATCTAAGGCCTCGGCGTGGTTGGGGAATTGGCAGAGTTTCTGAGATTAGAGCATGGGAGTTAGGACGTGGGGACATAGCCCCATGCTCTAATGACATACTTAATCTTTTCTAAGATTTTGAAAGATTTGTTTGTGGCCAGCAACTGGGAGGGCGGGGGGGGGGGGGGGGGGGGGGGGGTTTAGTGGGGGGCAGGGGGAAGAAGTAGACGGGTTGGGTTATTATTATTCTTAAAAAAAATAAAACATCATTTGTATTATATTGGAATGTTTCACATGTGATTGTCTGAAAATATTTGGAATAAAAATCTTTATTAAAAAATATATCTGGGAGCATTGCTCTGTCAGAGGCTCGGGGCGGGATTTACCATGTGACTCGCTGCGTGTTTTGTGATGGAGGGATGCAGCTAACCATTGGCTGGCGCGGGACCTTCTGGTCCTTCCAATAGGGTTTCCCATTGAATGCAGGAAACCCATGGCGGGGTTGACCAATGGCAGGAATGGAAGCTCCTGCCGGCATGGCGGGGTTGCGCCAATGGCAGGAATGGAAGATCCTGCCGCATGGCGGGGTTGCGCCAATGGCAGGAATGGAAGATCCTGCCGGCATGGCGGGGTTGCGCCAATGGCAGGATTGGAAGATGCTGCCGGCATGGCGGGGTTGACCAATGGCAGGATTGGAAGATCCTGCCGGCATGGCGGGGTTGACCAATGGCAGGAATGGAAGATGCTGCCGGCATGGTGGGGTTGACCAATGGCAGGAATGGAAGATGCTGCCGGCATGGCGGGGTTGACCAATGGCAGGAATGGAAGATCCTGCCGGCTTGGCGGGGTTGACCAATGGCAGGAATGGAAGATCCTGCCGGCATGTAAAGCCGATAAGTCCCAGCCACTGCCTTTTGGACGAGATATTCAATTGAGGTCCCATCAGTCCTCCCAGCTGGGACGGTGCTTTTCAAAGAAGAACAGGAGACTGGATTCTCCGCAACCCAGTGCCAAAATCCCATTTGGTGTGGGGGCGGAGAATCAACTTTCACACCGAAACCGGGCCCGGCGCCACTCCGGCGATTCTCTGGGACCCATGAATCGGCTTCTCCACGTGGCTGGGGACCCATTGCCAGAGGCCCACTCAGCGATACTCCGCTCCCAGCCGGAGGAGTTCCCAACGGCGTGGGAACCACGCGTGGCAGCTGCGGACTCAGTCCATGGCCACCCTGATGGGGGGCGGTGGGGAGGGGCGTTATGCGTGGCCGGGGCACATATTGGGCCCGTCCGATGCAAGAGCGCGCGGCCAATTGGGGGCGCCTACATTTTGGAGCTGCCTCTGCGGTCTGAGTCTGCTATGGTGCTCGTTGTGGCCCCTGGAGGATGCCGTGCGCATGCGCGGACTCCAGACCGGAAGTGCGGGGGCCCTTATCCAGACCTAAAGCTGTGTGAATCACTCTGGGTTCCTGCTAACCCCGTGCAGGGCATTGAATCGGTCAATATTTTTTTGAGGAAACTCGGATTGGATTGGATTGGATTGGATTTGGATTTGTTTATTGTCACGTGTACCGAGGTACAGTGAAAAGTATTTTTCTGCAAGCAGCTCAACAGGTCATTCAGTACATGGGAAGAAAAGGGAATTAAACAGAATTCAAGAAAATACATGAGAATACATAATAGGGCAACACAATATATACAATGTAACTACATAAGCATTGGCATCGGTTGAAGCAGACATGGGTGTAGTGTTAATGAGGTCAGTCAATAAGAGGGTCATTTAGGAGTCTGGTGACAGTGGGGAAGAAGCTGTTTTTGAGTCTGTTCGTCCGTGTTCTCAGACTTCTGAATCTCCTGCCCGATGGAAGAAGTTGGAAAAGTGAGTAAGCCGGGTGGGAGGGATCCTTGATTATGCTGCCTGCTTTCCCCCGGCAGCGGGAGGTGTAGATGGAATCAATGGATGGGAGGCAGGTTCGTGTGATGGACTGGGCGGTATTCACGACTCTCTGAAGTTCCTTGCGATCCTGGGCCGAGCAGTTGCCATACCAGGCTGTGATGCAGCCCGATAGGATGCTCTCTATAATGCATCTGTAAAAGTTGGTAAGGGTTAATGTGGACATGCCGAATTTCCTTAGTTTCCTGAGGAAGTTAAGGCGCTGTTGTGCTTCCTTGGTGATAGCGTCGACATGAGTGGACCAGGATAGATTTTTGGTGATGTGCACCCCTAGGAATTTGAAACTGCTCACCATCTGTTTAAGACAGCACGGTAGTATGGTGGTTAGCATAAATGCTTCACAGCTCCAGGGTCCCAGGTTCGATTCCCGGCTGGGTCACTGTCTGTGCGGAGTCTGCACGTCCTCCCCGTGTGTGCGTGGGTTTCCTCCGGGTGCTCCGGTTTCCTCCCACAGTCCAAAGATGTGCAGGTTAGGTGGATTGGCCATGCTAAATTGCCCGTAGTGTCCTAAAAAGTAAG
The DNA here is from genome assembly GCF_902713615.1 of Scyliorhinus canicula. Taxonomy (NCBI): domain Eukaryota; kingdom Metazoa; phylum Chordata; class Chondrichthyes; order Carcharhiniformes; family Scyliorhinidae; genus Scyliorhinus; species Scyliorhinus canicula. The sequence goes on from NC_052161.1 coordinate 136,991,764, forward strand.
GTTGGGGGGGGGGGGGGGTTGTTGGGTTACGGGTGTAGGGTGGATACGTGGGTTTGAGTAGGGTGATCATGGCTCGGCACAACATCGAGGGCCGAAGGGCCTGTCCTGTGCTGTACTGTTCTATGTTCTATGTTCTATCTCTACCTCGGCTCCGTTGATGCTGACAGGGGTGTGTACAGTACTTTGCTTCCTGAAGTCGATGACCAGCTCTTTAGTTTTGCTGGCATTAAGGGAGAGATTGTTGTCGCTGCACCACTCCACTAGGTTCTCTATCTAGGAAACTCGGGAGTGCAACGCCAGAGTTTTTACTCCGGCGTGGGAACATAGCCCCATTTTGGGAGAATCCAGCCCAGGGAGTTTCCTGAGTCACTTGGTCGCACCAGTGTAACAGATTATATGTTCATTTATTTCAATGCTGTTTGTAGGATTAACCTGTTCGCAAATTGCCACATATAACTAAGTAATTCATTGGCTATGAATATCCTGAGGTTCTGAAAGACATAAATGCAGGATCTTCTCATCCACTGCAAAGAATGACATACTTTTGGAGCACGTTACTGTCACCAGTTCTCTTGTTCACACAGGACGCAATTGCACAAGAAAAGATTATTACAAAAGATACAGTATGCACTTAGATTTTCTTAAACAGTCTAGAAAGTCACTCCTACCTTCAATTTTCAGGATTGTGGCTGGGAATGTTGATGGCTTGAGGATTCTGTTTTGGTTCACTGACGACAATGGGAGTTGGTAGTTTCTGCTAATGAGCATGTAGTGGCTCAGTCCATGCATCAGCTCCAGTCCAGCCCCTGCAGTGAAAATGTAATCAGAAAATAAAATAAAAGCCCACTTCTCCACCTTTGGGTTAATTTCTAGGTGGGGTTCTTCATTTTTCCTGGGTGAGATGGCTTCACTCTGTGATCATTGTATCCCAAGCTGACTACTCTGGGCTGTCCTTATGAATCAGCACCGCAAGCCAGTTTCTGTCACATGACCACAGTATCGGTGTTCTCATTGTCCAATCAAATGATCTGATGGTCGAAGCGATTATCAGACAACGGAAAACGAATGTTGGCCATTTGCACCGTCAGAAATTGAGTGTTTTTCTTCACACTAATCACTGTAGGATTTCAATTTGCAGACACCAGGTCTGGTGTTGCCAGCTTTTTCAGAACTCAGAGGAAGCAGCAATGTGCAGACTCAGAACTTTAACTCGGTTTCTCTCTCCACAGGAGCTGCTCAATATCCCCCCCCCCCCCCACATTTTGTGTTTTAAGTCTGGGTGATTATTGTTTCTCACGTTCTGTGGGCATGCAGACAATAGCAACTGCTAAATTCACAACCGATCGGTCGAATTCCAATGTGTCTTCAATGGAATGCTCCCAAAACTGTAACTTGCATTTTAATGCCTTGACAGAGAAATGCCCAGATATGAGTTAGTCCCCGATGCACAAAACACCGGGTAAAGGTAAATTGTCCATATTCCATGCTGCTGTTTGGAAGTTAAATCTCCATCTGCTTCATAGGTTATGGTATATGACACAGGCATAACAAGACAACTGGCTCACAACAGCAAACAAAACAAATGGCCAGTTAATCTGCTGTGGATGTTGTTGGCTGAGAAAGGTATTTTGGTCTGGGCCTGTCTCTATTCAATTAATTGAATCATTTACACTGATCAGAAGGGAACTTGTATTAATGGCACATTCAAAAGACAGCACTTATGTTATTGCAGCATCACCTCAGTACTGCTCAAAGTTCTAAACTCAAACCCACAGCTGAATTTAAGACTACATTATTCTAACTCAGAAGTAAAGCCATTCCAACTAAGCATAGGTGATACTTCTCACGTCACCTCCAGTCATTTCCAGGCTGTGGTTACCAGCGAGGATGCAGCACTGCACAAAGGTCAGGTTGCATTGGGGGGGACTGTGATGGAAAGGACAGTTGAGAAAACTTCCGAAAGTAGAAACCTGTCAACACAAAACAGATGTATTCTGTTCCCGAGAACGAGCTGCTGCTGGATAAGGCAAAGAAACTGCACGGAATGGCGCATTCCCAAAGTGATGTGAGGTGTTCATAGATTATCATAGAATTTACAGTGCAGAAGGAGGCCATTCGGCCCATCGAGTCTGCACCGGCTTTTGGAAAGAGCACCCTACCCAAGGTCAACACCTCCACCCTATCCCCATAACCCTGTAACCCCACCCAACACTAAGGGCAATTCTGGACACTAAGGGCAATTTATCATGGCCAATCCACCTAACCTGCACATCTTTGGACTGTGGGAGGAAACCGGAGCACCCGGAGGAAACCCACGCAGACACGGGGAGGATGTGCAGACTCCGCACAGACAGTGACCCGAGTCCGGAATCGAACCTGGGACCCTGGAGCTGTGAAGCAATTGTGCTGTCCACAATGCTACCGTGATTCATGATTACAAAGAAATGTTGGAGCAGGTTCAGCAGGCCATCTGGTCTATTTCTGCTCTTGTATCTAATGATCTTGGTAACAATAAACAATAAAGGGTGAGACTTGGGGCGGCACGTTAGCACCGTGGTTAGCACTGTTGCTTCACAGCACCAGGGTTCGATTCCCGGTTTGGGTCACTGTCTGTGTGGAGACTGCATGTTCTCCCTTGTCTGTGTGGGTTTCCTCTGGGTGCTCCAGTTTCCTCCCACAAGTCCCAAAAGACATACTGTTTTAAAAAAATTTAGAGTACCCAATTCATTTTTTCACAATTAAGGGGCAATTTAGAGTGGCCAATCCACCTACCCTGCACATCTTTGGGTTGTGGGGACAAAACCCACGCAAACACTGGGAGGATGTACAAACTCCACACGGACAGTGACCCAGAGCCAGGATCGAACCTGGGACCTCGGCGCCGTGAGGCAGAAGTGCTAACCACTGTGCCACCGTGCTGCCCCTAAAGACGTACTGTTAGGTGAATTGGACATTCTGAATTTTCCCTCCGTGTACCCAAACAGGCCAAATCACCAGAATGTGGTGATTTTCACAGTAACTTCATTGCAGTGTTAACGTAGGCCTACTTGTGACAATAATAAAGATTATTATTAACACCTCCCCCATATTTAATCTGCCAAACACACTAAATGAGTCAGATTATTTTCATATCGAAGTGAAGCCTGAGAGAGGATTGTGGAGTGTGTCAGATACATTCCATTCACGTGGGTTGTTATTAGGGGATTTGGGGATTAACCTGCTCGGATGAACATTTTTATTGAAAATTCATAAGTATATGTGTGGTTCCTTGGATCAAGTTTGAAATGTGGCAAGTTTAGACAATTCCAATTTTGGAGATGTGTTGACACAGACCCATCTTGTAGACACCTCAGTTGTGTCACTAGTTTAATTAGTAAGACCGTAAGAAATAGGAAGAGTAGGAGGCCATTCAGCCCTTCGAGCCTGCTCCGCCATTGAATAAGATCATGGCTGATCTAGCAATCACTTTGTCCATTTTCCTGCTTTATTCCCGTCACCATTAATCCCCCTATGATTAAAAACCTATTGACCTCAGCCATGAAAAGGATCAGGGATTCAGCCTCCACAGCTTCCCGGGGTAAAGAATTCCAAACATTCACCACCCTTCCTCAATTCTTCTTCAAATCCATCTTGAATGAGCACCCCCTTATTCTGCCATCATGCCCTCCGTTCCACCCTCTCGCCATAGGTGGAAACATCCTCCCAACATTTACCCTGTCCAACCTCCTAAGAATCTTATATGTTTCAACCACATCACCTCTCACTCTACTCCAAGTAGTGCAGACCCAACCTGTTTAATCTGTCCCTCCATACCCGAGATCATCCTATTAAATCTCCTTTCAGTTGTCTCCAGTGACAATGTATCTTTCCTGAAATAAGGGGAGCAAACCTGTACACAGACCTTCCACAGCCAGAGAGCAGTTTGACTTGGTGACGTGCAAGACACACATGAGGTAGGTTCACCAAGAAAGGCTATCATACCCATGGTTGCCTAAATTAGTGCAGTATTTTTGCCAAGCAAAGGTAGATCTGTGGGAGACAATAAGGCCCAGGAAGAAACCAGGCCTTACAGAATTGGACAGTTAATCCGACTGACAGCTCCAGGTGACTCAGGTACAGGGAATAAAGGAGCCAACCATCAATAACAAGAAGAATAGCATTGGTGCTTCAGTGAACTATAGGGAAAGATCTCACATGTGCCCGTAGCTCAGGATGCATTTGACGGTCATCTAGGTGTCTTGGTAGTCGCAACACTCAACCTGTCCAAACAATGCCAAGCACCAGTTGACAGAATGTGGTGGTATGATTTGCATAGCTGTCTGCCATTGGTGCAGAACACTGGCTTACCATTGGGCCTGGTCGGTCATGTGCCTCTCGACCGATTGGTTGAGACCAGTCATATGACGGCTCCCCGATTGGTCGAGAGGCTGAGTTAAACCCGCCTCCAAAGCGAGGTATAAATACCCAGAATGCCCGGCGGTCGTCCATTTACTGTAGTCGACCGCAGGGCTAACTTCTAGCTTATTAAAGCCTAACTTTTGTACAGCAACTCGTCTCCCGTTCGATTGATGGTTCATCACAGAACCAATATAATATTGGACTGACTGTCAAAATTGTAGATTGCATGTCAAAGGTCAGTCCAATTTCCCTTTGTACACCCTATTCAGTCCAATGCAGGGAAAACCAGGAGGCTCAGCCCCAGGGTCAGAAGTCTTAAAAAAACACTTGGGTTTTTTAACCTGGAAAAGAGGCATCTAGAGGCAGGTATCAGTAAAACAGCAACTGGCATGGGAAAGGTTAGCCCCGAGTATTAGCTCATATTAAGCATTGAGACTACAACAAGAGGTTGCAGGTTAAACTGGCAAATGCAACTTTAGGACTCAGAATCACAGAATAATACGGTGCAGAAGAGGCCCTTCGGCCCATCGAGTCTGCACTGACGCATGAAAAACACCTGACCTGTCAACCTAATCCCATTTGTCAGCACTTGACCCATAGCCTTGAATGTTAAGACGTGCCAAGTGCTCACCCAGGTACTTTTTAAAGGATGTGAGGCAACCCGCCTTTGCCACCTTGCCAGGAAGTGCGTTCCAGACCGTCACCACCCTCTGGGTAAAAAGGTTTTTTCTCAAATCCCCCCCTAAACCTCCCGCCCCTCACCTTGAACTTGTGTCCCCTCGTGACCAACCCTTCAAGTAAGAGGAACAGCTGCTCCTTATCCACCCTGTCCATGCCCCTCATAATCTAGGACTAGGAAGTTCTCCCTCACACAGATAGTGATCAACTTTTGAAATGGAGCTCAGGGCAAATAATGGTGAAAATGCTGGCATCATTAAACCGTGCGAGACTCTTCAGGATCAAATTGACTAAATGGTCTTCCTCACACATCATAATCTTCTGACAATAACTGGTGCTCTTAATCACCTCACATTGCTCCTAACTCCAGTACTCTCTGCCAAAACCATAATTCAGTCAAGAGCTTGAGTTTTATCGCTCAACATGCTCCCAAATACAGTAAAACCTGGAGCAGTCTAAATTGTTGAATGTTTCTCGAGATCCATGGGACTCAAGGTTTCAAGTCGAAACGTTTTTCTCAGGAACCAAAGTAGTGTGCCGAAAAAGAGTCATTCAACCTGAAACGTTACCTCTGTTTCCCTCTCCACAGATGTGGCCAGTCCCGCTCTGAATTTCCAGAGCTTACTGTTCTAAATCCAGATTTCCAGCAGCCACGTTATTTGACTTAATCTCTTCACTTACTGAGAAATTAAAGGAAGAAGTTCCTGCAGAGCCACCCAGCAGAGAGGCATCATGTCAACTGATGGAACTTGTTTGTCACACAACACCATTAATCACCGCAGAGGAGAAGAAATGTAACTGAAGGGACTTTCCACGTTGAATCCTGATTCTGATTCAGGTGAAGAAAGCTTACAACCACGGGCCAGTTCTATATTCCTGCTGCTTTCATCTTCCCTTCATTGGAGGGAGTGATTCACTGGGTATATTGCTGTTCTGCCACCGAGGTGGTAGACACAGTGGGGAAATTTGTTACCATAATAGCCCTCATGAGCCCCATGGGGATAACCTAATTAATCTCCCCGTGGGACTCCAGGTATACGAATTCCCCGTGGAGGCCCGGCCACCTAGGGCTCGTTATCGAACTGTATAAAGACCAAGCCGGACACGGGCCAGCGTTCTGGTAGTCCCAACAGGGATGTGGACGCCGCAGTAGTGGCCGTTTTCTGTGTCGACAATAAACCCACGTTTATTCACCTACAAGGACCTCCTGGTCTTCATGGTTACAAACCCTACCCATCGGAAACTCACAGAATCAGGGACATAGTTGGCTTTACATCCCATTCGATTTTACTCTCTATCGTAAGAAAGTGTGGAATAGGGGCTAGAGTCAGTCACTTGACCTTTCAAACCTGTTCCGCCATTCAAAAAGATCAGAGCTGATCTGATTAGTGCCTCAACGCCATTCTCCCACACTATCCCTGTCGCTCTTAATTCTCGTAGTATCCTAAATATCTATCTACCCTTGGCTTGAAAATACTCCAATACTCAGCATGTGCAGCTCTCTGGGGTACAGAATCCCAGAGTTTTACAATTCTGTCAGTGAAAACATCTCTTCTCTTAGTCCTAAATGGCCTCCCCCTTCTTCTAAGGCGAAGCCCACGTTCTGGATTCCCAGCACTGAGGCTAACCCTGTGTTCTGGATTCCTCAGTACTGACACTAACCCAGTGTTCTCGATTCCTCAGTACTGACACTAACCCTGTGTTCTAGATTCCCCAGCACTGAGACTAACCCAGTGTTCTCGATTCCTCAGCACTGAGACTAACCCCGTGTTCTGGATTCCCAGCACTGAGACTAACCCAGTGTTCTCGATTCCCCAGCACTGAGACTAACCCAGTGCTCTCGATTCCTCAGTACTGAGACTAACCCAGTGCTCTCGATTCCTCAGTACTGACACTAACCCAGTGTTCTCGATTCCTCAGCACTGAGACTAACCCAGTATTCTCAATTCCTCAGTACTGATACTAACCCAGTGTTCTCGATTCCTCAGCACTGAGACTAACCCAGTGTTCTGGATTCCTCAGCACTGAGACTAACCCAGTATTCTCAATTCCTCAGTACTGACACTAACCCAGTGTTCTCGATTCCTCAGTACTGACACTAACCCTGTGTTCTCGATTCCCCAGCACTGAGACTAACCCAGTGTTCTCGATTCCTCAGCACTGAGACTAACCCAGTGTTCTCGATTCCTCAGTACTGACACTAACCCAGTGTTCTCGATTCCTCAGTACTGAGAATAACCCTGTGTTCTTGATTCCTCAGCACTGAGACTAACCCAGTGTTCTCGATTCCCCAGTACTGAGACTAACCCACTGTTCTGGATTCCTCAACACTGATACTAACCCAGTGTTCTGGATTCCTCAACACTGATACTAACCCTGTGTTCTAGATTCCTCAGTAATGAGACTAACCCGGTGTTCTAGATTCCTCGACACTGATACTAACCCTGTGTTCTGGATTCCTCCGCACTGATACTAACTATGTGTTCTGGATTCCTCAGCACTGACACTAACCCTGTATTCTGGATTCCTCAACACTGATACAAACCCTGTGTTCTGGATTCCTCAGCACTGATACTAACCCTGTGTTCTGTATTCCTCAACACTGATACTAACCCTGTGTTCTGGATTCCTCAGCACTGATACTAACCCAGTGTTCTGGATTCCTCAACACTGATACTAACCCTGTGTTCTGTGTTCCTCAGCACTGAGACTAACCCTGTGTTCTGGATTCCTCAGTACTGACACTAACCCTGTGTTCTGGATTCCTCAGCACTGAGACTAACCCTGTGTTCTGGATTTCTCAGCACTGATACTAACCCTGTGTTATGGATTCCTCAGTACTGACACGATCCCTGTGTTCTGGATTCCTTAGCACTGATACTAACCCTCTGTTTTGGATGCCCCAGCACAGATACAAACACCATGGTTTGGGTTCCTCAGCACTGTGACTAACTCAGTGTTCTAGATTCCCCACCTCTGAGACTAACTCTGTGTTCTGGAGTCCTCAGTACTAACCCAATCTTCTGGATTCCTCAGCACTGAGACTAACCCTGTGTTCTGGATTCCTCAGCACTGAGACTAACCCAGTGTTCTCGATTACCAGCCCTAAGGCTAAACCAATGTTCTCGATTCCCCAGCACTGAGACTAACCCTGTGTTCTCGATTCCCCAGCACTGAGACTAACCCAGTGTGCTGGGTGCCTCGGCATTGAGACTAACCCAGTGTTCTAGATTCCCCATCACTGAGATTAACCCTGTGTTCTGGATTCCTCAGTTCTGAGACTAACCCAGTGTTCTAGATTCCTCATCACTGAGATTAACCCTGTGTTCTGGATTCCTCAGTACTGAGACTTACCCAGTGTTCTAGATTCTCCAGCACAGAGACTAACCCTGAGTTCTGGATTCCTCAGCACTGAGATTAATCCTGTATTCTGGGTTCCCCTTCCAGAAGAAACATTTTCTCACCGTCTATGCTCAAAGCCCTTTAAAGGTTTGATGTTTCACTGAGATCACCCATTCAGTCTCCTGAACGCCAGTAGCATTGTCAATGAGTAGGATCAGTCACGGTGCCAAATGGCATTCCACCCAATCAAAAATGCCTATTAAAGGGCCTCATCCCACTGCAGCCAAATTGCCACGTGGGCTGGTTGTGGGTGGGGAGGGCTCCCTCACTAGCTGGCCCGCGGGTCCACTGGAGAGCCCTCCTAAGGTGGTAACTTCACCAGGGTTCCCTCCCTCATCGCCTCTCAATGCCTAATTTGGGGGGGGGGGGGGGGGGGCGATCTCCTCACCAACCCTCCTCTCCCAACACCCAAACACTTACACATTTCTGATCCATTGCAGACTCGTCGCCCGATGGCAATACCGGCAGTGGCCACTTCTCCTGCTGGCGCTACCGGCACAGCGAGGAGCTGCTGGCTTCTGATTGGCCTGGCAGTACTCTGAGGTGGGACCTGCTGACCCTGAAGAGTTGAACTCTCACCCGCAGCCGATCAACAGCTGATTGGCTGTGAAATGACAGCAGGGCAGCCATTCGATCACTGGGCAGGCTCCTCCCACTGACCTTTGACCCTGGGCAGTGGCCATGCCGACCTGCATAATTCAACCCATGTGATTCACAAACTGACCAGTCTCTGAATGAAAAATTCCTCCCGAATTCCCGATTGGATTTACTCTTGTTGTCTTATTCATACAGCTTCCTGTATGTATAGGACATAGGGGAAATGTTGAGAACTGATGTGCGAGGCAGATTGTTTACACAGAGGGTGGTAAATATATGGAACGCGCTGCCCGGGGGGGTGGTGGGAGCTGGTACGATAGCGGCATTTAAGAGGCATCTAGACAAATATATGAATAGGGTGGGACTGGAAGGATACGGATTTGGGTAAGTGCATAGGGTTTTAGTTTAGGCAGGTACCGTGGTCGGCGCAGACTTGGAGGGCCGAAGGGCCTGTTCCTGTGCTGTGTTGTTCTTTGTTCTTTTGGACTCTCCCATAAATGGAAACATCGCCTCTGCCTATCGAACCCCTTCATAATTTTATCCAACTCCATTAAGTTGCGCCTCAGCCTGCTCTTTTCTTGATTTTGCAGTTCGCATGAGTCCTTTCTAAGTTATTTGGAATGACGCACAAATACACTAAAGTAATTACCGCTCTTGTATACAACTTGACTTCATCACTTGACCTTTCTGAGCTACTGCACCCCCTCCAGTGGGATAACCATTAGTCGCACTCTGCCCCGTCACACTTTTGGCTCTGAAACTATATTGATTACGGCTGACATAAAAATCCAGTGAGTGTGGTCGGACCTGGGAGGGAAGAATGAATGACATCTGGCGTATGTCATTTGTGTGCTTTTTCACACTGAAGGTGCAGCAGCTGGCTTCGACCAGCCATAACCCGCCAGTTCCCACCGAACGCTCCAGGTACGTTTGTAAAGGTGCCACAGCCGCCACACAAAAGGCAGGTGCCGAGGAATTGTTTCTGCTTCTGGTAACAAAAAAAAATGAAGTGAATCGCTTCCATCATCGTAGGATCAGAGGAACCGTTCGCCCGTTGAGCAGCTGTACTCTACCCTGGGCTACAGACACAGCTGATTCCACTTAAGATGGCAGGAGCTGACATCCAGATTTCCTCTTTCGCTCTGACTTCTGAGGAGTAGGTTCAGGCTTTTTAAGTGATGTTAATGCAGGTCTTCTCTTCCACTTCAATGCATTTACTCTTGACTTCTGACCAATAAATGCAATTTGTGCTGTATATATTTACATCTTCCTAATGTCCCTCTTTCCAGATCAATTAACTCCCTTTAATGTTTTTTCCATTTAATCTAATTGGGAATTCAGGAGTAATTTCTCGATCCAGCAAGTGGTTTGTGTGTGGAATTCACTCGCACAAGGCGTGGCGGTGGTGAATAGCATTGATGCATTTAAGGAGAAGCTATACAAACACATATCAACATCCCGAGGTTTACCATTGATCAGAAACTGAACTGGACTAGCCATATAAATACTGTGGCTAAAGAGTAGTTTAGAGGCTGGGAGACCTGCGGTGAGTAACTCACCTCCTGACTCCCTAAAGCCTGTCCACCGCCTACAAGGAACAAGTCAGCAGTGCGATGGTAAACTCTCCACTTGCCTGAATGAGTGCAGCCCCAACAACACTCAAGAAGCTCCACACCATCCAGGTTAAAGCAGTCGGCTTGCACCCCTTCCTCAAGCATTCTCTCCCTCCACCGTTGACACACAGTAGCAGCCATGTGCACCATCTACAACAGGGGTGGGAAAACTATGGCCCACGGGCCGCATGCGGCCCGCCAAAGGTCTTTATGCGGCCCACCAAGTCATTTAAAAAAAATAAAAAATAAAAAAAATGTTAAATTTTTTTTTTTAATTTTTAAATTTTTTTTTAAGGTTAATGGGGGGGGCTGTTGGGTTACTTACTGGTATAGGGTGGATACGTGACTTGAGTAGGGTGATCATTGCTCAGCACAACGTCGAGGGCCGAAGGGCCTGTTCTGTGCTGTACTGTTCTATGTTCTATATGAGGCGCCCAGAATCATAACCGGGTGAAGTAATTATTTTACTTAATATATTATGCGGCCCTTTAAAATTGTGAATTTCTGAATGTGGCCCTTGCACGAAAAAGTTTGCCCACCCCTGATTTTCAAGATGGGGCTCCATTTAATTGCCCTCCTTAATGCTGTCAACATCCTAAATACCACGCATTGTCCACATGTAGGTTCCCGTAACAGCCTCCCCGGACAGGCGCCGGAATGTGGCGACTAGGGGTTTTTCACAGTAACTTCATTGAAGCCTACTCGTGACAATAAGCAATTTTCATTTCATTTCATTTTCATGTACTGTTTCTCTTATTTGCATATTCCGCTGTGGATCTCACCCAAAAAGCCCACGGGAAACACCCCACCAATCTCACCCAAAATTACACTTCGAAATGTGTTGGTTAAATCGTGCCCAATAGAGCAGACCTGGGTATTCCCTGCTCTCTTCCCAGTGAACGTATCCAGCTTTATTCACCCACTAAGCCATCATGGTGATTAGAAATGACTATTTTTCTTAAGCGTTAATGATTCATCACCATTTTGCAGGAGGTGGCCTTAACCTTTACCCAATTTAAGATTCTTCCTTTATTATTCCTTTATATAAATCTGACATCAATCAGCACCTAATTCCTCAGGATGGTACAAGATGGATTGAAATATCTGCTGGGAAGATGTGGCCCATGCAGCTCATTCCTTGATCATGTTCATCAGATCCAGCAGGAAATACTTAGAATCAGTTTCTCCATCTTGACTGAGAACGATAAGATGGACTTGTACCAACTCCCACGGGAAAATATGGGAACCAAGATCAAAACAGAAGCATAATGTTGGATTCTTCTTCGAAATCATGTCCTTAAATCCAATAAGCAAATGTATCACTAAAAAGCACCACATGTAATATTGTCAAAAAAAAATCTTTGTCGAAGTGTTTTTGCGCTAATTTCCAGTTAGGAATACTTCAGCAAGTTGCACTGCAGCGAGCTTGTTCATTTGACAAGCATACCATTGCCGCTCACATAAGCTCGACGATTTAGGATTGCTGCGTTCATCTGTCTTGTATCTGTTACTGACACTTTTAAATTGGACTACAGTGATTAATCACGTTAATAAGTTAAATGTCAGAGTTAAGGTTGTTTGTGAATAATGATTCATACAAATAATATTTCCAAGGGAAATTGCTAAACTTAATATTTTTGCCCCTCATTTTTCAATTCCGTCACATTGTTGGATATGGTATTAAATGATCTTCGAACATTGACACAATTTGCAATGTAACAAGTTTGATATCCTACAGTGAAGACACTGGAAGTTCTCTAAGCCACAGAAAGCCAATGGATGTGTTTGTCTACGATGTCCAAATGAATGTCCCTCATAATGAAATTATAATCACAGAAAAATACAGTGCAGAAAGGCCCTTCGGCCCATCGAGTCTGCCACATGAAAGGCACCTGATCTGCCAATCCTAATCCCATTTGACAGCACTTGGCCCATAGCCTCGAATGTTAAGACGTGCCAAGTGCTCATCCAGGTACTTTTTAAAGGATGTGAGGCATCCCGCCTCTACCACCCTCCCAGGCAGTGCGTTCCAGACCGTCACCACTCTCTGGGTAAAAAGGTTTTGCCTCAAATCCCCCCTGAACCTCCCGCCCCTTGCCGTGAACTTGTGTCCCCTCGTAACCGACCCTTCAACTCAGGGGAACAGCTGTTCCCTATCCACCCTGTCCATGCCCCTCATAATCTTGTACACCTCGATCAGGTCGCCCCTCAGTCTTCTCTGCTCCAGCAAATACATCCCAAGCATATACAATATCACTTCATAACTTAAATGCTCCATCCCAGGCAACATCCTGGTGAATCTCCTCCGCACCCCCTCCAGTGCAATCACATCCTTCCTACAATGTGGCGACCAGAACTGCACACAGTGCTCCAGCTGTGGCCTCACCAATGTTCTGCACAACTCCAACATGACTTCCTTGCTTTTGTAATCTAATGAAGGTGCAGTATGTAGAACATTGCAAAGAATTTACCGACTTAGGCTGCAATCATTGCAGGAGCATTCGGGACATCTAAATCTCTTCTTGCCTGCGATGAAACATTCCTATTTTGGAGTGAGGGGGCATTCCTGCCAATCATTTAGGGGTAATATAGGTTCTGGCTGGTGAAGATTGCTATGATAATGTGCTCATGTTATATTTGCATGTTTGTCAGTTGAAGAGGGAAGGGTTAGTACGCCAGAGAGATGAGCTTTAATGAGCTTAATGCCATTTTCTTGACATTGTGATGTGTGGCGGTGGTGTCGTGGTATGGTCACTCGGCTAGTAATCTGGAAGGCCTAGAGTAATGTTCTGGGAACCAGGGTTCAAATCCCACCACAGCAAATGATGGAACTGGAGTTCAATACAAAAACAAATCTGGAGTTAAACAGAAGTCGACTGGTGACCATGAAGCCACTATCGATTGTCATTAAAAACCAATCTGCTTCCCTTTTAGCGAAGGAAATCTTCCTACCTGCTCTGGCCGACAGGTGACTCCAGATCCATAGTAATACTCCCTAGAATCCACATGGAGGCATCTTTTTAAATTGCTGCCTCTACACTCTTGAGCAAACTAATAGATCTGCCAGCCTTCTGGGAGGAGTATCAATCACATATGTAGTGTTAGCGTGGTTGTGTTGTAATTCACCGACTGGCCACTAGGAGTCTCACTAGCATATACGTGAATGTAAAGTCAGCTGACCAGACACTGGCTGGAGGAAGTAAAAGGGAGAGATTGCATGTGCATGATTTTGCAGTTATTCATCTGTTGTCTTGTATATAGTTACCCCCAGTTACTGTTAATAAAGCGTTTAGAACTTTAACCACAACTGTTCTTGTAATAAATCAGGCCATCCAACAAGAACATTACAATGTACTCCGGATGAACCTGGCCAAATTGTTCGACCTAATCAGGTCCTAATGTCTAAAGCAAACCTGTAGCTAAAGCAATTGTGATTGTTTTCAGAGCTGGTAAAGTCCCACTGGAGACTTCTCCCAAGTCCCAACCCCAACAAAAGCTTCCTCCTGAGCTTAAGGTTGAGAAACACAGAGCAGCAATATACAGCTGCTGCTGCTTTTGACAAGGTAGCTGCTGGTGAAGATTCGACTCATCCTTTCAGTAAACCATTTCGAGTTAAAGTCCAATTCCACTGATTCCTGCAATAATAACAATAATAATAATAATCTTTATTGTCACAAGTAGTCTTACATTAACACTGCAATGAAGTTACTGTGAAAAGCCCCTAGTCGCCACACTCCGACGCCTCTTCGGGTACACAGAGGGAGAATTCAGAATGTCCAAATGGCCTCACAAGCATGTCGTTCAGGACTTGTGGGAGGAAACCGGAGCACCCGGAGGAAACCCACGCAGGCATAGGGAGAATGTTCCAGACTCTGCACAGGCAGTGACCCAAGCCGGGAATCGAACCTGGGACTCTGGCGCTGTAAAGCAACAGTGCTACCCACTGTGCTACCGTGCGTAGCATGTGTTAATGACTGTAGAACATCATGCAAGTAGGTGTTTCCAATTGCAGAGAGATGTCAGGCTGGTCACTCTAATATGATGATTCCATGCGCAATAGTGTTGTGATGGACACTTGGATGTTGTGATGCAATTGGATTTATGTTGCGTGGATTTACCTAAACAACTCAAATATTTTATTTGTTTTAGCTGTTAGATGTCAAATACTAACAACTTGCAAGTTCAATTTCTAAGAGTTTCTGTGTCAAGTGCTGTAACCTCCCAAGGGACCCACTTTGTTTTCTGTTGAGTGAAGAAGTCTCTGATGATATGGAGATCTCCATTTTATTGCCTACTTGACCTGACCTGAATTGACGTTTTTAAGTTTTCAAAGCGTATGTGTTCTGCCTAAGGGATATCTGTAAGATTGATTGATTTTCAAACACAGACGCAATGAAGCAAAAATAAAGACATCCCGGAGATTCTCTCGACTCCTATTGCCCCGTATTGCCAGCTCATAATAATTAAAGACGAGGGCTTTGGAATTCTGATGGACAATGATTGCAGAGGATGCGTGATAAAGAGATGAAGTGGAATTTCCACAGTGAATCTGTGGAAATATTTACCACCGAGAGCTGCAGAGACTGGGTTGTTAAGTATGTTCGAGGCAGGGTGGCACGGTAGCACAGTGGTTAGCACTGCTGCCTCATGGCGCTGAGGACCTGGGTTCGATCCCGGCCCTGGATCAATGTCCATGTGGCGTTTCCAACCTCTCCCCGTGTCTGCAGAGGTCTCACCCCCACAACCCAAAGATCTGCAGGGTAGGTGGAATGGCCACGCTAAATTGCCCCTTAATTAGAAAATTTAAAATAAAGCTCTTTAATCAGTAAGGGAATCAAGGGTTATGGGGATAAGGTAGGAAAGTGAAGTTGAGGATTATCACATCAGATCAGTTGTCATCTGGGGCTGTTTAGCACAGGGCTAAATCGCTGTCTTTGAATGCAGATCAAGTAGGCCAGCAGCACGGTTCGATTCCCGCAACAGCCTTCCCGAACAGGCGCCGGAATGTGGCGACTAGGGGCTTTTCACAGTAACTTCATTTGAAGCCTACTCGTGACAATAAGTGATTTTCATTTCATTTCATTTTTCATCTCATTGAATGGCTAAGCAGATGCGATGGACCAAAGCAGATGCGATGGACCAAATGGCTCACTTCTGCTCCTACGGCCTATGGTCTTTTGATTACTGTTGCTGGTACCGTCAAACACTGACCTCACTCAGACCCTTATGCAGTCACTGAAAGTGATGGGTTTCGCCTGAGAAGCTAAAAAGAGATATTTATTGAAACTGGGGTATAGTTGAGTTAGGAGGTGTATACTTGTACAGTTTCACCCTGTCATTAAATCTAAAACTGAGTGAAGGTTTTTTCCAGTACTATCTGTTACCTAGCAGCTCTCTGGAATAGAACACCCCGGGTGGGATTCTCTCACCCCGGGGCTAGCCGGAGAATCACCGGGTTGGGCGTGAATCACACCACGCCGCCCCGACACCGGCCCGCCGAATCTTCAGAGAGTGGAGAATCAGCGCCATTGGCGCCGGCACGGCGCCAGTCGCCGATTCTCCGCCTGGGATGGGCCGAGTGGCCATGCAAAAAAAGCCGAATCGCGTCGGCGCCTTGCACACCTGCCCTTCCCGGCGGGACTTGGCCATGGATCCATCCGGGGCAGCCTGGTGGAGGGGGGTGTGGGTCTGACCAGGGGGGGGGGGGGCTCCGCTGTGGCCTGGCCCACTATCGGAGCCCACCGATTGGGGGACCAGTCTCTCAGGCTGAGGGCCACTTTTGTTTTGCGCCGGCCCCTGCAGCCCTATGCCATGTTGTGTCGGGGCCGGCGCAGAGAAGGGAGCCACTGCGCATGCGCAGATTGGCGCCAATCCCACTGCACATGCGCAGATCCGCGGCGCCCATCTGACGCCGGGGATCAGTAGCTGGAGTGATGTGGGCCGCTCCAGTGCCATGCTGGCCCCCTGTGGGGGTCAGAATCGCTGCACCTGATGCCACGTTGACGCCGTTGAGAAACGCAACAGCGTTTACGACGGCGTCAACACTTAGCCTCAGGATCAGAGAATCCCGCCCCCCCATTTGCAATTAGCCGTTGGGCCATTTGGGGTGTTTCTTTGGTGCTTCCTACCCTGTTCTTCCCACCAGTGAGTCTCTCCAGAGAGCCAGCCTCTTTTCCAGACCTGCATTCCACCAGTGGAGCCCACATGTGTCCTCAGTCAGGTCATACAGGGGTGGTGTCAGGAAGGATTTTTCACATTAAGGGTCATGGAAATCTGGAACCCAAAAAGCTGGTAAGACTGGAGGGCGGGGGGGGGGGGTCCATTGAAAAATTCAAAACCGAAATTGATAAACTTCTGCAGATGCTGGAAATCTGAAATAAAAAGATAAAATGCTGGAAATCCTCAGCAGGTCTGGTAGCATCTGTGGAGGTAGAAAAACAAAGTGAACATTTCAGGTTGATAACCTTTTGTCATTGATAGATTTTTGTCAGACCCGTCCATTAAGGGTTACAGAAATAAGTCCCGCAGATGGAGTTGAAATGCAGATCAGCTGTGATCTAATTGGATGGCATAACCATCTTGAGGGGCCGAATGGCCTATTCCTCTTCCAATGTTTCTATGTCGTTGGCCATGGGCAGTTAGTCGTAAGATACCAAAATGAGTTGAAGTGACTGGCGATGTTATATATTAGCTGTGTTCATTTATTAAAGCAGTGCTCAATCTAATACAGGGGGAATTTCGTGCGCAATAACACAGAACTTTGGTGGAACCTGATATTTCCTTTGTGACTGTATAGACCAAACAACTCACCAAATATGGATGTATGGTTTCACACTAATTGAATATTATCCATCACCTCATCCGACGTGAATCCTTCCAGATATCCTTTCTAAAGTTACTGGAGGTCCCTGGCATTTGTCTGAAAAGAACGCCGTTCAAGCGGCCTCCATACAGTGTCCTTTTCAATGTTGTGTCAATCCTCATCGAAATATCAGTGTGGGTTATTTGCAGGCACTAAGATGAAATGCCGACACTGAGTGGCATTTAAACCTCACAATTGCTCACGGTTAGAATCTATTTATTTTTTTTCCGTTCATGGGATGTGGGCGTCGCTGGCTTGTCCGCCATTTCTTGGCCATCCCTGAGAGCACTTAAGAGTCACATGTAGGCCAGACCAGGTAAGGACGACAGATTTCCTGCCCCGAATGACGTTAGAGACCAGATGGGTTTTTACGACAATCGACAATGGTCATCATTAGACTTTTAATTCCTGTTTTTTTTTAATTGAATTCAAATTTCACAAACTGCCCTGGTGGGATTCGAACCCGGGCCCCCAGAGCATGACTCTGGGTCTCTGGATTACTAGTCGAATACCACTACGCCACCACCACAGTGACTTGATCATTGGATATTGTTTCTTACTCTTTCACGGGAAATGGATATCATTGGCTAGGCCACAATTCTCATTGCCCATCTCTAATTGCCCTTGCTGAGTAGCCTTCTTGACCCGCTACAGTCCATGTGGTGTAAGTACACCCACAGTGCTGTTGGGGATTGAGTTCCAGGATTTTGGCCCAATGACAGTAAAGAAACGGCCGATATATTTCCAAGTCAGGATGGTGAGTGAGTTGGAGAGGAACCTGCAGTTGGTGGTGATCCCACGTGACTGCCGCCCTTGTCCTTCTAGATGGTCGAGATCAAGGCTTTTGAAGGTGTTGTCTAAGGTGCCTTGATGAGTTGCTGCAGTGCATCTTGTAGGTGGTACACACGGCTGCCACTGTGCGCTGGTGGTGGAGGGAGTGAGTGTTTAAGGTGGTGGATGGGGTGCCAATCAAGTGGGCTGCTTTGTCCTGTGATTTGTGACGAGTGGAGTGATAGAAGTCGGACATTGACGCTCACCATCAGATTCATATTTAGGATTATACAGGTTGAGCAGCCGTTATTCAAAATTCTGAAATACAAAAAGGTCCGAAATCTACACATTGGTTCCAGCACCAAAATCCTGTTCTGAGTCCTCAGTGCCGGCTGTTCCTGGCACTGTGTCCCGTTCCTGCGGCCGAGCACACGCGTGTGTGTATCCTTCCCAACGACGGCACAAGTTAGCTGCACCGAATGTGAACCTGGTACCTGACTCCCTGTCGGGAGGGAAGCTGTGTAACCCACGCCCCGTCAGAAACAGCAATTACCGGCGACTCCGAGTCTGAGGCTCTTTGCAATTTGACATTCCAAAATTGGAAAAATGACAGAATCCAAGACAGTCTCGGCCCCAAGCATTTCGAACAAGGGATACTCAACCCGCAGTCGGTTACAATCTCAAAAGTGAACTGTTAACATTCAAATAACATTGACCTTTTTTAATTAATTCAAACGACCTCGTCTCCTGAAGCAAACAAAATGATGAGAATTGGAGAACAGGCTGTAAAGGTTAAATGACCCATTTGTGATTCCGTGCTCCTATATTACATGTTCGTGGAGAGAAGGGAGCATTTGGGATGAATGATGTCACTGCATTGTATTTTAATCTCACTGTAGTTCAGTTCTCAACACCCTTGTCTCCAAACCCCAAGGCTTAGAGCTTTTTGTCAGCAGGGATCACTCGGCCGAGGCTGCACTTAGTCCCGTTTTCTGCTCTGAGGAACTCAGCTCACTGGAACCCCTCAGAGCAGAATGAGATCGGGAAGCCATTTAAAAGTAGCGTACGGATCTCTCAACCCCCCCCCCCCCCCCCCCCCCCCCCCCCCCCCCAGCCCCAACTCACCAATAAGGGGGGCCTCAGCCACCCTGCACCTGGGGGCTTCCTGGGAGACGCCCACAATTGCCATTCCATTTGTGGAGACCGGTACTGAACTGCGCTCGCCCAAGATCTCCAAGGTGACAAGGCGCAGGGTTTAAGACCCACTGCAGTTGGGCGTTGTTATACGTAGGTAGCCCCGTTGGCCCCCCACTCCCACCTTCACAATAATGGCTTGGGCGTGGGATGGGGACAGGGAACCCGCACTGGCAAAAGAAGTTGATATTTGTGCCTGGTTCTCCTCTGATTCCTGTTGCAGTGCGACCAAAAATTTAACCCCGACATTTAAAAATTCCCATCTCTTCCCATCTCTGTAACCTCAACCCTCCAAAGCATCTGACCCTCCCCCAATTCTGGCTTCATGGGCACCACACCCAATCATTGGTGACCTTAGCTTCAGCTACCTGGATCAAAGAGGGCAAAAAAAGAGCAAAAAAAACGAACATAAATGATCTTCAGGGAGGAGCGAGGCTGATAATTCTTCAGTTCCACGCACTTTGGCTGGTCTTTCAATGACCTGGCAGGGAAATGCTGATTTCACAGCATTGAACTACCCGCAGAAGGTCAAGATGCAGAGAGCTCCAATATTTCCTTAAATCAGGGACAAGACGAGCCGAAACACACAAGTTTTCTGCATGAGATTAACAACACCTAAAATCAGAGGAAGGGATTTGCATTTTGTATAACCTTTGCACGTGTTCAGCGCATCTTCAAGTGCTCCGCAGGCAATTCTTCAGTTTCCGAACGACATTTACCATTACTGCTCCGGGAATATTTAAGAAATGCAATCAATTCTACATAAGGGAGAAAGCTGCTTCAGGTGGTCCGCTGTAGTGTGTAATGGGAGGTAACTGATAAGCAGCAAATCAGCAATGGGGAGAAACCCAATGACTAGGGAGGATGTCTGCTGTCACAACGTCAGCACGGCAGGGCAGCTTGGTAGCATAGTGCTTGGCACAGTTGCTTCACAGCTCCAGGGGCCCAGGTTCGATTCCCGACTTGGGTCACTGTCTGTGCGGAGTCTGCACGTTCTCCCCGTGTCTGCGTGGGTTTCCTCCGGGCGCTCCGGTTTCCTCCCACAAGTCCTGAATGACATGCTTGTAAGGGCAATTTGGACATTCTGAATTCTCCCTCCGTGTACCCGAACAGGCGCCGGAGTGTGGCGACTAGGGGCTTTTCGCAGTAACTCCCACAGTCCAAAGATGTGCGGGTTAGGTGGATTGGCCATGCTAAATTGCCCCTTAGTGTCCAAAAAATGTTAACTGGGGTTACGGGTATAGGGTAGATCCAGGGGCTTCAGTAGGGTGCTATTTGTAAGGGCCGGTGCGGACTCGATGGGCCGAATGGCCTCCTTCTGCACTGTATGAGGACTTTTCCCCAAGACCAACAGATATTTTTTCTGTCTCCTCAATTTCACTAAACGACTACACAGAAAACCCGACAGCAACATGAAATCCTCTGCTGTCTGCCAAATTTAACTCGGCAGGGACTAAAGGGCTTGTTTTACATTGGGGAGTACAGCACAGAAGGATGCCATTTGGCCCATTGTTTGTGTGTGTGCTGAAATCTTTCCCTTTTTTAAATAATCTTTATTGTCACAAGTAGGCTTACATTAACACTGCAATGAAGTTACTGTGAAAATCCCCTAGTCGCCACATTCCGGCGCCTGTTCGGGTACAGAGGGAGAATTCAGAATGTCCAATTCACCTAACGAGCACGTCTTTCGGGACTTGTGGGAGGAAACCGGAGCACCCGGAGGAAACCCACGCAGACACGGGGAGAACATGCAGACTCCGCACAGACAGTGACCCAAGCGGGAATTGAACCCGGGACCCTGACGCTGTGACTCCTTCCCAACCTCTGTGACTTGCTCACAAACAATCTGAACTCCACTTGCCATGCATCCTGCATGCAACCTAACAACTCTTCTGCTCAAAATCACGTCCCAAATTTCTCAGCGCAGGTTCCGCCCTATCGCACCAGGCGGTCGTGGTAAGTTAAGTATGGGAGCCGTTGAAGGAACCTACAGCTTTTCAGGTTTTACTGAAGTTTTACTTTGAGTGGATTTTCTGTTTCGTTTTTGGATCAGGACATCAAGCAAATGTGTAGTTTGCCAGACGGGTAGTTAATATTTTTCCCAATATCGCAGAGAAACTAACTTTACTTCCAAGACATCAGACCCAACAGGAAGATCTTCAAAGAGTAGAGAGCTTACCAGGGCATCTCGCTGTAAGCTACAGAGGCCGGTGCCATTTGGCAGGCTAGTGTGGAATGAATGCTTGCAGTTGTTTTGAAACTAGCTCAGTGGCAGTACTTTGTGCTCCAACTGGGGCAGGGTGAAAGAATTGTTTGCTGGCACCTACAGCAGCAGCAGAAACAAGCTCTCTGGATAAAATGGCGATAATATGAAACCAATTAATTTATGGAAACCTTTTCACAACCACCGGACATCTCGAGCCAGTGAAGTGCCTTTTGAAGAGTAATCACTGGCTTTAAGGCAGGAAAATTGGCAGCCAATTTGCGCACAGGAAGATTCCACAATCTTCAGTGTAATAATGTCCAGATAATTTTGTGTTTTGTACCGAAGGATAAATATTGGTCAGAAGTGGTTAGCACTGCTGTCTCACAGGGGCCCAGGTTCCATTCTGACCTTGGGTGACTGTGTGGAGTTAGCACGTTCTCCCCGTGTCTGCGTGGGTTTCCTCCGGGTGCTCCGGTTTCCTCCCACAGTCCAAAGATGTGGAGGTTAGGTGGATTGGCCGTGATAAAAATCGCCCCTTAGTGTCCAACGGTTAAGTGGGGGGATGGTGAGGGAGTGGGTCTAGGTAGGGTGCTTTTCGGAGGGTCGGTGCAGACTCGATGGGCTGAATGGCCTCCTTCTGCACTGTAGGAATTCTATGACTCCCTCAGTCTTCTTCAGCCCTTCTTCAAAAATAGTGCAACAAACTAAGAGATTACTTCACGGGCTTTCCTCCGATGAGAGTGGGTCCCCTTCATCCTAATCTTGAACTCCTTCTCAATGCTTCCTGAACAAGGCAACAACTTAGGTAGCTGGTTGTTGGCTGTTGATTCCGAGGTGGTTCCTAACCCTGCACCAACTGCCCATTTCGCACTTCTTGACAGGAGTTTTGCTGATTGAGAGAGAGGTTGGGTGGGTGGATGTGATGTCTTCATCCTGAGGAGGACTTTTTTTAACAACAAATTCAGTCTTCTCTTTGAGACCAGGCTTCTGAACAGTTCCAAAGATAAAGATAGGCAGCAATCTCCCTCAGGCCCCCCGGCTATGAATATTGTAGATTCGAATCCAAAGCCCAAATCCCATGCCACAGCAGGTTGAGCGCACACGAGACACGTCGTCTGAGTTCTGTTAGATGATCCCTCACAACTGCGCATGTGGTTCATCAACTTGTCCTTAGCCATTGATAGAATGGGCTAGTTGATGAGGGATGTGTGCACAGGCATGGATTGGTATAGGACAATGGTGGTAGCCTTACCTTGGGTTATCTCACATACCAAAGGGAGTAGGAGCGGTCCATTCAGCCCCTTCAGTCTGCTCTGCAATTTAGATCTAATGGTAACCTCATGTCTGCACACCACCTACTCCAGACAACCTGTCACCCTCTTTCTGACCAAGAATCTATCTGCCTCGCCTTAACAATATTCACGGACTCTGCTTCCACCACCTTTTCAGGAACAGAGTTCCAAAGCCTTATGGCCCTTTGAGAGAAAGTATTTTGGGCGCGATTTACTCAAAAAAAATGGTCCCATGTTGGGTGGGTTAGCAGGGTCGATCCCGCAATCGGACGGGACTCTGTTACTTTCCAACGAGGCCACACTCAGTCTCATTTCCTTCCCAAAGGAGCTCCGTTTGCCATTGGAGGAAGAGATAAATGGCGCCCCGATCTCTCGAGCCCCCCCCCCACCCCTCCCCCCCCCCCCCCCCCCCCCCCCCCCCCCCCCCCCCCCCCCCCCCCCCCCCCCCCCCCCCCCCCCCCCCCCCCCCCCCCCCCCCCCCCCCCCCCCCCCCCCCACCCCCCCCCCCCACCCCTCCCACACCCCACTTCATATGGGCTGGGCAGCCCCTGGGCCCGATCCCCGGCACAGGCAAACTGCAACCTGGGCACTTTGGTACTGCCAGCCTGGAATCTTGCCAGTGCCCCTGCCATGCTGACAGTGCCAACTGAGCACCATGGCACTGCCAGGCTGGCACCTGGATGGCACCATCTATGGTTTCATAGAGAGTACTGCCGGTGTTAGGGACTGGGTGAGAGAGAAATATTGAAACCCCTGTTCCCTTCACGACTGTCCATAACCTGGGAGCTTTTGGAAAGGAAGATACTTGTGTTTCTTAACCCCTGTGCGTGTGGACGACTGACCAGCGGTAAGCTTTTTGTGGATTTAAATAAAGAGGATTATTTATTCACACATTCATCCTGATGAACCCGTGCTACAGCACTCACTCACCTACACACACTCACCCCCCCCCCACTACACACACACACACACACTCGCTCTCTCTTTCAAGAAATGTACAGTTAAAGAGAGTAGTGCACTTTTATAAATTATAAACAGATTGATAGTTTTGTATTTCATATGATTTGCCTGTTACTTGTAGTCTCGTCCCCAGGAGGTCAGTTTTGTTTTTGTTAAACGCCAAAGGGAACATGCTTGAAGACCTGACAATGTTATAGTCTCTAGTTCTTCACACCCTTTCTGCTACTCTTGTCTTTGCTGTGTCCTTTGCAGACAACGCTTAAAGATTAAATAGGGAGACCCACATGCCTGCCTTACCATGTGGCTCCTCACAATCCCTTTTCCAAATATGGTGTTGGCCTGAAGTTGCCTAACCACAACCTGGGCTATTGTTTGTGGACATTCAACCGGGCGGGTTGAGGCAATCACTGTCTAGGTTTCAGAATGACCCATTCAAGTCAGAAAATATATCAGGAGGTGGCTAGTGAGATGTCCTTAGGCCGGAATGTGTCCTTTTGAGACGATGGAGCAGCTTTGAATCCAAAGACTAAGTCAGGTGACTCGTGGTGGCCATCTTTTGCAGCTCTTTATTGTCCATTTTTATGAGACAAATCAGTCCCAGAAGATTTAACACTGAGTACAGTACATGTTTTAAGAGTTATGAATAGGACTTGCCTTTACCGGGTATGACAATGGAGAGTATAAAAGCCAGAGATCATGCTTCCATGCCACAGCGCACTCACTTCTTTCGGAGCTCTATACTGAATCTCCTAACTTCAATCCCATTAAATACTGTCGGTGTCCATGCTTTCGAAGCAGCCATAGCTCCAAGGGCAGCTCTCTCTCTTCTGGGTCAGAAGGTTGTGGATATAAGTTCCACTGCAGAGATGTAAGAACCAAGTCAAGGTTGACACTGCAGTATACTGAGAGAGATTTGCTGACTTGAATGGGTCATTCTGAAACCTAGACAGTGATTGCCTCAACCCGCCCGGTTGAATGTCCACAAACAATAGCCCAGGTTGTGGTTAGGCAACTTCAGGCCAACACCATATTTGGAAAAGGGATTGTGAGGAGCCACATGGTAAGGCAGGCATGTGGGTCTCCCTATTTAATCTTTAATCTCCTAAAATTACTTCTCTAATCCACTCAAAACTTCAATCCCATGAAATACTGTCGGTGTCCATGCTTTCGAAGCAGCCATAGCTCCAAGGGCAGCTCTCTCTCTTCTGGGTCAGAAGGTTGTGGATGTAAGTTCCACTGCAGAGATGTAAGAACCAAGTCAAGGTTGCCACTGCAGTATACTGAGAGAGTGCTGCTCTGCAGGAGCTGCTTTGTCTCTCAGGAGATGTTAAGCACTCAGATGGGCAAAAACACCCCACGGCACAATTTAAAGAGGAGCAAGGCAGTTCTCCCTGTTGTCCTTAGACCAATATTTATCCCTCGGTCAACCTCACAAAAAACAGGTTGTTGGGCCATTATCACACTGCTGTTGGTGGGAGCTTGCTGTGCTCAACTTGGCTGCTGTGTTCCCTCACATTGCAACAGCGATTGTGCTTCTGAAAAGTATTGTATTGGTTGTGAAGAGCTTTAGGATGTCTCGAGGTCCTGAAAGGTGCGATGGCAATGCAGGTTCTTTAACGAGGCAAAAAGCATCAGCATTCACTTTCTTGGCCTGCGAGCTACAGATGTGTCAGACAGGAGGAGACGGAGGTAGCAGTTTGTACAACAGCCTGCAGAGACGCCTTTGGCAGGTAACCCAGAGAACGGAAGATGCACGGATGGAAAATATTTTCAGCATTGCCAGCCAGTGAACACTCGACTAATTTTAAAAAATGAGTCTACTTCACGGTGACAAGTCTGTACAATTTCCTAACTTGGGCAAACTCTGCTGAAATGTTTGGAAAGGCAAAATGTTTCCCAGATTCTCCAAGTAGCATTTCACTAGAACAAGGGAGATGCTCGTCCTGACGATTTAAAGATGATTTCTCACTAATCAAATGGTTCCAGCAGTGTGCATTCGGGACATTTATGGACATTAGTCACAGGACTTTGTGTGATTTGGAAGGATTGTAATAAAGAAAAATAACATGGTGCAAAAGGCATTTCTCCATATTTCCAAAAATAACTTTTCAAGATGATTAAAAGCACATTGCGCTGAGACAGAGAGAGAGATGGGGAAAATATCTCCAGCTGTTTCATTTATCTTCAGTCTATAACCATACTACTATTGGGTTTTAATGATTTTTTTTATGAGAGGCAAACTCAATGATTCACAGCCAATACGATTGCACTCAATGCTTATCATTACTTGGGATTTCTGGTTTGGAATGGAGTGAAAACATCAACATGTCTAGACTAGTGGGGAGGGGGAAAAAAGCAGGTTTGGTCAATGTTTAATCTGAAACGATGTATTTTTGACAATTACTGACATAGACCGTCAAAACTGCAGCAATGGACAAAACATAACCTGGCCGCTTGTGCATCATTCCTTTGGTTACATAGTGTTCTCTCCGGCTTCCAGAATTCTCTTCTCGTGCATTTTCAGTTGGATCATAAGTCACAGGCAAAACCCTGGAACATTCATTCCATTAATTTAATCCTGTCGCCTTTATTTTGCTCCCAATTAAATGTTTTTGCTGCAGTCAAAGATTCTCCAAAGATTCATGGATTGACTGACAATTTACTCTGCTGTGCAATGCAGCCGCCACCGCTTAGGATGTCCAAGTTTAAAGTGCGCAGCCTCTATTGGGTATTGCACTTAGGCTAACTCAAGCACCTGCAGGCAGCCATGATCGCACTAACTGTATTAACACCTCCCAAACAGAGAGGGCAGCAAAGAGGGCAATATAACAAGATGCTCAGATCTTGCAATATTCAGCCAAGAAGTATGGAAATGTATATGGCATGGAAAAGTGCAAGGTAGCATGGAGGGCCATTCACAACGTTCTATACACACCAGCTCATCTCGCCACAGCAGCTGAGGGAGATTTATAAATATATCCTTGGGCATCGCTCCTTCCTTATTGTCTGTGAACGGAATGGCTTGCTCGGCCACTTCAGAGGGCAGTTACTGTGGGTCTGGAGTCACATGTAGACCAGAAGAGGTCACAACGGGAAATTTCCTTCCCTAAAGGGAATTAGTCAACCAGAAGGGTTTTTGTGACCTTCAATGATAGTTTCATTGTCGCCGTGACTGAATTCACCCTGCTTGACGAGGAGGGGAGGGCGGGGGGGGGGGGGGGGGGAGGGGGGCCTTCGGCCTGACCGGATGATTCTGCTATCAGGAAGGGCAGGGAATTTCCACCTGGCCCCAATAACAATCATCAAATCATCGGATAGTTCTAAAAACCCACCTGGTTCATGAATGCTCTTCAAGCGGCAGGGAGTCTGCGATCTTTACCCAGTCTTGGATGGATGCGACTCCAGATCCGCAGCAATGTACGGTAGGTAGTCGAGGGGCCTTTCACAGTAACTTCATTGCAGTGTTAATGTAAGCCTACTTGTGACAATAAAGATTATTATTATGTAACTGGTTAACTGCACTTAGAAATGGCCTCACACACTATGCAGAGCATCAAATCACTGCAGAAAACAACACTGTAGGGTCTGTCCACATCACTGTGGGGTCTGTCCACATCACTGTGGGGTCTGTCCACATCACTGTGGGGTCTGTCCACATCACTGTGGGGTCTGTCTACATCACTGAGCGGTCTGTCCACATCACTGTGGGGTCTGTCCACA
Source organism: Scyliorhinus canicula (assembly GCF_902713615.1). NCBI lineage: Eukaryota > Metazoa > Chordata > Chondrichthyes > Carcharhiniformes > Scyliorhinidae > Scyliorhinus > Scyliorhinus canicula. The sequence continues at coordinate 137,019,457 of NC_052161.1, forward strand.
TCACTGTGGGGTCTGTCCACATCACTGTGGGGTCTGTCCACATCACTGTGGGGTCTGTCCACATCACTGTGGGGTCTGTCCACATCACTGTGGGGTCTGTCTACATCACTGTGGGGTCTGTCTACATCACTGTGGGGTCTGTCCACATCACTGTGGGGTCTGTCCACATCACTGTGGGGTCTGTCTACATCACTGTGGGGTCTGTCTACATTACTGTGGGGTCTGTCTACATCACTGTGGGGTCTGTCCACATCACTGTGGGGTCTGTCCACATCACTGTGGGGTCTGTCCACATCACTGTGGGGTCTGTCCACATCACTGTGGGGTCTGTCCACATCACTGTGGGCTGTGCCGTTATCACTGTGGGGTCTGTCCACATCACTGTGGGGTCTGTCCACATCACTGTGCGGTCTGTCCACATCACTGTGGGGTCTGTCCACATCACTGTGGGGTCTGTCCACATCACTGTGGGGTCTGTCCACATCACTGTGGGGTCTGTCTACATTACTGTGGGGTCTGTCTACATCACTGTGGGGTCTATCTACATCACTGTGGGGTCTGTCCACATCACTGTGGGGTGTGCCGTTATCACTGTGGGGTCTGACCACATCACTGTGGGGTCTGTCCACATCACTGTGGGGTCTGTCCACATCACTGTGGGGTCTGTCCACATCACTGTGGGGTCTGTCCACATCACTGTGGGGTCTGTCCACATCACTGTGGGGTCTGTCCACATCACTGTGGGGTCTGTCCACATCACTGTGGGGTCTGTCCACATCACTGTGGGGTCTGTCCACATCACTGTGGGGTCTGTCCACATCACTGTGGGGTCTGTCCACATCACTGTGGGGTCTGTCTACATTACTGTGGGGTCTGTCCACATCACTGTGGGGTCTGTCTACATCACTGTGGGGTGTGCCGTTATCACTGTGGGGTCTGTCCACATCACTGTGGGGTCTGACCACATCACTGTGGGGTCTGTCTACATCACTGTGGGGTCTGTCCACATCACTGTGCGGTCTGTCCACATCACTGTGGGGTCTGTCCACATCACTGTGGGGTCTGTCTACATCACTGTGGTGTCTGTCTACATTACTGTGGGGTCTGTCTACATTACTGTGGGGTCTGTCCACATCACTGTGGGGTCTGTCCACATCACTGTGGGGTCTGTCCACATCACTGTGGGGTCTGTCCACATCACTGTGGGGTCTGTCTACATCACTGTGGGGTCTGTCCACATCACTGTGGGGTCTGTCTACATCACTGTGGGGTCTGTCCACATCACTGTGGGGTCTGTCCACATCACTGTGGGGTCTGTCCACATCACTGTGGGGTCTGCCCACATCACTGTGGGGTCTGTCACATCACTGTGGGGTCTGTCCACATCACTGTGGGGTCTGTCTACATCACTGTGGGGTCTGTCCACATCACTGTGGGGTCTGTCCACATCACTGTGGGGTCTATCTACATCACTGTGGGGTGTGCCGTTATCACTGTGGGGTGTGCCGTTATCACTGTGGGGTCTGTCCACATCACTGTGGGGTCTGTCCACATCACTGTGGGGTCTGTCCACATCACTGTGGGGTCTGTCCACATCATTGTGGGGTCTGTCCACATCATTGTGGGGTCTGTCCACATCACTGTGGGGTCTGTCCACATCACTGTGGGCTGTGCCGTTATCACTGTGGGGTCTGTCCACATCACTGTGGGGTCTGTCCACATCACTGTGGGGTCTGTCTACATCACTGTGGGGTCTGTCCACATCACTGTGGGGTCTGTCCACATCACTGTGGGGTCTGTCCACATCACTGTGGGGTCTGTCTACATTACTGTGGGGTCTGTCCACATTACTGTGGGGTCTGTCCACATCACTGTGGGCTGTGCCGTTATCACTGTGGGGTCTGTCTACATCACTGTGGGGTCTGTCCACATCACTGTGGGGTCTGTCCACATCACTGTGGGGTCTGTCCACATTACTGTGGGGTCTGTCCACATCACTGTGGGGTCTGTCCACATCACTGTGGGGTCTGTCCACATCACTGTGGGGTCTGTCCACATCACTGTGGGGTCTGTCTACATCACTGTGGGCTGTGCCGTTATCACTGTGGGGTCTGTCCACATCACTGTGGGTTGTGCCGTTATCACTGTGGGGTCTGTCCACATCACTGTGGGCTGTGCCGTTATCACTGTGGGCTGTGCCGTTATCACTGTGGGCTGTGCCGTTATCACTGTGGGGTCTGTCCACATCACTGTGGGGTCTGTCCACATTACTGTGGGGTCTGTCTACATCACTGTGGGGTCTGTCCACATCACTGTGGGGTCTGTCCACATCACTGTGGGGTCTGTCCACATCACTGCGGGGTCTGTCCACATCACTGCGGGGTCTGTCTACATTACTGTGGGGTCTGTCTACATCACTGTGGGGTCTGTCCACATCACTGTGGGGTGTGCCGTTATCACTGTGGGGTGTGCCGTTATCACTGTGGGCTGTGCCGTTATCACTGTGGGGTCTGTCCACATCACTGTGGGGTCTATCTACATCACTGTGGGGTGTGCCGTTATCACTGTGGGGTGTGCCGTTATCACTGTGGGGTCTGTCCACATCACTGTGGGGTCTGTCCACATCACTGTGGGGTCTGTCCACATCACTGTGGGGTCTGTCCACATCATTGTGGGGTCTGTCCACATCATTGTGGGGTCTGTCCACATCACTGTGGGGTCTGTCCACATCACTGTGGGCTGTGCCGTTATCACTGTGGGGTCTGTCCACATCACTGTGGGGTCTGTCCACATCACTGTGGGGTCTGTCTACATCACTGTGGGGTCTGTCCACATCACTGTGGGGTCTGTCCACATCACTGTGGGGTCTGTCCACATCACTGTGGGGTCTGTCTACATTACTGTGGGGTCTGTCCACATTACTGTGGGGTCTGTCCACATCACTGTGGGCTGTGCCGTTATCACTGTGGGGTCTGTCTACATCACTGTGGGGTCTGTCCACATCACTGTGGGGTCTGTCCACATCACTGTGGGGTCTGTCCACATTACTGTGGGGTCTGTCCACATCACTGTGGGGTCTGTCCACATCACTGTGGGGTCTGTCCACATCACTGTGGGGTCTGTCCACATCACTGTGGGGTCTGTCCACATCACTGTGGGGTCTGTCTACATCACTGTGGGCTGTGCCGTTATCACTGTGGGGTCTGTCCACATCACTGTGGGTTGTGCCGTTATCACTGTGGGGTCTGTCCACATCACTGTGGGCTGTGCCGTTATCACTGTGGGCTGTGCCGTTATCACTGTGGGCTGTGCCGTTATCACTGTGGGGTCTGTCCACATCACTGTGGGGTCTGTCCACATCACTGTGGGGTCTGTCCACATTACTGTGGGGTCTGTCTACATCACTGTGGGGTCTGTCCACATCACTGTGGGGTCTGTCCACATCACTGTGGGGTCTGTCCACATCACTGCGGGGTCTGTCCACATCACTGTGGGGTCTGTCTACATTACTGTGGGGTCTGTCTACATCACTGTGGGGTCTGTCCACATCACTGTGGGGTGTGCCGTTATCACTGTGGGGTGTGCCGTTATCACTGTGGGCTGTGCCGTTATCACTGTGGGGTCTGTCCACATCACTGTGGGGTCTGTCCACATCACTGTGGGGTCTGTCCACATCACTGTGGGGTCTGTCCACATCACTGTGGGGTCTGTCCACATCACTGTGGGGTGTGCCGTTATCTCATAGATTGCAGCAGTTTTAGGAAGCGGCTCACCAACTGCTCCACATCTCAAGGGCAATGAGGGATGGGCAGTAGATCTGGCTTTACCAGTGACATTCACACTCTATGAATGATTTTTTTTGAATAGGTGACCATTGGGATATGATATCCATTAACCATTTGCATTATAGCATCAACTTTAACGTTCGATGTTTCAGAGTCATTAAGACCTCCATTCATTTCAGCCCAGAATAAGCTATGCTTACTTAGTAACAAGCATCTCTACGGGCGGCACGATAGCACAGCGGTCAGCACCATTGCTTCACAGCGCCAGGAACCCGTGTTCAATTCCTGGCATTGGTCACTGTCTGTGCAGAATCTGCACGTTCTCCGTGTGCCTGCGTGGATTTGCTCCGGGTGCTCCGGTTTCCTCCCACAGACCAAAGATGTGGGGGTTAGGTGGATGGGCCATGCTAAAATTGCCCTTAATGTCCACAAAAGGTTAGGTGGGGTTACTGAGTTACGGGGACAGGATGGAGGTGTGGGCTTAGGTGGGGTGCTCTTTCCAAGAGTCGGTGCAGAATCGATGGGCCGAATGGTCTCCTTCTGCACTGTTAATCCTATGATCTCATTAAAGTGCATCACAAGCACAAATTTTGTGAATAACGCCTCAAAGAGGGTCACTGAATGTAATAAAAGAGCATTTTTGACCCAGACTTTATTTTAAAATTCTAGAGTCTTGAAGGGACTCTTCCATCAGTAAAAGCCTGCATGAGATTTCCCCTTATTCTGCCAGTGAGAGTATGCTGACAGTCCATCAACTGTAATAATCCACCCAGGCATCCTGTAAATAGCCACCTCTGGTAACTCTAAACTTTTCTTATATTTCTCTCAGTTGTGACATTTTCCGTAAGTGCTGAAAATAAGTTACAATTCAAACAAATCTATTTCTAAATGGAGAAAAGGTTTTAGCGAAAGCACTTTGAGCCCTTGAATGCAACAAATTAATCCACTAACTGAATCATTGAGGCAGTGTGATTTTTAAGTGATTTTCTCTGGCAGTCTGGAAAAGCGTAATGGATCTGATTTTTAGTTTGATTGATGTTACTGAGTTACTCCGGCCTTTGTATGTCTTGCTAGCAACTGGAAGCAATGGTGATGATGCAGGAAACGGCAGTACATACAGTGATACCTCTCTGCACAACTCAAAGCATCATTCCCAGCAGGAAATCATCCCCAAATGTTTGAATCTCTGTTTGAATCCTTTATTGAGAATCTAAATTTACAATGAGGAGGCTTCCGGCAGGATTCTCCATTTGAATCATAGAATTTACAGTGCAGAAGGAGGCCATTCGGCCCATTGGAAAGAGCACCCTACCCAAGGTCAACACTTCCCCCTATCCCAATAACCCAGTAACCCCAACCAACACTAAGGGCAATTTATCATGGCCAATCCACCTAACCTGCACATCTTTGGACTGTGGGAGGAAACCGGAGCACCCGGAGGAAACCCACGCAGACTCCGCACAGACAGTGACCCAAGCCGGGAATCGAACCTGGGACCCTGGAGCTGTGAAGCCATTGTGCTATCCACAATGCTACCATTTGGGAGACAGGGGGCCGGATTTTCCATTTCAGCGGCTAAGTGCCGGCACGAAAGGAGAATCCATGGGAGGTTCACGGCAGGAAAAACGTTGCGAATCCCTCACCGATTCCGGAACCGGTGAGAGGCTAGCACCGGCGGCACGTGAAACTCCCGTGTATCGTGCCGAAAACGGCCGGAGAATGGCCGGGTCCCGGGCCGCGCATGGCCGAACTGCGCCGTCGCGCTGTATAACATGTTGTCAGCCGTGCTGGAACCCTAACCCTCCAACTGCGACCCCACAGCCCACCCCTCTGGCCACCCCCACCAGACCTCCAGCTCTAGCAGAAGCCCCCTCGGCCAGCGGCACAGATCCTGGTCAAATGTGGCGGCACGTAGTCCGCGCCGTCGGGAACTCGGCCCATCTGCCCACCCCAGTCCAGCCCCCACTACAGTCACAGGGGACAACACCCCCCCCCCCCTCCTCCCACGAGCAGCAAGGGCTCACTCCTACCCCCTCTCCCTCCCACCCCCTGTCCATCCCACCACTATCAGCAGCAGGGGCTCCCCTCCCGCAAGAAACATAACACAAACCCCACCCCCAGGGGGTCTTCCCTGCCACTGCCCCCTGGCATGGGGTGGCACAGCCAGGTTGGCACTGCCATGGCGTGTCCCCTGTCCCTCTCCCCGGGGGGGGGGGGGGGGGGGGGGCTATACATGCCTTTGTGCTACTGGGGTGAGCGGGGGAGGGGGGGGGTGGTGATCCCCACAACTGATTCCCGTTTTTCCAAACTTGTAAAGCCCACCGATGTGGCAGTCTGAATGTTCAATGAAGGGGTGGGGGGGGGGGGGGCGTGATCTGATGGCGGTTGGGTTCGGTAATGAGATCTAAATGTATGTAAATCGATTGCAATGGTTCTCTCGCCCTTCGTGATTGTGAACCTAATGACATCACCAGCAAGGGACGTGAAAAATCAGGAACGAGATCTCGCCGGTGAGAATCCTGTTTCCCAATTCTGGCGAGAATTTGCCCGCACACCGCCGTTCTCACTGTCGACGGACTCAGGCGCCAAGGTTAAACGTTATGGCTGAACAAACAGAAGAGAAGCAAGGAAGCCCTTTCATTTGTACAGTCCTTAATATTGAAACCTAGAAAGTGGATCACACCGCACCCACTGTATATGTGTAAGCTGGGTGCTTGAGGTAGCGCTGTCTTCGATTTCGGTTAGGGCCCCTCCTCAGGCATGTCTGAAGCTGACTTCAGGTCCCCATGCATTTGCGATCGCCAGCTTAATGCCTGTTTTAAGCTCACTTTGCAAAATTAGGCTTGTGGTTTGCAAAATCCAACCCTCATTTCCGTGTCTTGTGCAGCCTAGAAAATACGGCCCAAAAATTCGGGGGCGGCACGGTGGCGCAGTGGTTAGCACTGCTGCCTCATGGCGCCAAGGACCCGGGTTCGATCCTGGCTCCGGGTCACTGTCTGCGTGGAGTTTGCACATTCTCCCCGTGCCGGTGTGGGTTTCACCCCCACAACTAAAAAGTTGTGCAGGGTAGGTGGATTGGCCCCGATAAATTGGGGGAAAAAATGAATTGAGTACTTTAAATTTATTGTTTAAAAACTTGGAATTCTGTGTTTGGGTGTTTGGTAGGAAGGCTGTGTGCAAAAGATGACTTTGAGTCGTCTCAACTCAGTTAATAAACGGTTGTGCCTGCAAAACTACATCAATTCTGCACTAATTAGCTGTGAATTAAGAGCCCTGCTGAAAGAAACCAAAGGACATTTGATGTGGGAATAGAAACTGTCAGATTAGCGTCGGAAAGGATGCCTTTATGAGGGTAATGTTAAAGCACGCAGCAAATGGAATTTTATTCCACAATTAGCTGTGCTGCAACTGATTTGGAGTCCTTAACTCTAAAAGCGGATGTGTGCCGTGAGAAGGTGTCCCATTTCCTGGGATATTACCCCTTACCTTAATAAGCAGCAACTATAGAAATAATCTTCTGATGCGAATTTGGGTGAAATTTACATTGGCTTCTAGCAGACAGCCATCTACAACATTCCCTAGCAATCCCATTGGAACTGCAGATTCTGGAATATAAAAAGCCCATGCAAAACAAGTAATGTAAACAGGTGAGATTCGGGAAGGACACAGAACAGTGCCAATTCCCCTCTCTAAGTCCCGCTTTGCCTTATTCTGAAAATTAAAGTTTCAAGCCATTAAACAATTGCCCTCCCAACATTCACCACAGAAACTTTAAGATTTTGGGTGACGTCCCCAAAAAACACATCAAAGACGGAGAAAGTTCAACGCAAGTCTCAGTAAGGGAAGAATTTGCCAGAAGTGTTAATTGTATCAATTGAGGTTAAGTACTTACAGGCGGAGGACACTGATTGAATGCTTACCTGTCCGCTGGCACGTTTCAGGTCTTTCTGACCGATGGGTTCCACTGGGCTGAGGCACATCATCACCCCCGGCAATTATATTTTGGTTGATATTTTGAATCTGCTGCCCTGCCTGGCTGCCCCACCCTGTTGCCCAGCCCTGCTTCTCTGCCCACTGCCCTGCCCCACTGCCCTGCCCCACTGCCCTGCCCCACTGCTCTGCCCCATTGCCTCACCCCATTCTGCTCACCACTCTGCTCACTGCTCCGCTCACCACAGCGCTCACCACTCTGCTCACTGCTCCGCTCACCACAGCGCTCACCGCTCTGCTCACTGTTCTATTCACAACAGCGCTCACCGCTCTGCGCACTGTTCTGCTCACCACAGCGCTCACCATTCTGCTCACCACAGCGCTCAGCATTCCGTTCACCACAGCATTCACCATTCTGCTCACTGTTCTGCTCACCACAGAGCTCACCATTCCGTTCACCACAGCATTCACCATTCTGCTCACTGTTCTGCTCACCACAGCGCTCACCATTCCGCTCACCACAGCGCTCAGCATTCCGCTCACCACAGCGCTCACTGCCCTGCTCATCGCTCCCCTCACCACGGTGCTCACCATTCTGCTCACCACTCCACTCACTGCTCCACTCCCGTCATCGCACCCCTCCCACTAATTGCTCACCACTCCGCACCGCTCACCACTCCGCACTTCTCTGCTCACCACTCACTCTGCTCACCATTCTGCTCGGACCCCCTTGCTTTTATACTATTCCCAAGTTCCCAGTGATGACTCCACTGCCCTATACCTGATGATTCAAACCTATTCAAAAATAGATGCTTACAAGTGATTGATAGTTACCTGCCACTGCAGGCAAGTGCTGTTAACTAGAATTTTGAAAGTTCTAAGTTTAATTCAAGCTGCGAAACAAAGTTTCAGTTTCTACAGATTCCATTTCCCAGAACTGGCTCCAAATTCCCAATTAAACCACTCTGTTCAAACACCACTCTGTTCCAGAACCATTCTGTTCAAACACCACTCTGTTCCAGAACCATTCTGTTCAAACACCAGTCTGTTCCAGAACCATTCTGTTCAAACACCACTGTGTTCCAGAACCATTCTGTTCAAACACCACTCTGTTCCAGAACCACTCTGTTCAAACGCCACTCCGTTCCAGAACCACTCTGTTCAAACACCACTCTGTTCCAGAACCACTCTGTTCAAATGCCACTCTGTTCCAGAACCACTCTGTTCAAACGCCACTCCGTTCCAGAACCACTCTGTTCAAACACCACTCTGTTCCAGAACCACTCTGTTCAAATGTCACTCTGTTCCAGAACCACTCTGTTCAAACACCACTCTGTTCCAGAACCATTCTTTTCAAACGCCACTCTGTTCCAGAACCATTCTGTTCAAACGTCACTCCATTCCAGAATCATTCTGTTCAAACGCCACTTCGTTCCAGAACCACTCTGTTCAAGTGCCACTCCGTTCCAGAAACACACTGTTCCAGTGCCACTCTATTCCAGAACCACTCTGTTCACATGGCACTTCTTTCCAGAACCATTCTATTCAAACATCACTCCATTCCAGAAGCATTCTGTTCAAACGCCACTCCATTATAGAACCACCCTGTTCACATGTCACTCTGCAGACCCGCTCTGATCAAACACCACTCCATTCCAGAACCACTCTGTTCACACGTCACTCCATTCCAGAACCACTTTGCTCAAACGTCACTCTGTTCCGGGAACCACTCTGTTCACACACCACTCCATTCCAGAACCACTCTGTTCACACGTCACTCTGTTCCGAGAACCACTCTGTTCACATGTTACTCCGTTCCAGAACCACTCTGTTCAAATACCACTCCGTTCCAGAACCATTCTGTTCAGGACAGCTCTGCCCCTGGAGTTGCACGTTAGCCAGACTGGGTAAGGATGGCAGATTTCCCTTCCTCAGGGGGCATTAGTGTGCTAGATGGTTTTTTTAAGCAATTGCTTCTAGATATCCAGATTTATTAAATGAATTAAAATTCCATCAGCTTCTGTGGCGGGATTCGAATCCACATCCCCAGCCCATTAGACTGGATCACTCCATTCGGTGAAATTACCACTGTGCCACCATCCTCCCTTTTGCACACCTCATACGTTAAAGGTGCAGCAGATATCAGGACAGCACATCTTAGCTTCAAAAGGTGCGATCTGATGTATCGTAGCTGCTAATTCAGTTCCAGAATTGACCCTGTAAGAGCTGCCAAAGAAACAGCCTGATTTCTGCTTCTCAAAGTACCACTCATAGAAACAGAAAATAGAAGCAGGAGGATGCCATTCGGCCCTTCAAGCCTGCTCTGCCATTCAGCACGGTAGCACGGTGGTTAGCATAAATGCTTCACAGCTCCAGGGTCCCAGGTTTGGTTCCCGGCTGGGTCACTGTCTGTGTGGAGTTTGCACTTCCTCCCCCTGTGTGCGTGGGTTTCCTCCGGGTGCTCCGGTTTCCTCCCACAGTCCAAAGATGTGCGGGTTAGGTGGATTGGCCATGCTAAATTGCCCGTAGTGTCCTAAAAAGTAAGGTTAAGGGGGGGGGGGGGGGGGGGGGGGTGGGGTTGTTGGGTTACGGGTATAGGGTGGATACGTGGGTTTGAGTAGGGTGATCATTGCTCGGCACAATATCGAGGGCCGAAGGGCCTGTTCTGTGCTGTAATGTTCTATGTTCTATGTTCATCATGGTCATGGCTGATCATCAAGTTCAATACCCTGACCTCCCCCTTCCCATTTAGCCCCAAGAGCTGTATCGAATTCCTTCTTGAATTACACAACATTTTGGCCTCAACTACTTTCTGTGGGAGTGAATTCCACAGATTCACCACTCTCTGGGTGAAGAAATTTCTCCTCACCTCAGTCCTAAAAGGTTAACCCCTTATCCTCAAACTATGACCCCTAATTCTGGACTCCCCCACCATCGGGAACATTCTTTCTGAATCTACTCTGTCTAATCCTGTTAGAATTTTGTAAGTTTCTGTGAGATCCCTTCTCACTCTCCTAAACTCCAATGAATATAATCCTAACTGACTCAGTCTCTCCTCATATGACAGTCCTGCCATCCCAGGAATCAGCCTGGTAAATCTTCGCTGCACTCCCTCCATAGCAACAACATCCTTCCTCAGATAAGGACACCAAAACTGCACACAATGCCCTTTACAATTGCAGTAAAACATCTCTACTCCTATACCCAAATCCTCTCGCTATGAAGGCCGACATACCATTTACCTTCTTTACTGCCGGCTGTACCTGCACGCTTACTTTCAGCGACTGATGCACGAGGACACCAAGGTCCCGCTGAGTATCCACCTTACAGGTGGATGTCATTAATCGAATGCTTACACCCATTCAAATAATAATCTGCCTTCCTACTTTTGTTACCAAAGTGGATAACCTTATATTTATCCACATTATACTGCATCTGCCATCCGCTTGCCCACTCACTCAGCCTGTCCAAATCACACTGAAGCACCTCTGCGTCCTCCTCACAGCTCACCCTCCCACCCAACTTTGTATCATCTGCATATTTGGAGATAATACATTTGGTTCCCTCGTCCAAATCATTAATATATAATCTGAACAGTTGGGGTCCCTGCGGCACCCCACTAGTCACTGCCTGCCAATCAGAAAAAGATCCAAAATCCCAGTACAGTATATACTTAGTAATTGAATAATCATACATCTACGGAATGAACTTAAAAACACTACATTTTGTGTAACAGCCAGGTTACTGGGTAGACATCGAGGTTGAAGAGGGCGTCACATTATTCAGATGCTACAGAGAGAAGTATTGCAAGAACAACTCCAGGCATTTCAATCGTCAGAATATGGGGCTCGACGTGATGACGTGTCAGAATCCTAGTTCTCGGCCCATCTCGGTCTCAGCCAGGTTACCAGGAAGGCGAGAGGAAAAAGAAGGAGGGAGAGGAAGAGATGTTTGCAAAGTGGGATGGCAGACATTTTTACTAGTAGGATGCGCGATCAATACTGCTGAGGTTTCCAACAAAGGTGAACACAGGCTGCACCGGCACTGCTGATTACAGAGTGAGCCTTGCGTATTCTAAAACTTTGTGTCCATCCCAAGAGATTCTCCATTTCTTGTCAAATCTGTTTGCTTTGGAAGCCACTTTCGAAAAGGCTATTGACTTGGACCATGAGCACAGGGCGAGAGGACACAGTGAGATGAAAACAGGACAAGTCTCAAGAGGGGATTGAGGTTAGAACAAAGATTTTCCTAGAGTAATGGATACATGGAACAGATTCCAACAAAAGCAGCTGACATTGTGTAAATTAACTCCTTCAGAAAAACTGGAAACATCTGGCAGGGAATAGGATTGACAGATGCGGGCTGAAGTGTTACAAGTTGACCTTGCTCCCGCTATTCCATCCCAATCCACAATGTTGAAGTCCGCTTTACTAGGCACGTTCTCACTCCCCTTGAGCCAAAACTTTGTCTTAGCCGCTGCTGCCTTCCCTCAAAAGGTGTTCCACGGGTTGAATGGATTGTGAAGCTCATTCTACTGAGGACGGTCATGCAGGGCGGAGCTAACCTTGAACAGCAAGAACCTGACAAATTTTGCCCTCAAGCGGGAAAACCAACAAGAGCACGTTTAAATCCAACAAGACCAAGTTTAAATCCAAGCTGATTAAACACAGTGCAAGGAACCTCAACCACTCTTAGAAACAGTTTGGAGAGAGTTGAACCTTCAGTTATATTCATTATCAGCAGTCGGGAGGGGGGAGGAGCAGCCGAGGCAGGGAGCTGTGGGTCAGTGTGTACCTGGCAGGCACGGGGGCTGGGATGCTGGGGGGGGGGGATCTTATTTTGTTGACTAACATTCCTAACATGCACTGTGGATTTGGAACACTGTCGGTGTGGCCTTATTGCCCTTTGAGACCCTCCCCACTTTCAGTTGGTTTTGCGGCTCCAATGGGCTTTGAGATCAGTCTGCGTGCAGCACCCAGACTTGGCTGACCATGGTATTACTGGTCTCTTGGTGCTTCAGAACACAGCTTCCATGCGGGAGATCTGAGTGAGCAAATAACTACTCACCAACCTCCCTCATACCCATGGCTCTCCTCATACCCACGACTCTCCCTCATACCCACGGCTGTCCCTCATACCCACGGCTGTCCCTCATACCCATGGCTGTCCCTCATACCCATGGCTGTCCCTCATACCCACGGCTGTCCCTCATACCCATGGCTGTCCCTAATACCCACGGCTGTCCCTCATACCCACGGCTGTCCCTCATACCCATGGCTGTCCCTCATACCCATGGCTGTCCCTCATACCCATGGCTGTCCCTCATACCCATGGCTGTCCCTCATACCCATGGCTGTCCCTCATACCCACGCCTCTCCCTCATACCCACGGCTCTCCCTCATACCCACGCCTCTCCCTAATACCCATGACTGTCCTTCATACCCACGGCTGTCCCTCATGCCCATGGCTGTCCCTCATACCCACGTCTCTCCCTCATACCCCTGGCTGTCCCTCAGACCCACGGCTGTCCCTCATACCCATGGCTCTCCCTCATACCCACGGCTGTCCCTCATACCCACGCCTCTCCCTCATACCCACAGCTCTCCCTCATACCCACGCCTCTCCCTCATACCCACGGCTCTCCCTCACACCCACGGCTGTCCCTCATACCCACAGCTCTCCCTCATACCCACGCCTCTCCCTCATACCCACGCCTCTCCCTCATACCCACGGCTGTCCCTCATACCCATGGCTGTCCCTCACACCCACGGCTGTCCCTCATACCCACGTCTCTCCCTCACACCCACGGCTGTCCCTCATACCCACGGCTGTCCCTCATACCCACATCTCTCCCTCATACCCACGTCTCTCCCTCATACCCACGGCTGTCCCTCATACCCACGGCTCTCCCTCATACCCACGGCTGTCCCTCATACCCACGGCTGTCCCTCATGCCCATGGCTCTTGTGGCACATGTAATGATCTGAAAGATCCAGGCTGGATTTGGTGATTGCGGGGAATGGATTGGGATGATTGTGGCTTTACTTGTGATCAGTGCACATTCATCGCCAGGGAAAAGCTAGTGACCCTCTCTCCACTGCCACTCTTTTTTAAAATTTGATTTGATTTATTATTGTCACATGTATTAGTATACAGTGAAAAGTATTGTTTCTTGCATGCTGTACAAACAATGCATACCGTACATAGAGAAGGAAGGAGAGACCACAGAATATAATGTTACAGTTATAGCTAAGGTGCAGAGAAAAGATCAACTTAATATGGGGTAGGTCCATTCAAAAGTCTGATGGCAGTAGGGAAGAAGCTGTTCTTGAGTCGGTTGGTCCGTGACCTCAAACTTTGGTATCTTTGTCGGTGTGTGGGGTCTTTAATTATGCTGGCTGCCTTTCTGAGGCAGCGGGAATTATAGACAGAGTCAATGGATGGGAGGCTGGTTTGTGTGATGGACTGGGCTACATTCACAACCTTTTGTAGTTTCCTGCGGTCTTGGGCAGAGCAGGATCCAGACCAAGCTGTGATACAACCAGAAGGAATGCTTTCTATGGTGCATCTGTAGAAGTTGGTGAGAGTCGTAGCTGACATGCCTTTGTGACCCTTGTCCTTGGGTCTCAGGCAGACGCCCACGAAGCAGCTGGAAGTTTTGGGAACAGGGAATCAAACCCTGGTCCCTTCCCAGTGACACTCTTAGACAAGCACCGTGGACCTTACCCTCAAATGCAACGTTGAAAAGAAAAAAACCCTGAGTGAAACTTTTGCAAAGATTGCATGGATTAGAATTGGGGGTGGGGAGAAATTCTTGCAAATTATTTGATCCCTTAAGGCACATGTAAAATGCAGCAGAATTTAACTTTCCTCCAACATAATCCCTAATCCCCATAATCCTGTGACAATTTACAGCTCATGACGGAGTTTGAGTGAACGGTAGATCAAGAAAGTCTCTGGGTGAGTTTTTCTCAGGGCTTGTCTCACATAGTTCACACCACTTTCTGATGGTGGCTGTGACTGTCCTGTCTTCCGCAATCAACTTTAAACCCACTACTACGTATAAGATTCACGCTCCTGATTGACTTTAATAGGGAAAGTGTACTTGTGCCTTGCTGCTTAGGTAACTGAGGCAACAGTAACTTGATGTCGGGAACTCCAGATCCTCTTTATTATTCTGTTCTTCAAACTGCGGGGAGGCAATTTTAAACAGCTTATCTGGAAATGAGTGAGACGATAAGCGGATGTTATATCAGAGATTGTGTCTGGCTGTGGTGTTATAATGAAGCCACTATATATTCCAAACAAAACACGAGCCAAACTTCTGCTATTCCAAATAACTGCACATCTGATCAATGGCCAGAGCTGCACAAAGAAATAAGACAGATTTGTTCCTTCATCTGATATTATAGCGGCCTCCCCTATAACGAGATAAACTGCAGAGGATCCACTGCCATCAAAAGAATTAAATAACAGGAGCTGTGAACAATAGGCAGTCAATGCTCTGTGCCCAGCCAACATTGATTTCTGCTCTAGTGTGTTTGATGGGTTTAACCTTCACTTCTCTAGTCCAGGCCTCTTGAACATCTGATATGTGTCAATAACAAATCATTGCTCCACCACTGATTACTCAGGCCACAAGCTCTGGAATTGTCACCCAAACCTTCTCCACCTCTCTTTTCTTCTTTAAGATGGTCCTTATTCCCTACCTCTTTGACTAAGCATTTGGTCAGTCGGTGTGTTGGCCATGGCAACGCCTCAAACTCAACTTTTTACAAAATACATTAATGATCTGGAAGAAGGAACTGAAGGCACTGTTGCTAAGTTTACAGATGAATATAAAGATCTGGAGAGGGACAGGTAGTATTGAGGAAGCAGGGGGGCTGCAGAAGGATTTAGACAGGCTAGGAGAGTGGGCAATGAAGTGGCAGATGGAGCACAATGTGGAAAAGTGTGAGGTTATGCACTTTGGAAGGAGGAATGGAGGCATAGACTGTTTTCTAAATGGAGAAATGTTTTCGAAATCAGAAGCACAAAGGAACTTGGGAGTCCTAGTTCACGATTCTCATTTGGTTAATGTGCAGGTTCAGTTGGCAGTTAGGAAGGCAAATGCAATGTTAGCATTCATGTCGAGAGGGCTAGAATACAAGACCAGGGATGTACTTCTGAGGCTGTATAAGGCTCTGGTCAGACCCCATTTGGAGTATTGTGAGCGGTTTTGGGCTCCGTATCTAAGGAAGGATGTGCTGGCCTTGGAAAGGGTCCAGAGGAGGTTCACAAGAATGATCCCTGGAATGAAGAACTTGTCGTATGAGCAATGGTTGAGGACTCTGTCTATACTCGTTGGAGTTTAGAAGGATGAGGGGGGACCTTATTGAAACTCACAGGATACTGCAAGACCTGGATAATGTGGACGTGGAGAGGATGTTTCCACTTGTAGGAAAAACTAGAACCAGAGGACACCATCTCAGACTAAAGGGACGATCCTTTAAAAGAGAGGTGAGGAGGAATTTCTTCAGCCCGATGGTGGGGAATCTGTGGAATTCTTTGCCGCAGAAGGCTGTGGAGGCTAAATCACTGAGTGTCTTTAAGCAGAGATCGTTTCTTGATTAATAAGGGGATCAGGGGTTATGGGAAGAAGGCAGTAGAATGGGACTGATAAAAATATCAGCCATGATTGAATGGTGGAGCAGACTCGATGGGCCGAGTGGCCTAATTCTGCTTCTATGTCTTATGGTCTTATGGTCTAATCAGAGACTACTTGCCAACTAATTGGGGGCAGCACGGTAACATAGTGGTTAGCACTGTGGCTTCACAGCACCAGGGTCCCAGGTTCGATTCCCCGCTGGGTCAATGTCTGTGCGGAGTCTGCATGTTCTCCCCGTGTCTGCATGGCTTTCCTCCAGGTGCTCCGGTTTCCTCCCGTAGTCCAACTAATAATAATAATAATAATCTCTTATTGTCACACGTAGGCTTCAATGAAGTTACTGTGTGAAAAGCCCCTAGTCGCCACATTCCGGCGCCTGTTCGGGAGGCCGGTACGGGAATTGAACCCGCGCTGCTCACCTTGTTCTGCATTACAAGCCAGCTGTTTAGCCCACTGTGCTAAACCAGCCCCAAATATGTGCAAGTTAGGTGGATTGCTAAATTGCCCTTAGTGTGCAAAAAAAGTTAGGAGGGGTTATTGGGTTATGGGGATAGGGTGGAAGTGAGGGCTTAAGTGGGTTGGTGCAGACTCGATGGGCCGAATGGCCTCCTTCTGAGCTGTATGTTCTATGTTCTAATCAACACTTTCTTCTCAGGCAGTATGAATTGCTGGTTCCTTCTTAAATCGGCATTCTTGCAAAGTGCCCATACGAGTGCGTGGTGAAAAGCTTTGATAGGTCTCTCCTTTCAACAATAAACATAAGCTCGTATCAATTTAAGTGAAGTGTGTTGAACTGCGTTTGTTGCTATTTCGCACGAGTAGTCATTGGGCGGAAATTACTACGGGCAATGCCTGGCGGCTGGAGAGCTGGTGAAAGCCCGGCTTTGCCGCACCCGGGTACATTCAACAGTATTGCATGCCAGTGGGCATCACCTGCCCTCTCTCTGCATCTTCTCAGCGGATGAAGCAGCACCTGCCTCCAAAATCACCTTGGGCAAGAACATTAAACTCCGCCCTGTACAGCCTTCGCTCTAATTTTCTGAATCTCCAGTTAAGAGCTGCATGGGTTGTTGGAGCGATAATATTGTGCATCACTGAGACGACAGAAGCGTGTCGACATTTGTGATCTTGCAAACAGAGATTTACCGATCAGAGTTGCAGTCAATGGGAGGGGCAGGAATTGACACCTTCCACGTACACTGGCCTGGAAAGTCAAAGCACATCTGACTGTCTCTGATTCACACCAGCCCTGGCTGGAGCGTTTTCTACGCCAAACCCTGAGAGCAGCTTCGCGAGAGCATAAACCTGTGTGACAAACGGGACTGAAACAGAGAAAGAACAGATGTTACATGTAATCAAACGTAATGACCATCATAAATTCTCAATTGAAATGCCTGCTAGATAGACAATAAAAGCAATAAATGCGGAGGCTGGAAATGCCCCAGCCTCCCCCCAGAACCCACAAGGTCCAATTGCACACAGAAAAAATGCGAGCAAGGCACTCCGGCAGTGCCACAATGTCCATGTAGCACCAGCAATGCCAGTGCACCACTCTGCCCAAAACGCATGCAGCCAGGGGGCCTCCGATCCCCCGGGGAGACCCAACTAGTGTCATTCCATCTGGTTCCCATGTGTGGACACCAGGGCTGACCCAGCACTGGCCCAAGATCTCCGAGGCAAAGGGGATAAATCCCAAAGCCTCAGGTACCGAACAAATCTGCACATTAGAATAGACTAGCTGTCTCGCTCTAACATGCAGATTTGCCAGGAGGTGATCCCATCCATTGAGCCTGACGAGGCATAGCGAGCCGTGGAGATCCCGGGAACGGGGTCTCCCAGCTTTTATCAGCCATTCTGCATCGCGGTGAGCTGATTGTCAGGCGTAACATGGCCATTGGATCATAACCATTATCTCAAAGCAAATTACAGCGGACTCGAAACATTAGCTCTTTCCTCTCCCTACAGATGCTGCCAGACCTGCTGAGATTTTCCAGCATTTTCTCTTTCATAACCATTAACTAAATGGAGAGACACATCAGTACATTGACACAGGTACATTGACAAATAGTGATTGGTTACAGTATGGAATCGGGCCAAACAAGAGCAGCGTAGGGCGTCGTGAATAATGTTCCTACAGCGAACAGAGACATTGGGGCAAAATCAGGATCGCTGATCTGAACGCGATGTTCGGACCCCGACTGGCGCCGTAAATGAGGTCCACGATGCACGCTAGCGGGGAGGATGTAAATAAATCTATTCAGTGGGACTAATGCCTAAGGCTCTGGCCTCCCACGATGCTCCAGTCTACGTGGCCGGGAATCACGTGGACGTGGACCGCTGTGGTCTCAACAATCGTGAACCTGGCATGGTGGACCGCCCAGTGTATGTGAGGTCCACCACATCAGGGCTAGGGCCAGGCTGCTG
Organism: Scyliorhinus canicula; assembly: GCF_902713615.1. Classification (NCBI taxonomy): domain Eukaryota; kingdom Metazoa; phylum Chordata; class Chondrichthyes; order Carcharhiniformes; family Scyliorhinidae; genus Scyliorhinus; species Scyliorhinus canicula. The sequence goes on from NC_052161.1 coordinate 137,038,243, forward strand.
GAGACCATCCGAGGGCCACAACCCCAACAATGCGCCCCCCCCCCCCCCCCACGCAGGAATCCCTGTAATATGGAGACTCCCCTCTCCCCCCAGGGGACCCTGAAACAGGGAGCCCTGTAATAGGTGGACCTCCCCCCCAGGGAGCCCTGTAATAGGGGGGCCTCCAGGGAGCCTGTAATAGGGGGAACTCCCCCAGGGAGCCCTGTAATAGGGGGACACATACAGGGACCCCTGTCATACTGAGACCCCGCAGTGATCCCTGTAATAGGGGGACATCCACAGGGACAAGTGTTACAGCAATGATACCCCCCACTGTCCCTGTCTGGACTGCCCTGGAGCTTCCAGGCAGCGTTCCTTTTCTGGAGGGGGGGACTCGGTGTGTGTGGAGGGGGAGATCTGTGTGTGGGGGGAGTCTGTGGAGGCAGTTCCTTTAAGCAGGATGTCCCATAATCTCCCAAACGGAGAATCCTGCCTGAGGAGTTTGTCTTCTGAAGAGAGATTGAGCAGTTTAGGTTTATACTCTCTCGAGTTTAGAACAATGAGAGGAGATCTCATGAGGTATATAAGATTATAAAAGGCATTGGCAAAGTAGACCTCGAGCAGTCGCTTCCTCTTGTGGGGCAACCTAGAAGGAGAGGTCATAGTTTTAAGATAAGGAGTAGCAGATTTAAACCAGAGATGTGGAGAAATTACTTCTCTCAAAGAGTTGTGACTCTGTGGGACAGACAGATTTTTAATCGGTAATGTCTTGAAGGGCTGTCGAGAGAGGGAAGGAAAATGGGGTTGAGGCCGAGATGAGATTGGCCACGATGGTATTGAATGGCGGAGCAGGCTCGAGGGGCTGAATGGCCCACTCCTGCTCCTAGTTCTCATGTTCTTTGTACATCCTCAAAATTGTCAATGTGTTGAGATTTGCTCTCAAAATCTCTCTGCCCTCCTCCTTTGAAAAACGGTCCCGAAACTCGTCTTGTCGATCTGACCTTCAGTCAACTCTTTCCCTTGCTTCACCTTCTATTTGCCTTTCTTTGGTTTGGTAAAGTGCCACACTCATTTTGTCCATTACGAGAGCTCTGCCCAACCAAATTTGGTGTCAGTGCTTCGCTTGGCTGGGGAATCTCAAACACGGGAGCACAGTTCAGAATAAGGTGCCAGTCATTTAGGGCTGAGTTGAAGAGAAAATTCTTTACTCAAAGGATTGTGAACGTTTGGAATTTGCTTTGTAGCCATGCTGGCCACGCAAAATGGACACTGAGCCAAACTAAAATGGAAGGCTGCTGGGAAACAGACAGTTCAGCCAGAACAGCAGTCTGCAAAGAGCAGTTTGCATTCTGCAGCAGCAGAAACCAGTTTGGGCTCAGGTGAAAAGACCTTAGCTAGGTGCAAATGGCAAAACGCTTTGCATGCTAATGAGGCCATCAGACTTGAACACCCACACAATAGATACATTTGGTTCTGAATGGACACATTCCAATCAAGACCCAGACATCGAGGCACCAGAAACCTCCAAACAAAAGGACATAAGAAACGCCCCCTCCATCACGGAGACCCCCTCGCATTGGGGAATTAATCCAGTATCGATAAGAAATTGATCCAATAGGTAGAGCCCGCCCGAGAAGAGGGAAGGACAACGGAACCCCTATAAAAGATAGGGACCTCGTGTTGTCCGGTCTGTTAAACCCGTGCTCCGGCTCCGACTGACACCTGGTATCCTGACTCCAGCCGTTGAGCACCAGCCGCCGAAACCGTAAGTTCAACGCTCGCTACGCGATCCAAGCCCGCTAGACTCCCAAGTGCCAGAACGCTTGCTGAAGGCTGCAGACAAAACCAGGACGAAGGCCTCGTTCTCTGACCTTGCCTGTTCCTGTTAGATAAGTATTCTGTTTGCTTAAGTTTAGTTGTAGCTTAGTCTCTTAGTGTGTGCATGAGTATTTATTATTAACTGTATAATAAATATTGATCGTTTGAACTTGACTAATCGGTGTATCGTCTTTATTACTTTGAACTTGACCTTGGAATACTTGTGACGTTGCCTATACGGCAACTGGCGACTCCAGAGCTAAATAATTACATAGAACAGAGCCTAGCAGTGTTAAGCACACGTCGAACTCGGAGGCGTGTTAATACACTCCAATAAACGCGTTTTACGCCCATAGTAAAACGTGCAACATTTAGTGGCGACTCCGCCGGGACCCTGTTGTAAGTGGAAACACCACAGTGTCCAGGACCCTGAAATTTGAATTAGAACTCCAAATTGCAGAGAAAGAAAGAGATCACAAGTATTCAAGGTGTTCAAAATAATAAGCGAAATTCGGAAGTGTGTTTAGTGCATGCGTACTAACAGGGCTGTAAGGTAAAACTGAAAGCTTTTTGTTGCGACAAACTTTCGGTAGTTTTGTGATCGGAAAATAGCGTAAGCCGTACCCTTTTTACGAAACACCACCCCAGCAACCCCCTGTTCCAAATTATAAAAAGAGAGTCAGAGGAAATGGCCATGCAGGCAATGGAACGTCTGATGGATCCAGCAAAGTTTGTGGTCGCAGCGACCAGCAGCAGTAGCAGAGTAGGCCAGTGTCCCACGTGGGAGCTGGAACTCCGCAAATATCTGCAGGGAAAGGGATGGCCCCTTTGGAAAGAGTTTTGTGCAAATGAGGAGACAGGTCCCGGGAGTATAGGTCATACTTGGTGGGAGAACCTCTCTCAGATACACAAAAAGAATTTAGGGAAAGCACGCAAGCCGATGGCGATTGTGTCCTGTTTGGCACAGTTGCGAGGCGCAGAGGAGGTCATCAGGACGCTCCGGGCAGATTTAGAGGAAAGGAACCGAATGAGTAAGGTCGATGTCAGGGACATCGAGAAAGAAAACCTGGATCTTAAAGGGAAGTTGGCAGAGAAGGGTAGAGAGGTGGATGATGCCAAGAGGGCTCACCAGTCTTGTCTAGCTCATCTGAACAGTTCCCAGACCCAGTATGAGAAAGCCTATCAGGACGTGCAACGTGCCGTTCTGATAAGACAGGAATCGGAAAAGCAGGTGGAGGCATTGCAGAGGCAATGTTCCGATCTCAAAGCAGCTTTGAGAGCACTCCATGCTGCAACGACCGAACAAAGACAAAGCACAGTTGACCACGCGAAATGCAGGAAACAGATTGCGGAACTGCAATCTCTGCTTTCGGTGCAGAATGGCTTCCAAAGCACCTTTGGAGCTCAGTTAGATGGGGAAAATGCCCCAGATTGGCAGGAATTAAGCGAGACAGCGCAGCGTTATGTTCAGGGAACATGTGCGCCCGCAGCTCAGCAGAAACGACAGGCACCCCAACCCCCCACAGCTCAGACCATAACCGCACCCATGAATCCCGTAACCACACAGAGGAAAGCCGAATCAGAAGGCGCCCCAGACATAACTTACACCACCCCTTTAACAGTAACCCAGCTAAGGGACGCTTGTGAAAAGATCACTCCGTTCCTCCCCACCGCAGACCCCCACCAGTTCTTTGCTAAAGTAAAACAGCAGGCTACCATGTACGGCCTGGATGAGAGAGAGCAGGTTAAGCTCACCGTGCTGAGCTTAGACCAGAGTGTAGTGGCAGCCCTCCCCGATCCACAGAACGTGGCAGGAGGCAGCCTAGAGGAGATGCACACTGCCATTTTAGATGCCATCGGGTACAATAGAGGTGACCCCGTAGAAGGATTGAATAAGTGCAGGCAGAAGAGATCCGAACACCCCACAGCATTCGCAGGAAGGCTGTGGATTCATTTCAGCGCAGTTTTCGGACAGCTAGATAGAGCGCATTTAACCCGCGAAAACATGGTTAAGTGGACGCGCACAATTATCTCACACGCAACAGAAGCAGGACAGAGCGCTTGCAATAATTACGACCCCTCAGAAGAGGCCCATAACGAAAAATGGGTCCTGAAAAGATTGTCCCGCGCTTGGGAGCAATCGCTTCAGGCAAAAGGAAAGGTTAGATCCCCAGAAGAGGCTCAGGCTGCTGCAGATATCCAAGCAGTCAGAGAGCACCAGAAGCCCGCATGGGTAAATGAAGGCAAGAGCAGCCCTCAACAGAAAGGACAGGAATGCTATAACTGTGGACAGTTAGGGCATTGGGCAAAAGAGTGTAATGCACCCCAGCGATCTCAGAGAGGCCAGCAGACAGGCACTCTGAACCGCAACAAAGCAAAACCCATCCACAATGTAGCAGTACAGTCAGGACCCACCAATGTGGACGAGACGAACTGACGGTGTTCGGGCTCCCCCACTTGGGTCTGTGACACACTATGGGACTCATCAGGGAGGCCCGTAGTCACGGCAAAAGTAAAAGGGAAGCCCATAGAGTTACTGTGGGACACAGGAGGATCCCGCACCACCATTAACTCCACAACCACGGCACACGCAGACACGTGGCCGACCACCTCCACCATCACACTTAGCGGGTTCACCGGACACTCGCAGCAGGGACATATCACAGCACCCGTAGCGATCCAGCTAGGGAACATTAGCACAAGGCACCCCGTAGTTCTAGTAAATCTTCCCCGGACAGCAGAGCACATCCTGGGGATAGATTTTATGAACGCTCACAGCTTGTCGTTCGACCCAGTGAACCAGTGTGTCTGGCGAATGGCTAGATCAGACAGAGCCCCAGCCACCCTCACAGTAGGAGACTACGCTAATCGGATTAGCGCAGTGGGAGAGTACTCATTCGACCTGACTACACTCCACACCGACAGACAAATTAAGGCCCTACTAAACAAACACAGGACAGCATTTGCAAGTCACCGTCATGACTGTGGCAGAATGACTGGACAAGTTCATGTTACCGGACAGGACCCCCGACCGCAAAAGCAGTATAGATTTCCCCTCGAGGCAGAGGTGGAAATAGAAAAAGTTATAGGCAGCTTGTTGGACCAAGGTGTACTGAGAACGGTAGCCTCCACCAACAATGCCCCTATTTGGCCAGTGAGGAAGCCCGATGGATCATGGCGTCTGACCATCGATTATCGGGAACTCAACAAAGTAACCCCCGCAGTAGCCCCAACGGTAGCTACTAGTCCCGAGACCATGCTCAAGCAGGGTCTCAACGCCAAGTACTTCACGGTATTGGACATCAGTAATGGATTCTGGTCAATACCATTGGCAAAAGCGTGCCAATACAAATTCGCATTCACTTTTAAAACACAGCAGTACACGTGGACATGCCTCCCACAAGGATTCCACAATTCACCCTCCATTTTCCACCGACAGCTGGCAAGTGGATTAGAAAAATTTTCCCGACCCGAATGTCTGGTACAGTATGTAGACGACCTACTACTGCAGACAGACACAAAGGCAGAGCACATTTCGCTTCTGGCCGAACTCCTGGAACTCTTAACTGAAATTGGCTGTAAAGTTAACCCGAAAAAGGCCCAAATATTGGAAAGTAAAGTGATGTATTTGGGATCAGTCATCACGCACGGCAAACGCGAGATCGAATTCAAAAGAATTGATTCGATCGTCAAATTGCCCCTTCCCCAGAATGTATCAGCCCTCCGGTCGTTTTTAGGACTGGTTGGCTATTGTCGGAACCACATAGACGGATTCGCGACAAAAGCCGCCCCACTTTCAGACCTCCTTAAGAAAGGAGCCCCCTGGGAATGGCTTCCGCAGCATACAGGCGCTGTGGAAGAGTTGAAACGAGCCCTTAGTGCAGCACCCGCGCTGCTAGTCCCCGACCAACTTTCACCGTACGCAATAGAGGTAGCGAGCACCGATCTGACCCTCTCGGCCGTGTTGCTTCAGGAACGGCACGAGCAGCTAAGACCAGTGGCTTATGCCTCCCGACTGTTAGACCCGGTAGAACAAGGATTTTCAGCCTGTGAGAGGCACCTCCTTGCTGTCTTCTGGGCAGTGCAGTATTTCTCATACATCACCGGACTAAACCCCATCACCATTCTAACCGAACATACACCCACACAGCTACTACTAGACGGTCGACTGAAGGACGGTTCAGTTAGCCAGATTAGGGCAGCTAGGTGGACCCTACTTTTACAAGGACGGGACATTACAGTAAAACGGACACGCACCCACACATACTTAGCAGACAACCTCCAATACCCCGGACAGCCCCATGACTGTGAAATTGTAGCTCCCCTGCATAACACAGGACCCTTTTTAGCCAAAACACCCCCCAGGAAGATAGGGAACCCGAAACAAAGCCCCCAGCCCACAGACACGTGTGGACCCTTGAGGATTTATGTAGACGGTTCCTCCACAGTTTTAAATGGTGAGCGTATCACAGGATGCGGCATCTATGTAGAGGACGCGCAGGGGCGCGCTCTCGAAGAGATAGCTCTTAAGTTACCAGGTCACTTAGGCGCGCAGGCAGCAGAGCTAGCAGCCATAGCGTACATAGTGGACCACCCCGATTCTTTCCCCAGCCCAGCAGACATATATTCAGACAGCTTATATGTCTGCAATAGCCTAACAGATTTTCTGCCCCTGTGGAGGACACGAGGTTTTGTCTCCGCAGACGGAAAACCCCTTCCATCAGCCCCCTTACTCCAGCATATCCTAGAGAAAGCGAAGGACAGAACCTTCAGCATTATAAAAGTTCGCAGCCACCATAGGTCATCACCCCCTGGGAATGTAAAAGCCGACGCGTTGGCTAAGGCAGGTTCCAGGAGAGGACACTTATGGACCCCCCCAGCTAGCGCACCAGCTAGCGCCCCTGTGAGCGCAGTCCAAGTCTCACAGACTGATATTAAAGATCTCGTGGCAGCACAAAAACAGGACGGAGACCTCAGGGAGGTTTTCAGGGGAAACTTTGTGCCTGCGTACGAGCACTTTAAACACGCACTGACCACACATGAGGGTGTGATCATTAAGGACCAACTTTATGTGGTCCCACAGCAGGACAGGAATCAGATGATTGCCTTGTTCCATGACGGACACGGGCATCAGGGAATTGATGCAACAACGAGGCACCTCAGGCAACTCTGTTGGTGGCCTAATCTCAGGAATGATGTAACGCACTACATAGAGAATTGCCTGATTTGTGCTCAGAATAACCCGGAGCGGTATTCTAAGAAAGCACAACTTCGGCATACTCGCCCAGTTAACGGCCCTTGGACAAACCTCCAGATCGACTTTATAGGTCCATTGCCCCCTTGTCGGAATGGCTATAAATACGTTCTGGTGGTGATAGATACCTTTACCAAATGGGTAGAGGCATTTCCCTCACGAACAAATACAGCAAAGACAGCTGCAAAGATCCTGACCCACCACATCTTCACGAGATGGGGTTTACCCCGAAGTATCGATTCGGACCAGGGATCTCACTTTACAGGACGGGTCATGAGGAACGTCCTGACAATATTCGGAATCAAACAGAACTTCCATATTGCGTATCATCCACAGTCCAGCGGGATTGTGGAGCGCATGAATCGGACCCTAAAAACTACCCTTAGGAAAATGGTTCAAGAGAACAATTCCACATGGGATTCAGTGCTCCCCTTTGCACTTATGTTCATAAGGAACACTGTCTCCACATCGACAGGATACACACCACACACACTCATGACCGGACGCCCTATGAAAGGTACAGAATTCCTTTTAGGACTGGACATGACAAGCCCCGAAGTGACGGCCCTCACCCACGAAAAGGCAGTTAAAGATCTAGTTGAGACTGTGAGGTCTGCACAGCTCGCAGCCGCAGTCCAGCTAGGGAAACGCCGACAGCAACGTACTGCCTGTTTCAATAAGACCGTACACACCACAGAATTCCAGGTTGGGCAACAGGTAATGTTATCTGTTTATAACCCCAGCAGTTTTTTGGCTCCAAAATATTCCGGTCCCTACTCAATTTCGGACAAAATTAGCCCCTCCGTTTACAGGATAAAGTATCCTAATGGGAAGACCGCGTGGTTCCATATCAACCAGTTAAAGGCATATGGAACACAGGCCAACCATGCTCACCATGTCCTGCTAGATGCAGCAGAACACTTCACCCCGCCCACCAGAGACACTTTTCCACCATCCCCCTCACAGACCAGTTCATCAACGGACTCGCCCACGACTCCGCCCCCAGACCACTACAGACCACGCCCCGACACGCCCACAAGCTGCCACAGCAGAGACAGTAGGACAGACACTGCCTCTGAAGACAGCGACACCACACAGCCATACAGCCCACACTGCACCAACTACGACCCCGACTCCAGTGACCCCATGGAAGTCACCTACCTCAAATATCCAGAACCACCACCCGACCCCGACTACCCCGACAACACACTCGACGCTACACAATGGCACAGGGACAATTCCTACAGACTTGTCCGCAATGACGAGAGTGACCCCCGGTCACACAACTCCAAAATAGCATGCCTGATCCACACAAGGGTGTGGGATCCGGGAGAGCAGGACGACACGGTGTCTGACTCCCGACACGGCAACCCCTTTGTGACCCTGTTCACAGAGGCAGAATCAAAGTGAGGTGTCCAGATGATGTACGATAGGAATCGTTTGAGGGAAACGATGTCCTTTCTGATGGAACCTGCACGTATGTTTGTCTTCGTTTTATGTTTGTTTGTTTTCAGGAATGTAAATGTTTCAGTTGGAGGATGGACATCTTCTTTTCAGCTGAAAAGATTGTGACCACCTCACATACACGTTAGCTTGTCCGCAGATACCTTTGAGAACTTCGGTTTGATTGGAGATCTTTTCCAAAGTTGTAACACTTGTGACAGCCTGGTGAGCAGCTCACCGTATCGTCTAAAATATCTGAAGACCAGCTCATGTCCTCAGTTGGAGCATCTTGGCTCCCTTCGTTTCTTTTTCAGGTGCCCCTCTATTCGGCGAAATAGAGGCTGCAAGTCATGGTAAACACATTCGTACCCGTTTTTCTCCAGGTTACTCAGGCAGTGGACAAACGGCACTGAGGACCCGCCCTGTCTGAGAACCAACCCTTGGTCAGCCAAGCTCGGGTAGGGCACAGCACGCCCTACCCGGGGATCCCATCCAACTCATACCCGTAGCGGCCCATACGCAACTCATTCGGATGTTTGTTTCCAAGTTTGTTTTCATTTTAGGTTAGGTAGCCCTTCGGCCACCATCCCACATGCTATTTACATCCGGGAACATTCGGATGGTAAATCAGCAAAGCCTGCAAGACGGCTCGCAGAAGGAAGGATTGTTAGGTGTATGCTGGTCTTTAAATTCGCTTTTTGAAAAAAAATGAGGGGAGTCACAGGGTGTGACTTAGCCAGTCATTTTAAAGGGTCAATTGGGTTTTGAAAGACAGATGCACTAACAAGTAAAGGTCTTAAACTGTGTATTGACAGATACTGTGCTTGATCCCAAAGGTTTCAAAGGACGAGACAGAGGTCGAAGCCAGGATTGTCAATACCGGAGGAAGAAGGAAGAGAAAGAAGAACAACAAAAGATGATGGAAGCCCACTTATTACTGTTTAATGTCATATGTATATGTGTGGAAACAAGACACGTTTCCCCCACAACCCCCACCGTAAATGTTTCAATTACAGCAAACCCCCAGTGCTCAGCTCTGATCAGCGAGGTTCAGACCTGGTGTACTAAATTCATGACATGGTACTCCATGTCCTACATAATCGAATCACTGTTGGTGATCGCGATCCTCACCATCCTAGTGCAGACCCTCAGGTTGAGGAAATGGAAGAGGAGAGCCTCTCGTTCCAGCATCTCACCCATCTATAGAGTGCAATCCCCCATCTTCGGATTCCACCAAACCCCTCAACCCCTCACTGATTACAACACTCTGTAAATAAAATTCAGCCATGTATTATATTGTTCCATACTCGACTGCCGAGTTGGGAAGTGTGATGTTGTGGTGTGAATGGTTAAGATTTTAGAGTGATTAAATGTTTAAGTTAAGGTTAAGGTTAATAGTGATAGGTAGAGGTTCCCAATTGTAGTAATGCATGTCCCTTTGACATAGGGCCAAGTAGAAATGTTAGTTAAAATTTTTTTTCTCTTCTTCCCATAGTTTAGAACAGAGTAGAACAGGAACTGGCAAGAGGTCAGAACACAAGGAAGGCAAAGTACATAGGTGATCCTTCACAATAGTATGATTGTGAGGATCACAAGGAGGGAATGTAGCCATGCTGGCCACGCAAAATGGACACTGAGCCAAACTAAAATGGAAGGCTGCTGGGAAACAGACAGTTCAGCCAGAACAGCAGTCTGCAAAGAGCAGTTTGCATTCTGCAGCAGCAGAAACCAGTTTGGGCTCAGGTGAAAAGACCTTAGCTAGGTGCAAATGGCAAAACGCTTTGCATGCTAATGAGGCCATCAGACTTGAACACCCACACAATAGATACATTTGGTTCTGAATGGACACATTCCAATCAAGACCCAGACATCGAGGCACCAGAAACCTCCAAACAAAAGGACATAAGAAACGCCCCCTCCATCACGGAGACCCCCTCGCATTGGGGAATTAATCCAGTATCGATAAGAAATTGATCCAATAGGTAGAGCCCGCCCGAGAAGAGGGAAGGACAACGGAACCCCTATAAAAGATAGGGACCTCGTGTTGTCCGGTCTGTTAAACCCGTGCTCCGGCTCCGACTGACATCTGGTATCCTGACTCCAGCCGTTGAGCACCAGCCGCCGAAACCGTAAGTTCAACGCTCGCTACGCGATCCAAGCCCGCTAGACTCCCAAGTGCCAGAACGCTTGCTGAAGGCTGCAGACAAAACCAGGACGAAGGCCTCGTTCTCTGACCTTGCCTGTTCCTGTTAGATAAGTATTCTGTTTGCTTAAGTTTAGTTGTAGCTTAGTCTCTTAGTGTGTGCATGAGTATTTATTATTAACTGTATAATAAATATTGATCGTTTGAACTTGACTAATCGGTGTATCGTCTTTATTACTTTGAACTTGACCTTGGAATACTTGTGACGTTGCCTATACGGCAACTGGCGACTCCAGAGCTAAATAATTACATAGAACAGAGCCTAGCAGTGTTAAGCACACGTCGAACTCGGAGGCGTGTTAATACACTCCAATAAACGCGTTTTACGCCCATAGTAAAACGTGCAACAGCTTCCCCAGAGAGCAGTGGACACTCAATGGTTGGGTATATTAAAGGAAAAGATTGATAGATTTTTGGGTTCTAATGGAATAAAGGGATATAGAATAGTGTAGGCTTGAACAGCCAAATAGCCTAATCCAGCTCCTGTTATGTTCCTTTGAAGAATTTTAAACAATGTGAACAATTGTTGAGTGCTACATTCCATTGCCTGACTGTTCCACGCAGGTTATTGAGTTCTTAGCAGTATATGAATTGAAAGAGCACAGTGAGATCTTAGTAACACATTAATTAATATGACGTTCTTGTGTTTTAACAAGGACTCAAACCGATTTAAAATAAATAAGCTGACACTTTGCTGCAGTACAGTCAGAGGTCCTACATTAATACACGAGTGCCCAGCATCACTTCAATCCAGCATTTTGAGGCAATTGAATTGCAACTTTCAGTTTGATTTTCCAAACTTTTTTCTTGCGCCTGGTGAATCTGATATTAATTCACTGACTCAGTGTCGTAACAGAGTTAAATTACTTGGTTTAAACAGAAGATAAACAGACAAGTGTTATCCTTCTGGCAACAGTGATTGTAAGCCATGTTTATTGCATTGTCTAAATGTCTAGCCTAAAACTATACAGCATTTGGGAGGTCTAGACAGCAGTGGGGTTTTGATGATCGCTAAAGGAGGATATCTGGGGCTGAGCTGTATAGGTGATGATCTGAGCTTACATCTCTCCTGCCAGGGAAGGCAGCTGTGGTCCCTTCGGAGCCCATCCAAGTTTGAAGGAACATCAAAGTACATCATTGGAAGAGAAGATTAACAGTTTCCTTTGGGCTCGGCTTTGGAGCAATCCAATCATTTCGTCTCCAGCAGAGCCCAGACGTGACTGTATTCACGCTGTCTGGGATTTTTGGAAAGCAAGATGCAGAACTGTCAATTTTGCCAAACATTGGCACAGTGGAGTGTTTTAATCTGATTCAGTGGTTTTAGTGCTAATGCTACCAAATGTTTTTACTTTTTTTTGATGGTGTATTCTGCCTCGTCCAGTTCTAGGTACCTCCGGTCAATAGAGCGGTTTTGTAACATATCTCTTGAGCTCTGATGACAGTTGTTTGTTTCTGTGCTGTTTTCTTAGTTGACTGAGCTGCCAAGGGAAGTGTCTGCTTCTGGCGTCTGATTGATACAATTAACCACAAATTAATTGCTAACCGATTTTAGCAGCCTGAATTCCCAACCTTCAGATTGAAACAGAGGGAGTCCCAGTTGCCTTCTGTTGGCAAATATGCGAACAAATAGATTTAAGAGGGCCTCGATGCGGTTCAACGGCATAACGATAATCAGCTCAGCAACCCTTCCACCACTTCCCCCCTCTCTTCCCCAAAGGGGAAAAAAAACAGTGTGGATGTTGAAGATCCACCAAACAAACAAACTTGGCTTCCCACCAGGAGGAAGCAAAGTTTATTTTTCCCTCTATAATTGCAATGCTGCAATCAGCGAATTTGAGAGGGACTGGTGACCAGGGCTGGAATCATCTGAGCCTCAGGTACACTCAACTTCACTGAACCCTTGGAGAAGACCCCAAATATATTTTGTTTTTTAGCTGCAGCTGGAACTGAACACATCTTAAAACTAACTCTTTCCTCTTCGGTTTCAGAGTGAATTTGACTGCTGGACATTGCCTGTTGATGTGAGTACATTGCAGACACAGCTAAAGTGTCACCCCCAGATTTGAGCTTTAACACTAAATGGGAATGGTCCAATTATTTTATTTGACATCACCCAAGGCCATTTAAATTTCATTGTCCACTATTGGGAGGCTAGCAAGGTCTCCAAGTTTCCAAAGAGCTGCCCTCAGGATAAGCACTCAAAATCAATGCAATTACTTGCCCCCAAAAAAATGGGAACTAGGGTTGTTTTTTATGTACCTATAGAAGCTCTGGAGGCCGAGATGGTAAATCCAAAAGAGGTTCAATTCAACAGCAAAAGTAAAGGCCAATCGGGACGACCATTTTCAGCCGCTCCCAGTCAAGGCCAGTTTTTATGAGGCGATTTTTACGAGTCCCAGTGAGGGGAGCGTATATGCCACGAGTCCCACAAGGAGATCAATTGGGGTGTCTCCGGGGTCTCATGAGGATTATTACGGTGCCCTGATTCAAATCATAGAGCAGCTAACTCCAACCAGGTCACGATATAAATAGTTATACATTTTGCATACGGTATGGGAGATTACATTCATTACCGTACCTCTTTATTAAGCCTTAATATTTTCTGATTTTACTATTCCTGACTGCGGTTTGCAATCATGGCAAAATGTATGTTCACTGCATCTTTACTGTGTTAGTCCCTCACCACAGGGTGCTGTCCCTTGAATCTGTTCAATGTGGGCAAAACCCTGGCAAGAGCCAACTTGTTGCCTGTTGTTAATTGTTTTATGTGGTGGAGGTTGCAGGTTTACGAGGCGTTGTTGACAAAACTGTCCATCTGGGGCCTTCCAGTTTGCATCAGCCCTTCCCCCGCCTGCATGTTTACATTGGCTGCTGCAGCAAAGACTCCCTCCACTTTCCAGCCAACTCTATCACTGCTTTCTGCCAGGTCTGATAGCCAGCAGACATACCACTCCCGGGGGAAACTACTCCTCCAACATTCACCTACGCCTTTTCATCAAAATTCCACCCAGTACTGGGTAAAAAGAGCTATTTTCTGTGCCTTCAAGCAGGAACCGCCATGTGTGTGACCACTCACTCCATGGTCACAACCAGAAGTCATTAACGAAACTATTGAGTAAAGGGTTAATATCAGAACACCTGATGCGGATGTAATGATTTGAGGAACAGAGGTCTGGAGGAAGGAAAAATCCAGCCTCGCATAGTGCTCCTGAGATATATTTGAAGCTGTAAATACGGAGTAATGGTTTTAACAAACTACAGGCTCGAGCAGCTTACCTTGGGAGAATAGACAAGCCCCGGAGAATCCCCATCTACATCCCGAACACACAACAAAGCAACATCCCTGGCGGGTGGGTCCTGTAGCAGTTGCGCACTGCAGCCAGATGGGGCACTGGTGTTGGAGGGAGTGAATGTTTAAGGCGGTGGATGGGGCGCCAATCACGTGGACTGCTTTATCCTGCAGCTTCTTGAGTGTTGTTAGAGCTGCACTCATCCAGGCAAGTGGAGAGAGTATTCCCTCACACTCTTGACTTGTGCCTTGTAGATGGTGGACGGGCTTTGGGGAATCAGGATATGAGTTACTCGCTGCAGAATTCCCAGCCTCTGACCTGTTCGGGTAGCCACAGTATTTATGTATTCTCTCCCTCCCTTTGTCAGGGCCGGTCCACTGCTCCCAGTTTGTACAATTCGGGAGGTGAGGGAATGCAAGCTCCCAGAGTGCCGACCTTCAAAACCCCATTCGAAAACCTCTGAGATCCACCAAAGATTTCTGGTGGACATGGAAGGCAGGTCAGCAACTTTGTATTCAATCAGCCTGAAACAGCTATTGATCAGGGCCAATGGTCAAAGGTCCCAATCTAAAAGCCCGGGAGTAAACCCGGTTTGCTCATGTCTTTCTTCAGAATCTGCAGAGTGGTCAAGCTGCTCAAAAACCTGTTGGACTTTTTACAACCCTGGGAAAGAATTCCTCGTTAGACAATCGGATAGCAAGGCAAAGGCAGAAGGTGAGTCCCGTTCCCAGAAAATTGGAACATTCCCCCCCCCCGGGCAACATGGAGAAGGTCAGACAAGACATTTCCAGGAAAGCACAGAAAATGCAGCAAGAGGTGATCATTCCCATTGGCACCAAGGAAGTATCCACCTACTAAGCTAGGAATCTTAGCAAAGACAACTAAGCGAATCAAAAAGTGACATGGGACAGGCCTCGTAGTCACAGGATCACTGGAAGCATCAAGGGAATGAGGAGCCCCCCCCCCCCCCCCCCACCACCCCCTTGATACTGACGAACACGAAAAGCTGTGAGGAAAAGGTCATGGTACATAGCATACTTTCTCTTCAGATTTCCACAGAAACGTAGCGTGAGACTCTTTGAAACCATCTTTGCAAATTCCACGGACTGTACCCATGGTTGGCCAGTACAACGATTGCATAAACTATAATTGTTGGGCGTATCTATAATATAATCTTTATTAGTGTCACAAGTAGGCTTGCATTAACAGTGCAATGAAGTCACTGTGAAAATCCCCTAGTTGCCACATTCTGGCACCTGTTCGGGTACACAGAGGGAGAATTCAGAATGTCCAATTCACCTAACAGCATGTCTTTCAGAATTTGTGGGAGGAAACCGGAGCACCCGGAGGAAACCCACGCAGACACGGGGAGAAAGTACAGACTCCACACAGACAGTGACCCAAGCTGGGAATCGAACCTGGGTTCCTGGCGCTGTGAAGCAACAGTGCTACCCACTGTTCTACCGTGCCGCCCAACTAGGAGATCTACTGGGCTCCTAACCTATTTTCGGTCCATATTATGTGCGAAAACAGAATACACTATCGGCAATCGTGTAAACTCAGAGTGTGCAAAACATTCCTCACCCCAATTCAGAACGTCATTGCACTGTCCCAGAAGACAACGTAGGCTGCAAATAGGTTCTTGAAAACACGGCTCTCATGGGTGCTATCTGTTACTGTTAGCACTTTGGTTAAAGGAAGTGGTTTTACACAGATGAAATATTTTGGGGCTTTAGATATCATCAATGTTGATCTCCAACAGCCTCCAGCTGCACAAGAAACCACGTCAAATTCTTGGTAAACATCTGGGCCATGATGTGAAACTTTACAATTTCTGCTTGTACGATGAAGCCCTTCGCGATCTGGAGGCCTTACTCACTTCATCATCAGCCTCTGACTTGTTTCCAGTTCCAACAACAGTCTGGAGAGTTGTCCAATCTTCTCACCATACTTTGTTATTTCTAGTCAGTAGTCATGACTAATGAACAGGGGCTTGCAAATGGAGAAATAGCAGTTTATACGGTTCATCTTCTGATGCCAGTCACAAAAAGCAGGCGGAAGTGTCACAGTGAGAATTGACACTTTGCCCACGATGCATTATTTAAAAAAAAAATGTTTTTAAATTTAGAGTGCCCAGTTCATTTTTTTTTCCAATTAAGGAGCAATTTAGTGTGGCCAATCAACCTACCCTGCACATCTTTGGGTTGTGGGATTGAGACCCACGCAGACACGGGGAGAATGTGCAAACTCCACACGGACAGTGACCCAGAGCCGGGATCGAACCTGGGACCTCGGCGCCATGAGGCAGCAGGGCTAACCCACTGTGCTGCCCCTTTATTTCAACTGTTCACAGGTATTTTCGAAAATGTCACCACAGACGCTGCGATCATGCCCGTGTTGATAATCCCGAAACCCTGTAACATTTCCGCCATCCTCCATCTTAAATACAGTTGCGAATTTGGGACATTTAAAACATTCCTGTGTTGGGCTGTTCCAAAATGAAAAATACGGAGCTGGATTCCCTGCCACAAGGGGAACTCCGCTAGCGGCGGCAGGTCCAGGGCCCGGCACCGATCCGGTTCCGATATTCCGTTCCCCCATTGGCCCGGGATTGAGGTTCATAACGCACGTCAGCAGGAGGATGCAAATGGATCATTACGATTAACGGGCCAGCCACCATATTCTCTGATCCTCTCGCCGAGAATTGGTGCAGGTCCTGACTAGCGTGGCCGTGACGCGGTGGATCTCGTGGTGGCCCAAGGGGGTAACTCTTTAAGGGGGTTGCTCCCAAAGTCCATCAAAGGGCCACCTTCCACCCCCATAATGCAAAGACATGCCCACCCCATCCCCACCAGAACCCCCCCCCCCCCCAAATAACCCCACTCCACCACCAGAGACCTTCTAATTAAAGAGACCCCCCTAAATAAAGAGACATCTAGCAGAGACCCCCCCCCCCCCCCCCACCCCTCCGGATACACAGGGGCCCTGTTCTGAGCAATCACAATCATCTTTTACACTGGTGGGCTGAAATTAGTAGAATTAAGCAGAGGGCCTGACGTCTGTTCAGGCACATGCCCTGGGTCCCCTGGAGTTTATGGCACACCTCTGGTGTGGAATGAGCATGCCCAGATTGGACTGCCTCTTTCAAGCCTTGAAAAAGGGGCACAGCATGATCCAATTTCCATAATGTGGTCTCTTACATCTGCAAAATATTTAGCACCTCATTGATTTAATTTGTAAACTAGCATGTTGCCTGGTGTCTGCCTTTTCTAAAGTGACTGTGGTAGTGCAGCGTCCGCCTCTGTTTAATACAGCGTGCACATCATTACCAATGGAATCCCTGTTCACACCCCGGGTCATGCAACTCCACGAGGACAGATTACTGGAAATCTGCACCTCCAGTCACAGAGGTCAGGGGCCTTAGAGAGGCTGATAGCCACTGTGGTGAATGTAATACAGATGTATATATGTAATTCACACTGTCTTTGTAAGCGCAGTAGCGCTATCCTACCACTAGGGGGAGTAGCGCTGGGAGCACTCAGGAACTTGTACTGGGCTCCACCCTTGGCTCCGCCCACATCTCCTCCCCCTAGTGCAGCTGTATAAATACCCGTGTCCAGAGTCAGCCTGAGTTCACTACGAGTTCATCGCCAGGTAACAGGCTGGCTCTGAAGTAAGTCGATTAAAGCCTAGATTCTCATCGGAAACACGTGTCTGGTGAATTGATGGTTCCATCAGCCACTCAGGTACAAACAATGCAATAAGGTGACAAAACAGCAATACACATGAACAGGGCAGGCGCGAGGCGATGTCCGAAATTACACTAGTCCTTACCATCTCCGCCCTAAGGATGGTGAAAATTGGCCCCTTTACCTAAGAACACCAATAAACACACCCCTGACGCGAGGGCCTGTTTGCTTTCCCGAGGCAGGCTTGTCTGAGGAGGAAATCATTCACGGGCTGTTTAGGATAGCCCAGGAAATTGAAACATGGGGCGAAATGGGAGGAAAAGAGAGAAGAGATGATTGTGTTTGAACGAGTTCTAACGTTAAAATATAGCAAATGTCCCGGCCTCGTATAGAGAGTCTTTGTATCGTTAAACTTCAACATCACCTGGACATAGATAAGCTCCCCATGAACAGCAACATTCCCAATAATTCCCAATACTTTAACCCAAGTGACTCAATGCATTTTGAATCAGAAGCAGGGTTCACGCTCACCTTGGGAAATAACTGCAAACTGTCTCCAGGTTGCTGTTGGCCTTCGGAAGATTTATCATGTTTTCTGCCTGTGACTGAAATCTCCGATAGTCAGCTGCGGAAATTGGGAGTTAATCCACTGCTGGAGCCCAAGGCCAAGAGCGAATGGCAGCTCCTAAAGCGTGTCTGGAGAGGCCCTTTTCACAGTTGACTCCCTTTGTTCTACTTTGCATTCCAAAGTCAATAAAACCTAACCTCGGATTTTTACATGTATGTGAAACTTGGCTTACAGCTAAGTAATTGGTTGCGGCAAGAATTCAGTCAGAAACCCACACAGGCACTTTCCACAGCAATACTTTTACAATAAATTGTATTGCGACTCTGAAATTCTGGTGGGTTTGAAGGCGGAAAGATGGACTGATCGCCCATGGTAGGGGTCCAACACATATGACAGATCTTGCCCTCCCCTCTCTCAACACATTGTGTCAAATGCTACCAAACCCCAATTGGATCATTTGACAAATGGTTATATCCCAACACCTTAGACTTTATTATATGAAGTTATAAAGAAGCCATATCTAGTCACCTTTGTCATTTGAGCTATTGACAGTGCCAAGTCTCAAGTCACTACCTAGTTAAATGGAGACATTCGCAGCTATCCAGGGAATTCACACGTCCCTTTGTTTAAGGATGAGCGAACACAAAAGGACGATAGAATTGCCTGCCTCCTTGCTTCATGCTGCATGACGAGAAGGTCAAAACTCAATTGGCAGGTGGAAGTGAATGGTCACTGTCAACCTTCCATTGTATCCTCGATTACTGCGGATGCTGGAATCTGAGACAAAGCCAGAAAACACTGGACAATCTCAGCAGGTCTGACAGCATCTGTGGTGAGAGAAGGGAGCTAACGTTTCGAGTCTGGGGACTCTTTGACAAGTCATGTGCTGGAAAAGCCATATTTTTTCCCTTTCTCTGCTTAAGGGAACAGCTGGTATCTGTTTGCAGTTAGAACCACTAAAACAGGGGTGGGCAAACTACGGCCCGCGGGCCGCATGCGGCCCGCCAAAGGTATTTCTGCGGCCCACCAAGTCATTTTAAAAAAAAAAAATTTTTTTTTTTTAAATTTTTTTTTTTTTTAATTTTTTTTTTAAAGGTTAATGGGTGGGGGGGCTGTTGGGTTACTTACTGGTATAGTGTGGATACGTTGACTTGAGTAGGGTGATCACTGCTTGGCACAACGTCGAGGGCCAAAGGGCCTGTTCTGTGCTGTACTGTTCTATGTTCTATATGAGGCGCCCAGAATCATAACCGGGTGAAGTAATTGTTTTACTTAATATACTATGCGGCCCTTTGTGAATTGTGAATTTCTGAATGCGGCCCTTGCACGGAAAAGTTTGCCCACCCCTGCACTAAAACCATCGAGGCATAAGTTCAGATAGTCTGTGACTCAGACTTGGAAAAACAGGGAGACATCGAGCAGCCAGAGCACATAACCTGTTCTAGTTAATGTTCATCTGAGGGCCAACCTCCAAGAAATTTGATAACAAGAAACCTCACAGTCTACTGAGAATCTTTCACTTTACAGTGCCTTCACTTCAAACTTAAAGCATTGAAACCATGCAAGGAACTATAGGTCTGCCACATGGCCGGTCAGAGATCATAAATCAGAGACTGAGATAAATATAATATATAAAAGCACATTTCCTTCAACTGCATCTAATCTGTGTGAGTATAAGGGTGTGTGAGAGAATGAAAACTTCACTGGGCACATCAAAGCCTACAGGCCCAACAGTGGTCTGGCCAAGAGCTGAGCTGCTCCAGCGCAGCAGAACACTGGGATCGACCTCATTGAAATCATGGTCAGTGAATCTTAACAAATTGACTCGTTGTGTGGAGCTTGTCAGTGGCATCTCCGACACACCGATTACCAGTTGATTTTTATGCTTCCATCCAAAAAGAAACGAAAACCTAAAATGATCTTTGGTGAGGTTCTGTGGCCTCCCCGTGGCGTGTTTCTCGGGTGCAGTAAGCAGAGGTGACAGCATATTTAACTATGGGTAAGTACATGAGAATAAATAACCTCTTTATTTTTAATCTCACAAAAGCTTGCTGCTGAATCATTATTAATGGTATTAACCCCCAAGGGTAAAAAGAACATCCCTCCATCATATTGAACATGCTGATCATGGGCAATAAGAGAACATATACATTCCGTCTGTGGTGGATTTGTCCTGCTTTTCGTGAAAAAGGAAATGCACGGGCAATTTACCTTATTCTCAGGTAGATCCCAGTGTTCTGCTGCGCTGGAACAGCTCAGCTCATGGCCTGACCAGGTCTGAAGGACAGATCTTGAGCACCTCTGTTGGGCCTGTAGGCTTTGATGTGCCCAGTGAAGTTTTCTTGGGATGATCAGCCAGCGGAACAGGGTTCCAGCATGGCCATAAAGACCTAACTCTTTGAAGAATGCATGATATGCACTTTTGAAAAATGATACGATCAACAAGAAGGCAAGCTAAATCATTTGGAAAAGAAACAAATGTACCTCCTGTGAGTGTGAAGCATCACCTTTGAGGGGCTGGGGAGGAAATCTGGAGAGAGAATTCTGAAATGGCTGCTGACGAGTATGAATGGATTGAAGGCATTTTCAAGATGCATAACATTAAAACTCCCATAGCCTCTGGACTAAACTCGCATCTTCCGTTCTTATGGCCCTGGTCTCCTTGCAGCCACTCACTCTCTCCTGCCCCATTCTTTTTGTAGAACCCTCAGGAATCTTGGCCTTGTACTCTGGCCCACACCTCCTGAAACCCTTGACCCAGAAACCTTCCTGCCTCCGTCAGACATGGCCTTCCTCTCCCAATTCTTCCACCAAAAGTTGGCACCCATTTCTCCTCAGAGGAGCATTTGGGATGTTTACTACATCAAAGATGCTTTATCACAGAATGGTTGCAGCACAGAAAGAGCCCATTTGGCCTGCCGTGTCCTTGCTGGCTTTCCAAAGGAGCAATTCCTCATGGTGTTGGGGGGGGGGGGGGGGGGGGGGGGTGGCCACAATGGGAAACCCCAATGGCTGGCTACCGGGAGGGCCCCGTTGTTGATCGGGGGGCGCCCCGCCGGAAAACGGTTCTGGCGGGATGGAGAATCGGATCCCCACTTCTTTGCTTTTGTATTCTATGGCCCTGTTACTAAAGCCTGGGATGCTTTATTAAAACTGTCAGCAGGTAAATGCAAATAATTGTGGGTTTTGGTGCTTTTCTTGTTGCTGTTGTTTTTTTATTGCTGCTCCTTTTATTAAAATTAATTTCTAGGGGACTTGTGCGTCACTGGCTGGGCCAGCATTTATTGCCCATCCCTAACTGCCCTCCATTTCACAGGGCATTTAAGAGTCAACCACATTATTGCGTGTCCAGAATTACATGTAGGCCAGTCCAGGTAAGACCGGCAGATTTCCTTCCTTCAAGGGCGATGATGTTGCCATCATTTTGTTATTTTACGGCTGTTATTTTGTTGACTGTGTTTCTTGTTATTATTTCTGCTGAAAAGTTGTGGCCTCCTTTCTATCACAGAGCTTGACAGAAGGCCCTTCGACCCATTCATGTCTGCACCAACTAACAATGGTTTCATGGGGGTGGGATTCTCCGACCCCCCGCCGGGTCAGAGAATCGCCCGGGGCCGGCGTCAATCCCGCCCCCGCCGTGTCCAGAATTCTCTGCCACCCGAGATTCGGCGAGGGGGGGGGGGGGGGGGGAGAGGGGGGTAATCGTGCCGTGCTGGTCGGCGGCCCCCCCCCCCCAGCAATTCTCTGGCCCACGATGGGCCGAAGTCCCACCGCTGTCAAGCCTCTCCCTCCGGCGTGGATTAAACCACCTACCTGACCAGCGGGATTGGCGGTGCGGGTGGGCTCCGGGGTCCTGGAGGGGGGGGGGTGGTGGCGCGGGGCGATCTGACCCCGGGGGTGCCCCCACGGTGGCCTGGCCCGCCAATCGGCGGGCGGGCCTGTGCCGTGGGGGCAATCTTTTGCTTCCGCCTCTGCCATGGCCTTCACCATGGCGGAGGCAGAAGAGACCCCCTCCCCTGCGCATGCGCCAGTATGACGTCAGCAGCTGCTGACACTCCGGCACATGCACGGACTTACGCCAGCCGCCGAAGTCCTTTCGGCCCCGGCTGGCGTGGCGCCAAAGGCCATTCACACCAGCCGGCGGTGTGGGAACCACTCCGGCGCGGGCCTAGCCCCTCAATGTGAGGGCTTGACCCCTAAAGGTGCGGAGAATTCTGCACCTTTGGGACGGCCCGACACCGGAGTGGTTCACGCCACTCCAACACTCCGGGACCCCCCGCCCCGCCGGGTAGGGGAGAATCCCGGCCATGGTCATTTTAATCCCACCTTTTTATTGAATCCAAATTTCGTCTTCTGCCGCGGTGGGATTCGATCCAGGCCCCAGAGAATTATGCTGGACTTCTGGTCCAGTGACAATACAACCACACCACCACCTTCTCCCTTGCATACAAAGTGGGGGTAATAGCATTGTGGGGCTATTATTGGACAAGGAATCCAGAGGCCCAGATTAATCAGAGAATTTACAGTGCAGAAGGAGGCCAATTCGGCCCATCTACACTGTTGGAAACAGCATTGCTCTTAAACCCACACCTCCACCCTATCCCCGTAACCCAGTAACCCCACCTAACCTTTTGGAAACTAAGGGGCAATTTACCATCTCCAATCCACCTAACCTGCACATCTTTGGACACTAAGGGGCATGTTACCATGGCCAATCCACCTAACCTGCACATCTTTGGACTGTGAGAGGAAACCGGAGCACCCAGAGGAAACCCACGCAGACACGGGGAGAAAGTGCAAACTCCACACAGTCACCCGAGGCCGGAATTGAACCCAGGACCCTGCAGCTGTGAGGCACCAGTGCTAACCACTGTGCCAACGCGCCGCCCTATGCTCTGGAAACATGATTATAAATCCCGCCAAGGCAGCTGGGGGAAGTTTAAATTCTGTTCATTACTACGGAATAAAATGCTTGTCCCATCAATGACCATGACGTTAACAGATTGTTGTAAAAACCCACCTGGTTCACACATGACCTTCAGGGAAGGAAATCTGCCACCCTCACCTGGTCTGGCCTATGTGTGACTCCAAATGCACAGCAATGCGGTTGTGTCTGAAATGCTCCCGCCGTCACGAAGTTGCATCAACTGCTACAGAAGAAAAGCATTGTGGGTTGTTCCTACGTGGACTGAAGCGGTTCAAAAAGGCGGCTCACCACCACCTTCCCAAGGGCAATTAGGGATGGGTGACAATGCTGCCCCAGCCAGCCAAGTCCCAAGAACAAATAAGAAACAAAAATAGAGACAAGGGGCGAGAATTTCAGGCTGTCACTCCGACAGCATCTTCCAGTCCCGTCATCGGCGCACTTCCTGCCACAGGTTTCCCGGCAGCGTGGGGGGGGATTCAATCGAGGATCCCTCTAGGTGGGCAGAACAGAGGTCACCGGGTCAGATAGCCAGCTGCAGCTGAGAGTGATAGGGCTGGGCAGGGAAGCCACTGGACCGGGTAGCGAGGGCGAGAGAGAGCAGAGGCCAGGCCAGGCAGGCAGAGCTGAGAGTGATAGGGCTGGGCAGGGAAGCCACTGGACTGGGTAGCAAGGGCGAGAGAGAGAGCAGAGGCCAGGCCAGGCAGGCAGAGCTGAGAGTGATAGGGCTGGGCAGGGAAGCCACTGGACTGGGTAGCAAGGGCGAGAGAGAGCAGAGGCCAGGCCAGGCAGAGCTGAGAGTGATAGGGCTGGGCAGGGAAGCCACTGGACTGGGTAGCGAGGGCGAGAGAGAGCAGAGGCCAGGCCAGGCAGGCAGGAGCACATGAGGTTGTCGAGGGTCAGTGATGTCATTTACGGCGGGGCTCAACATCATTGTGGGTGGAGATGGGGTGGAATTCTCTGACCCCCTGCCGGGTCGGAGAATCGCCCGGGGCCGGCGTCAATCCCGCCCCCGCCGTATCCTGAATTCTCTGCCACCCGAGATTCGGCGGGGGCGGGAATCACGCCATGCTGGTCGGCAGGCCCCCTGCGGCGATTCTCTGGCCCGCGATGGGCCGAAGTCCTGCCGCTGACTAGCCTCTCCCGCCGGCGTGGATTAAACCACCTCTCTTACCGGCAGGATTGGCGGCGCGGGCGGGCGCCGGGGTCCTGGTGGATCTAACCCTGGGGGTGCCACCACGGTGGCCTGGCGCGGGGGCCTCCAAAAGTGTACACCAGCCTCTGCTTATTGCCCCCGAAATGCACGCTACAGCAGGGGTGGGCAAACTACGGCCCGCGGGCCGCACACGGCCCGCCAAAGGTATTTCTGCGGCCCACCAAGTCATTAAAAAAAAAAAAAAAAATTTCTTTTTTTAAAAAAATTTATTTTTAAAAAAAAAATTTTTTTTTTAAGGTTAATGGGGGGGGGGGGGGCTGTTGGGTTACTTACTGGTATAGGGTGGATACGTTGACTTGAGTAGGGTGATCATTGCTCGGCACAACATCGAGGGCCGAAGGGCCTGTTCTGTGCTGTACTGTTCTATGTTCTATATGAGGCGCCCAGAATCATAACCGGGTGAAGTAATTATTTTACTTAATATACTATGCGGCCCTTTGTGAATTGTGAATTTCTGAATGTGGCCCTTGCACGGAAAAGTTTGCCCACCCCTGGGCTACAGGGAGGCCACAGAACATCGCCAAAAATCATTTTAGATTTTCTTTTCCTTTTAGATGGAAGCACAAAAATCAACTGGTAATCGGTGTGTCGGAGACGCCTCTGACATGCTCCACACAACCAGTCAATTTGTTAGGATCCACTGACAATGCCATGATTTCAATGAGTTTCTGAGCTTGAAAATTACTGGGAAAACCAAAGCGGGTCTTAGTGGGGCCATTTCTCAGCTTCCAACAAAGCTGCTGTCTTCAAAACCATTCCCGGCTACCAAGCTGCCATAAACCACAACACGGCATCACAATTACTTTCATGGCTGTGATCGTTAAAAATGACTATATTCTTTGAAAGTTAAATATATCAGCCCTCCAGCCTCCTGAATGTCAATTGCATCATTCTGCTCCCATTAATTGATACTAACTGCTGAGAGACATCTTTCGTCAAGAAAAGCTGTTCTTTGACATTAGCCAAAACACTGGAAATGCATCCGACAAAACAGGTAGAAAGTCAAGTGGGGAATCATTGTAAAGAATTTCCCTGAAATTGGAAAGAGAGATTCGAAGTGATGATAGTGAGAACCTTAAGCAGATCATCCCAGGATATAACATGATTGCTATCCAGATAAAATAAACGTTGAACGATATTTGCACATAAGGAAATGTCAGAGAAAGCACAGATGTTGCAGTAAGGTAATGGGAATAATGGAGTTGTCGGTACGATTGCCAAATCAGATGGGATGTTCTCCTGGAGGTTCTATCAGTACCAGGGAAACTGTATCCCACTGAGTCAGTACCAGGGGAACTGTATCCCAGTGAGAGTCAGTACCAGAGGAACTGTATCCCAGTGAGAGTCAGTACCAGGGGAACTGTATCCCAGTGAGTGTCAGTACCAGGGAAACTGTATCCCAGTGAGAGTCAGTACCAGGGGAACTGTATCCCAGTGAGAGTCAGTACCAGGGAAACTGTATCCCAGTGAGAGTCAGTACCAGGGGAACTGTATCCCAGTGAGTCAGTACCAGGGGAACTGTATCCCAGTGAGAGTCAGTGCCAGGGGAACTGTATCCCAGTGAGAGTCAGTACCAGGGAAACTGTATCCCAGTGAGAGTCAGTACCAGGGAAACTGTATCCCAGTGAGAGTCAGTACCAGGGGAACTGTATCCCAGTGAGAGTCAGTACCAGGGGAACTGTATCCCAGTGAGAGTCAGTACCAGGGAAACTGTATCCCAGTGAGAGTCAGTACCAGGGAAACTGTATCCCAGTGAGAGTCAGTGCCAGGAGAACTGTATCCCAGTGAGAGTCAGTACCAGGGAAACTGTATCCCAGTGAGAGTCAGTACCAGGGGAACTGTATCCCAGTGAGAGTCAGTACCAGGGGAACTGTATCCCAGTCAGAGTCAGTACCAGGGGAACTGTATCCCAGTGAGAGTCAGTACCAGGGGAACTGTATCCCTGTGAGAGTCAGTACCAGGGGAACTGTATCCCAGTGAGAGTCAGTACCAGGGGAACTGTATCCCAGTGAGAGTCAGTACCAGGGAAACTGTATCCCAGTGAGAGTCAGTACCAGGAGAACTGTATCCCAGTGAGAGTCAGTACCAGGGGAACTGTATCCCAGTGAGAGTCAGTACCAGGGGAACTGTATCCCAGTGAGAGTCAGTACCAGGAGAACTGTATCCCAGTGAGAGTCAGTACCAGAGGAACTGTATCCCAGTGAGCCAATACCAGCGGAACTGTATCCCAGTGAGTGTCAGTACCAGCGGAACTGTATCCCAGTGAGAGTCAGTACCAGGGGAACTGTATCCCAGTGAGAGTCAGTACCAGGGGAACTGTATCCCAGTGAGAGTCAGTACCAGGGGAACTGTATCCCAGTGAGAGTCAGTACCAGGGAAACTGTATCCCAGTGAGAGTCAGTACCAGGGAAACTGTATCCCAGTGAGAGTCAGTGCCAGGAGAACTGTATCCCAGTGAGAGTCAGTACCAGGGAAACTGTATCCCAGTGAGAGTCAGTACCAGGGGAACTGTATCCCAGTGAGAGTCAGGGCCAGGGAAACTGTATCCCGGTGAGAGTCAGTACCAGGGGAACTGTATCCCAGTGAGTCAGTACCAGGGGAACTGTATCCCAGTGAGAGTCAGTACCAGGGGAACTGTATCCCAGTGAGAGTCAGTACCAGGGGAACTGTATCCCAGTGAGAGTCAGTACCAGGGGAACTGTATCCCAGTGAGAGTCAGTACCAGGGGAACTGTATCCCAGTGAGAGTCAGTGCCGGGGAACAGTATCCCAGTGAGAGTCAGTACCAGGGGAAACTGTATCCCAGTGAGAGTCAGTACCAGGGGAACTGTATCCCAGTGAGAGTCAGTACCAGGGAAACTGTATCCCAGTGAGTCAGTACCAGGGAAACTGTATCCCAGTGAGAGTCAGTACCAGGGGAACTGTATCCCAGTGAGAGTCAGTACCAGGGAAACTGTATCCCAGTGAGTCAGTACCAGGGAAACTGTATCCCAGTGAGAGTCAGTACCAGGGGAACTGTATCCCAGTGAGAGTCAGTACTAGGGGAACTGTATCCCAGTGAGAGTCAGTACCAGGGAAACTGTATCCCAGTGAGAGTCAGTACCAGGGGAACTGTATCCCAGTGAGAGTCAGTACCAGGGGAACTGTATCCCAGTGAGAGTCAGTACCAGGGGAACTGTATCCCAGTGAGAGTCAGTGCCGGGGAACAGTATCCCAGTGAGAGTCAGTACCAGGGGAACTGTATCCCAGTGAGAGTCAGTACCAGGGGAACTGTATCCCAGTGAGTCAGTTGCAGGGGAACTGTATCCCAGTGAGAGTCAGTACCAGGGGAACTGTATCCCAGTGAGAGTCAGTACCAGGGAAACTGTAACCCAGTGAGTCAGTACCAGGGGAACTGTATCCCAGTGAGAGTCAGTACCAGGGAAACTGTATCCCAGTGAGAGTCAGTACCAGGGAAACTGTATCCCAGTGAGAGTCAGTACCAGGGGAACTGTATCCCAGTGAGAGTCAGTACCAGGGGAACTGTATCCCAGTGAGAGTCAGGGCCAGGGAAACTGTATCCCAGTGAGTCAGTACCAGGGGAACTGTATCCCAGTGAGAGTCAGTACCAGGGAAACTGTATCCCAGTGAGAGTCAGTACCAGGGAAACTGTATCCCAGTGAGAGTCAGTACCAGGGAAACTGAATCCCAGTGAGAGTCAGTACCAGGAGAACTGTATCCCAGTGAGAGTCAGTACCAGGGGAACTGTATCCCAGTGAGAGTCAGTACCAGGGGAACTGTATCCCAGTGAGAGTCAGTACCAGGGGAACTGTATCCCAGTGAGAGTCAGTACCAGGGGAACTGTATCCCAGTGAGAGTCAGTACCAGGGGAACTGTATCCCAGTGGGAGTCAGTACCAGGGGAACTGTATCCCAGTGAGAGTCAGTACCAGGGAAACTGTATCCCAGTGAGAGTCAGTACCAGGGGAACTGGATCCCAGTGAGAGTCAGTAACAGGAGAACTGTATCCCAGTGAGAGTCAGTACCAGGGGAACTGTATCCCAGTGAGAGTCAGTACCAGGAGAACTGTATCCCAGTGAGAGTCAGTACCAGGGAAACTGTATCCCAGTGAGAGTCAGTACCAGAGGAACTGTATCCCAGTGAGAGTCAGTACCAGGGGAACTGTATCCCAGTGAGAGTCAGTGCCAGGGGAACTGTATCCCAGTGAGAGTCAGTACCAGGGGAACTGTATCCCAGTGAGAGTCTGTACCAGAGGAACTGTATCCCAGTGAGAGTCAGTACCAGAGGAACTGTATCCCAGTGAGAGTCAGTACCAGGGGAACTGTATCCCAGTGAGAGTCAGCACCAGGGGAACTGTATCCCAGTGAGAGTCAGTGCCAGGGGAACTGTATCCCAGTGAGTCAGTACCAGGGGAACTGTATCCCAGTGAGAGTCAGTACCAGGGGAACTGTATCCCAGTGAGAGTCAGTACCAGGGGAACTGTATCCCAGTGAGAGTCAGTACCAGGGGAACTGTATCCCAGTGAGAGTCAGTACCAGGGGAACTGTATCCCAGTGAGAGTCAGTGCCAGGGGAACTGTATCCCAGTGAGTCAGTACCAGGGGAACTGTATCCCAGTGAGAGTCAGTACCAGGGGAACTGTATCCCAGTGAGAGTCAGTACCAGGGGAACTGTATCCCAGTGAGAGTCAGTGCCGGGGAACAGTATCCCAGTGAGAGTCAGTACCAGGGGAACTGTATCCCAGTGAGAGTCAGTACCAGGGAAACTGTATCCCAGTGAGAGTCAGTACCAGGGAAACTGTATCCCAGTGAGAGTCAGTACCAGGGGAACTGTATCCCAGTGAGAGTCAGTACCAGGGGAACTGTATCCCAGTGAGAGTCAGTACCAGGGGAACTGTATCTCAGTGAGAGTCAGGGCCAGGGAAACTGTATCCCAGTGAGAGTCAGGGCCAGGGAAACTGTATCCCAGTGAGAGTCAGTACCAGGGGAACTGTATCCCAGTGAGAGTCAGTACCAGGGGAACTGTATCCCAGTGAGAGTCAGTACCAGGGAAACTGTAACCCAGTGAGTCAGTACCAGGGGAACTGTATCCCAGTGAGAGTCAGTACCAGGGAAACTGTATCCCAGTGAGAGTCAGTACCAGGAGAACTGTATCCCAGTGAGAGTCAGTACCAGGGGAACTGTATCCCAGTGAGAGTCAGTACCAGGAAAACTGTATCCCAGTGAGAGTCAGTACCAGGGGAACTGTATCCCAGTGAGAGTCAGTACCAGGGGAACTGTATCCCAGTGAGAGTCAGGGCCAGGGGAACTGTATCCCAGTGAGTCAGTACCAGGGGAACTGTATCCCAGTGAGAGTCAGTACCAGAGGAACTGTATCCCAGTGAGAGTCAGTACCAGGGGAACTGTATCCCAGTGAGAGTCAGTACCAGGGGAACTGTATCCCAGTGAGAGTCAGTACCAGGGAAACTGTATCCCAGTGAGAGTCAGTACCAGGAGAAACTGTATCCCAGTGAGAGTCAGTACCAGGGGAACTGTATCCCAGTGAGAGTCAGTACCAGGGGAACTGTATCCCAGTGGGAGTCAGTGCCAGGGGAACTGTATCCCAGTGAGAGTCAGTACCAGGGGAACTGTATCCCAGTGAGAGTCAGTACCAGGGAAACTGTATCCCAGTGAGAGTCAGTACCAGGGGAACTGTATCCCAGTGAGAGTCAGTACCAGGGGAACTGTATCCCAGTGAGAGTCAGTGCCAGAGGAACTCTATCCCAGTGAGAGTCAGTACCAGGGGAACTGTATCCCAGTGAGAGTCAGTACCAGGGGAACTGTATCCCAGTGAGTCAGTACCAGGGGAACTGTATCCCAGTGAGAGTCAGTGCCAGGGGAACTCTATCCCAGTGAGAGTCAGTACCAGGGGAACTGTATCCCAGTGAGAGTCAGTACCAGGGAAACTGTATCCCAGTGAGAGTCAGTACCAGGGGAACTGTATCCCAGTGAGAGTCAGTACCAGGGGAACTGTATCCCAGTGAGAGTCAGCACCAGGGAAACTGTATCCCAGTGAGAGTCAGTACCAGGGAAACTGTATCCCAGTGAGAGTCAGTACCAGGGGAACTGTATCCCAGTGGGAGTCAGTGCCAGGGGAACTGTATCCCACTGTGTCGGTGCCAGGGGAACTGTATCCCAGTGAGAGTCAGTACCAGGGGAACTGTATCCCAGTGAGAGTCAGTACCAGGGAAACTGTATCCCAGTGAGAGTCAGTACCAGCGGAACTGTATCCCAGTGCGAGTCAGTACCAGGGGAACTGTATCCCAGTGAGAGTCAGTACCAGGGGAACTGTATCCCAGTGAGAGTCAGTGCCAGGAGAACTGTATCCCAGTGAGAGTCAGTGCCAGGGGAACTGTATCCCAGTGAGAGTCAGTACCAGGGGAACTGTATCCCAGTGAGAGTCAGTACCAGGGGAACTGTATCCCAGTGAGAGTCAGTACCAGGGGAACTGTATCCCAATGTGGGTCAGTACCAGGGGAACTGTATCCCAGTGAGAGTCAGTACCAGGGGAACTGTATCCCAGTGAGAGTCAGTACCAGGGGAACTGTATCCCAGTGAGAGTCAGTACCAGGTGAACTATATCCCAGTGAGTGTCAGTACCAGGGAAACTGTATCCCAGTGAGAGTCAGTACCAGGGAAACTGTATCCCAGTGAGAGTCAGTACCAGGGGAACTGTATCCCAGTGAGAGTCAGTGCCAGGGGAACTGTATCCCAGTGAGAGTCAGTACCAGGGGAACTGTATCCCAGTGAGAGTCAGTACCAGGGAAACTGTATCCCAGTGAGAGTCAGTACCAGGGGAACTGTATCCCAGTGAGAGTCAGTACCAGGGAAACTGTATCCCAGTGAGTCAGTACCAGAGGAACTGTATCCCAGTGAGCCAATACCAGGGGAACTGTATCCCAGTGAGAGTCAGTGCCAGGAGAACTGTATCCCAGTGAGTCAGTACCAGGGGAACTGTATCCCAGTGAGAGTCAGTACCAGGGGAACTGTATCCCAGTGAGAGTCAGTGCCAGGAGAACTGTATCCCAGTGAGAGTCAGTACCAGGGGAACTGTATCCCAGTGAGAGTCAGTACCAGGGGAACTGTATCCCAGTGAGAGTCAGTACCAGGGGAACTGTATCCCAGTGAGAGTCAGTACCAGGGGAACTGTATCCCAATGTGGGTCAGTACCAGGGGAACTGTATCCCAGTGAGAGTCAGTACCAGGGGAACTGTATCCCAGTGAGAGTCAGTACCAGGGGAACTGTATCCCAGTGAGAGTCAGTACCAGGGGAACTGTATCCCAGTGAGTGTCAGTACCAGGGAAACTGTATCCCAGTGAGAGTCAGTACCAGGGAAACTGTATCCCAGTGAGAGTCAGTACCAGGGGAACTGTATCCCAGTGAGAGTCAGTGCCAGGGGAACTGTATCCCAGTGAGAGTCAGTACCAGGGGAACTGTATCCCAGTGAGAGTCAGTACCAGGGAAACTGTATCCCAGTGAGAGTCAGTACCAGGGGAACTGTATCCCAGTGAGAGTCAGTACCAGGGAAACTGTATCCCAGTGAGTCAGTACCAGAGGAACTGTATCCCAGTGAGCCAATACCAGGGGAACTGTATCCCAGTGAGAGTCAGTGCCAGGAGAACTGTATCCCAGTGAGTCAGTACCAGGGGAACTGTATCCCAGTGAGAGTCAGTACCAGGGGAACTGTATCCCAGTGAGAGTCAGTACCAGGGGAACTGTATCCCAGTGAGAGTCAGTACCAGAGGAACTGTATCCCAGTGAGAGTCCGGGCCAGGGGAACTGTATCCCAGTGAGTCAGTACCAGAGGAACTGTATCCCAGTGAGAGTCAGTACCAGGGGAACTGTATCCCAGTGAGAGTCAGTGCCAGGAGAACTGTATCCCAGTGAGTCAGTACCAGGGGAACTGTATCCCAGTGAGAGTCAGTGCCAGGAGAACTGTATCCCAGTGAGAGTCAGTGCCAGGAGAACTGTATCCCAGTGAGAGTCAGTGCCAGGAGAACTGTATCCCAGTGAGTCAGTACCAGGGGAACTGTATCCCAGTGAGAGTCAGTACCAGGGGAACTGTATCCCAGTGAGAGTCAGTACCAGGGGAACTGTATCCCAGTGAGAGTCAGTGCCGGGGAACTGTATCCCAGTGAGAGTCAGTACCAGGTGAACTATATCCCAGTGAGTGTCAGTACCAGGGAAACTGTATCCCAGTGAGAGTCAGTACCAGGGAAACTGTATCCCAGTGAGAGTCAGTACCAGGGGAACTGTATCCCAGTGAGAGTCAGTGCCAGGGGAACTGTATCCCAGTGAGAGTCAGTACCAGGGGAACTGTATCCCAGTGAGAGTCAGTACCAGGGAAACTGTATCCCAGTGAGAGTCAGTACCAGGGGAACTGTATCCCAGTGAGAGTCAGTACCAGGGAAACTGTATCCCAGTGAGTCAGTACCAGAGGAACTGTATCCCAGTGAGCCAATACCAGGGGAACTGTATCCCAGTGAGAGTCAGTGCCAGGAGAACTGTATCCCAGTGAGTCAGTACCAGGGGAACTGTATCCCAGTGAGAGTCAGTACCAGGGGAACTGTATCCCAGTGAGAGTCAGTGCCAGGAGAACTGTATCCCAGTGAGAGTCAGTACCAGGGGAACTGTATCCCAGTGAGAGTCAGTACCAGGGGAACTGTATCCCAGTGAGAGTCAGTACCAGGGGAACTGTATCCCAGTGAGAGTCAGTACCAGGGGAACTGTATCCCAATGTGGGTCAGTACCAGGGGAACTGTATCCCAGTGAGAGTCAGTACCAGGGGAACTGTATCCCAGTGAGAGTCAGTACCAGGGGAACTGTATCCCAGTGAGAGTCAGTACCAGGGGAACTGTATCCCAGTGAGTGTCAGTACCAGGGAAACTGTATCCCAGTGAGAGTCAGTACCAGGGAAACTGTATCCCAGTGAGAGTCAGTACCAGGGGAACTGTATCCCAGTGAGAGTCAGTGCCAGGGGAACTGTATCCCAGTGAGAGTCAGTACCAGGGGAACTGTATCCCAGTGAGAGTCAGTACCAGGGAAACTGTATCCCAGTGAGAGTCAGTACCAGGGGAACTGTATCCCAGTGAGAGTCAGTACCAGGGAAACTGTATCCCAGTGAGTCAGTACCAGAGGAACTGTATCCCAGTGAGCCAATACCAGGGGAACTGTATCCCAGTGAGAGTCAGTGCCAGGAGAACTGTATCCCAGTGAGTCAGTACCAGGGGAACTGTATCCCAGTGAGAGTCAGTACCAGGGGAACTGTATCCCAGTGAGAGTCAGTACCAGGGGAACTGTATCCCAGTGAGAGTCAGTACCAGAGGAACTGTATCCCAGTGAGAGTCCGGGCCAGGGGAACTGTATCCCAGTGAGTCAGTACCAGAGGAACTGTATCCCAGTGAGAGTCAGTACCAGGGGAACTGTATCCCAGTGAGAGTCAGTGCCAGGAGAACTGTATCCCAGTGAGTCAGTACCAGGGGAACTGTATCCCAGTGAGAGTCAGTGCCAGGAGAACTGTATCCCAGTGAGAGTCAGTGCCAGGAGAACTGTATCCCAGTGAGAGTCAGTGCCAGGAGAACTGTATCCCAGTGAGTCAGTACCAGGGGAACTGTATCCCAGTGAGAGTCAGTACCAGGGGAACTGTATCCCAGTGAGAGTCAGTACCAGGGGAACTGTATCCCAGTGAGAGTCAGTGCCGGGGAACTGTATCCCAGTGAGAGTCAGTACCAGGGGAACTGTATCCCAGTGAGAGTCAGTACCAGGGGAACTGTATCCCAGTGAGAGTCAGTGCCGGGGAACTGTATCCCAGTGAGAGTCAGTACCAGGGGAACTGTATCCCAGTGAGAGTCAGTACCAGGGGAACTGTATCCCAGTGAGAGTCAGTACCAGGGGAACTGTATCCCAATGAGAGTCAGTACCAGGGAAACTGTATCCCAGTGAGAGTCAGTACCAGGGAAACTGTATCTCAGTGAGAGTCAGTACCAGGGGAACTGTATCCCAGTGAGAGTCAGTACCAGGGGAACTGTATCCCTGTGAGAGTCAGTACCAGGGGAACTGTATCCCAGTGAGAGTCAGTACCAGGGGAACTGTATCCCAGTGAGAGTCAGTACCAGGGGAACTGTATCCCAGTGAGAGTCAGTACCAGGGAAACTGTATCCCAGTGAGAGTCAGTACCAGGTAAACTGTATCCCAGTGAGAGTCAGTACCAGGGGAACTGTATCCCAGTGAGAGTCAGTACCAGGGGAACTGTATCCCTGTGAGAGTCAGTACCAGGGGAACTGTATCCCAGTGAGAGTCAGTACCAGGGGAACTGGATCCCAGTGAGAGTCAGTGCCAGGGGAACTGTATCCCTGTGAGAGTCAGTACCAGGGGAACTGTATCCCAGTGAGAGTCAGTACCAGGGGAACTGGATCCCAGTGAGAGTCAGTGCCAGGGGAACTGTATCCCAGTGAGAGTCAGTACCAGGGAAACTGTATCCCAGTGAGAGTCAGTACCAGGGGAACTCTATCCCAGTGAGAGTCAGTTCCAGGGGAACTGTAACCCAGTGAGAGTCAGTACCAGCGGAACTGTATCCCAGTGAGAGTCAGTACCAGGGGAACTGTATCCCAGTGAGAGTCAGTACCAGGGGAACTGTATCCCAGTGAGAGTCAGTGCCAGGGGAACTGT
The DNA here is from genome assembly GCF_902713615.1 of Scyliorhinus canicula. Taxonomy (NCBI): domain Eukaryota; kingdom Metazoa; phylum Chordata; class Chondrichthyes; order Carcharhiniformes; family Scyliorhinidae; genus Scyliorhinus; species Scyliorhinus canicula. Next base: position 137,073,331 of record NC_052161.1, read on the forward strand.
ATCCCAGTGAGAGTCAGTACCAGGGGAACTGTATCCCAGTGAGAGTCAGTGCCAGGGGAAACTATCCCAGTGAGAGTCAGTACCAGGGAAACTGTATCCCAGTGAGAGTCAGTACCAGGGGAACTGTATCCCAGTGAGAGTCAGTACCAGGGAAACTGTATCCCAGTGAGAGTCAGTACCAGGGAAACTGTATCCCAGTGAGAGTCAGTACCAGGGAAACTGTATCCCAGTGAGAGTCAGTACCAGGGGAACTGTATCCCAGTGAGAGTCAGTACCAGGGGAACTGTATCCCAGTGAGAGTCAGTACCAGGGGAACTGTATCCCAGTGAGAGTCAGTACCAGGGAAACTGTATCCCAGTGAGAGTCAGTACCAGGGGAACTGTATCCCAGTGAGAGTCAGTACCAGCGGAACTGTATCCCAGTGAGAGTCAGTACCAGGGGAACTCTATCCCAGTGAGAGTCAGTACCAGGGGAACTGTATCCCAGTGAGAGTCAGTACCAGGGGAACTCTATCCCAGTGAGAGTCAGTACCAGGGGAACTGTATCCCAGTGAGAGTCAGTGCCAAGGGGAACTCTATCCCAGTGAGAGTCAGTACCAGGGAAACTCTATCCCAGTGAGAGTCAGTACCAGGGGAACTGTATCCCAGTGAGAGTCAGTACCAGGGGAACTGTATCCCAGTGAGAGTCAGTACCAGGGAAACTGTATCCCAGTGAGAGTCAGTACCAGGGGAACTGTATCCCAGTGAGCCAATACCAGGGGAACTGTATCCCAGTGAGAGTCAGTACCAGGGGAACTGTATCCCAGTGAGAGTCAGTACCAGGGAAACTGTATCCCAGTGAGAGTCAGTACCAGGGGAACTGTATCCCAGTGAGAGTCAGTACCAGGGAACTGTATCCCAGTGAGAGTCAGTACCAGGGAAACTGTATCCCAGTGAGAGTCAGTACCAGGGGAACTGTATCCCAGTGAGAGTCAGTACCAGGGGAACTGTATCCCAGTGAGAGTCAGTACCAGGGAAACTGTATCCCAGTGAGAGTCAGTACCAGGGAAACTGTATCCCAGTGAGAGTCAGTACCAGGGAAACTGTATCCCAGTGAGAGTCAGTACCAGGGAAACTGTATCCCAGTGAGAGTCAGTACCAGGGAAACTGTATCCCAGTGAGAGTCAGTACCAGGGGAACTGTATCCCAGTGAGAGTCAGTACCAGGGGAACTCTATCCCAGTGAGAGTCAGTACCAGGGGAACTGTATCCCAGTGAGAGTCAGTACCAGGGGAACTCTATCCCAGTGAGAGTCAGTACCAGGGGAACTGTATCCCAGTGAGAGTCAGTGCCAAGGGGAACTCTATCCCAGTGAGAGTCAGTACCAGGGAAACTGTATCCCAGTGAGAGTCAGTACCAGGGAAACTGTATCCCAGTGAGAGTCAGTACCAGGGGAACTGTATCCCAGTGAGAGTCAGTGCCAGGGGAACTGTATCCCAGTGAGAGTCAGTACCAGGGGAACTGTATCCCAGTGAGAGTCAGTACCAGGGGAACTGTATCCCAGTGAGAGTCAGTACCAGGGGAACTGTATCCCAGTGAGAGTCAGTACCAGCGGAACTGTATCCCAGTGCGAGTCAGTACCAGGGGAACTGTATCCCAGTGAGAGTCAGTACCAGGGGAACTGTATCCCAGTGAGAGTCAGTACCAGGGAAACTCTATCCCAGTGAGAGTCAGTACCAGGGAAACTGTATCCCAGTGAGAGTCAGTACCAGGGGAACTGTATCCCAGTGAGAGTCAGTACCAGGGGAACTTTATCCCAGTGAGAGTCAGTACCAGGGGAACTGTATCCCAGTGAGAGTCAGTACCAGGGGAACTGTATCCCAGTGAGAGTCAGTACCAGAGGAACTGTATCCCAGTGAGAGTCAGTACCAGAGGAACTGTATCCCAGTGAGAGTCAGTGCCAGGGGAACTGTATCCCAGTGAGAGTTAGTGCCAGAGGAACTGTATCCCAGTGAGAGTCAGTACCAGGGAAACTGTATCCCAGTGAGAGTCAGTACCAGGGAAACTGTATCCCAGTGAGCCAATACCAGGGGAACTGTATCCCAGTGAGAGTCAGTACCAGGGAAACTGTATCCCAGTGAGAGTCAGTACCAGGGGAACTGTATCCCAGTGAGAGTCAGTACCAGGGGAACTGTATCCCAGTGAGTGTCAGTACCAGGGGAACTGTATCCCTGTGAGAGTCAGTACCAGGGAAACTGTATCCCAGTGAGAGTCAGTACCAGGGGAACTGTATCCCAGTGAGAGTCAGTACCAGGGAAACTGTATCCCAGTGAGAGTCAGTACCAGGGGAACTGTATCCCAGTGAGAGTCAGTACCAGGGGAACTGTATCCCAGTGAGAGTCAGTACCAGGGGAAACTGTATCCCAGTGAGAGTCAGTACCAGGGGACCTGTATCCCAGTGAGAGTTAGTGCCAGAGGAACTGTATCCCAGTGAGAGTCAGTACCAGGGAAACTGTATCCCAGTGAGAGTCAGTACCAGGGAAACTGTATCCCAGTGAGAGTCAGTACCAGGGGAACTGTATCCCAGTGAGAGTCAGTACCAGGGAAACTGTATCCCAGTGAGAGTCAGTACCAGGGGAACTGTATCCCAGTGACAGTCAGTACCAGGGAAACTGTATCCCAGTGAGAGTCAGTACCAGGGGAACTGTATCCCAGTGAGAGTCAGTACCAGGGAAACTGTATCCCAGTGAGAGTCAGTACCAGGGGAAACTGTATCCCAGTGAGAGTCAGTACCAGGGGAACTGTATCCCAGTGAGAGTCAGTACCAGGGGAACTGTATCCCAGTGGGAGTCAGTGCCAGGGGAACTGTATCCCAGTGAGAGTCAGTACCAGGGGAACTGTATCCCAGTGAGAGTCAGTACCAGGGAAACTGTATCCCAGTGAGAGTCAGTACCAGGGGAACTGTATCCCAGTGAGAGTCAGTACCAGGGGAACTGTATCCCAGTGAGAGTCAGTACCAGGGAAACTGTATCCCAGTGAGAGTCAGTACCAGGGAAACTGTATCCCAGTGAGAGTCAGTACCAGGGAAACTGTATCCCAGTGAGAGTCAGTACCAGGGAAACTGTATCCCAGTGAGAGTCAGTACCAGGGGAACTGTATCCCAGTGAGAGTCAGTACCAGGGGAACTGTATCCCAGTGAGAGTCAGTACCAGGGGAACTCTATCCCAGTGAGAGTCAGTACCAGGGGAACTGTATCCCAGTGAGAGTCAGTACCAGGGGAACTGTATCCCAGTGAGAGTCAGTACCAGGGGAACTGTATCCCAGTGAGAGTCAGTGCCAAGGGGAACTCTATCCCAGTGAGAGTCAGTACCAGGGAAACTGTATCCCAGTGAGAGTCAGTACCAGGGAAACTGTATCCCAGTGAGAGTCAGTACCAGGGGAACTGTATCCCAGTGAGAGTCAGTGCCAGGGGAACTGTATCCCAGTGAGAGTCAGTACCAGGGGAACTGTATCCCAGTGAGAGTCAGTACCAGGGGAACTGTATCCCAGTGAGAGTCAGTACCAGGGGAACTGTATCCCAGTGAGAGTCAGTACCAGCGGAACTGTATCCCAGTGCGAGTCAGTACCAGGGGAACTGTATCCCAGTGAGAGTCAGTACCAGGGGAACTGTATCCCAGTGAGAGTCAGTACCAGGGAAACTCTATCCCAGTGATAGTCAGTACCAGGGAAACTGTATCCCAGTGAGAGTCAGTACCAGGGGAACTGTATCCCAGTGAGAGTCAGTACCAGGGGAACTTTATCCCAGTGAGAGTCAGTACCAGGGGAACTGTATCCCAGTGAGAGTCAGTACCAGGGGAACTGTATCCCAGTGAGAGTCAGTACCAGAGGAACTGTATCCCAGTGAGAGTCAGTACCAGAGGAACTGTATCCCAGTGAGAGTCAGTGCCAGGGGAACTGTATCCCAGTGAGAGTTAGTGCCAGAGGAACTGTATCCCAGTGAGAGTCAGTACCAGGGAAACTGTATCCCAGTGAGAGTCAGTACCAGGGAAACTGTATCCCAGTGAGCCAATACCAGGGGAACTGTATCCCAGTGAGAGTCAGTACCAGGGAAACTGTATCCCATTGAGAGTCAGTACCAGGGGAACTGTATCCCAGTGAGAGTCAGTACCAGGGGAACTGTATCCCAGTGAGTGTCAGTACCAGGGGAACTGTATCCCTGTGAGAGTCAGTACCAGGGAAACTGTATCCCAGTGAGAGTCAGTACCAGGGGAACTGTATCCCAGTGAGAGTCAGTACCAGGGAAACTGTATCCCAGTGAGAGTCAGTACCAGGGGAACTGTATCCCAGTGAGAGTCAGTACCAGGGGAACTGTATCCCAGTGAGAGTCAGTACCAGGGGAAACTGTATCCCAGTGAGAGTCAGTACCAGGGGAACTGTATCCCAGTGAGAGTTAGTGCCAGAGGAACTGTATCCCAGTGAGAGTCAGTACCAGGGAAACTGTATCCCAGTGAGAGTCAGTACCAGGGAAACTGTATCCCAGTGAGAGTCAGTACCAGGGGAACTGTATCCCAGTGAGAGTCAGTACCAGGGAAACTGTATCCCAGTGAGAGTCAGTACCAGGGGAACTGTATCCCAGTGACAGTCAGTACCAGGGAAACTGTATCCCAGTGAGAGTCAGTACCAGGGGAACTGTATCCCAGTGAGAGTCAGTACCAGGGGAACTGTATCCCAGTGAGAGTCAGTACCAGGGGAACTGTATCCCAGTGAGAGTCAGTACCAGGGGAACTGTATCCCAGTGAGAGTCAGTACCAGGGGAACTGTATCCCAGTGAGAGTCAGTACCAGGGGAACTGTATCCCAGTGAGTCAGTACCAGGGAAACTGTATCCCAGTGAGAGTCAGTACCAGGGGAACTGTATCCCAGTGAGAGTCAGTGCCAGGGGAACTCTATCCCAGTGAGAGTCAGTACCAGGGGAACTGTATCCCAGTGAGAGTCAGTGCCAGGGAAACTGTATCCCAGTGAGAGTCAGTACCAGGGAAACTGTATCCCAGTGAGAGTCAGTGCCAGGGGAACTCTATCCCAGTGAGAGTCAGTACCAGGGGAACTGTATCCCAGTGAGAGTCAGTACCAGAGGAACTGTATCCCAGTGAGAGTCAGTACCAGGGGAACTGTATCCCAGTGAGAGTCAGTACCAGGGGAACTGTATCCCAGTGAGAGTCAGTGCCAGGGGAACTGTATCCCAGTGAGAGTCAGTACCAGGGGAACTGTATCCCAGTGAGAGTCAGTACCAGGGAAACTGTATCCCAGTGAGAGTCAGTACCAGGGAAACTGTATCCCAGTGAGAGTCAGTACCAGGGGAACTGTATCCCAGTGAGAGTCAGTACCAGGGAAACTGTATCCCAGTGAGAGTCAGTACCAGGGGAACTGTATCCCAATGTGGGTCAGTACCAGGGGAACTGTATCCCAGTGAGAGTCAGTACCAGGGGAACTGTATCCCAGTGAGAGTCAGTACCAGGGAAACTGTATCCCAGTGAGAGTCAGTACCAGGGAAACTGTATCCCAGTGAGAGTCAGTACCAGGGGAACTGTATCCCAGTGAGAGTCAGTACCAGGGGAACTGTATCCCAGTGTGAGTCAGTACCAGGGAAACTGTATCCCAGTGAGAGTCAGTACCAGGGGAACTGTATCCCAGTGAGAGTCAGTACCAGGGGAACTGTATCCCAGTGAGAGTCAGTACCAGGGGAACTGTATCCCAGTGAGAGTCAGTACCAGGGAAACTGTATCCCAGTGAGAGTCAGTACCAGGGGAACTGTATCCCAGTGAGAGTCAGTACCAGAGGAACTGTATCCCAGTGAGAGTCAGTACCAGCGGAACTGTATCCCAGTGCGAGTCAGTACCAGGGGAACTTTATCCCAGTGAGAGTCAGTACCAGGGGAACTGTATCCCAGTGAGAGTCAGTACCAGGGGAACTGTATCCCAGTGAGAGTCAGTACCAGCGGAACTGTATCCCAGTGCGAGTCAGTACCAGGGGAACTTTATCCCAGTGAGAGTCAGTACCAGGAGAACTGTATCCCAGTGAGAGTCAGTACCAGAGGAACTGTATCCCAGTGAGAGTCAGTACCAGGGGAACTGTATCCCAGTGAGAGTCAGTACCAGGGAAACTGTATCCCAGTGAGAGTCAATACCAGGGGAACTGTATCCCAGTGAGAGTCAGTGCCAGGGGAACTCTATCCCAGTGAGAGTCAGTGGCAGGGAAACTGTATCCCAGTGAGAGTCAGTACCAGGGGAACTGTATCCCAGTGAGAGTCAGTACCAGGGGAACTGTATCCCAGTGAGAGTCAGTACCAGGGGAACTCTTTCCCAGTGAGAGTCAGTACCAGGGGAACTGTATCCCAGTGTGAGTCAGGGCCAGGGGAACTGTATCCCAGTGAGAGTCAGTACCAGGGAAACTGTATCCCAGTGAGAGTCAGTACCAGGGAAACTGTATCCCAGTGAGAGTCAGGGCCAGGGGAACTGTATCCCAGTGAGAGTCAGCACCAGGGAAACTGTATCCCAGTGGGAGTCAGTACCAGGGGAACTGTATCCCAGTGAGAGTCAGTACCAGGGGAACTCTATCCCAGTGAGAGTCAGTGCCAGGGGAACTGTATCCCAGTGAGAGTCAGTACCAGGGAAACTGTATCCCAGTGAGAGTCAGTACCAGGGGAACTGTATCCCAGTGTGAGTCAGTACCAGGGGAACTGTATCCCAGTGAGAGTCAGTACCAGGGGAACTGTATCCCAGTGAGAGTCAGTACCAGGGGAACTGTATCCCAGTGAGAGTCAGTACCAGGGGAACTGTATCCCAGTGAGAGTCAGTACCAGGGGAACTGTATCCCAGTGAGAGTCAGTACCAGGGGAACTGTATCCCAGTGAGAGTCAGTACCAGGGAAACTGTATCCCAGTGAGAGTCAGTACCAGGGGAACTGTATCCCAGTGAGAGTCAGTACCAGGGGAACTGTATCCCACTGTGTCAGTACCAGGGGAACTGTATCCCACTGTGTCAGTACCAGGGGAACTGTATCCCAGTGAGTCAGTACCAGGGGAACTGTATCCCTGTGAGAGTCAGTACCAGGGAAACTGTATCCCAGTGAGAGTCAGGGCCAGGGGAACTGTATCCCAGTGAGAGTCAGGGCCAGGGGAACTGTATCCCAGTGAGAGTCAGTACCAGGGAAACTGTATCCCAGTGAGAGTCAGTACCAGGGAAACTGTATCCCAGTGAGAGTCAGTACCAGGGGAAATGGATTCCCACTCATTGGAAACTATATCAGTCGGACACCTTTTTGGTGCTGGACCACTCATTAATATCTTTCAGGGCCTAATGCCCATTTTGAGACATCTACAAAATGATCCTTGTGAATGACCCACGGAGATCCATGCCTCGCACCGATTGGACACAGGCTTCCCCACTACTGGGCTGTTTTGCTTTACACCTGTTTAATGACCAAGAAACAGAAGGAACACTTCCTAATTTCTACGCCTGAAGGCCTGGTTGACAATTACAAGCAGCATCCAACAGAGGTTCGAGTACACTGCAGCCTTTAAACAGTCACCAAAAATCTGGCAGCCGACAGGAAAGACACCAGACAGGAGGGCCCAAAACACTCAACGTGTGGGATTTAAATTACATTTCCAACCAAAATGTGTGCAGACACAAGAGATAAAACAGCTTTTATAATTGTGAATTAATTTGAAAGTAAATTTCAGTGCAGACTTAAGTTGATTAAATAAGAAGGCAAAACATAACTGGCAGGAAATCATTTTCCTGTCTGAAAGAGTTCTCTACCAGTCATCTTTATTTAAAAAAACCCAGAATGACTCATTTTAAACAAAGCAGACAACGTTTATTGAATTCAAATTACTTTCTCGAGTGGTTGGATGTTGGGTCAGGTTGTCGGTCCCGTGGATTTTGTCCCTGTGACTGTTTGTTTGATAATTGGTTATTTGTAACTTTAATTCTCATCCTTGTTTTTAAAATTCCTCCATCTCCTGGCCCCTCCCTGTCTCAGTAATCTCCTCCAACCTCACGGGATCTCTGCACTCCTCTGATTCTGGATCTTGTGCGCCCCCGGTTGGTGGCTGTGGCCCCCAAGCTGTGGGATTCCCTCCTGACATCTCTTCGCCTCTCGCTGCACGCTCTCCTCCTTTACGACTCTCTTTAGAGCTCAGTGACCAAGCTTTTGATCACCCTCCCTCGGCTTGGCAACTGTGAGTGAACGTATCCCTGGGAATTTCGTCACATGACCTGCCCCCCCCCCCCCCCCCCCCCCCCCCACAATCCAGCCTTTAGTCGGCCAACACATCCATCCTTGAGACGCACCGCCTTCCTGCACCAACTCATTACCCAATTGCATGATCCTCGATTATCAGCCAGTCTGTTTCTTTCTCAATTTTCAAAGCTTTTACACCTGGTGAAAAGAAATGTTCACAGAAAATGACAGGGTGGGGGGGGAATGTTTTAATGTCCCGATGAAATTTGCCCACACAGCAGAGTGCTGGAGTTGGATCTTCAGGCCAATCCTGGAGGATTGGCAACCATAACCTTTCCCAATACCACCTTACGTGGCTTGGTGTCTTACTTTGTTTCATCATAGCGACAGTGAACCACTTTGGGAGGTTTAATTATTTTCAGGGTGTGATATAAATCATGTTCATTGTAATGTGAAGGTATCAAGTGTAACAGTTATTTGATCATTCAATGTCAGCCTCACTGTTTATAGCCAGGAGATCTCCTAATTGCTTCCAACAGAACCTGAATTCCCTTCATGTCCAATCAAGTGGACATTTTAGTTAGTCCCGACCCTCCTCTCTCTTAGCGGCGCCCCTCTGTGTGACCTCACCTTTGAATGCGCCAGTGGCTGCCCTCGCTGAGCTCCTTGTTGGTGGCATTCTCCGTCACTGCTTTCTTCTGAGCAACTGTGCCAACAACCTCGCCCTCCTCCTCTGCCCAGCTCCCTGAGCATGCGCTCATCACCCTAACTGCACCAACCTGCTTCACAATCTGCTCGCCCCACACATTGCTAACCTTGTGGACTCCACCCGTGTGTGAACCATCTCCGTGCTTGTCTGCAGAATTCCCATTCACTTGCAGTCAAGACACGGGCCATTTACAACTCTGCACAGGCATTATTCAGCTGAGAGGGATTGGAATGTTTCCCTGGTGAAGAGTCATTTTCCACCATGGTTCCATCCATCGTGCAGCTGAGGTTAAAAGCTACAACATAGCCCTCCCGATTACAGGTCCCAAAGAAAGAAAAAACTTGCATTTCATACAGCAGCTTCCAACGCACCTGCCCTGGAATATATCACAGCCAATGAAGCTCTTTTGTAATGTAGACCCTGCTGTAGTGCAGATATGGGCACACACGACAGAACCTGGACACACTCCCCCAGCATGTAACAGCAGAATCACAACTTGATTTACCTCTCCCATTGAACTCCAATAAATCCATGATGTTGTTTGAAAGAAGCTTCATGATGTGACAAGACGGCTACTCCCAGGTTGCTTCTGAGTAGCCTTCCGAGAGCATGAACTGCTCTCCCCACTCTTAACATGCTTCAAACCTCTTTGCTATCTTCTAGAGAATAGCTAGTTATTTCAGTTTTCTTCATTCATGATTTAAGTAAGCCCTTATTTTATTCACAGAATAAAATAAGGGCTAAGGGGCAGCACAGTAGCATTGTGGATAGCACAATTGCTTCACAGCTCCAGGGTCCCGGGTTCGATTCCCGGCTTGGGTCACTGTCTGTGCGGAGTCTGCATATCTTCCCCATGTCTGTGTGGGTTCCTCCGGGTGCTCCGGTTTCCTCCCACAGTCACAAAGATGTGCAGGTTAGGTGGATTGGCCATGGTAAATTGCCCTTAGTGTCCAAAATTGCCCTTAGTGTTGGGTGGGGTTACTGGGTTATGGGGATAGGGTAGAGGTGTTGACCTTGGTAGGCTGCTCTTTCCAAGAGCCGGTGCAGACTCGATGGGCTGAATGGCCTCCTTCTGCACTGTAAATTCTATGATAAATTCTATGATATAGACAGAAAACATACTGGGAGCTTGTTAGATATTTGCACAAGAAAAGTCAGTCTTCTAACGCACTCCTCGTTTGATCCATATTAGCTACTCAGCCAGCTTCATTCACTAAATGTCAAATCTGACAACTTCTTCATATATTGAGTGTTTCTGCTTCTGTTTCCATTGTGTCCACATCACAGACTAATATCCATATTCTGCCAACATTTATATGAGTAACGCCAGCTAAACCAGACATGACCTGCTGAAATTCTGCTCCTGATAATGAAAACTTACAAACGGAAATTATCTAGGTATGGGTCTTGCAAATTTCAAGTGATGGCAGTTATTTCCTCTTGTGTGTTTGTCCCATTGTGGGATTGTCATGCACTTTGCCAGGGTCCCGGGTTCGATTCCCGGCTTGGGTCCCTGTCTGTGCGGAGTCTGCACGTTCTCCCCGTGTCTGCGTGGGTTTCCTCCGGGTGCTCCGGTTTCCTCCCACAAGTCCCGAAAGACGTGCTGTTAGGTGAATTGGATATTTTGAATTCTCCCTCAGTGTGCCCAAAGAGGCGCCAGAGTGTGGCGACGAGGGGCTTTTCACAGTAACTTAATTGCAGTGTTAATGTAAGCCTACTTGTGACAGTAAAGATTATTATTAACAACTTCTTGGCCCTGCACTCTTCCAAGGTGAATAAAATAATTGCCGTGTCTTAGAATTTGAGGAGGAAACTGAAAACTTCATGCATCTCCTCTGTGAGCCACCTGTTTAGCTCAAGTTCTGTTCATCCAGCACAGCGAGCTGGCATTGCACTATCGGACTCGGCATGCACCTTGGCTAAGCGTCATATCAAGCTAAGCTAATAAGGATTTCTTCTCGTGAATTCAGCCAGGGCCCATGAATTATGTTCTCATTCCTAAGTTATCTACTCAGCCTCATTTATCACTCTATTGCCTGTGCAATATCATTGCAACAGCAGAAACCTTATCTGACTGTCTCTTTGAATTAGATAAGGGGTGACACATAAGGAAGGCGAGTTGCGATTGGTAATATTTAGGTTTACTACAGTCCTGTTGTGACCACAGGCACCATGGGTTAATGGTCTTGGTACATCTGAATGCTTTGAGCTCATTGGAGAAATGCAAAATGCTATCCTCCTTCCACATAATTGATTGATTGATTTATTGTCACATGTACTGAAGTACAATGAAAAGTATTTTTCTGCGGCCAAGGGAATGTACACAGTACGTACATAGTAGACAAAAAGAATAATCGACAGAGTATATTGACAAATAGTATATCGACACATAGTGATTGGTTACAGTACAGGAAAGGGCCAAACAAAGCAGCTACATGAGCAAGAGCAGCCTAGGGCGTCGTGAATGGTGTTCTTACAGGGAACAGATCAGTCCGAGGGAGAGTCGTTGAGGAGTCTTGTAACTGTGGGGAAGAAGCTGTTCCTATGTCTGGATGTGCGGGTCTTCAGACTTCTGTATCTTCTGCCTGATGGAGGGGTCTGGAAGACGGCAAAGCCTGAGTGGGAGGGGTATCTGACAATGCTGTCTGCCTTCCTGAGGCAGCGGGAGGTGAAGACAGAATCAATGTGGGGGTGGCAAGCTTATGTGATGTGTTGGGCTGAGTTCACCACACAGCAGTTTCTTGCGATCTTGGGCCGAGCAGTTGCCATACCAGGCTGTGATGCAGCCAGGTAGGATGCTCTCTATGGCACACCTGTAGAAGTTTGTGAGAGTTGCAGACATGCCGAATTTCTTTAGCATGTTTTTCTAGTGAGCACAGGGATCAGTGACACATTAGGGCTGGTTTAGCACACTGGGCTAAATCGCTGGCTTTGAAAGCAGACCAAGGCAGGCCAGCAGCACGGTTCAATTCCCGTACCAGCCTCCCCAAACAGGCGTATACACGTGGCGACTAGGGGCTTTTCACAGTAACTTCATTTGAAGCCTACTTGTGACAATAAGCGATTTTCATTTCATTTTTCATTTTCACTGGAGGGGTAAATAGAGACACAGGTTCAAGAGGAGAATCAACTGGGAAAAATGATAAACTTAAAGCAATTCACTGGAGCAAAGCACATTTTATGAGTTGTGGACATGAAATATTACAGAAAGACAATTTATTAAAAATTGACAAAATATATTCTCCCGAATCAGTCTATAATCTCTATTGACCGGGAAGAAAGACATTGATAGTCCCAGAACTGTGAATTAATTTTCATGGCTGCAGATGGCAATTCTTCTCACAGATCCCTCTCGCCTTTGAGATCGATGACCTTTCATCAGATTGGGCGACCACTTTGTGACATTCGTCCATTCAGTCCGCAAGTATGACCCCGAGGTTCCGATTCTCCACCTTGCTCTGACGCTGACATCGCTGACCTCTCTTCCAGTGGAGCCCTAAGCAAGCTTGAGGAGCAGCATTTCACCTTTCGATTCGATGCATGACGTATTTCTGTGCTCGACACTGAGATCAACACTTCACATCATAATCACAGCCCCATTTTGTGGCCTTTGCCAGTTTTAGTTTTTCTCACACTTTCGCTTTTAGCCAGCAGCGCACCTGCTCCAAGCACATTCTTTTTTGTTCGTTTAGAAACATAGAATTCCTACAGTGCAGAAGGAGGCCATTCGCCCCATCGAATCCGCACCAACTTTTTGGAAGAGCCTTGGCCCACTCCCCCACCCCACGCCTGTAACCCCCCCACCTAACCTGCACATCTTTGGACTGTGGGAGGAAACCGGAGCACCCGGAAGAAACCCAGGCAAACACGGGGAGAATGTGCAAACTCCACGCAGTCACCCAAGGTCGGAATCGAACCCGGGTCCCTGGCACTGTGAAGCATGAGTGCTAATCACCGTGCCGCTCGTTACAATTCCCTTTGGCCTTGTGAGACTAGCTGCATGGTCACATAGACTGGGCAGGAATTCATGGCAATTCCGCGGTGGGGGCGGAGATTTACAACATGACAAGCCGTTCAATGGCCCGTTGACTTTAGCGAGGCAGGAGAATTCCGCCTGTGTAATGTTCCTCCCGCTATTTATCAGTGAAATAGTTCAGTTGATGCACCTCATCCGACTGTTGCAGGTGGATGTTACAAATGTCTTGGTACTAGTTAATGAACAGAGGCCTCTATCTTGGTAAACATTACACCGAAACCAGCACCGTGAAGAATATTAATTCATTATTGAATCTCATTGCTACCTGTAGGATCTCACAACCGGCCTGCAGCAGGCTATCCGACGGCCTTTGTGTAAGTGTCGTACCCAATAGTTGTCATATTATGTAGGACGCTGCATAAAAATGGCAACACATTTGCTGATGTCACAATCAATGGCTTGAAAATTATTTAATTGCACAAACCGCATTGCGATATCTCTGAGAATGTGATCTGAGTAATTGTGCCTCACCCAACCCTAACCAAGCTGGCCAAAGGAGGATACAATGCTTCCTAAATTACTTAATTGCCTCTGAGGTGCACGGGATTAAAAGACTCTCCTTGCCCAGCAGTAAACAAGATAGTTGTAAAATATAACAATCTCTTGTGCAGGTCTAATGCACTTTCTGGATTTCGTGTTGATTCCCAGCCATTATCATGTCAATGGTATCTGCTATCGGCCTTAATCAGCTCAAATCAGCTGCTTAACCCAAATAATGTCCTTCTTTCATTGCGATACTCCTGTGGCAGTCAGCAATGCTAATTTTGGCAGAGATGTTGACGGTAATTTGCGGCAATCTGCCTGGCTGAGCTGAAGAACAATTTTGTGTGGCAGCGCCCTCTGTTGAGCAAGCCCGGTATTACTGAGAGTCCTCCAGATCCTTGGGGAGATGGCAGTTTTTCAGGACATTGGTGAGTTTTGTTTGGAGCTGATGCCCCTGGTCGCTGCATTTGTCCGTCCTGACACCAGAACGTTTGACCAGCTACCTGGCAGCAGCAGACACGTGGTCTATACCCTGCGGTGCTTCTTGTAGCGTGCCAGGTGGGAAACCTCACCCCTCTCTTGGCCCAAAAAAACCTTGTTCACCAAGGAATTGAGGTTGCGTGTGGTGTCGGGGGTGGGGGGGGGGGGGGGGGGGGGGGGGGGGGGGGGGTGATGGTGGTGGCCGGGGTGAACTTCAACAGAAGGAAATAAGGAATGGGAACAGGAGTAGACCATTCAGCCCCATTTGATCCTTTTCTTGTTCATTCATGGGACATTGGCGCCGCTGGCTGTCCCAGTGTTTATTGCCCGTCCCTAATTGCCCTTGAGGGGGCAGTTAAGAGTCAACCACGCTGCTGTGGGTCTGGAGTCACGTGTAGGCCAGACCGGGTAAGGACGGCAGATTTCCTTCCCTGAAGGACATTAATGAACCAGATGGGTTTTTGCGACAATTGACAATGGTTTCATGGTCATCATTCAACTTTTAAATTCTAGGTTTTTATTGAATTCGAAATTCGCCACCTGCAATGGTGGGATTCGAACACAGATCATTACCGTGGGTCTTTAGATTACCACTGCAATGCCAATACCATGCAGCCACAACCTCCCCTGATCTGAAATTCATCATACCCAAAGATGTGTAGGTTAGGTGGGGTTAGGGAGATAGGGTGAGGGAGTGGTGTAGATTGGAGGGACGATGTATATATTTTACCGATGCGTTTTGGTTTCTTTTATCCTTTTATGGAATGTCAGTGTGACTGACAATCCAACTTCTGTTGCCCTTGAACTGAGTATCTCGCTTGGCCATTTCAGAGCAAGTAAGAGACAACCACATTACCGTGGATCTGGAGTCATCTGTGGGCCAGACCAGGTAAAGGTAGATTCCCTTCCCTTAGTGCATTTCTGTTTACAACAATCAATGATTAATTTCATGGTCGTTTGCACTGAGTGCTGAACTTGGTGCATTTGAGTGCTACAGTGAGAGTTTGGTGACTGAGGGAGTTAGGTGAGGAGGGTGTAAGGTGCTCCTTACATTTCACTTCCTATATTTCCTCAAAGAGCGTGAAGGGAGCCGGGAGTTTACAGAGCGTACAGCTGACTGGAAGCAGAGTCGGAGGGCGGAGGTCCAGTTGGTCTACGGGCCAGCTAATTCTGTAAAGTAAGAGGGGATGGAGGCTAGGGCAGTTGGATGCTCTTCCTGTAGGATGTGGGTGGTGAGGGATACCACGGGTGTCCCCGCTGACTATACCTACGGGAAGCGCACCCAACTCCAGCTCCTCAGAGACCATGTTAGGGAACTGGAGCTGGAGCTGGATGAACTTCGGATCATCCGGGAGGCAGAGGGGGTTATAGAGAAGATTTATAGGGAGGTAGCCACACCCAAGGTACTGGACAAGGGTAGCTGGGTTACAGTCAGGGGAAAGATAACTAACAGGCAGACAATGCAGGGATCCCTCGTGGCCGTTCCCCTTCAAAACAAGTATACCGCTTTGGATGCTGTTGGGGGGCATGACCTACCGGGGGAAGCCCCCAGCGGCCAGGTCTCTGGCACTGAGTCTGGCTCTGGGGCTCAGAAGGGAAGGGGGATAATAGAAAAGCAATAGTAATAGGAGATTCAATGGTTAGGGGAATAGATAGGAGATTCTGTGGTCGTGAACGAAACTCCCGGAAGGTATGTTTTCTCCCAGGTGCCAAGGCCAGGGATGTCTCGGATCGTGTCTTCAGGATCCTGAACGGGGAGGGTGAGCAGCCAGAAGTTGTGGTGCACATTGGTACCAACGACATAGGTAGGGCAAGGGGTGTGGAGGTAATAAACAAGTTTAGGGAGTTAGGCTGGAAGTTAAAGGCCAGGACAGACAGAGTTGTCATCTCTGGTTTGTTGCCGGTGCCACGAGATAGAGAGGCTAGGAATAGGGAGAGATTGCAGTTGAACACGTGGCTGCAGGAATGGTGTAGGAGGGAGGGCTTCAGGTATTTGGATAATTGGAGTGCATTCTGGGGAAGGTGGGACCTTCAAGCAGGACGGGTTGCATCTGAACCAGAGGGGCACCAATATCCTGGGAGGAAGGTTTTCTAGTAGTCTTCGGGAGGGTTTAAACTAATTTGGCAGGGGAATGGGAACCGGATTTGTAGTCCAGCAACTAAGGAAGTCGATATTCAGGACGCCAAAGCACGTAGTGATGCAGTGGGGAAGGTAACACTGACAAAGGAGAGTACTTGCAGGAATGGATATGGGTTGGTGTGTATACTTCAACGCAAGAAGCATCAGGAATAAGGTGGATGAACTTAAGGCATGGATCGGTACTTGGGACTACGATGTGGTGGCCATCACGGAAACTTGGATAGAAGAGGGGCAGAAATGGTTGTTAGAGGTCCCTGGTTATAGATGTTTCAACAAGATTAGGGAGGATGTTAAAAGAGGTGGGGGTGGCATTGTTAATTAGAGATAGTATAACAGCTGCAGAAAGGCAGTTCGAGGGGGATCTGCCTACTGAGGTAGTATGGGTTGAAGTCAGAAATAGGAAAGGAGCAGTCACCTGGTTGGGAGTTTTCTATAGGCCCCCCAATAGCAGCAGAGATGTGGAGGAACAGATTGGGAAACAGATTTTGGAAAGGTGCAGAAGTCACAGGGTAGTAGTCATGGGTGACTTCAACTTCCCAAACATTGAGTGGAAACTCTTTAGATCAAATAGTTTGGATGGGGTGGTGTTTGTGCAGTGTGTCCAGGAAGCTTTTCTAACACAATATGTAGATTGTCCGACCAGAGGGGAAGCCATATTGGATTTGGTACTTGGTAATGAACCAGGGCAGGTGGTAGATTTGTTAGTGGGTGAGCATTTTGGAGGTCGTGACCACAATTCTGTGACTTTCACTTTAGTAATGGAGAGGGATAGGTGCGTGCAACAGGGCAAGGTTTCCAATTGGGGGAAGGGTAAATACGATGCTGTCAGACAAGAATTGAAGTGCATAAATTGGGAACATAGGCTATCAGGGAAGGACACAAGTGAAATGTGGAACTTGTTCAAGGAACAGGTACTGCGTGTCTTTGATATGTATGTCCCTGTCAGGCAGGGAAGAGATAGTCGAGTGAGGGAACCATGGTTGACAAGAGAGGTTGAATGTCTTGTTAAGAGGAAGAACGAGACTTGTGTAAGGCTGAGGAAACAAGGTACAGACAGGGCGCTGGAGGGATACAAGATAGCCAGGAGGGAACTGAAGAAAGGGATTAGGAGAGCTAAGAGAGGGCATGAAAAATCTTTGGCGGGTAGGATCAAGGAAAACCCCAAGTCCTTTACACATATGTGAGAAATATGAGAATGACTAGAACGAGGGTAGATCCGATCAAGGACAGTAGCGAGAGATTGTGTATTGAGTCTGAAGAGATAGGAGAGGTCTTGAACAAGTACTTTTCTTCAGTATTTACAAACGAGAGGGGCCATATTGTTGGAGAGGACAGTGTGAAACAGACTGGTAAGCTCGAGGAGATACTTGTTAGGAAGGAAGATGTGTTGGGCGTTTTGAAAAACTTGAGGATAGACAAGTCCTCCGGGCCTGACGGGATATATCCAAGGATTCTATGGGAAGCAAGAAATGAAATTGCAGAGCCGTTGGTAATGATCTTTTCGTCCTCGCTGTCAACAGGGGTGGTACCAGGGGATTGGAGAGTGGCAAATGGCGTGCCTCTGTTCAAAAAAGGGAATAGGGATAACCTTGGGAATTACAGGCCAGTTAGTCTTACTTCGGTGGTAGGCAAAGTAATGGAAAGGGTACTGAGGGATAGGATTTCTGAGCATCTGGAAAGACACTGCTTGATTAGGGATAGTCAGCACGGATTTGTGAGGGGTAGGTCTTGCCTTACAAGTCTTATTGACTTCTCTGAGGAGGTGACCAAGCATGTGGATGAAGGTAAAGCAGTGGATGTAGTGTACATGGATTTTAGTAAGGCATTTGATAAGTTTTCCCCATGGTAGGCTTATGCAGAAAGTAAGGAGGCATGGGATAATGGGAAATCTGGCCAGTTGGATAACGAACTGGCTAACCGATAGAAGTCAGAGAGTGGTGGTGGATGGCAAATATTCAGCCTGGAGCCCAGTTACCAGTGGCGTACCGCAGGGATCAGTTCTGGGTCCTCTGCTGTTTGTGATTTTCATTAACGACTTGATGAGGGAGTTGAAGGGTGGGTCAGTAAATTTGCAGATGATACGAAGATTGGTGGAGTTGTGGATAGTGAGGAAGGCTGTTGTCGGCTGCAAAAAGACGTAGATAGGATGCAGAGCTGGGCTGAGAAGTGGTAGATAGAGTTTAACCCTGACAAGTGTGAGGTTGTCCATTTTGGAAGGACAAATATGAATGCGGAATACAGGGTTAACGGTAGGGTTCTTGGCAATGTAGGGGAGCAGAGAGATCTTGGGGTCTATGCTCATAGATCTTTGAAAGTTGCCACTCAAGTGGATAGAGCTGTGAAGAAGGCAAATGGAATGCGAGCCGTAAGGTGATGATGCAGCTGTACAAAACCTTGGTCAGGCCACATTTGGAGTACTGTGTGCAGTTCTGGTCGCCTCATTTTAGGAAGGATGTGGAAGCTTTGGAAAAGGTGCAAAGGAGATTTACCAGGATGTTGCCTGGAATGGAACAGGTCTTACGAGGAAAGGTTGAGGGTGCTAGGCCTTTTCTTATTGGAACGGAGAAAGATGAGGGGCGACTTGATAGAGGTTTATAAGATGATCAGGGGAATAGATAGAGTAGACAGTCAGATTTTTCCCCCGGGTGGAACAAACCATTACAAGGGGACATAGATTTAAGGTAAATGGTGGAAGATATGGGGGGATGTCAGAGGTAGGTTCTTTACCCAGAGAGTAGTGAGGGCATGGAATGCACTGCCTGTGGAAGTAGTTGAGTCGGAAACGTTAGGGACCTTCAAGCGGCTATTGGATAGGTACATGGATTATGGTAGAATAATGGAGTGTAGATTAATTTGTTCTTAAGGGCAGTACGGTAGCATTGTGGATAGCACAAATGCTTCACAGCTCCAGGGTCCCAGGTTCGATTCCGGCTTGGGTCACTGTCTGTGCGGAGTCTGCACATCCTCCCCGTGTCTGCGTGGGTTTCATCCGGGTGCTCCGGTTTCCTCCCACAGTCCAAAGATGTGCAGGTTGGGTGGATTGGCCATGATAAATTGCCCTTAGTATCCAAAATTGCCCTTAGTGTCCAAAATTGCACTTAGTGTTGGGTGGGGTTACTGGGCTATGGGGATAGGGTGGATGTGTTGACCTGGGGTAGGGTGCTCTTTCCAAGGGCCGGTGCAGACTCGATGGGCCGAATGCCCTCCTTCTGCACTGTAAATTCTATGAAAGCAGATTGGTCTCCCTGACATGTGACTCCGGTCCCACAAAAGCTTGACGTATTGTTAGTGACCCAAGAACAAATAAATTTGCCTGAATTATATTTTAAGAACACACTCACACAGGGAGTTATTAAGTTATGGCCCATCATATGTCCAAAATTATTGTGCTCATAAAAACTGATCTTACAGTAATTGACTTGTTCATAAAACCAGTACAATCTGTGGCATCTGATAACTTTGTTAATGATTACGGGAAGGGGATTTAATGTTAGAAGTTTCTTTTTGAAAATTTGCTCCTCTCGTTTCCTGAAGCTTTATCCGAGGGTACAGGTAGGGTTGCTGGGCCTCCAGGTAGATTGAACACTGTTGGGAAATGTGGCAGCCAATTTGCAACATAGTAAGATTCCCCCAACCAGCAATGTGATAGCGACCAAATCATTTATTTAGCTTAGCGATGCTGACTGAAGGATAAAGAGAGGTAAAGGCACGGTGAGTTACTCTCCGGTGGTGGAATCTTTAAAACCCCACCCAAAGGCATTGGTTTAATGTCACAACTAAAAGCCAGCAGCTCCGACAGCGCAGAGTGCCCTCAGTACTGCACTGGATGCATCCAAATGGATTATGTGCGCAGGTTTTTGTGTGTGTGATTTGTAACCATGGCCTTCTGAATCAAAGGCAAGTGTCTGGCCCACAACACTATGGCTGACATTGCAGTTAGTGCTGCTGATGGGAGATTGGGTGGTAAAGACATGGGAACAGGAGTAGGCCATTCAGCCCATCCAGTCTGTTTCACCTTTCGATTAGATCAAGGCTGACCATCTACCTCCACGCCACTTTCTTGCACCATCTCCTTGATCTCATCAGTCTCCAGGAATCTAGCAATTCCTGACTTGAACATAAGAACATAAGAACACAAGAACTAGGAGCAGGAGTATGCCATCTGGCCCCTCGAGCCTGCTCCGCCATTCAATTAGATCATGGCTGATCTTTTGTGGACTCAGCTCCACTTTCCGGCCCGAACACCATAACCCTTAATCCCTTTATTCTTCAAAAAACTATCTATCTTTATCTTAAAAACATTTAATGAAGGAGCCTCAACTGCTTCACTGGGCAAGGAATTCCATAGATTCACAACCCTTTGGGTTCAATGATTGAGCTTCCACAGCCCTCTGGGATGCAGAATTCTGAAAATTCACCACTCATCCTCTAAGTGAAGAAATGTTCTCCTTATTTCAGTCTTAAATGGCCTGCCCCTTATTCTCAGACTGTCCCTTGTTTCGAGACTCACCGACCCGGGGAAACAGCCTATCTACATCTAGCCTGTCAAGCCTTGGAAGAATTTCAGAAGTTTCAATGAGATCACCTCTCGTTTTCTGTGAATACAGGCCCAGTTTTCTCAGTCTCTCCTGGTAAAACAATCCTGCCATCCCCAGGATTAGTCTGGTGAACGTCCATTGCACTCCCTCTATGGCAAGTATGTGCCTCCCTAGATCCAGAGTCCAACACTGGACACAATGCTCCAGGTAGTGTCACGAAGGCCCTCTATAATTGCAGCAGGTGTGGGAAAATGTCTCTTTAATAAAAAGAAATGAAGGCAATGTCTTGGTGTTGGTTAAAAGGCATGTAAGACAAGGTCCGAAACCATGGTGACCAGGAGACACTTCAATTATGGGCCCAGGAAGGGGTGGGGGTGGGGAGCTGCTGGTGAAGAGCTGGGCTGGGCAGGGTTAAAGCAATCAAAACGTACAACCCCTCTTGTGGAGTCGCAACTTTCAGTCTCACTCAAACCACTCAACACTCGAAGGCACAGCCTCTGACGGGCTGTCCTGGAAACACGGGACAGAAGGCGTCGCTTACGCTAAAACAAGGACGGGACAGTTGGTCGCCCTGCCTGCAACAATCTGGGTGTTGAAAGAAGGGTTTGTTAATCAGCCCTTTGAGACGGACGAGCTTTGTTTCCCTCTACTTGCTTCATCCAAGTTGTTGAGCCAGAGAAAGTTGAAATACCTCAGCACATCTGTTCTTGTGTTTGCCATCCCCTGAAGCAAAAGGCTGACATGTTGAAACAATCAAGGATTTGTGTCACACTTCACACATTTGTAATGACCTTCTAATGGGCAAATAGTTTCACACTGCAGGGTATATTTAAGATAACAACTCGGGCATTATCTTATTAGCGCTTGGTATTTCCAATGTAGCCCAACTGTGTGGGCAAGTTGAAGACAATAACTAAAATCTTAACCACTTCCATTGCTTTGTTCCCCAGACAAGATCAATGGCATCTGATTTTTTTGGTTTTATTTTGTGTATTATTTTTTAATGTTATTTATATTCTCATTGTCCGCTGAATGCTTTTCCGTAATATTATGCGGCAGAGCTTAATTCTCCTTTAGATTGCCGATGAGTGTGAACTTTCTTTGCGATGTGTATTGGCAGATGTCTGCAATGTAATGCAAATATCAAACTCTTACATCATTCAGAAGAGATTTACAAACCGTAAGGTAGAGGTCAGAGGAGAGATCTGGGAGTTCGGGAAAAAGATTGGGCAGGCCAGGGCAGACAGGCTGGAAGTCAGGGAGGGGCGATCTGGATCAGGAGCTGGTTTAGCACAGGGCTAAATCACTGGCTTTGAAAGCAGACCAAGGCAGGCCAGCAGCACGGTTCAATTGCCGTACCAGCCTCCCCGAACAGGCGCCGGAATGTGGTGACAAGGGGCTTTTCACAGTAACTTCATTTGAAGCCTACTTGTGACAATAAGCAGTTTTCATTTCATTTTTTCATTTCATTGCAGGGCAAGGGAGACTGATCATGAGGAGGGAAGCAGGTTAGTTTGAGGGTCTTGGGAAGCACCATCTCGTTCTCTTGCCCCACAAGCAGTGCTGGAAAATGCTTTAGCCTGCTGGATCTGGCCATTTTCTCCTCCTTCAGCCGTGGATTTCCCAAGCCCCTGGAAAGCATAACCAACTACAAGCGTACAATCGAAGTGCAATTTGGTTCATGCAGCTGCATCAACAGGTTTCAATGACAGACCTGCCCCCCAGTGGCAGAAACCCTGTCCACTCTTTTAAACTGGGTGCACTGAAGATGGGTTTGGGCCAGTTCCATATTTTTGTAACTTTTTAATTAATCCCTCCCCTGTCTCCAGTCCATCCTTGCTGGGCGGGTGGGGAGGGGGGTGTTGGGGGGGGGGGGGGGGGGGGGGGCAGGTGAGCATTTAAATCTTACCCTATGCTTTGAAGCTGCATGTTCTCATGATTTTGTTAGTGGGTCAGAAAAAAAGGACGTCCTTTACTTTCATTATTGGTGAATTCACTGTTAATTGAAAAGTTGCCGATAGAACCTTTTACTTGCCTACTTTCACTCTTAGTGCACCAGACTTCAGTCCAGCAGGTAAAGTTCATTCTCTTTCTTTCCTGGTCTCTCTCCTATTGAAAACCCATCGCTGCCGTAAAGGTCCAGACTCCAGGACTCACGGTAGATAGGCGTGATCCTTGGCAGCAAGGGCCAGTCGGCATTCTGCACATTGGGACATCAAATCCAGCCCTGAATGACTGGCACGTTCACCAGGATCCTGGATCCAAGATAGAACATTTGGCCCATCAAACTTGCAACCATCCACAAAAAGCCATAATCTTCCTCACCTGCTTGTATCATTTGCCTCTCAATATCCCCCCTTCTGAGCCAACTACCCCATTTCTTTTTGGAAAGCGTTATTGTTGGTTTTAGAAGGCGTTCCCAACATTCATTTTGTGATCATCCTTGCTGCCGTCAGTCGGTGTAACCTGTCACTCACCTCTCACGCCCTTCGTCGTGCTGAGGAAACCTATCTGGTTCCCCCTCAACGTTCTCAGCGCCTGTGGACAAAGCACATATTTCACAAGCCTCTCTGCGGGACAGTAACCCTATCCTCCTGACCCGACAAAACTGCCTTTACAAATTGGCAGGATGGATGTGGAGAGGATGTTTCCTCTTGTGGGAGAATCTACAACGAGGGGGGGTCACGGTTTAAAAATAAGGGGGCGGCCCATTTAAAACTGGGATGGGGGGAAATTTCTTTCCCTCAGAGGCCGGTGAGTCTCTGGAACTCTCGTCCTCAAAAGGCGGTGGAAGCCGAGTCTTTCAACATTTTTAATGCAGAGCCAGATAGATTCTTGATTAACAAAAGGGGGGAGAAAGGTTATCGGGGTCGGCGAAAACGTGGCGTTGAGGTTACAGTCAGATTAGCCAGGATTTTATT
Organism: Scyliorhinus canicula; assembly: GCF_902713615.1. Taxonomy (NCBI): domain Eukaryota; kingdom Metazoa; phylum Chordata; class Chondrichthyes; order Carcharhiniformes; family Scyliorhinidae; genus Scyliorhinus; species Scyliorhinus canicula. The sequence goes on from NC_052161.1 coordinate 137,096,858, forward strand.
GAATGGCTGAGCAGGCTCGAGGGACCGTGTCGAGGGGCCGTGTCGGACAGATATGGAGAACAATTAGACAAACTACATCAGCAAAGCAGCTTATTTATTTAGTGAAAAATGCGTTCTGTGGCATTCTTCCTCGGCGGAATCCTCCACTTTGCCAACGACGCGGACGTGGCCACAGTGGGAAACCCCATTGGCTGGCTATGGGAACGGAGAATCCTGCTGCTGGTGGGGGGGGGGGGGGGGGGGGGGGGGGGGGGGGGGCTGGTGGGGACGAGAATCCCGCCCATTGTTTGCCATTACAATGAAGGGCTTGTTAAGCCCAATGACTCCTGTAAATATATGTTCTGCGCTGTTACATCTATTTGCTTGTTCTTTCCCTATTTTTTAATAAATGTTTTTAGCAGTTAAACTCCAAGAAAGGGTCTAGTCCAATATTATTATCACTAAGACAACAACGACTTGCTTTTCCGAAAGCACCTTCGACTTAATAAAACACCCCAAACTGCTTCAAAGGAACATGACTAGAACAAAACATGACGAGAAAATTAAGTTCGCCCTGAGAGGGTCAATGTTAGGGTTCGTTTGGAGGTGGCAGCCGTTTATCAACGTCTTCGGGGGAAACTAAACTGTTAGCAGATTAATAAGGGTTAGGGATTAAGGGGGGGCAGGGAGAGTTAAGTTAGGTTAGTTTAATTTAGGCGGGAACAGTGAGACGAGATGGAGGGGGGTGTTGCACACTGAATTATGCTTACATTTAGGGTCCCAAACGGCGCTGTTTCGACGATTCCTGGTGGGGGAAGGTGTGTGGAGGAACATTCCCCGAAATTTATGGTGCTTACCCGGAGTGGGGCAAAGAAAAAGGCGGCAGCAGCTCCCCAGGAAAAGCGGGGGAAGGAGGACAAAATGGCGGCCAGCGGAGCACCTGAGGACTGGTGGAAGTGGGCGCAGGAGCAGCAAGCTGCGCTTCTGCGCTGTTTTGCGGAGCTGAAGGCCCCTCAATGTAGAAAATGGGACTAAGTGCAGCCTTGGCCGCGTGTTCCATGCTGAGGCCCTCGATCCACCCAAATGGCCATTCGATAGCGTAGTGTTTCTCGGTGCTCCAGCTCCGAGTGCCGGGAGACACCCGGCTAATGGTGCGTGCGATGTGTGGTGCTTTATTCCCATTTGGGTAGATCACACAGTTCATTTCAGATTTTTTATTCAATTCAAATTTCAACATCTGCCATGGTGCGATTCGAACGTGGTTCCCCAGGGGATTACCCTGGGTCTCTGGATTTTTATTCCAGTGACAATCCCACTCCGCCATTGTCTCTCCAGTGCGCTATTGGCCTCCCCTTAAAGGAGGGAAGAGAGTTCGGGAGGAGGAGAGGTTTAGGGCGGGACTGTTGTTCATCTCACCCAAGTATCATTTCCTTTAACGTTGTTTGACAGGCAGCAGAATCAATATTGCCCATGATCAGAAATACCCAGACTCTGTGGGATGTCGGGAGATTGAACTAATCAACAAGAGAATTCGGAAACATGGACTCAGAGTCCAAACATGGTAACAGAAACCATGTAGTGTAACAATGGCGGCCCCTCAAATTTACATCCTCAGTTTCCTTTCCACAGTTGGGCAACCTTTAATAGACTCCATCAAGAGTCCACATGAGAACCTGGGCTGATTTTCCCTTTTGAAACAGAGCCAACTGTAACGGACCCATCTCCAGTTAAGATCATCAAGCTCGGATGAGGCCTAAAGTAAAACTTTGGAATTTGTTGCACTGCCTGGCTCCCTGGAATAACTAACTCCTTGGGTCCATTGGGGAATCTCTGCTTGCTCTGTGAAGAGTTAAATATTTAACTCTCAACTTGCAACAACAAGCAAATCCACCCTTTTGCGCTAAGTATTGGCGGAAGGTCACACTGAACCAGAAAGGAAATGTCTACTTAAACCATGGGATACAATTAGCAGCAGGATAGGTTTGGTGAAGAGGCTGCAATAAATCAACAGGATGTGGTTTACAGCATTGAAAGTGAATGTGGAAAATATTACATGGGCAGGAACTGCACATCAGTCTCTGCATGTGAAAGAATATATTGTAGAGTAGATCAATCAGTTTGTGATTCAGACCTTAACACTGAAATTGCAAGTGACAATTGGGTTAAAACGTTCCAGATTGCAATGCCACAATTAAACCCTCCACTGGTCCTTCTCACTAAATGATTGGCATTTAAACAACCACCGACCTGTGAGGCTCTTGCAAAAAACCTTCAGTAGATCGTTCGATTCTGGAACACAAGGACAAAGGATTTCTTTAAATTGTAAAAAACGCTCAAAACTCGACAAACCTCGAGGCCTGGGGGAAGCCAAGAATTGGCACAACTTTATTTTAAGTTTTAGAGTAGCCAATTATTTTTCTTTTCCAATTAAGGGGCAATTTAGCGAGGCCAATCCACCTACCCTGCACATCTTTGGGTTGTGGGGGCGAAACCCACGCAAACACGGGGAGAATGTGCAAACTCCATACGGACAGTGACCCAGGGCCGGGATTCAAACCCGGTTCCTCAGCACCGCAGCCCCTGTGCTAACCACTGCGCCACATGCCGCCCTTAATAGGCGCAACTTTAACAATCATTTTCAGGGCAGCACGGTGGCACAGTGGTTAGCATTGCTGCCTCACGGCGCCAAGGTCCCAGGTTCGATCCTGGCCCTGGGTCACTGTCCGTGTGGAGCTTGCACATTCTCCCTGTGTCTGCGTGGGTCTCACCCCTACAACCCAAAAAGATGTGCAGGGTAGGTGGATTGGCCACTCTAAATTGCTCCTAAATTGGAAAAATGAATTGGGTACTCTAAATTTATTTTTAATAACATAATTTTCCAGAGAAGGCCCAGTCATAACCTCTCAAAAGCATGCCACTGTGAGTAACTATCATTAAAAAAATTTTAAGAAAAGAATTTAGATTACCCAATTAAATTTTTGCAATTCAGGGGCAGTTTAGCATGGCCAATCCACCGACTCTGCACATCTTTGGGTTGTGGGGGTGAAACCCACGCAGACACGGGGAGAATGTGCAAACTCCACATGGACAGTGACCTGGGGCCAGGATTGAACCTGGGACCTCAGTGCCATGAGGCAGCAATGCTAACCACTGTGCCACCGTGCTGCCCTCGTAACTGTCCATCATTGCACTGAACTGGACCGTCTCTTTCAGGCTGGGGCTGGGCGCTAACCTGGATGGGTCACCGCAACAAGGCTCTAGAAATCCTGGCACCTTCCAAGGTAAAGCATGTTGATGTGACTTGTTGCCCTGTCTCCGGATTCACTATCTAACCTCTCCACCTGCACCGCGGCTGCAGTAAGATGGATCTACAGGTCTCACCGTGGCAACACGCTGGGCGGAATGGTATGGCCGTGTCGCCGGACCGGGAGCCAGAAAATGGGGCGAGCCGTTCAAATGTCAATTGATTTCGGCGAGACCGGAAAATCCTGGCAGTGGGAAGTACTGTCCAATTCTGCCCACGAGGTTTATTGAAGAGCAATTCTCTCCCCTGTGGTGTGAACGCTACCACCAAGGATCACAGCAGCATTGATACGAGAGCACCGTATTTGCGTATCGCTCCAAGCTATCCAAACGCGGACGTGTATTGCTGTTACTGCATGGGCACTTCCTCAGGATCCAGGAATACCCTGTTCCATATTTTGAGAAAACCACACACACACACACACACACACAAGGGTTGTAGTAATTCAGAGAATCACAAGCCACTTCAGCGTAACCAAGAACCGACAAAAAATGCAGTCTTGTCTCATCCCAATTATATACTTTTTAAATATAGAGATGTACATTTAATGGAAGGACGTTAAATATTCAAGGAGCAGAAGGACCGTTGTGTTCCAATAAATGTGTCATTAAAGGAGATAGTACAAGATGGTTAAAGAGACAAGTGGAATCCTTGAGGCGCTGAATACAAAAGTTAGGAGACTGCTGAACTTTCACAGGATTTTACTGAGGCCACACCGGGGGGGGGGGGCTGGTCCATAAGGGGTGGCACGGTAGCGCAGTGGTTAACACTGTTGCTTCACAGCGCTAGGGACCCGAGTTCAAGTCCCGGCTTGGGTCACTGTCTGTGCAGAGTCTGCACGTTCTCCCCGTGTCTGCGTGGGTTTCCTCCGGGTGCTCCGGTTTCCTCCCACAAGGCCTGAAAGACGTGCTGTTGGGTAATTTAGACATTCTGAATTCTCCCTCTGTGTACCCGAACAGGCGCAGGAGTGTGGCGACTTGGGGCTTTTGACAGTAACTTCATTGCAGTGTTAATGTAAGCCTACTTGTGACACTAATAAAAATTATAAAGAGGAAGGAAGTGAAAGCAATGGAAGAAGTACAGCCCTGATTATTCAACAATTAGCAGGAATAAGGGTGGCAATTCTGCGATTAGGATGATTCAAGAAGCTTTTTTGGTTGTTTTCACAATAACAGAGAATGTTGCTGTGTCTTTTGAAGATTACAACGAGTTATTAAGCAGTAATAGGTTGTCGTCACTGATTAACAAGATGGTTCCAAATTTAATTAACCACAAAGAAACAGTGAATCAAGTTGGAAGAAATCATTTTCTACAGATGATCATTAGAATGGGGAATTCTCTGCACAAATTATCTTCCACATATTCTCCCAAAAGGAAATTCACACTTACTTGAACCAACAAATTGTTTAACAGTTTAGAGAGTGAGAAATAGGTGGATTTAGATGGAGTAAATCATTTGGAGAAGTATACTGACTAAGAGTTGTATGCTGAAGCAGTGTATGATTCTAGTCTAGTACAAACTGGGTTGACAGGACCTCAGTTGAACATCTCATCCCACGGCAAGTCGGCACCCCCAACTAGTGGGCAGGCTTGAACCCAACTGTAGTTCAGAGGTGAAAGTGCAACCGACTGAACTACTTCTGATACATTCGTGACCAAGAGTAAGAATGTTGGAACGAAGGTCAACTGCATCATCTCTAAAGACAGCTCCAACTGAGATTAGATAAATCCACACAGACACAATCTCAAGAGAGGACACTTGTTATTTTCAGCTGAGCATCATGTTGGCCGTTGTATTCACTCGCTGAGTCCACGGGGTGAATACTGTATCTAATGATGTATTTTGTTTTCCCTTTTCTTGATAATGTTTAAATGTGCTGCCCTTTAAATGTCTCTTTACTCTCAGGTGAACGTAAAAAATATCATGACACGATTGAGGTGAAGAGCAGGGAGATTCTCCCTGGAGTCGTGATCAATATTTATCTTCAATGAAGATCACAAAAACAAATGATCACATTACTGTTCACCCACATTGTAACTTCAAAAGTGCATCATTGGCTGTTAAGTACATCAGGACATCCTGAGGTCATCGAAGGCGCTATACAAATGAAAGGTAGCCTTTCCTTTGGATGAATGTGTGACAATATCATGTGAGGATTGAATTTTGCTCAGTTTAATGTCCCATTCTTGTGCTTTCAATGTCATCATCAACTAGTCCGTTAACACCCAAGAATAATTGTGATAGGTATCAAAGGCCACCACTTTGGGAACTGTACCCCAGCCCAAGTTACCACCTTCAGAAGAAATCGGGAGGTCAAGTCAATGGTAAGAAACAGCCAGGAATGGGTTAAGTGCTGTTACTATAGCAATCTGCTAACATCAGTAAACCATCCAAACTTTTCTCTCATGCTTTATGATGTCATTTGAATCCCTCAATTGGTTTTACTGCCTTGTAACTCCCCGCAAGACAATTATTCCTGTTCCTGCTGCCTTTAGTCTTTGCCAGACCATGTGTTGGTGACCAGTGTGGTCCTTCGAATATTCCAAAAGGGCTGGGGAAAACATTCAGCTTGGTATTTGAATCTTTAGCTTGTATCTGTCACATCCTAACGCCCGCAAATTCTAACCTTTCAGGGGAAACTGGAGAGCAGAGAGCAACCAAATTAACTTCATGTGCCTGGAGCTCGGCAGAGCAGGCTGAACAAAAATGCTGTAATTGGAGGCGCAATGGGAATTATTCTTGGAAGCAACTGGAATCAAATCCAAGGAATGTGCAAAAAAGGTAAAAAAATTCTCAATTGTCTGGAACAAACTTTCCGGGTTTCCATGGAGACAGTTGCCACAAGAGTAAAAACAAATGTTATTACCTTCCAAAATAGTGGCCCTCCTGATTCCCATCCATTGGCAGTGTGTGTGTGTGTGTGTGCAAGAGTGTCGTGAGGGTACAGTTAGGATCTTGGCAAAGATATCTGGATTAACATTTTAAAGAATGACATGATAAGAGTTTAGTGCATGCATAGTTACCAGTACTTCGAATTCTTTCCAGTGACACTGTGGAGTTTGAAAACACATTCTTTACTCCCAGACACCACACAGCAAAGAACAAAAATACTGCGACTCTGTAATCAGGGATCCAATTGTGTTCAGACCCAGTTCCCTCCGATATTCCCAGTTACTGGTATTTCTGCAAATGCCCCGGCGTGATGTCAAAGGACCACAAAATGCACTGGGTTTAGCCGTCTGTTTTCACCTCTTGCTTTATTTCGTCACTTAAGCAAGAGTGATCAACGTCTGTTGCAGGGGTTACAACGGATGTATGCAACCCTCCAGGGAGTCACAGCGATGCTGCTCAGTCACCTGATGGACTGTTCCAGGGAGGCAGTCTTGATTGCTTTCTACAAACATTCTCATTAAGGTGAATTCCTTGACCACAAACCCGATGCCCCTGATTATGGACGCCATGTTTTTGCCACTGGTTTGGGGCGGCAGTGATAATCTCACCAGACTATAATCCCAAGGCCCATTTTAATGTTCTTGGGACATTGATTAAAACCCCACCCGGGCAGCTGGCTGAATTTCAGTTCAGTCTGTCTTATATTTAAAAATAATAATAATTATTATTATTATTATTGTCACAAATAGGTTTACATTAACACTGCAATGAAGTTACTGTGAAAAGCCCCTGGTCACCACATTCTGGCGCCTGTTCGGGTACACGGAGGGAGAATTCAGAATGTCCAATTCACCTAACAGCACGTCTTTCGGGACTTGTGGGAGGAAACCGGAGCGCCCGGAGGAAACCCACGCAGACACGGGGAGAACGTGCAGACTCCGCACAGACAATGACCCAAGCGGGAATCGAACCTGGGACCCTGGCGCTGTGAAACAACAATGCTAACCCGGTAATAGTGACCATGGAAATCATTGCCCAATATCGTAAAACCTGTCTGGTTCACTTATATCCGTTGGGGAAGGTCTGGCCTGCATGTGACTCTGGGCCCTCATCTATGTGGTTGGCTGTTAAATGGCCCAGCAACCCACTCAGTTGTATCAATACCACTACAAAGCCTACAAAAAGGAATGAAACCAGATGGATCACCTGGTTTGGTAGCAGCAAATGACACCAGCAAACCCTACCCTGCAACGTCCTCATTACTAACATCTGGGAGCTTGTGCCAAAATAGGGACAGCTATCCCACAGACTAGCCAAAACAACTAGTCATACTCATGGAATACAGACAATGTATGTCCCAGACACAACCATCACCATCCCTGGGTCCGTCCTGTCCCACTAGCAGGGCAGAGGGGGCGGCACGGTGCTGGACAGTCTGGAGGGATTCTCAACATTGACTCTGGGCCCCATGAAGTCTCAGGGCATCAGGTCAAACATGGACAAGGAAACCTCCTGCTGATCCCCACCTGCCGCCCTCCCCCCTCCACTGATGAATCAATCCGCCTCAATGTTGAACACTTGGAGGAAGTGCAGAGGGAGACTGAGGGCACCGAATGTACCCTGGGTGGGGAACTGTAATGTGCATCACCAAGGGTGACCGAGCTGGCTGAGCTTGAGATTGGGTCTGTAGCAATCAACAAGAGGGAACAATCTACTTAACCTCATCCTCACCAACCTACCTGTCATAGATGCATCTGTCCATGCCCATATTGGCAGGAGTGACCATCGCATCATCCTTGACCCACGGTGGCTACTCATCAAGGTTCCTTCAGCAACACCTTCCAAACCCACGGCCTCTACCACCTAGAAGGACAAGGGCAGCATACGCAGGGCAACACCACCACCTGGAGGTTCCCCTCCAAGTCACAGTCCTGACTCAGAACTACATCACCATTCCTTCACTGTCACTGGGTCAAAAACCCTGGAACTCGCTCCCTAACAGCACTGTTTGAAGGAGGAAAGTAATCAGTTTTTACTCACAGCCAAAGGCCCTTGAGATACATCTCAGTTCTCGATAAACTTTGAAAATAATAGGTTTGAACTGACTGAAGAGTTTCTGTGAATCCTGAAGGTCCTTGAGAGGGGATTTACCAGCACGACTCCAGAAGTGAGGGATTTTAGCTACAAGGTTAAGTAGGAGAAGCTGGGCTTGTTCTCCTGAGGAAAGGAAGTTGAGGAGAGTGTGTACAAGGTTATGACAGATTTTGATAAGAAAAAGTTGTTCCCGTTAGATTTCATTTTGGGCAAGAGATGTGGTGGAGGTTGGGTGGGGGGTGGGGGGGGGGGGGGGGGGGGGGTGACAGTAGTGGTGGGGTGGGTGAGGGTGGGGAGGAATGGAATGTGTTACACATTACAGTGTTTGGTAATGACTGGGAACTCGCTACAGTGTAAGGCTGGCGGAAGCGGCAATGATCAATGTTTTCAAAAGGAAATTAGATCGACTCTTGAGAATAATGAACTTGCAGGGTTACAGGGGTAGAGCGGGGAAACGGGACTGAGTGATTTGCTCCAGGGAGAGTATCTACGGACGCGATGGACCAAATGGCCGCCTCCTGTGCCAGATTGACAGCCTTTGATCCTGTGCGTGTCTGCTGACCCAGTGGATAGTAGGTCCATCCACAATGCAGGTAGTGTTATAGCATCTGCAGGCACTGCCCAGTGACAGAGAATTACAGAGCGCTTGTCCATGACAGAGCTCATGTTGTTGTGCATCCCACACTGAAGTCAGAATGGAATGATGATCCTCAGTGGGCAGCACGGTAGCACAGTGGTTAGCACTGTTGCTTCACAGCGCCAGGGACCTGGTTTCGATTCCCGGTTTGGGTCACTATCCGTGAGGACTCTGCACGTTCTCCCTGTGTCTGCGTGGGTTTCCTCCGGGCGCTCCGGTTTCCTCTCACAAAGTCCCGAAAAACGTGCTATTCGGTGAATTGGACATTCTGAATTCTCCCTCCGTGTACCCGAACAGGCGCCAATTAAGGGACATGTGGCAACTAAGGGACTTCCACAGTAACTTCATTGCAGTGTTAATGTAAACCTACTTGTGACACTAATAAAGATTATTATTACTTAAATTTCATAAACATATAACAATATATTCCCAGTTTGTTATTTTTTCCCACCCACCAATCTTAGGCCCCTGTCAATGTTGCTCTGCAAGTTCGAGAATGTGTGGGAGCATGAGTTAAACGTCTGATTATCATTCCGTTTCTCCTCATCACCTCTGTGCCATTTCGGGGCAGCACGGAGGCGCAGTGGGTTAGCACTGCTGCCTCAGGGCGCCGAGGTCCCAGGTTCGATCCCGGCTCTGGGCCACCGCCCGTGTGGAGTTTGCACATTCTCCCCGTGTCTGCGTGGGTTTCGCCCCCACAACCCAAAGATGTGCAGGGTAGGTGGATTTGCCACACTAAATTGGCCCTTAATTGGAAAAAATTAATTGGGTACTCTAAATTTATTTTTTAAAATCTCTGCGCCATTTCTTCCCCTCCTTTCCACCTCAAGAATCGGCCAATCACCTTTATTCAGGATTGCCTAATTGTCCCTTTACTTTGCAGAAAGAACATTGAAAGGTGACAGCGTTGGGAGGTCAGAACAACATTGAACTCCCTCTGATGGATACACATGTGGATTGCACAAATGCACCAGCCCCTAATTCATTCGAACTTTAGAGAAGGGCTGTGCACAAGTCAGACCTGTGATACACAAAGCCTGTTTACTCTTGACTTTTGGTTTGGATAGAAAAAGCGTCCAAAGTACTGAGCCAAGGAAAAAAAATAAGTGAGAGAACAGCATGTTCCAGAAAATTCAACAGGATTTGGACATATTCCCCCTGAATGGGCAGACTTCCATTCTGCATTTCGCAAAGAATTGCTACATGTCCTGCCAGTGACTATCGCTGTCTGGGAAGTAAGTAGGAAATTAGAGAGTACAAAATGTAGTTTGATGCAGGAGATGTGAAGTCCACAGTGAGTGAGTGTAGACAGGTGAAGGATATGCGCGGCCCTACCAGAGCTGCCAGAGGGCAGAAGGCAACAGTGCAGGAAAATAGAGCAACAATTAGGGCAGCACGGTAGCACAGTGGTTAGCACAATTGCTTCACAGCTCCGGGGTCCCAGGTTCGATTCCCGGCTGGGTCACTGTCTGTGCGGAGTTTGCATGTTCTCCCCGTGTCTGCGTGGGTTTCCTCCGGGTGCTCCGGTTTCCACCCACAGTCCAAAGATGTGCAGGTTAGGTGGATTGGCCATGCTCAATTGCCCTTAGTGTCCAAAAAGGTTAAGTAGGGGTTACCGGGTTACGGGGATAGGGTAGATACATGGGCTTCAGTAGGTTGCTCTTTGTAAGGGCCGGTGCAGACTCGATGGGCCGAATGGCCTCCTTTTGCACTGTAAGTTTCTATGATTCTTTGAACTCAATAAGTCAGGCAAGAGGAATCAGAAAGCACATTCTCAACAACTCGCCTGTCTTCTTCAGATAACAGAAGGGTCGCGGTTTGAGAAGGGCGCAGACCCTTTTCTGCATAACCTTTAATCTCAAATATTATATGAGCAAAATTAATGCCCTCCTGCTCCTCCATGCTTCCACCAATGGGAATATTTTTCCCCGGCTACTCCATCTTGACCCTTCATGATTTTGAAAACCTCGATCAAACTTCCTCCCAACCTTCTCCTCTCCCAGGAGGACAGCCCCAGCTGCTCCAATCTATCCGCATAACCTAAATCCCCTGGAACCTTGCTCATAAATCTTTTTTGCATCATCTGTAAAGCCATCCCCTACTCCCTCATGGGTTTATTCCCGTGAAATCCTTCATACTGTGCATTAAAACGGATTCAGGGTTAAATTGGGCTTGAGGGAACATGGACTTCATCGATATTATGTTGGAAGTTGGCAAGCAAAGAACGGGTTAAACTAAAAGGATGCCGTACACTGCAATCCCGATACTTCTTAAGGTAATACGTTATTACCAGATGGTTACCCAGTGTTGTGGTGCAATAGGAAGCCTCAAATTGATGAAATCATAAGGCTGAATGTTTTAATCAGCTTACAGCACCAACCTCAACGTGCCTTTTGGCAACTCTTTTGCATATTGCTTTTCTTCATTTGCTTTCAACCCTGCTGCCTTATGCCAGTGAAAGAGACACATTGGCCTCTGCCACCCCGTGTTTGATTGGTGGACAAGACATGGAGTGATTCACCCGCTAATTTTCTATCAATCCTTTTTGATTGAGCACAAGATTTAATCAAGGCACTGTTGGAGCGCTGCCCTATCGAGTTGGTGTCACCTTCAGCTGAGCGATTAAATCGAGGCCCCATTTACGCTTTCGAATCATTAGAAGCGGGATGAGTAGGGCCCACATGACTGGGACGAGGATGAGTAGGTTCTTTGGGGGTGAAGATAGGTGTGCCAGGTGCTCGGGGAGTCCAGCGAACCATGTCCATATGTTCTGGGCATGCCCTGCATTGGAGGAGTTCTGGAAGGGGGTGGCGAGGACGGTGTCAAGGGTGGTGGGATCCAGGGTCAAGCCAGGATGGGGACTCGCGATCTTTGGGGTTGGGGTAGAGCCGGGAGTGCAGGAGGCGAAAGAGGCCGGTGTGCTGGCCTTTGCGTCCCGAGTAGCCCGGCAAAGGATTTTGCTACAGTGGAAGGACGCGAGGCCTCCAAGCGTGGAGACCTGGATCAATGACATGGCGGGCTTTATTAAGCTTGAGAAGGTTAAATTCGCCCTGAGAGGATCGGTGCAAGGATTCTTTAAACGGTGGCAACCTTTCCTCGACTTTCTGGCTCAACTATAGGGTACTGGGACAGTAGCAGCAGCAACCCGGGGGGGGGGGGGACGTTGATTATGTTAGCTTATTTTATTTAAATTTGATTTATCTAATTTTAATTTATGGTTAAGTTCTCTTGTTTGGGGGGGGGAGTGGGGGAATGTGATACATGTGATGTTACGGTATGGGGGGAATTGTGGGTGTTATGGGGCTGTTAGTTGCATATTACTGCTTGTTGCTATACTTTTTGTTATATTTTCTGTAAAAAATTCCAATAAAAATTATTTTTAAAAAAAAAAGAAGCGGGATGAGAGGAGTGCGTGGTACCTCCAGTCCCACTCTCCTGCAGGTGGCACCATTGGTTTGAAAGTTTGCTTCACTCACCAAAATGGCCAATTATTTACCCTCACGACTGTTAGACTGAGAATAAACGAGAGTTTAACCCGGCTTCTTTCAATAAGCTCAGAATAATTGATTTATTTTAAAACAAACTTATTTTTAAAACAAGTTGTAAGGACTGGTTAACATACAACTTGGATTCTGTGTATTTCCTGTTTATCTCCTTTGTTCCCATTACTTTTCTTTTTTATTATTGTCGGGATGTGCCTTTAAGCAGGAGGCTCAATTGAAACAGCCTGCTTGCCAGGCATTCCCAGGCTTCGTATTTGGGAGAGAAGCAGCCAGACTCTTTGGTACTTAAAGGATCTTTGGAACCGGTTTTGGAGGAAGTTGGTTCGATATGTCAACCGGCAACCAGTGGGTTAGCTAGGGACAGTGTTCTGCCTGACAACAATCAGTGTTAGGTTCCTGCTTACTGAGACAACTGAACAGAAGTGTTTAGCCCTTGGAAGGGGAAGGGACTCTCCCTGCCCCTCTCTCTCTCTCTCTTGCTTGCTGAAATGAAAGAATTGCTTTATTGTTCTGAAAACAATCCTTTGCTGTCAGCCTGGAATGATGGTGAATCTGCAGAGAAAGTAGACAACCTTGCCAGAGAAAACCATCGCAAGCCCAGAAGGAAGAAGTACCAAAACAAAAACTGAACTTCAGAAAGACATTAGCAAGAAGTCATCCCAGTGCATCAAAGATCTTTATCCTTTTATTCTATTAACATTTTCTTTCCCTTTCCACCACCTTTTTCTCTCCGGGTTGTTTGCCTGTGTGTGTGTGTGTGTGTGTGTGTACAGAGAATGGGGGCGAGTTAGGAAGGGGAGGATGGGTAAGGAATATTAGATGCTGCCATTTTCTGTCAGTTTAATTATAATACTGCACATAATACACAGATTACTTGTGTTAAAGTTACAAACCGGGTGACTGAGGTTTATTGGGCTCAGCCAAGGATCAAAACAAACAAACAGCTGATTCCCCTTTGATTCCCATGCTATTCTTGGATAAAGGGCAGGCTTGCTCCCAGTCCAAAGATGAACTTGCGACCCCCCCAGGTCAGCATCCCAGTGTCCACACAATGCAATGGTCGGGATTGTTTTCTCCTGTTTTTCTTGGGCAGGCTTGGCAGCCAGAGTGGAAAATCTCATGGGATGTCCAAATCGTGTTTCACGCCGAGATACATTTATGACGCAATTGTCCTTTCTCTCCACCGGTGACGTTGCGTATTTCCATACATCCGCATCTCAATATCAGGCCTTAAACCTGAATCGTCCCCCCCCCCCCCTTGCCTAACCACCTTCCCCCGCCCTGCCCCGTTGAAAATCTATTCATGTTGGCGTGAGGCCAGACCAGCGTGAAACCCAATTGGTCTCCCAAGGCGTGCACCTGGTGAACAGACCACCCAGTGGAGCTCGGGTGAGTGCATCGCGCAGAGGGGAGTGGGGCCCGGGCATTAATACAGGAATAAAATACTGCAGATGCTGGAATCTGAAACTTGATTGATTGGTTGATTTGATTTATTGTCACATGTACCAAAGTCCAGTGAAAAGTATTTTTCTGCGGCCGAGGAACGTACACAGTACGTACACAGTAAACACAAGAATAATCAACAGAGACCATTGACAAATGGTACATCGACAAAACAGTGATTGGTTACAGTGCGGAACAAGGGGCCAAACAAAGCAAACAAAGCAAATAAATGAGCAAGAGCAGCATAGGGCATTGTGAATAGTACAGGGAACAGATCAGTCCGAGGGGTAGTCACTGAGGAGTCTTGTAGCCGTAGGGAAGAAGCTGTTCCTATGTCTGGATGTGCGAGTCTTCAGACTTCCGTACCTTCTGCCTGATGAAGAGTCTGGAAGAGGGCAAAGCCTGGGTGTGAGGGGTCTCTGACAATGCTGTCTGGCCTTCCTGAGGCAGCGGGAGGTGTAGACAGAATCAATGTGGGGGTGGCAAGCTTGTGTGATGTTGGGCTGAGTTCACCACACTCTGCAGTTTCTTACGATCTTGGACTGAGCAGTTGCCATACCAGGCTGTGATGCAGCCCAATAGGATGCTCTCTATCGCACATCTGTAGAAGATGGAGAACTTAAACATAGAATACTGGAAAAATCCAGAATCTGTAGGGAGTGAAAATAATGTTAATGTTTTTGAGTCCATATGATTCTTCATCAGAGCTGAAAAGAGGGAGAAATGTCTTAAATTATATACTGTAGGAGGTCAGTGATTGGTGGGAGCTGGAAAATTGCAACAAAAATGTATCAAAACTTATGAACAAGTGACAGTTGGGGTTTGGGTGGGTTTGCACTGGGACAAAAAATGTTTGGGATATATAAAAAAAAGGTTAAGATGGAGGATAAAGGTCTCCAGTCTAAAGTTGTTGAACTCAATGTTGAGCCCTGAGGGCTGTAATTTGCCTAAACAGCTTGCATTGGGCTTCACTAGATAATGGCTATTGGCCAGGGAAGGACATGTGGATATGAGAGTGAGATGCTGGGTTGAAATGACAGGCAACAGGAACACAGCACAGGCCGATCCGGGGCAGGGTGGCATTCCTGGTAAACGATTGTGCACTGGGGGAGTCTCTAAAAACGGTGCGCCGATCTTTGAGGAGCTAATCAGCTGGCAGGACGGGCTCGATTAGAGGCTGCTCCACCAGAGTTTTGTTGTGGGACCCCCCCCCCCCCCCCCCCCGCCCCCGCCCCTTGAGGTTTTCAAGACTAATTGCCAAACAATACGGCGGGGAAAACCGCCATTGCTGCCGGTGCTGCCTTTCCCACCCGCTATTGGCCTTTTCCGATATCCGGGAAAATTTCAGCCAATGTCTTTCCATATTTTAAAAAGAAAAAGTAAGGGTTTTCCCAACAAGGTTGGTGCAAACGCTCTAACGTGGCTATTTTGAAGAGGAAGTCTTCTCCCACTATGTAAATCTCTCAACCAACATCATTAAAACACATTATCTGGTCATTGGCTCCTTGCTGTTTATCGGAACTTGCTGTGTGTAAATCTGCTGCTGTGTGCCTCATCGCAGCAGGGACCACGTTATGTATTTCATTGGCTGTGAAGTATTTCGCGATGTGCTCAGGGCGTGAAAGAGACAATATAAATTCACCCCTTTTTTCTTATTGCGTTAATGTATCCAAAGCCATTAAACCGATGACTCTGGCTCTCCATGCTGTGCTCTGCCCTCTTTTGTTACAGAAAGGGTGGAATCTCTCGACAGGGTTAACGCAGAAAGATTGTTTCTGTTGGTCGGGGAATCAAAAACATGGCCTCAGGATGAGGAGCCAATCATTTACGACTGAAATGCGGAGAAATTACTTCACTCAAAGGGTGGTGAACCTTTGGAATTCCCAGTGCTCTCGGGGTTTGTGGACGCTCCGTCGTTGAGTACATTTAAGGCTGGGATTGACAGGTTTTCAGGGAATTCAGAGACACGGGGAGCGGGCGGGAAAATGGAGTTGAAGCTCAAGATCAGCCATGATCGTACTGAATGGTGGAGCAAGTTCGATGGGCCGAGTGGCCTACTCCTACACCTAGATCCTGGGCTGGATTCTCTGCACCCCGATGCCGAAATCGTAGCCGGTGCAGAGGCGGAGAATGCCGTTTGACGCCGTAATCGGGACCGGCGCTGGTTTGGCGATTCTCCAGGCACCAAAAATCGACATCACCGTGGAGTACGCCACGCCACCAGGGAGCATTTCCACAGGCCCGCTCCGACATCCTCCGCCCCCGACCGGCCGAGTTCCCGACAGCGTGGAACTAACCTGCTATTGCCGGTCGGGATGCTCGCGTGGCGGCTGCGGACTCAGTCAGGGGCGGGACGATCGGAGGCCGGGGGGGGGGGGGGGGGGGGGGGGCCTTAGAGACGGCCGGGGAATTAATGTGCGGGTTTTGAGGGTCGGGCACGCGGCTGATCCTTTGTAGGTCTACCTCCGCGGTCCAAGTCCGCCATGGAGCACGGTGCGGCCGCTGGAGGCCGACGCCGTGCGCTTGCGCGACCTCTGACCCGGACGTGCAGGTGACCGTATCTGCAGCAAAAGCTGCGAAATTTACTCCGGGTCCCGGCTAGCCCCCCCCCCCCCCACAGGGCTGGGAATTCGCTTCACCTTTTTCAAGGAATTTCAGGAGTAAAACTCCACCGTTTTGACTCCCGCGTGGGGACATAGTCTCAATAATGGAGAATCCAGCCCTCTATGTTTTTATGTTCTTATGTTGGCGTGGGGTCCTACTGAGGAGAAACTATTAGATGTTAGAGGCCAGCTGGTGATTTTCTTCTCGATTAATATAAAAGAGTTGTGTTCGGAAACCACAATTCCTGATATTAGCAGTCAGATATTTAAACTATTAGTATGTGTTACAATTTCAATACCTGCCACAAGTGTCTCCTGAAGTGTCGCAGCATCAATCACTTCTGTAAGCAAACTCTGTGCCTTACTTTACTGGATAGTGACTCACAGAGCCCAACTATTCCCACTAATAAATCTATTTAGATCCAACCTTGTTCATTTATGCTTCCATTAAATCTAAGAGCAGCTCCCAAACCAGGAACATCTGACACTTCTGTTGCTTTTGGAGTAACAACCATCATCAAACATTAATTTGTGATATTAGAAATAGCTGTAGGCACACATACGACAAAGGCTATGGACCTTGACAATATTCCGGCAATAGTACTGAAGACTTGTATTCCAGAACTTGTTGCATCCCTAGCTGTTTCACTACAGCTACAACGCTGGCATCTACCCAGTATGTTGCCCAGGTGTGTCCTGTCCGAAAAACAGCAGGGCAAATCCAACCCAGCCAACTACTGCCCCATCAGCCTACTCTCGATCTCCAGAAAAGTGATGGAAGGGGTCATCAACAGTGCTATAAAGCAACACCTACTCAGTTTGGGTTCCTCCAGGGTCACTCAGCTCCTGGCCACATGACAGCCTTGGCTCAAGTATGGAGAAAAGAGCTGAACTCCAGTGATGAGATGAGATGAGAGATGCCTTTGACATCAAGGCAGCAATTGACCAAGTATGGCATCAAGGAGCCCAAACAAAATTGGAGTCAATGAAAATCAGGGGGAACTCCCCATTGGTTGGAGCCATACCTTGCACAAAGGAAGATGGTTGTGGTGGCTGGAGATCAATCATCTCAACTCCAGGGCATCCCTGCAGGAGTTTCCTTCATCAATGACCTTTCTTCCATCACAAGTTCAGAAATGGGGATATTCACTGATGATTGGATAATGTTCAGCACCATTCGTAACCCCTCAGATAAGGAAGCAGTCAGTGAGCATCTCCAACAAGAGACAATCTAATCATTGCCCCTTGACACTGGAGGGAATTACCATCACTGAATTCCCGACTATCAACATCCTGGGTGTTACCATTGATCATAAACTGAACTGGACTAGCCATATAGATACTGTGGCTACAAGAGCAGGTCAGAGGCTAGGAATCCTGCGGCAAGTAACTCACCTCCTGATTCCCCAAAACCTGTCCACCATCTACAAGGCATGGGTCAGGAGTGTGATGGAATATTCTCCACTTGCCTCCAACGACATTCAAAAAGCTCAACACCATCCAGGACAAAGCAGCCTGCTTGATTGGCTACCCTTCTACAAGCATTCAAACCCTCCATCACCAGCACACATTTACAGTAGTGTGTACCGTCTACAAACTGCACTGCAGTAACTCACCAAGGCTCCTTAGGCAGCACCTTCCAAACCCATGACCACTACCATCTAGAAGGACAAGAGCAGCAGATACCTGGGAACCCCACCACCTGGAGGTTCCCCTCCAAGTCACTCACCATCCTGACTTGGAAACATATCTCTGTTCCTTCACTGTCGCTGGGTCAAAATCCTGGAACTCCCTCCCTAACAGCATTGTTGCTGTACCTACAACACATGGACTCCAGCAGTTCAGGAAGACAACTCACCACCACCTTCTCGAGGGCAATTAGAGATGGGCAATAAATGCTGATGCAGCCAGCTCCACTCACATCGTGTGATGAATACGAAAACATTAACATTCCATCTTCCATCGATTGCATTTATCCAACATAAAGACATTTCCTGAGGAAGTGCCCTACCTGAGAGTAACAGGACTCATGTTAGGTATTCACTGCGAGCAGAATTGTGGGCTTAAAACAATATCCTACCACTGCATGCACCCAGGCGCTGTGCTGCCTGTGACTGGATTAGGATTATCACCGACTATTTTAAATAGAGGTATGAAAATGCACAGGCCAGTGGTGGTGAATGATGCTCTGTGTTCCTTTTGTCTTTTGGAGCCCTGATGTTGGCAATATAGGATGTGATTTACCAGCCGCGCCAACCCAGACTTGTGACGTGACGAGGCTGTTGAATCTCGTGAGTGGCCTCTCAGGAGATTCGTAACACTCGAGTCGTCTCCTGACATTCAACTAAACCTCGGAAGATGTCGCAATTTTGATCTTGCCCAGGTTCATTTAAATATGTCTGTGCTGGATTCCCCCAGCGCCTGGGACCTAACCACATCCCCAGGGAGGCCTTGACCGGTCGTCGTTTAGTACTGGTCCACAGAAACGTGGGCCAGGCGTAACGGCACCTTGGGGTCTCCCAGGCCATTGGACACCCCGGGGTGGCCGGGGTCAGGGCAGGGTGGCAAACTGGCTCTCCCTCTAGCACCTGGGCACCTTGGTTCTGCCAGTCTGGGTGGCACTGCCAGGCTGGCAGGGGTACTGCCAGGGTGCCTGAGTGACAGTGCCAGGGTGCCCAGGTGCCAGGGTGGCACTGCCAGGCTGGCAGGGGTACTGCCAGGGTGCCTGAGTGACAGTGCCAGGGTGCCCAGGTGCCAGGGTGGCACTGCCAGGCTGGCAGGGGTACTGCCAGGGTGCCTGAGTGACAGTGCCAGGGTGCCCAGGTGCCAGGGTGGCATTGCCAAGGCTTGGGGCTTAAGCGGAGCCATGAAAGGGGGTGTTAGTGGGGACATGAAGGGTGGGGGGGGTGAAGGGTGGGGTGCAGGGGCCTCGTAAAGGTTGCAGCGGTGAAGGATGGGGGTCCTGAAAGGTGGGGTGTCCTCACTTAGGGTGGTGGGGGAGTGGGGGGGGGGGGGGATAAATCCCTTGTGTGTGGGGGTGACACTGCCTGAGAGTGGGTGGGTGTAGGGGGCTCTCAAGCTCACTTAGAGATTGGGGCGCCCTTTTTAAATGGCGACCCGATCTCTGGGGAGCCGGACCGGCGATTTCCGCTCCATATTGCTGAATATTTTCTCTAAGTGTGGGCCGGACCCGGGGACAAACTCCCAAAGACTCAAAACAATGACTCAGGGCGCGATGTAACGAAAATGAAACAGCGCCCCGCCGAGCACGTTTAGCCGGGTTTTCCCAGTACTGCCAGCAGCGACAATGACCCCGCTATTAAACGTAACTCTGCTTCATTTTCAGGACCTGGGCGAGGAGCGCATCGCCAAGGCCACACTCCTTACACTAACGAACTCCGCCTGCCAGTAAATTGTGCCTCGATCTCTACACCCCACACCGTGGCCTCCCGACCCCTGCCACCTATAAGGGTGGTCATCAAGCCCCCTGTACCTCACCTCATAAGGGCAGGGCACCCCTGGACCCCGAACCCCAGCACGGACATGATGCCAACTGGCACCTTGGCACTGGTCACACAGTCACCCAAAATCAGAATTGAACTGGGTATCTGGTGCTGTGAGGCAGCAGTGCTAACCACTGTGCTGTCCCATATAGTCTATAATGAAGCAACCGTATCTTAATGACCTGTGATCTCAGCCACCTTTTCTAACCGAATGCACCCGATCTTTGAAAACTCACCTCTGCCTGACCCTCTTTCTGTTCCCAACCAGTTCCCGGAAGCTTGCCTGATGTTGTTTGATGTGAATGGGCAATGGAGGGATCCGACGCAAACACATCGAGCTTCTGCCCAATAATATCGCCATTGCTTAAATCCTAGAGATTGTTCTTTTTTTAAACACGAGGCCAGATTATATTTCCATTTCTGACCGTTGGGCAGAGAATGGAAATTAACAAAAACCCCCCCCACCCCCTCACCCCTCCACCACCACTACCCCACCCCCACTGCAGCCCGTCAACATTTTCAGCCTTAAAAAGAAATGAAACGAGATTCAAGTACCGTAAGGGCAGCACAGTAGCATTGTGGATAGCACAATTGCTTCACAGCTCCAGGTTCCCAGGTTCGATTCCGGCTTGGGTCACTGTCTGTGCGGAGTCTGCACATCCTCCTCCGGGTGCTCCAGTTTCCTCCCACAGTCCAAAGATGTGCAGGTTAGGTGGATTGGCCATGCTAAATTGCCCTTAGTGTCCAAAATTGCCCTTAGTGTTGGGTGGGGTCACTGGGTTATGGGGATAGGGTGGAGGTGTTGACCTTGGGTAGGGTGCTCTTTCCAAGAGCCGGTGCAGACTCGATGGGCCAAATGGCCTCCTTCTGCACTGCAAATTCTATGATATCTATGATAACATCTTTGGAAAATCCCAGTCTGGTTAAGCACTTCCTTTTGCGCAGGTGTCATGGCAGGGTTGTGAAAAACAGAATGCTCACCCTCGCCTCACATGCTTCCAATTACTCCCACATTCAGTCACCTTGTAAATTTGACACTCTATCTTTTGTATTTTTCAACATTTTTTTTTTGCCTTCTTGATTTATAACGCTTTTATTTTCTTCCCTCTTGCGATTTTCTTTCTTTTTGCTGGGCTGCTGGCTGTTACTGTTAAACACTTGCCCAGCAACCAGCAAACACTGTGTGTGTTTGGGTAAAACTCATGAGGCTATTTAACGCCGAGCCCATTCTTGCAGCATTTGGTAAGGTTTGAGTGCTTAAAGCAACCATGTCCTCTGTCTTGATCTGATCTGTTGAATCAATGGATATTTTTGGTGGGCCTACACATTATGGACAATCCCTATTCTGCTTTGTACAGTATTGACACAATTAAAGAATACTACCTACAAATGGAAAGCTACAGTGTAAATTATTTAATGCTATAAACCATCTTTTTTGCTGTTTCATTTGGAGGCTATACAGGCCTCTTGTGACTACTTCCCCAGGTCCACTAGATTAACAATAAACGCACTTTCAGTTGGCATGGTGAGTGGCAGGGCCAAGTAACTCGGAGGATTCACTTCGAAACTGGGGAGTGCTTTTGCTACAGTCTTCTGGCAAGGTGATGGTCAGATCAGTTCTTGGGATAAGTTAGGGGAAAAGAAATCAGCCAAGATTCCCATTGGGTTTCTATCCAGGGACCACCACTGGAATGTACATGTGTGGAGGTTGGGTAAGGAAAGATTCCAACATAACTGTGATGCTTTCCATTGTCAAAAAGCCTGTCGACACGCATTGCCACCACAAAGAAACACACACACACACAGCATATAAAAAACACAGCACCATCTCTCACACACACACAGCATATAAAAAACACAGCACCATCTCTCACACACACAGCATATAAAAAACACAGCACCATCTCTCTCTCACACACACACAGCATGTAAAAAACACAGCACCATCTCTCTCTCACACACACACAGCATATAAAAAACACAGCACCATCTCACACACACACACACAACATATAAAAAACACAGCACCATCTCTC
This sequence comes from Scyliorhinus canicula, assembly GCF_902713615.1. Taxonomy (NCBI): domain Eukaryota; kingdom Metazoa; phylum Chordata; class Chondrichthyes; order Carcharhiniformes; family Scyliorhinidae; genus Scyliorhinus; species Scyliorhinus canicula. The sequence goes on from NC_052161.1 coordinate 137,118,853, forward strand.
TCTCACACACACACAGCATGTAAAAAACACAGCACCATCTCTCACACACACACAGCATATAAAAAACACAGCACCATCTCTCTCTCACACACACACACAGCATATAAAAAACACAGCACCATCTCACACACACACACACACACAGCATATAAAAAACACAGCACCATCTCACACACACACAGCATATAAAAAACACAGCACCATCTCTCTCTCACACACACAGCACATAAAAAACACAGCACCATCTCTCACACACACAGCATATAAAAACACAGCACCATCTCTCTCTCACACACATACAGCATATAAAAAATGCAGCACCATCTCACACACACACAGCATATAAAAAACGCAGCACCATCTCTCTCACACACACAGCATATAAAAAACGCAGCACCATCTCTCACACACACACACAGCATATAAAAAACACAGCACCATCTCACACACACACACAGCATATAAAAAACACAGCACCATCTCTCTCACACACACAGCATATAAAAAACGCAGCACCATCTCTCTCACACACACACACAGCATATAAAAAACACAGCACCATCTCACACACACAGCATATAAAAAACACTGCACCATCTCTCACACACACAGCATATAAAAAACACAGCACCATCTCACACACACACACACACAGCATATAAAAAACACTGCACCATCTCTCACACACACAGCATATAAAAAACACAGCACCATCTCACACACACACACACAGCATATAAAAAACGCAGCACCATCTCACACACACACAGCATATAAAAAACGCAGCACCATCTCTCACACACACACAGCATATAAAAACGCAGCACCATCTCTCTCACACACACACAGCATATAAAAAACAGCACCATCTCTCACACACACAGCTGTAATTGAAAATATGGAAAGATGTGCCATTTGAAACATGGAAGTCTGGCAATATCTGGTCTGAGAGAAACATGAGAGGATACAGGGAAAGATCCCACGAATGGGTTAATAGCAGTTGCAAAGAGCAGGATTATAAACTGCAGATTCTTTCTCTCAAGCAGGCTTAGCAAACACACAGGATTCTTGTATGAAGCTAAAAACAATGGTTCACACCTTCATTAAAAGTAACTATCTTAGTAAGCATCTGGAAAAGCATGGATGAAGGTTTCAGTTGAATTAAGTGAGGAATGTTTAAAACAGGCAGGACTTTCAAGTTCTAACCAAGTGGATTTTAGCATACAGCTAAAAGCAATGTTTTACACCTTCATTGAAATTAACTATCTTAGTAAACAGCTGGAAAGGAAAGGATGAGGTTCAGTTGAATTTGGTGAAAATTCTAGGTGTGAAATTCTACTAACACCAAGTAAATTAAAGAAAATTTAATTAAAGAAAAGAGACAACCTGTCAAAGAGAAACATAATTTAAAGTCAAAATCAAAGTCAAAATTATGAGCTGAGGACACAATTGGAAAATAAAACTATAGAAATGACAGGAATCCAGGGGGATGGTAGAGGGGCTGGGGCCCCCGTTTAGAGTTGAAGGAGTAATGGGGGGCCTGAAGGCCATGCAGTCGGGTAAAGCCCCGGGGCCGGATGGGTATCCAGTGGAGTTCTACAAAATGTTTGCGGGTATACTGCGGCCGGTGCTGGTTAGGGTGTTTAACGAGGCGAGGGACAATGGGGTGTTACCCCCGACGATGTCGCAAGCCACCATCTCGCTGATATTAAAACGGGATAAGGATCCGGAGGTCTGTGGGTCCTATAGGCCAATCTCCCTGATTAATGCAGACGCTAAACTGCTGGCCAAAATCTTGGCATCCAGAATCGAAGACTGCGTACCGGACGTGATTGTGGAGGACCAAACGGGGTTTGTTAAGGACAGGCAGCTAGTAGCCAATCTAAGAAGGCTACTCGATGTGATTATGATGCCCCCGGAGGGCAGAGAGGTGGAGGTAGTGGTGGCAATGGATGCCGAAAATGTTTTTGACCGGGTGGAGTGGGACTATTTATGGGAGGTGCTGGGACGGTTTGGCTTTGGAAAAGGCTTTGTGGACTGGGTTAAACTGCTATATCAGGTCCCGGAGGCTAGTGTAAGGATGAACAGGACGACATCTGAGTACTTTAGACTACATCGCGGGGATAAGACAGGGATGCCCCCTCTCTCCACTGCTGTTTGCGTTGGCCATAGAACCGCTGGCAATTGCTCTGAGAGCGGCAAGGGGATGGAAGGGAATGGTCGGGGGGGGGATAGAACACAAGGTCTCGCTCTACGCGGCCAACCTGCTTTTGTATGTGTCAGATCCAGTGGCAGGGATGGACGGATTATGGAAATCCAAGGGGAATTTGGCCGGTTTTCGGGCTACAAGTTGAACATGGCAAAAAGCGAGATGTTTATGGTGCAGGCGAGGGGTCAGGAGAATAGGCTGAGGGAGCTACCATTTAGGCTGGTTGGGGAAAGTTATACGTATCTAGGGATACAAACAGTGCCGGCTCAAGGTACCGGCAACTCGGGCAGTCGCCCGGAGCGCCATGTGCTAGGGGCGCCGTGTAAAAGACTCGGGTCCCGCGCATGTGCAGTTGGGCCGGTGCCAACCAGCGCATGCGCGGTGGCCGCCCTCCCTCAGGCCGCCCCGCACAAACATGGCGGATGGATCCAGGCTCGCCGGTGGTCACTCCGGCCCCCCCCCCCCCCGTCGGGCTCACTCCGGCCCCCCACCTCGGGCCCCCTCCGCCCCCCCCCCCTCCGGCCCCCTCCGGCCCCCCCCCCCCTCCGCTCCCCCCCCTCCGCCCCCCCCTCCGCCCCCCCCCTCCGGCCCCCCCCTCCGTCCCGTCCCCCTCCAGCCCCCCCCCGCCCCCCCCCCCACCCCAGCCCCCCCCCCCCCCCCACCCCCCCCACCCCCGAAGGGCGCCGAAGTTCAGCTTGCCCGGGGCGCCAGCAACCCTAGGGCCGGCGCTGGATACAAATGGCGCACGACTGGGGTAAGATGCATAGGTTGAACTTGTCCAGGCTGGTGGAGCAAATGAGGAGCGAGTTTCGGAGGTGGGATGCACGCCCGCTGTCACTAGCGGGGAGAGTACAGACAGTGAAGATGACGATCCTCCCGAGATTCCTGTTTATTTTTCAGTGTCTCCCTATTTTCATTCCGCGGTCCTTCTTTAAAAGAATCAATAAAACCATCCTGGGATGTGTTTGGGCGGGGAAGTCCCCGTGGGTAAAGAGGGGGATGCTGGAACGGAACCGTAGCGAGGGGGGTCTGCCGAACCTCAGCAACTACTACTGGGCGGCTAACATAGCCATGATAAGGAAATGGATGGTGGGTACGGGGTCGGTTTGGGAGCGGGTGGAGGCTGCTTCGTGCAGGGGCACCAGCTTGGCAGCCCTGGTCACGGCTCCCCTTCCGTTTCCGCCGGTACTCCACCAGCCCTGTAGTGGTAGCGGCTTTGTGGATTTGGGGCCAATGGAGGAAGCATGCGGGGGAAGTGGGAGCGTCTGTCTGGTCCCCAATATGTTACAACCACCGATTTGTCCCGGGGAAGATGGATGGTGGGTTTCGAGCGTGGCGGAGGGCGGGGGTGGGAAGGATGGGTGACTTGTTCCTGGAAGGGAGCTTCGCGAACATGAGGGCGCTGGAGGAGAAGTTCGGGCTGGCGAGGGGGAATGACTTTCGGTACTTGCAGATACGTAGACAGGTCCTGTCCTTTCCACGCCTTCCACCAAGGGGGATCCAGGACAGGGTAGTTTCCAGGGGTGGGGTAGGAGAGGGGAGAGTCTCGGATATTTATAAGGAGCTTATGGGAGCGGAGGACACAGGGACCGAGGAACTGAAACTTAAGTGGGAGGAGGAGCTTGGTGGGGAGTTGGAGGGGGGCGTATGGGCAGACGCTCTGAGGAGGGTAAATGCAACCGCAACATGTGCCAGGCTCGGCCTGATTCAGTTCAAGGTGGTTCACCGGGCCCACATGACGGTGGCCCGGATGAGCAAATACTTTGGGCTGGAGGACAAGTGTGCTAGATGTGGGGGAGGACCAGCGAACCATGTCCACATGTTCTGCACGTGTCCAGAACTCAGGGGATACTGGCAGGGATTTGCGGATGTAAATCCCGGGTACTGAAAACAAGGGTGGCGATGAGTCCAGAGGTGGCGATTTTTTGGGGTGTCGGAGGTCCTGGGAGTCCAGGAGGGGATAGAGGCCGACGTTGTGGCCTTTGCTTCCCTGATAGCCCGGCGACGGATACTGTTGGCCTGGAGGGACTCAAAGCCCCCAAAGACCGAAGTATGGCTGTCGGACATGGCAAGCTTTCTCGGCTTGGATAAAATCAAGTTCACCTTAAGAGGATCACTATCGGGGTTCGTCCGGAGGTGGTAACCATTCATCAACTTCTTCACAAGAAACTAATCGTCAGCGGTGGGGAGGGGTGGGGGGGGGGGGAAATAGTGTAGAATAGGGGGAAGAATAGGCGGGTCTATCTGTGAGAGTGGTACTGTTATTTGCACTATGTTTTTTGTAATTGGTATCTGCACACTAATGTATATTGTTACTGTTTACAATGCCAAAAATACCTCAATAAAATTGTCTGTTAAAAAAAAGAAATGACAGTAATTAAAAGTAACACCCCTATTGAAACCAAAGCATTTTTGAATATCACAAAGGAACTTTGAACATCACAAAGGACAATGTAATCAGATCTGAGAGCTGAGGCCTTGCCCAAAATGAATACTTAGTTGTATTAGAATGTTTAGATCAAAGATACTTTTTACAATCAAAGTGAAATAAGTTATTTTACAATAAGGTCATAAAAACTGAATAACTGTTAGAAAGAGAAAATAAACCCAGAGACCAGAGCAGGAACTACCAGAACCAGAACTCAGAGAGAAGGAGAGAAGGAACAAGAGAGAAGCAGAGTCAGCGTAGTCAGCTCGGTCATGGGAAAGATAAGACAAGGAGCCGAGCTAAAACAGCTAATACATCTAAGGAAGACTAGAATTTAAAGAGGAGGCACAGTCAGCTCAGAGTCAGCTCAGAGATAGCCAGCTCTCACAGCTCAGTACGTGGGATCAACAAGTCACAGCAACCGAGCTAACCAGCAAATACATCTAAAGAAGACCAGACTTTAAAGAAGATTGATTGTCAAGGTGGGCCTGAAGGTCCCTTCAACCAACCAGCAGGATCCAGAAGCAAGACCTTTCTATAAATAAAGTGATTGCAGCTTTTAAAAGAAAAAATATAATAATAAAATAACTTAATTTAACCTGAAACAGTGGTTATTCCTGAGTCTACTTAACTTACTTAGCAATGCGGGACCCAGGATCGATGCTACTAAGTGGTAAGTAGATGAAATCCTCGGTGAAGGTATGGGTTATACCGGGGGATAACTTGAAAATATAATTTGAGCTGAATAGCACCCACCGAAGCCTCCATCGGAGTCAGGGAGTGAGAATCCCTGTTCACCATTGAGAATGTCGGCCCTTTTTGGTATAGGGGGAATTCTAAGAATAGTGGTGAGTTTTCAACAACACAGCATATAAAAAACACAGCACCATCTCTCACACACACAGCATATTAAAAACACAGCACCATCTCTCACACACACAGCATATTAAAAAAACAGCACCATCTCTCTCACACACAGCATATATAAAACACAGCACCATCTCACACACACACACAGCATATAAAAAACACAGCACCATCTCACACACACAGCATATAACACACACAGCACCATCTCACACACACAGCATATAAAAACACAGCACCATCTCTCTCTCTCACACACACACAGCAATTAAAAAAACACAGCACCATCTCACACACACACACAGCACCATCATGGACACACACGCAGCATGCAACACACACAGCACCATCTCTCTCTCATACACACAGAGCCATCATGGACACTGTGGTGATATAACCACTGTAGTGATATGTACTTGCAGTAGTGGGATGTATGCCTGTAATACAGGTTCCTCCGGTAAGCCCCTGCCGGCTAGCTCCGCCCACAGGGAGCTTCTGTATAAATATGCGTGTGAGTCACTCAGACCCTAGTCTACAGTTGCAGATGGAGGAATAGCATCGCACAGCAATAAAGCCTCTATTGTACTTGTCTCTCGTCATGCACTCTGTCTTCTCACATGCACTCTGAAGGGGATGTTTAAAACATGTAAAAATGAGGTAACAAAACATTTGGGAAGCGATGGTCACCAAACCACTAACTCCCCCCACCCCCCCCCCCCCACCCCCCCCACCACCCCAACCCCCACCCCCCCACCCCTCACACTTCATCCAGTGTACAGATTTACCCTGGGGTAAAACCAATATCACAGCTTCAGCTGTCATTAGTCTGATTATGCTGCTGAACAAGCACTTTGAACAGCCCAATGGGACATGCATATGGGACCTCACTCAGGCAATTTGATGGCATTGCACCAGGCTTAAAGGTGCAAAATGAGCACTTAATCCTCTAAAAGAACCTTTAAGAAAATCACGCAGGACTTACTTTAACTTGCTGATTTCTTATCCTCCGCCATAGAGATCCGCAGGACACCTATAAAGTAAAAGGCAGCCAGGAGAGGCGAGAAAAGATTACAAAGGAATTGAAACACATTAGCAGCCCATTTGACCCGATTACTCGGTACAGGCGTTTATCTTCTACATGTTGTTATAATCTCCGCAGAGACCTGTAACTTTTAAAAAGAGAATTGAACTTCCAGCTGATAGCTGAAAGAATGACACAACTCAATTTTACATTTAAAACTTTTACTGTAACAAATTACTAAAAATAATATTGACTAAACACTATTTTCTTATTGTAGGCAACTTATAGGGTGGCTTAGGTAGGGTGCTGTTTTGGAGGATTGGTGCAGACTTGATGGATTGTATGGCCTTCTGCACTGTTGGGATTCTATGGTTATACATTAACCTACTAAGAGGAATGATGTGGAGATGCTGGTGTTGGACTGGGGTGGGCACAGTAAGAAGTCTCACAACACCAGGTTAAAGTCCAACAGGTTTGTTTCAAATCACTAGCTTTCGGAGCACTGCTCCTTCCTCGGGTGAATCAGGTGAATCATTCACTGCTGACAGAATCCCGGGATTCAGCGGGATTCTCCGTCAGCGGGATTCTCCGTCAGCGGGATTCTCCCTCAGCGGGATTTTCCGCCAGCGGGATTCTCCGTCAGAGGGATTCTCCATCAGCGGGATCCTCCATCAGCGGGATTCTCCATCAGCGGGATTCTCTGTCAATGGGATTCTCGGTCAGCGGGATTCTCCAATGGCGGGATTCTCTGTCGGCGGGATTCTCCGTCAGCGGGATGCTCTGACAGCGGGATTCTCCATCAGCGGGATTCTCCATCAGCGGGTTCTCCATCAATGGGATTCTCCGTCGGCGGGATTCTCTGACAGCGGGATTCTCCATCGGCAGGATTCTCCATCGGCAGGATTCTCCATCGGCGGGATTCTCCATCGGCGGGATTCTCCATCGGCAGGATTCTCCATCGGCAGGATTCTCCATCGGCGGGATTCTCCATCGGCGGGATTCTCCATCAGCGGGATTCTCCATCGGCAGGATTCTCCATCGGCGGGATTCTCCATCAGCGGGATTCTCCATCGGCAGGATTCTCCATCGGCGGGATTCTCCATCGGCGGGATTCTCCATCAGCGGGATTCTCCATCGGCGGGATTCTCCATCGGCGGGATTCTCCATCAGCGGGATTCTCCATCGGCAGGATTCTCCATCGGCGGGATTCTCCATCGGCGGGATTCTCCATCAGCGGGATTCTCCATCGGCGGGATTCTCCATCGGCAGGATTCTCCATCGGCGGGATTCTCCATCGGCAGGATTCTCCATCAGCAGGATCCTCCGTCAGCGGGATTCTCCGTCAGCGGGATTCTCTGTCAGCGGGATTCTCTGTCAGCGGGATTCTCTGTCAGCGGGATCCTCCGTCAGCGGGATTCTCCGTCAGCGGGATTCTCCGTCAGCGGGATTGTCCGTCAGCGGGATTCTCTGTCAGCGGGATGCTCCGCTTTGCCGGCAGCACACTCACGCCGCAGATTTCCCGATACATTGGGGTCCACAGTGGGAAATCCCCATTGGCTGGCTGCGGGGATGGAGGATCCCGCTGCTGGCAGGGTTGCGCCGCGCTGGAAACGGGTTTGGCGCGACAGGGAATTCCGCCCCTAGAATTTAACTCAGGCCAGGATTCCCAGGCCATTCCGCAGAGGGCTGGATGGCGAGTGGAGGGGAAAATATCACGGGAGCGAGATTCCTGTCGGCATAAAAACAAGTTATGATCTTCTGCTCCTGCCTCAGTGGTGACACACATTTCCCATCGCGCCTTGTTGGGAAAGCCATTGGAATACACTGGAGTATCCGGAATGCTCATTATCAAGGCAGCTCACCAGTCACACTGGATCAAAAGGCCGTACCAGCGTGATTCACAACCACATATGAGCAATGAGCACCTGGCGACTAGCGCTTCACTTTGAACTTTGTCTGTCAACCTTGCATCATGAAGCAATGGTGACACCCTCTGTACAGACTTTACAGACTGCATCACTTTGTTTTCAAGGAAGGGCTACAAAGACAAAGGGCCGGGTTCTCCATTCCTGAGACGCCGGGGCAGGATTCGTGGACTTTCACGACAGCAAAACTGGCGCTGAACCTGGATCAATTCGGTTATTATTAAGGGGCTCGCACCGGCTCCACGTGGAACACAATCAATTCCAATCAAAAATGGTGCGGGATTCGCCTGGTCTGTGATTGACACTCGGGAGGCTGACAAGCTGCAGGCCGCACACACACATTACACTCCCCACACACACTCATCCCAGCCAACATGATGGCACTGGTTGTGCTAGAGCGCGCCCATACAGCTGATGGGTTGGCTGGGGACAGAGGGCACCGAGGGGGGTGGCCTGGGGGGAACACCTATACGACCCATGGCACTAAGTGCAAAGTGGGCTGTTAGCTGTGTGTGCAGCTGTATGGCTGCCTTACCATGGTGTTCTGTGCCAGTCCACCCTGATCCCATAGCCCACCTCCTGCCCCCCCCTCCCTGCTACTCCCCCCCCCCTCCCGCTACTCCCCCCCCCCGGGCCCTGGCAGAAGCCCCCCGGCCAACGGCACAATTGTCAGCAAACTATGGCGATGGTGGAGGCTTTCCGTACCCCCTCTCTCTCCCTCAGCAGCCTCAGTTTCACGATGTCTAAAATCAAAAGTGAACCGTGCCTGTGGGAACTCTGCCCATCAGAGGCGGAGAATCGCGGAGGCCGTGGAGAATACCCAAATAGTGTTTAATGTACGCGCGTTCTGGACCACATTGACATTGCTGTCAAGGTGATGGAGAATGTGATTTTAATATAATAATCTTTATTGTCACAAGTAGGCTTACATTAACACTGCAATGAAATTACTATGAAAATCCCCTAGTCGCCACATTCCGGCGCCTGTTCGGGTACACGGAGGGAGAATTCAGAATGTCCAATTCACCTACCCTGCACGTCTTTCGGGACTTGTGGGAGGAAACTGCTGCCTCACAGCGCCAGGGATCTGGGTTCAATTCCAGCCTCGGGTGACTGTCTGTGCGGAGTCTGCACGTTCTCCCCGTGTGTGCGTGGGTTTCCTCCGGGTGCTCCGGTTTCCTCCCACTGTCCAAAGATGTGCGGGTTAGGTGGATTGGCCACTCCAATCAGAGGCCACCACCGGCAAAATGGTGTTTCCCGCTATGAGTAATTAATGAGATGAGAAGCAGGTAATCAGATGTGAAAACAGGCCATTGTAGCCAGCAAGGAAAGGCCCCTTTTCCTGCCTGCTCCCCCACCAAGTCCACGGATGGGAAAACCCTGCCCTCAGTCTCTATTTCATTGTGGGGGAAACGTTTCTTGATCAGGTTGATGTTTACATTTGAAGCGAAGATGCTGAAAAGCAAAAGCTCTCGCAGTGGAAACGTCAAAGGTTGAGAACTCAGGTGAACTTTGATGGAGGAACTAACCATCCAGGGCCTGTTCGGGTACACAGAGGGAGAATTCAGAATGCCCAATTCACCTAACAAGCGCGTCTTTCGGGACTTGTGGGAGGAAACCGGAGCACCCGGAGGAAACCCACGCAGACACGGGGAGAACGTGCAGACTCCGCACAGACAGTGACCCAAGCCGGGAAGCGAATCTGGGACCCTGAAGCTGTGAAGCAACAGTGCTAACCGCTGTGCTGCCCTGCCGCCCATGGAACACAGCTTTGCATATGGCAGCAGTTTAAACAACGCGTTGTTAAGTAACATGCAACCTCGTTTTGGTTGGCATTTTGCAGTACAGCCCACTAAATCCAAGGGAAGGGGCCTACCCAGGAGCAGGTTGCCCAGAGAACAAAACAATAGCACTCCCAGGGTGAGAAGGTCATATATTAACCCATTGCAATATCTAACAGCCAACTTCTGCACAAGTTTCCAGCAGCACATTGCACTCAAAGATCCATTACAGCTGGGGCTGAGGCAATTATCTTCCAATGCAATTCCACTGGAAATAAGCGCAACACGATGGCCACTTTCCACAGCAGTATTTGTTCTCTGGCACTGAAAGCCGTGAAGCTATTCCTTGCTGCCCTGGCTCCAACATTAAAATGCCGTTCCAAAATAGTGAGGCTTTTTTAAAGCTTCTTTGCTTTGGCTTTAGTTCGACTAAACTACTGATCCAATGTTATGGCTAAACAGAGAGTACAATGCCAAGTATCTGCGCCATTCCTCTGGAATTCTGCTAGCACAGCTACTTCATAACCATCGTTGTCAACAAATGCGTCCCGTGGGAGCAGAAGAATCTTTTTCCTTAACCTTTCAGTCAAACACATTATTCCTTTTGCATGCTTGTCTCTCCCTCTTGACTCTCTATTGTTTGTTCAGAACTTGACGTTTTAAAAAAGAAAAGATAAGGTTATTTTTTTTTTTTTGCTTTTCTGTGCGTAATAGTGGAAAACCAGATCAAACTACATTCCTGGTCAGACTCCAAGCCCGTTCTTTGGATGCTCGACTGTGACTCTTACGTGTTTTACAAGTGCATGCATATGCTTTGTGTTAGAGCCACACACCAGTGAGGGGCTTTTCGCAAGGAAGGAAATGTTTTGTCGACAAATCCTAAACTGCGTTCCATGTCAAGAAAAACACATAAATTAAAATTAGTGCCTCATGGCCCACGGCTGTGCTGATGCTGCTGCAATGTTATAGGCTGGGCTACACTTCAGTGAGCACCCTGCATTGGAACTTCTCAACTAGGACACCCCATATTGTAAAAATAATGGTCCTTTCCACCTACGCCCACTGTATATATTTTATATAGATCATAGTGCAGTGTGCATCACTGCACACAATATATATATTACATTTCATTTTGAGTATCCGCAGAATCAGTGGCTGTTACAAATTTCCAGGGCAATCACTGCAGGAAGTGAACACACAATTATCCGATTAATTAATTAATTTGTGTCAGTTTTTTAAAAAACTTATATACTATTCGATGTGAAGTAGAAGATAATAGGTTCTGCAGAAAAATGTGTTATCTTATTCTCTTCCCGTTGTTAGCACGGTAGCACAAGTGGCTAGCACTGTGGCTTCACAGCGCCAGGGTCCCAGGTTCGATTCCCCGCTGGGTCACTGTCTGTGCGGAGTCTGCACGTTCTCCCCGTGTCTGCGTGGGTTTCCTCCGGGTGCTCCGGTTTCCTCCCACAGTCCAAAGACGTGCAGGTTAGGTGGATTGGCCATGATAAATTGCCCTGAGTGACCAAAAAAGGTTAGGAGGGGTTATTGGGTTACAGGGATAGGGTGGAAGTGAGGGCTTAAGTGGGTCGGTGCCGACTCGATGGGCCGAATGGCCTCCTTCTGCACTGGACGTTCTATCTTCTATGTTCTATGTTAGCGCAGTGCCATCAATTACGTATTCAAACAATGAATGTTGCAGAGGGGCGGCACGGTGGCACAGTGGTTAGCACTGCTGCCTCACAACTCCAGGGTGCCGGGTTCAATTCCAGCCTCGGGTGACTGTCTGTGTGGAGTTTGCGCTTTCTCCCCGTGTCTGCGTGGGTTTCCTCCGGGTGCTCCGGTTTCCTCCCACAGTCCAAAGATGTGCAGGTTGGGTGGATTGGCCGTGCTAAATTGCCCCTTGGTGTCCAAAAAGGTTAGGTGGGGTTGGTTACTGGGTTACAGGGATAGGGTGGAGGTGTGGGTTTAAGTAGGCTGTTCTTTCCAAGGGCCGGTGCAGACTCGATGGGCCGAATGGCCTCCTTCTGCGCTGTTACATAACTCCAACCCAGGAAATTAGCTTGGGATCTTAACAGGGTTGGGCTGACAGACGGGAGGCCCTCTTTGACCTTTCCCCAGTGGCACACCCACCTTGGAGGGCAAGTCTAACCTTTAATGTAGAAAACCTGTGACAGGAATTGGCATAGTTCCACAATTCAGTTTTCAGTGGTGTCTAAGGCAACAGCTGGATTCCATGCAGCGAGGGTAGGAACAGAACCTTGTCTGCACGCAAGCATCTCATCCCATCAGGATGTCTTCCAAAGGGTTGTCAGGCTGTGTGAAAAATGCACGCGGAGCAAAATATTTTAAAACTCTTTCAAATTGGCTTGACCACGGGTTTTATACATGTTTGTTCTGACTGTTCTTTGCTGGGCCCTTTTCATTCTCTATAATTGTAATTATTTTCAATAAATCTGAGAGCTAATTTTTAGCCAGTCTTTAACACGGCGGATGGGAATGCATTGTGGCTAGTCTGGGTCAGAGTTTGGGTTTACTAGGAAAGCTCCAGCACAAGATATTATGGAAAAACAATTGTTAATCCTGTTTCTATTCACAGTATGCTTAAGTGTGCGCACATTACACTACAGGACTCAGAGAATAGGCGAAAGTCTGAGAAAGGGCTCCAGATGGATAAAGGATTGGAAATAGAAACAGGTTCATAATAAAGAAAACATGGGCAGTAAAGTAGCTGATGAGATACAATGAGATGACAGTTTAACAATAAAAATAAGTTTATTTTCAATTCTTTTCACATTTATGGAACCCTTACATATTTTTAGATGGGTGTTGTGTACATGTTTATGTTGCAATTACATATGACCATTACCACATTGTACGTTTCCCAGTTATTCAGAGACAGCTGATTGCACAATTTGCCTACGGAAAAATAAATTGCCGCAGATAAGCTATCCACAGACTAAATATCCAACTTCCCAGTCCTGGGGTTTAGATGTACTACCTAATGACTTCAGAATTGTCAACATGAAAAGGAACTTGTGGGTGATGATTAGGATCTGAAAAAATAAACCTCCATCCAATCCTAGGTTTATTGCTCATATTGATATTGGTTAATAGCGTCGCTTTAATCGAGATTGTCCAATTTTAACAGCTGGCATGTTGGGCTTGTTAGTACCACACAGAGGGAGTCATCTCTTAGTGGCCATTAGCATCACCACCCACAGAGCTGAGTATGAGGTATCAAGGGGCATGGTTATAATAATAATCTTTAAAAGCATGTCTTTCGGGACTTATGGGAGGAAACCGGAGCATCCGAAGGAAACCCACATAGACACGGGGAGAACGTGCAGACTCCGCACAGACCGTGACCCCAGCCGGGAATCGAACCCGGGACCCTGTCGCTGTGAAGCAACAGTGCTAACCACTGTGCCGCCATGCCGTAATTCCACTGAAACGACATTCAATTCCAGTTTCGGCAGGCTAAATGCAGTGGAATCTCTTGCTCGGAACTGCTGCCCCAGTTCTGTTACGCACCAATTCCATTGAATGACCAGCCAAATTCCTGCATGGAATTTTGCGACCTCGTAGGCGGCACGGAGGCACAGTGGTTAGCACTGCTGCCTCAGAGCGCCAGGGACCCGGGTTCAAACTCGACCTTGGGTGACTGTCTGTGTGGAGTTTGGATGTTCTCCCCATGTCTGCGTGAGTTTCCTCCAGGTGCTCCGGTTTCGTTTGGGATCCTATGTAGGACACAGTGCAGGATTGTATCTGCTTCATCCCAATTTCCTGTCTCTGGTGTCAAGGGATGAGCATTTTACACTCAGCTGCCGTTGGAATGAATGGCAGGATAGGGAATAACTTTGTTCTTCTAGGGCAGCACGGTGGCGCAGTGGGTTAGCACTGCTGCCTCACGGCGCCGAGGTCCCAGGTTCGATCCCGACTCTGCTCTGGATCACATACCAGAGATCCATACTAGCAAATTTAAATGAGCCATTAGACAGATTTAAAGATGCATGTGCCAGATGCATGGCCTGGGAACTATCGGCCTCCCCAGCGAGGCCTCCATCAGGCCCTCATTAGTACTGGTCCACACAGACATGGAGCAAGCGTAACCGCACCTGGTGAGTCTGCCAGGCCATTGGAGACCCCTGGGTGGCCGGGGACAGGGCAGGGTAGCACCCTGGCTCTCCCTCTGGCACCTGGGCACCTTGGGACTTCCAACCTGGTGGAACTTCGAGGCTGAAAGGGGCACTGTCAGGGTGCCTTGGTGGCAGCACCAGGGTGCCCAGGTGCCAGGGTGGCACTGCCAAGGGTCAGGGCCTGAGCAGGGCCATGTCCAAGAAAGGGGGGCGAGGGGGGGATAGGAAGGATGTGGAGGGGGGGGGGTGATGGGCGGGTATGAAAGGGCCTCATAAAGGTTTGGGGGGATGAAGGGTGGGGGTCCTGAAATGGGGGGTCCCAAAAGGGTAGGTGGGAAAGGCCTGAAAAGGGGGGGATTTTCAGTGGCTCCAGAACGGGGTCTCTTCACTTGGGGAGATAGGGTAATGCCCATTCGTGTTTTTGGGGGGGGGGACATTGCCCATGGGTGGGGGATGTGGGGCATGTTCAAGCTCACTTCAAGATTGGGGCACCCTTACAAAATGGCGGCCCGATCTCTGAGGAGCTGGTCTCACCGGAGAGTTCATCTCCCCATTGTTGAAAACATTTGTAAGTGTGGGCTAGACCGGGCCCACAAGACCCAAAGAAATGACGGAGGGCAGAATCTGCCAGCTGTCAATGCGGCCGGGATATTCTAGTCCCACCAACAGTGCACCCCCACCTTGGGTTTCCCAGCAACAAAGGGTGCATTCACCAGAAAATCTCGTTGACAATGGCGCGACCAGAACATCCTGTTGGTGGACCGCCTCCGCTAGCGGAAAACATGCTACGGGTTGCTCGGTAAATACCCCCTTAAATATCGGTGAATATCGGTGTGGATCTGACCCAAAACGCCAGCATGAAGCACCCCACCACACGCGCCCAAAATAACACCTCCTGGTTAACTCGTGCCCCAATGTTCTTTAAAAACACACAGACGATTTGAAAAGCTGCTTGGCTTTCATGAATTGTGTGGAGTTAACCAACTTCCCTTTCTGCAACAGGAATATATTGTACACCTTCCTTTGATAAGTAGTCGAACTTTGTTTCAGGCCTATCAGATCAACTGCTCATTGTACACAACGGCTGATATTTAATTCCATTCTCTCAATATCACGGCAAATCTTCATGAACACATTTCTCAATTTGCTACGAACAAGAGCAATTCACCCTGGACTGATTTAGCGCATTTTCACCCTGCCCGTCGGAGAATCTGGGGCGGAATTCTCCGACCCCCCGCAGGGTGCCAGTGCCGTGGGGGGCACTCTTTTTATTCCGCCGCCGCCACGGCCTCCACCATGGCAGAGGCGGAAGAGACGCCCTCCACCGCGCATGCGCCGGTGGTGACGTCAGCGCGGGGCATGCGCGGACTCACGCCGACCGGCGAAGGCCTTTCGGCCAGCCCTGACGCCGGCTGGCGTAGCGCCAAAGGCCGTTGACGCCAGTCGGCGGAGCAGGAGCCACTCCGGCGCTGGCCTAGCCCCTAAAGGTGCGGAGAGTTCCGCACCTTTGGGGAGGCCCGTGCCGGAATGGTTGGCACCACTCTGCTACGCCGGGACCCCCCCGCCCCGCCGGGTAGGGGAGAATTTCACCCCTGGAATCATCAAAATCTACAGCTCACTCAATCCACGGGTCCTGCAGTCACTGATTAAAAGACTCAGCTCCAATCCTAATCCCCTTTTCCCATGCCATTTTACAAAACATTTATTCCGATTTAAGAGTTATGAATTTGATGTCCATTGCAGTTTGTGGCGAGATATCCCTCTTTCTAAGGATCAGTAAGTTTTCAGTAAGTGCAGAAAGAGGCCATTCGGCCCATCGAGTTTGTACCGGCCCTTAGAAAGGGCATCTCTCTTAAGCCCATGCCTCCACGCTATCCCCGCAACCCCACCCAACCTTTTCTGGACACTAAGGGCAATTTATCATGGCCAATCCACCTAACCCGCACATCTTTGGACTGTGGGAGGAAACCGGAGCACCCGGAGGAAACCCACGCAGACACGGGGAGGATGTGCAGACTCCACACAGACAGTGACCCAGCAGGGAATCGAACCTGGGACCCTGGAGCAGTGAAGGAACTGTGCTAACCACTATGCTACCGTGTCCCGCCACGTGCCTTTATCAATTAAGGCATAAATTACAAAAGCGGGGGGGTCATGATGAGTTGTACAGAACATTGGTGAGGCCACAGCTGGAGTACTGTGTGCAGTTCTGGTCACCACATTATAGGAAGGATGTGATTGCACTGGAGGGGGTGCAGAGGAGATTCACCAGGATGTTGCCTGGGATGAACATTTAAATTATGAAGAGAGGTTGGATAGGCTTGGGATGTATTTGCTGGAGCAGAGAAGACTGAGGGGGCGGCCTGATCGAGATGTACAAGATTATGAGGGGCATGGACAGGATGGATAGGGACTAGCTGTTCCCCTTAGTTGATGGGTCAACTACGAGGGGACACAAGTTTAAAGTAGGAGATTTAGGGGGGACTTGAGGAAAAGGTTTGTTATTCAGAGGGTGTGGAAGGTCTGGAACACACTGCCAAGGAGGGTGGTAGAGGCGGGTTGCCTGATATCCTTGAAAAAGTACCCGGAGAACACTTGGCACATCTTAACATTCAAGGCTATGGGCCAAGTGCAGGCAAAATGGGATTAGGTAGGCAGGTCAGGTGTTTTTCATGCGGCGGTGCAGAAGGGCCGAAGGGCCTCTCCTGTGCTATATTTCAGCTTTCAGAAAAGGCCAGAAATGAAAAAATGAAATGAAATGAAAATCTCTTATTGTCACGAGTAGGCTTCAATGAAGTTACTGTGAAAAGCCCCTAGTCACCACATTCCGGCGCCTGTCCGGGGAGGCTGGTACGGGAATTGAACCGTGCTGCTGGCCTGCCTTGGTCTGCTTTAAAAGCCAGCGATTTAGCCCAGTGAGCAGATCTGAGCAACTGTTCAATCAACGCAACTGCCCATTTCCATTTGCAACGGTGAGAACATGGATTGTTTGCAACTTTTGGGCGCTTTCACTTATCAACACATTGCAATTGTTCCAAGTCGACTCAGATCCTGGTTGACGCGATGTCCGAGTGTTTTCCGAAAGCGAGGGAAAAGGTGATGGCAGCAAAATGAACCCCTCAGTCTTCCTCGTCCTCGTGCAGCTGCCAGGAATACTACAGGCGAAGCATTGGACAGAGCCACCCTCTACAGCACCCCTGTTACCCAGCACTGCCAGAATCATGCAAGTGAAGGTCCGTTGAGGAGATTAGACACTTGGGGTTTGTAAACTAAAAAGATAAGTAAAACCAGCTGTTGGAAGAGCCTGTGCTTTATACTCTGAGAGTTGCTAGCACAACAATTAATGTTTAAAAGTTCTAATTATGTTTGAGGCCTTTTTCCCTTGCACTTGGAGAAGTTAGGAATGGTTATTTAAAAACGCTTTACACAAATTTATACAGAATCCAAGACCGTAAGGGAATAAAAACAACTCATTTGCATTTAGAAATGACTCTTTGGGCCAGATTTCACAGGGTCGAGACAACTCCGTGGGACTTTCTAAACAAGGAGCATTACTCAAATGCACCCCTATTTCCAACGGCTAATTGTTGCCAGTAAGGGGGCAGGATGTGATTCACACAGGTGTGAAAGCCAAACTCAACACGCCCATTTGAACTAATTTCTGAGTTCAAACACATCGTTTTCACTATTGCAAGATCCACAGTGTAGGAGCCTCAAATGGATGAAGCACATAAAGGTAGATAAGATCTAGTAAGTGTCAAGCTCTGAAGGTTTTTAATCCCCCGCTCTTTAAACATTATCAAAGCAGTCTGCGGCCATTGGCAAGAGTTTTTTTTTAAATAACCTTATTGACCTGCTTTGATTAACAGTCCATCTGGTTGTATGGATTAGGGGAAAAAAACATGTTTGTTGACATTTCCCCAAAGGCTAATATGATATAATTATGAATGCCTGGCTGGATTTCAAAAGCTACAATGATCTGAACAGGGGTTCTGAGTTCACAGTTTGATTGACAGTTCAAAGAGACTTTTAAAGGGTCATCTACCTTTGATGTGGGTCTGGCGAGAAATGTGTTTGTTTTTATAAGAGATTAACCACTTGAGATTTAAGAGTTTTGAATATGTTTCATGAATGGGATTTTTTCACTGTCAAATGTGTATAAGTGAGAGCTGTATTGGATTGTTCGAAGTTTTGTTGTATTTCCACATTGCTGCTGAGGCAATGGAGTGGATACCGAGGGAGTTGCTATGGAGGTGACATGGGCTATGAGAGGGCATGCCAGTTGGGTGGGGTCTGTGAATTGACATTGAGTTGGAATGTGTCATGATGATGGAGCAAAACCCCCAATTATGTATGGACATATTGGACTTTCAAGTAAGACATGCATTTTAAAAAATAGGCATACATGCAGTAGACAGTGGAGGATACAAATTCTGAAAATGTAAAAATCAGGACCTGTCTAAGAGGTTCCGTGGAGGTGATAATAAAAGAGACAGTAAGGTGTCACACCTTTTCTCAGTCAGAAATTTCAAAGGAAGAAGCCATGCAAAAGGAAAGTGCCATCTCCTGTGGAGATAATGGAGGCTGGTTATCGTCTCAGCAGGAATTATATCCTCTAAATTATGCCCCAGACCTGTTTTGTGGGACAACGTCTCAGGTGAGGGGCAAGACAGCTATTCAACTGCTGGTGTCAGCGCAGTTGGAATTACGAATCTCAAATGGCCACAACGTTTCACCACCTACCCCACACAGACAAGTCAAAGATAGATTTGTGTATCTTTTTTTAAACTTACTTTTGGACTCTGTTCTCATTTCTAATCACTTTTTACAGGTGGAAGTGTATGCATGTGTTTTGTTATTTTCCTCATGTTTAGTAACTAACAAATTCACTCTGTCTTTAATTTAAGAATTCCTGCTTAAATTGGCTCCTTTTAAAACATAAATACATTTGGACTTGAAAAACGTGTCCATGAGGGAAAGGATCCTTTTAAAATTAATCCTGTCGCGAGCAGCCGACAGACATAAATAAGGAAAGAGAGTCAATGTACCTCTTCTCATCTGGGGGCAGAACAATTTCAGGGTACCCGTCCAGGATTTAACAAACCGGGGCTCATGCCCAGATAATTCCCACAGAGGGCCACACATAGGATTGGGGGGGGGGGGGGGGGGGGGGCATGTGTGTGAGAAGTGAGGACTGGAGGGCCTAACAATTTCTGGACAATGTCCCAGAGAACCCTTCGAACCTCGGAGGGCCTTTGAACCAGCCCGCGTCACTCTCCCCCAACCCCTTGTCTGCTGACACACTGCTTCTGTTCAGTAGACGGAACCCTACCTCCCCATGTCCGCCCCCGGAGTAAAACCTGTACATATCAGAGCACTTTTTACAGAGTCAGGTGCAGCAAGTTGGGAAATCTTCTGACTTAAGCAGGCGGACGTCCAGCCTTTAAACTTCAAAAGTGTTACTTTGGGTTCCTTGTACAATATTACGGCATTATTTTAAATTTGAATTAATTGGATTGGGCAGCACAGTGGCACAGTGGGTTAGCACTGCTGCCTCATGGCGCCGAGGTCCCAGGTTCGATCCCGGCTCTGGGTCACTCTCCGTGTGGAGTTTGCACATTCTCCCCGTGTCTGCGTGGGTTTCACCCCCACAACCCAAAGATGTGCAGGGTGGGTAGATTGGCGACACTAAATTTCTCCTTAATTGGGAAAAAAATAATTGGATACTCTAAATTTTTTTAAAAAATTAATTGGATTAATATGATATTTTAAATTGCTTATTATTTTCTAATAGCTTTTTTTAACAAGCCTGAAAGTGCAGTGATCTGTCTGTCAGTCTATGTATTTGCAATACGTTTAATCCAAGGTTTGGGAAAAAGGAATGAGTGAACTTGCATTTAGAAAGTTTAGCACATCCTTTAGCTCAGTTGGCTGGACAGCTGGTTCATGATGCAGAGCGAGGCCTGCAGCGCAGGTTCAATTCCCAGTTGAGGTTATTCATAAAGGCCCCACCTTCTCAACCTAGCCCCTCGCATGAGGTGAAATGAAATGAAAATCGCTTATTGTCACGAGTAGGCTTCAATGAAGTTACTGTGAAAAGCCCCTAGTCGCCACATTCCGGCGCCTGTTCGGGGAGGCTGGTACGGGAATTGAACCGTGCTGCTGGCCTGCCTTGGTCTGCTTTCAAAGCCAGCGATTTAGCTCTGTCCTCAGGTTAAATCACCACCAGTCAGCTCTCCCCCTCAAAGGGGAAAGCAGCCTATGGTCACTTGAGACTATGCTGACTTTATCTGTAACTGAACTTTCTGATACATATATATATTAATGATATGCTTGAAAAACCTTATGATTTAACAGCATTTGACACCACTTGAGTTGAGATGATCTCAACGCCAATGTTATCACAGTCAGAATATTACAGATATCTTTATGCCCCTTGATATTTAATAAACAATTTGGGGGTTTGCCACTTGATATTGCGAATCTTTGTCATGCTTCCACTCTCTTTAATCCCTCAGGAGTGAAGTTCTGTATTTTTCACTTGATTCTGTCGGTGCCTTTTCCTATTGTTCTCACGAACCATCCCACATTAGAGAATCAGTGACTTCCGCAGCTCACACTCACAGACACAGAAGTGGCACAGTTCCCTCTGGTCACTAATGCGCGTGCAACTGTCATCGTGCGCAGGTATCCATTTTCTAAACCATTGACAGGAACATTCAATACAAAATGCTTGTGCTTTTTAAAACAAAAAATTGATCTCGGACAAATTTTCCCAATGCATTTCCCATCATCCTGAGAATCACCTATTTGCCTCTTGACCCTTTTAATACTGATTCCCTTCCTCCTCCACTTCTCCTCCACTTCTCCTCCACACCCCTACCATTATCGTTGATCCATGGACAGTTTGCATAGTCCTAGACTATAGGAGATTAAATGGAAAACTAATTGAGTTGTTTAAGATGATTAAAAGGGTTCATAGAATTCATAGAATTTACAGTGCAGAAGGAGGCCATTTGGCCAATCGAGCCTGCACTGGCTCTTGGAAAGAGCACCCCACCTAAGCCCACACCTCCACACTATCCCCATAACCCAGCAACCCCACACAACACTAAAGGCAATTTTGGACACTAAGGGCAATTTATCATGGCCAATCCGCCTAACCTGCACATCTTTGGACTGTGGGAGGAAACCGGAGCACCCGGAGGAAACCCACGCACACATGGGGAGGACGTGCAGACTCCGCACAGACAGTGACCCAAGCCGGGAATCGAACCTGGGACCCTGGAGCTGTGAAGCAATTGTGCTATCCATAATGCTACTGTGTTGCCCCATTGAGAGAGAACAAGTATTTTCTCCTGTGGGGACTGTGCCCAGGGGCAGCACAGTGGTTAGCACTGCTGCCTCACAGCGCCAGGGACCCGGGTTCAATTCCAGCCTCGGGTGACTGTCTATGTGGAGTCTGCACGTTCTCCCCCGTGTGTGCGTGGGTTTCCTCCGGGTGCTCCAGTTTCCTCCCACAGTCCAAAGATGTGCAGGTTAGGTGGATTGACCGTGCTAAAATTGCCCCTCGGCGTCCAAAACAAAGGTTAGGTGGAGTTATTAAGGGAATAAGGTGGGGGAGTGGGCTTAGGTAGGGTGCTCTTTCAGAGGGTCGGTGCAGACTTGATGGGCCAAATGGCCTCCTTCTGCACAATCATAGGGATTCCATGGTTCTGGGTTTATTAGGGGGCGTAACATTAAATTCAGAACCAGGCCATTCAGCAACAATATCAGGTAGAACCTCTTCACACAAACAGTTGTGACAATCTGGACGCATCCCCCAAAATGCTGCTGATGTTTCGGGGAGAATCAAATAGAAATTACTGAACCGAGATTGATCGAATTTTGTTAGGCTAGGGTATTACGAAACGTGAAGCAGAAGGATGGCAAATGAATGTTGAGACGCTGGTCAGCCGTGTGCTAATCTGACAGTGGAATAGGCTCGAGGGGCTGAATGTGCTGCTCCTGTTGCTGTGGTCAATGCCTTCACCGTAATTTGCCAATGTGGAGGTTTTCCCAGAACATTCCTGGAGTAACCGAACCCTCGAGCCGTACAGCACAGCTGTTTGCACCAGGGAAATGTCAGACGTGAGATTTATGACGAAAAGTAATGAGACAGATTGTAATCTCATTTAGGCAAATGGACTGCGGCTTTCAAGGTGAGTTTCTACCCGACAGAGCAACATTCATGGAACGAAACGAGCGAGTCTTCACTCCATTGGATCTGACTAGCTCCCCACTGTGAGGGCCCTGAAAGTAATGAATTTGGACAGTTTCAACCATATTCCTGCTGGGCAGCAGGTCCACAGGCCACAAGAAGGAGTCATAATTCAGAACTAATTAGCACGAAATTGGCAGCCTCAATCAAAGAGGCTAGAGGTTTGGCAGCCGGTGGGAAGTGGAAAATGTGACACATGTGGCAGCCGTGAAGATGGGTTTCAGTGGGAAGCGGGCAGGCTGCAGGTACAGTCACCTCCCTCCACTGCTATGTCAGGAGCAGTGTAACCATTAGCCAGTGCCAAAGTCCCTGGAGGCCGGCCATAAAGCACTCACAATGCAGATTGAGTCACCAGCACAAACCATGCTCGGCAGTTGGAAGTGGTTACTGATTAATGCAGAGGTTGCCACAGATTGGAGGGACTTGGTTTTTAGCCAGTTACACAATGTCTGTACATCTTCAGTCCGTTTGGTCCCTGTTGAAGAATGGAATGAAAATCGCTTATTGTCACAAGTAGGCTTCAAACAAAGTTACTGTGAAAAGCCCCTAGTCGCCACATTCCGGCACCTGTTCGGGGAGGCTGGTACGGGAATTGAACCGTGCTGCTGGCCTGCCCTGGTCTGCTTTCAAAGCCGGTGATTTAGCCCTGTGCTAAACCAACCCCTATGTTTCGATCTGATTCATTTGTTGTTCTGCTGGGTAATACTTCAGCCCTGCGTCAGCCTGCAAGCTTTAATTCAATGTGAGTCTGATTTGATCCAGGAGAAAAGAAGGCCGAGAGGAGACTTGATAAAGATACTCGAGATCCTTCGGGGTATGGATGGGGTGAATAGTAATAAACAAGGCGGGAGCTTCCTCCCCGGGTTCGCCAGCAGTAGGTGCTGGAAAATCCCCTCCACTGTTCCCACTGAAGAGAGATCAAAAACTAGAAGGCACAGATATTTAAAACAGTGTGGGGAAGTGACAAGAGTAAAATAAATTTCACCGAGGGTGGTTGGAGTCTGGAAAGAAGTTCCTGCGAGGGGGGGGGGGGTTAGCAGATTCGATCGAGGCATTCAAAAGGGGATTGGATTGATATCTAAAAAGAGAGAATGTGCAAGGTTACGGGGTTAAGACAGGAGAGTGGGATTAGGTAGAATGCCCTTTGCCAGAGTGGGCTCGATGGGCCGAATGGCCTCCTCGTGCATTGTGAAGTCACGGAGTCTTTTTCCAATATGTTCGGTGGTAAAGTCATCACAGGGGCTGTACTTAAATAATCACACTTCTGGCACTATTACTAAACCCAGGTTACCAGTGTACCTTGTCCCAACAACAACTTGTGCTTGTATATCACTTTTATTTTAACGGATCAAAACTTCCCAAGAAGATTTTTTCCCCCCTGTATCTGCTGCTTTGTGGGGTGCTCTGATGGACTTTGAAAAACCTTTCTGGTTACCCAGCACTGTTTATCTGCACACACTGAGCTGTGCTGAGTGAGCGGGCATGGAAACACTCTGCTTCGTCAGAGGGCAGCCTGTGTTACAGGGCCGCGCCTGGTGTTTCGATACCTTTTCACAAGAGGGGCGGAATTCTCCCCTACCCGGTGGGGCGGGGGGTACCGGCGTAGCGGAGTGGCGCCAACCACCCCGGCGTCGGGCCTCCCCAAAGGTGCGGAATTCTCCGGAATTCTCCGCACCTTTAGGGGCCAAGCCCTCACATTGAGGGGCTAGGCCCGCGCCGGAGCGGTTGGCACCAGACCGACTGGCGCCAAAACCGGCAACAACGGCCTTTGGCGCCCGCCGCCCGGCGCCGGGACTGGCTGAAAGGCCTTGCCGGTTCGCGCATGTGCCGGTGCGTCAGCTGCTGCTGACGTCACCACCGGCGCATGCGCGCTGGGGGATTCTCTGGTGAAGGCCGTGGCGGCGGCGGAAGAAAAAGAGTGCCCCCACGGCACTGGCCCGCCCGCCGATCAGTGGGCCCCGATCGCGGGCCTGGCCACCGTGGGGGCACCCCCCGGGGTCCGATCGGCCCGCGCCCCCGGACCCCGGGGGCCCGCTTGCACCCCTAATCCCGCCGGCACAGAGGTGGTTCAAGCCACGGCGGCGGGAGAGGCCTCTCAGCGGCGGGACTTCGGCCCATCCAGGCCGGAGAATAACAGCAGCACAGAAACCCCGTAACCTCCCGCCGGCCCCCCGCCATTCTCCGAGGCGGGCGGCGAGATTGGCGGCACGCCAACTTTTTGCGGGTGGGAGAATTCTGGACATGGCGGGGGCGGGATTTTCGGCGGCCCCGGGCGATTCTCTAACCCTGCTGGGGGTCGGAGAATGTTTGCCCGAGGTGTCCACACCAGAAAAAGAAGGTTTAATTACTTCATCGTGCCTCCTTGTTCCATGTAGGCAGAAGCCAGTTCAGATCAATTCAAACCAAACCGAATGATTTGAACACACAAACCCATGGACACACAGTGTTAAAGGAAATCACTGTTTTTATTTTTACCTCATTATTTTTCAGTTATATTTTGGCGCATTTTAATTAACTTTACATTCTTTTATACAGAAACACTGCCCTGTCCTAATAACTTTCAGTATACACAGGGAAAGATAGGTTTTTGGGTCTTGACCTTTTTACACAATGTTTAACTCAACAAAGTCTAATTCGCAGTGAATGTTGAAACTTGCATTTACATGGAACATTTTGCAATCGTGAGCCATCACAGATCCCTTTACAGTCAGCAGTATTTTAAAAATGTTGTTGTGACGCAGGAAAGAAAAGACAAACAAACATTTCTGAACCAATAAAGGTCCACGCGCAAAATGTTAACCTGTCTCCTCCCTTTCCAGATAATGAGCGTTTCCAACATTTCTATTGTATATTTCTGAAGCATCCATTTCTGTTAAAACAGCACCCTCTGCTGTTGCTAACTGATATAACGGCATACCTTTTTGGTGGAGTGCATTTTTATTCAAATATCCTGACGACTTTAAAAGGACATTTCACCAGACTGGCCCCGTTGGTGAATCAGGAACAGATGCCAGTGTTTCTCCCATTGTGGATAAAGCAGCTGAGTTGATTCATGTGACTGAAAGTGCTTAGCTGGCGGCACGCTAGCACAGTGGTTAGCACTATTGCTTCACAGCGCTAGGGTCCCAGGCTCGATTCCCGGCTTGGTTCACTGTCTGTGCAGAGTCTGCACGTTCTTCCCGTGTCTGTGGGGGTTTCCTCCGGGTGCTCTGGTTTCCTCCCACAAGCCCCGAAAGACGTGCTGTTAGGTGAATCGGACATTCTGAATTCTCCCTCAGTCTGCCCGAACAGGCGCCGGAATGTGGCGACTAGGGGATTTTCACAGTAACTTCATTGCAGTGTTACTGTAAGCCTACTTGTGACAATAATAAAGATTAGAAAACCCAACTGGTTCACTAATGTCCTTTAGGGAAGAAAACGTCCTTACCTGGTCTGGCCTACATGTGACTTTTAACTGTCCTCTGAAAAGGCCGAGCGGGACACTCAATTCAAGGGTAATTAGGGATGGCAACAAAATGCTGGCCTTGCCCAACGATCCCATGTCCCATCAAGGAATGAATTTGAGAAAACAGTGCTGATTGGCTGGCAGATTGCCTTTGATTGGCCGAGGTGTTGCTATGAAGAAAGCAAGGGGGGACTGCCGGCTCCCACACTCCTGACTAATTCAGAAAAACTTGTACATATTCCGTTTGTTTCATGCAGAGAAAGAGGTCCCTGCAGATCATGTATGTTGGCTTCGGTCACACGGCTGTGCCCCCTTTGTTGTTGAAGCTATGGAGCGCGATTCTCCCAAAGGGAGACTGAGTGCCAACTCTGGCATCGGAGGCCACTCCTCGCCCCCTATTCTCCCCCACCGGGGGGGCTAGGAGCGGCGTTGCGAAAAACTCAGCCGCCGGGCCTTGACGCTTGCGTCAAAGCGGCGCGCCGAGAATGACGCGGCCGGCGGCGCTTAAGTGACGTCATCCACACATGCACAGGTTGGCCGGCTCCAACCCACGCCTGCAAAAGACTATCTCTTGATCATTTGGTGAATTCAGAATTCTAAATGTTCTCAGTAGTGAATGTAAACCTGATGTGCTTCTGTTAAAGGTTTTGTTTTTAAGTCGTATGGATGTTAAAAGGAAAGCTTAAAGGATTACTTAGTGTTGTAGTCTTTGGGGGTTGTATTTGAATTGACGGTTACTAAGATGTTCACTGTATGTTTTTAAAAGGTTAACTTGAGTTCATAGAATAAACATTGTTTTGCTTTAAAAAATACTTTCCCATTTCTGCTGTACCACACCTGTAGAGTGGGCCGTGTGCTCCCCATACCACAATCTATTAAAAGTTGTGGGTCAGGTGAACTCCATGATACACTTTGGGGTTCTCTAAACCCTGGCCCATAACACATGCTAAATTGCCCCTTGGTGTCCAAAAGATTTGCATAAATTAGGTGGGGTTACCGGGGAGTGGGCCCAGGTAGGGTGATCTTTCAGAGGGTCGGTGCAGACTCGATGGGCCGAAATGCCTCCTTCTATACTGTAGGGATTCTATGGAATTCTATCCACCAAGCCAAATTCCTGACCTTCTTTGTTGAAGACCTGGCAGTGAGGAAATATCCCAAGGCATAAGCCTCTGGCTTGTTGAACAAATTAATAATGCCTTGCTGTAATGCACAGCTCAGTCCGTTGTTCAACATCTGACTAGCAGGCCACAGTGAAGGATCTCTGGCCCAGGTTGGACACTTGGCTCCATCTACCCTGCTTCTGCTGGAAGTTCTGTAGCATTGCCTAAAGACTGATACATCACATCATGCGAAGCCACACCACCAGAAAAATGAACTCTACATCGGTTTTCAGCCCACTGACATCTGTAATGGAATACCTCATTGGACTTTCATTCTGGACTCTGCAACCCACAGTTAATATATATTCGTTCTGAGGTCTCTGTACTGTAAAACTTTCTTCTCTCCATTCCTGTCTTTACTATCTGAATACGAGGGGGAACCTTGCAAACGCTTTTGTTTCACATTTTTGAGTATGTGCAAATGAACTAACGCTTTAAATAAACTAACCCTGTAAGTTTGTCCTTTCTCGAGTTTGCAGTTTGCAATTGAAAATTGATCACTGAAGGGAAATACGGCTCCATTTAAAAAGGGGGAAACAAACCGAAGCACCTTGCCGTTTACAGATGGGCAATAAGAGGAGAAATTAGTGCTGTTTAGAATAACATCCCTCCTGTCTGGATCACTAACTTACCCTTAATTGTTCCTGTGCTGTTTGTCTCATCTACTCCACGGCAAGTTCCACATTCTCACTGCTCTCTTGCTAAAGATGTTTCTGACGATTTCCTTTCCTGGCCGGCTTCTCCTTTCCAAATTCGCCCCGTTACCGCGGCCAGTGAGAATGGGGAATCTGGCACTCAGCCGTAACTCAATTCACTGCAGCGAGAACCGAGAATCCCGCCGGCGGAGAATCGCACAGGCGGAGTCAGGCGGAGAATCAGGCGGAGAATCGCACAGGAGGAGTCAGGCGGAGAATCCCGCCGGCGGAGTCAGGCGGAGAATCGCGCCGGCGGAGTCAGGCGGAGAATCGCGCAGGCGGAGTCAGGCGGAGAATCGCGCCGGCGGAGTCAGGCGGAGAATCGCGCCGGCGGAGTCAGGCGGAGAATCGCGCCGGCGGAGTCAGGCGGAGAATCCCGCCGGCTCGATTGGACGGAGAATCCTGCAGGCAGAGTCAGGCGGAGAATCGCGCCGGCGGAGTCAGGCGGAGAATCCCGCCGGCTCGATCAGATGGAGAATCCCGCCGGCGGGGTCAGGCGGAGTCAGGCGGAGAATCGCGCCGGCGGAGACAGGCGGAGAATCGCGCCGGCGGGGTCAGGCGGAGAATCGCGCCGGCGGAGTCAGGCGGAGAATCCCGCCGGCTCGATCAGATGGAGAATCCCGCCGGCGGGGTCAGGCGGAGTCAGGCGGAGAATCGCGCCGGCGGAGTCAGGCGGAGAAACGCGCCGGCGGAGTCAGGCGGAGAATCCCGCCGGCTCGATCGGACGGAGAATCCCGCAGGCGGAGTCAGGCGGAGAATCGCGCCGGCGGAGTCAGGCGGAGAATCCCACCGGCGGAGTCAGGCGGAGAATCAGGCGGAGAATCGCACAGGAGTAGTCAGATGGAGAATCGCGCCGGCGGAGTCAGGCGGAGAATCGCGCCGGCGGAGTCAGGCGGAGAATCGCGCCGGCGGAGTCAGGCGGAGTCAGGTAGAGCATCGCGCCGGCGGAGTCAGGCGGAGAATCGCGCTGGCGGAGTCAGGCGGAGAATCGCGCCGGCGGAGTCAGGCGGAGAATCCCGCCGGCTCGATCAGATGGAGAATCCCGCAGGCGGAGTCAGGCGGAGAATCCCGCCGGCTCGATCAGATGGAGAATCCCGCCGGCGGGGTCAGGCGGAGTCAGGCGGAGAATCGCGCCGGCGGAGTCAGGCGGAGAATCGTGCCGGTGGAGTCAGGCGGAGAATCGCGCCGGCTCGATCAGATGGAGAATCTCGCGGGCGGGGTCAGGCAGAGCATCGCGCCGGCGGAGTCAGGCGGAGAATCCCACCGGCGGAGTCAGGCGGAGAATCAGGCGGAGAATCGCACAGGAGTAGTCAGATGGAGAATCCCGCCGGCGGGGTCAGGCGGAGTCAGGCGGAGAATCGCGCCGGCGGAGTCAGGCGGAGAATCGCGCCGGTGGAGTCAGGCGGAGAATCGCGCCGGCTCGATCAGATGGAGAATCCCGCGGGCGGGGTGAGGCAGAGCATCGCGCCGGCGGAGTCAGGCGGAGAATCGCGCCGGCGGAGTCAGGCGGAGAATCACGCCGGCGGAGTCAGGCGGAGAATCCCGCCGGCTCGATCAGATGGAGAATCCCGCCGGCGGGGTCAGGTGGAGTCAGGTGGAGCATCGCGCCGGGGGAGTCAGGCGGAGAATCGCGCTGGCGGAGTCAGGCGGAGAATCAGGCGGAGAATCGCACAGGAGGAGTCAGGCGGAGAATCCCGCCGGCGGAGGCAGGCGGAGAATCCCGCCGGCTCGATCGGACGGAGAATCCCGCCGGAGGAGTCAGGCGGAGAATCCCACTGGCTCGATCGGACGGAGAATCCCGCAGGCGGAGTCAGGCGGAGAATCCCGCCGGCTCGATCAGATGGAGAATCCCGCCGGCGGGGTCAGGCGGAGTCTGGCGGAGAATCGCGCCGGCGGAGTCAGGCGGAGAATCGTGCCGGTGGAGTCAGGCGGAGAATCGCGCCGGCTCGATCAGATGGAGAATCTCGCGGGCGGGGTCAGGCGGAGCATCGCGCCGGCGGAGTCAGGCGGAGAATCCCACCGGCGGAGTCAGGCGGAGAATCAGGCGGAGAATCGCACAGGAGTAGTCAGATGGAGAATCCCGCCGGCGGGGTCAGGCGGAGTCAGGCGGAGAATCGCGCCGGTGGAGTCAGGCGGAGAATCTCGCCGGCTCGATCAGATGGAGAATCCCGCGGGCGGGGTGAGGCAGAGCATCGCGCCGGCGGAGTCAGGCGGAGAATCGCGCCGGCGGAGTCAGGCGGAGAATCCCGCCGGCTCGATCAGATGGAGAATCCCGCCGGCGGGGTCAGGCGGAGTCAGGTGGAGCATCGCGCCGGCGGAGTCAGGCGGAGAATCGCGCCGGCGGAGTCAGGCGGAGAATCCCGCCGGCTCGATCAGATGGAGAATCCCGCCGGCGGGGTCAGGCGGAGTCAGGTGGAGCATCGCGCCGGGGGAGTCAGGCGGAGAATCGCGCTGGCGGAGTCAGGCGGAGAATCAGGCGGAGAATCGCACAGTAGGAGTCAGGCGGAGAATCCCGCCGGCGGAGGCAGGCGGAGAATCCCGCCGGCTCGATCGGACGGAGAATCCCGCCGGAGGAGTCAGGCGGAGAATCCCACTGGCTCGATCGGACGGAGAATCCCGCCGGCTCGATCGGACGGAGAATCCCGCCGGCTCGATCGGACGGAGAATCCCGCCGGCGGAGTCAGGCGGAGAATCCCGCCGGCGGGGTCAGGCGGAGCCAGGCGGAGAATCCCGCCGGCTCGATCGGATGGAGAATCCCGCAGGCGGAGTCAGGCGGAGAATCCCGCCGGCGGAGTCAGGCGGAGAATCCCGCAGGCGGAGTCAGGCGGAGAATCCCGCAGGCGGAGTCAGGCGGAGAATCCCGCAGGCGGAGTCAGGCGGAGAATCCCGCAGGCAGAGTCAGGCGGAGTCAGGCGGAGAATCCCGCAGGCAGAGTCAGGCGGAGTCAGGCGGAGTCAGGCGGAGAATCGCGCCGGCGGAGTCAGGCGGAGAATCCCGCCGGCTCGATCGGACGGGGAATCCCGCCGGCTCGATCGGACGGAGAATTCCACCCCTGATTTCTTGGTGACGTACGGGTTCTGCTCAGCACCACATGATGAAGCAGCTTCCCTGTGTCTCCTCTGTCACTTTAAAGACCCCCGTTAGCTTCGCCGTTAGCTTTTGCTGCAGAGAGAGGAGGCCCAGCCTGTCCACACTTTCCTGACTGGTCAGCAGTGGGGCAAGAAGGCGGCTCACCATCACCTTCCCAGGGGCAGTTAGGGATGGGCAAGAATTGTTAACCTTGCCAATGATATATACACACCATGACCAAACTAAAGAAAAATCCTCGCTTTTCGGGTAAAATCTGTTTCTCGCATTGCATCCTCTCCTGTGCCTCTTTATTCTTTAGATAATATGGTGAGCAGAAATAGACACACAGTTTTCACACGGTAACTGTGTCTAGACCAACAAGTCTTTACTATCTTGGGTGGCACCATGGTTAGCGCTGCTGCCTTACAGCGCCAGGGTCCCAGGTTCGATTACCGTCTTGGGTCACTGTCTGTGCGGAGTCTGCACGTTATCCCCGTGCCTGCCTGGGTTTCCTCTGGGTGCTCCGGTTTCCTCCCACAGTCCAAAGATGTGCAGGTTATGGGGGTAGGGCAGGGCAGTGGGCTGGAGTAGGCTGCACTCTCAGTGGGGTGTTGAAGACTTGATGGGTCAAATGGCCTCCTTTTGCACTGTAGGATTCTATGGAAACAAACACACAGGGAACATAACACGGGTTGCATTGGGCACGATTTTCTACACTGCACTCTGAGAATGTCCCTCCATATTACCCTGCATTTACAAAGTTGCTGTTGTTTCGATGCGTGGGGGAAAACTCAATCACATTTGTAAGCAAATCACAGGAGCCAATCAGCAGTAAGTTCAGACAAATGGAGCTCTCTGGTGGTCAGAGCTGGGAATGATAGCAATGTTACTGAAAGGTTTGAAAAGCACTGTACAGTTATTATGCGAATAGACGGCAGACAACAACAATCGCAAACAAAAAGCAGAAAATTCCAGGCAACAGTCAGCAGAACCAGCATCTTCTGCGATGAGCGAAACCAGCTCGTGCTTCTGATAATACTCTTCCCTTCCAAACAGATTTGAATGTTTCCAACAATAATTCATCATTGATTGGAATGTATGAAAATCTAATTTATTTGTTCCCCAAGAAGCTACCATACTCTGCTGGGAATTTCAGATGCCTCCTTTGGGTCTTTCTGGGTGTTATTTGTGTGCCCGTTCTATGACAGACGGCTGGATGAGGTAAGGGCACCGCTAGACGAGACACGGGAAAGGTGGCAGGAAGAGCTGGGCACGGAGATCGGGGGTGGGCTCTGGATCGAAGCACTTTGGAAGGTCTAATGCAGGTAGGGAATATACAGTGAATGGTAGAACCCTAAAGAGTATTGACAGTCAGAGAGATCTAGGTGTACAGGTCCACAGGTCACTGAAAGGGGCAACACAGGTGGAGGAGGTAGTCAAGAAGGCATACGGCATGCTTGCCTTCATTGGCCAGGGTATCGAGTATAAGAATTGGCAAGTCATGTTGCAGCTGTATAGAACCTTAGTTAAGCCACACTTGGAATATAGTGTTCAATTCTGGTCACCACACTACCAGAAGGATGTGGAAGCTTTAGTGAGGGTGCAGAAGAGATTTACCAGGATGTTGCCTGGTATGGAGGGCATTAGCTGTGAGGAGCGGTTGAATAAACTCGGTTTGATCTCACTGGAATGACGGAGGTTGAGGGGCGACCTGATAGAGGTCTACAAAATTATGAGGGGCATAGACAGAGTGGATAGTCAGAGGCTTTTCCCCAGGGTAGAGGGGTCAATTACTAGGGGGCGTAGGTTTAAGGTGCGAGGGGCAAGGTTTATAGTAGATGTACGAGGCAAGTTTTGTACACAGAGGGTAGTGGGTGCCTGGAACTCTCTGCCGGAGGAGGTGGTGGAAGCAGGGACGATAGTGACGTTTAAGGGGCATCTTGACAAATACATGAATAGGATGGGAATAGAGGGACCCTGGAAGTGTAGAAGATTGTAGTCTAGTCGGGCAGCATGGTCGGCAAGGGCCTGGAGGGCTGAAGGGCCTGTTCCTGTGCTGTAGTTTTCTTTGTTCTTTGTTCTTTGTTCACTGCATAGGGCGAACTCCACCTCCTCGTGCACAGGCCTGAGCCTCATGCAGGAAAAAGATAGTACACAGGGCAGACTTGACCAGACCAGGCACGAGTAGGCTCTTCCCAGAGCTGGAGGACCAATGTGAACGATGCCAAGGCGACCCGGCCAACCGCACCCATATGTTGTGGTTCTGTCCCAGGCTTGTCGGGTACTGGAACGCAAGGCCATGTCCAAGGCTGCAGGAGTGAGGGTGGAGCCGTGCCCACGAGTGGCGGTCTTTGGGGCTGTCGGAACAGCCAGAGGTCTTTACGGGGAGAGGGGACGATGCCCTAGATTTTGCCTCCCTGATCGTCCATCGGAGACTCCCGCTCAGGTGGAGACCACCCAAGGCCGCAGAATGACTATCCGACTTAGCGGAATACCTCAAATTGGAAAAGATTAAATTCACCATCAGAGGATTGGAGGAAGGTGTCCGCAGTACGTGGAAGCAATTTACCAACCCGTTCAAGGACCTGTCCCTGACCAGCAACCAATATGGGAGGGGGGAGCCGGGAGGGGGGAGCCAGGAGGGGGGAGCCGGGAGGGGGGAGCCAGGAGGGGGGAGCCGGGAGGGGGGAGCCAGGAGGGGGGAGCCGGGAGGGGGGACAGAAACAGATAAAAGAAGAAGAGAAGCGGGGGGGGGGGGGGGGGGGGGAGATAGTGGAGGGTCTGAAGGCCATGCAGGCGGGTAAAGCCCCGGGGCCGGACGGGTGCCCAGTGGAGTTTTATAAAAATGTTCTCTGGGATATTGGGGCCGGTGTTGATGAGGATGTTCAATGATGCAACGGAAAGAGGGGTCCTGCCCCTGACGATGTCACAGGCCACAATTTCGCTAATTCTGAAGTGGGACAAGAACCCGGTGTTGGAACCAACAATTCGACGGACACGTGCTTGTAGGATTAGAATAGCGGTTTTAATATACTCACAACAGAGCCAGCCGGTTATCCATTGAACTTTCAGTGAACTGGCCGGCTGACCATGTGGCACTGATCTTTATACAGCAGCTCCAGGGGGAGGAGTCCTGGGCGGACGCAGAGAAGGACATTGATCGGGTAGAATGGGATTATCATTTATTGACTGGGTCAGGTTGCTGTATCAGGCTCCTGTGGCAAGTGTACGGATGAATAGGAGAATATCGGACTATTTTAGACTGCACTGGGGTACGGGAAAGGGATGCCCCCCTCGCCCCACTGTTTTTCACGCTAGCTATTGAGCTGTTGGCAACTGCTCTGAGAGCCTCAAGGGGCTGGTCGGGGAGGGGGGGGGGGGGGGGGGGTGAGCGGAGCACAGAGTCTCACTCTATGCAGACGACCTGCTTCTGTATATGTCAGACCCATTAGAGGGGATGGATGAAATCATGAGGATTCTGGGGTAATTTGGCCGGTTTTTGGGGTATAAGCTACAAATGGGGAAAAGTGAGATGTTTGCGGTCCAGGCCAGGGGCCAGGAGAGGCGATTGGGGGAGTTGCCGTTTAGATTAGTAGGGGGAAGCTTTAGGTACCTCGGCATCCAAGTGGCACGGGAATGGGACCGGCTGCATAAATTAAATCTGGCCCGGCTGGTAGACCAAATGAAGGGCGATTTTCGGATGTGGGACGCGCTCCCGTTGTCATTAGCTGGGAGGGTGCAGACGGTGAAGATGACGGTCCTCCCGAGATTCCTGTTTGTGTTTCAATGTCTCCCCATCTTTATTCTGCGGTCCTTTTTTAAACGGGTCAACAAAGTGTTCTCTGGCTCTGTTTTGGCGGCAAGACCCCGCGGGTAAGGAAGATAAGGGGAGAGGACGGGCTGGCGCTACCAATTTTTAGTAACTATGACTGGGTGGCGAATATAGCCATGATCAGGAAGTGGATGGTGGAGGAGGGGTCAGTACGGAGGCAGCTTCATGCAAGGGCACCAGTTTGGGAGCGATGGTAACTGCGTCTCTGTCGTTCCCGCCGGCACGGTGCTCCACCAGCCCCAATGTGGGGGTGACCCTGAGAGTCTGGGGGCAATGGAGGAGACATGTGGGAGCAGAGGGAGCATCGATCTGGTCCCCAATCTGTAATAATCAGCGGTTTGCCCCGGGAAGTATGGATGGGGGGTTCCGGATATGGTGGAGAGCAGGGATTGAGAGGATGGGGGATATGTTTATAGAGGGGAGCTTTCAGAGTATGAGGGCGCTGGAGGAGAAGTTTGGGTTGGCGAGGGGAAACAAATTCAGGTATCTGCAGGTGCGGGACTTCCTACATAAACAGGTGTCAACCTTCCCGCTCCTACCGCTAAGGGGGATTCAGGATAGGGTAGTTTCCAGAGGGTGGGTAGGAGAAGGGAGCGTCTCGGACACTTTGGGGTCAGAGGAGACGCAGACAGAGGAGCTGAAGTGCAAGTGGGAGGAGGAGCTGGGAGGAGAGATAGAGGATGGTCTATGGGCGGACGCGTTGAGTAGAGTCAACGCGTCCGCAACATGTGCCAGGCTCAGCCTGATACAATTTAAGGTCATTCATCGGGCTCACATGACAGTGGCCCGGATGAGCAGATTCTTTGGGGTGGAAGACAGGTGTACAAAATGTGCGGGAGGACAAGCGAACCATGTCCACATGTTCTGGGCATGTCCGAAGCTGAGGGGATTTTGGCAGGGGTTTGCAGGTGTCATGTCCATGGTGTTAAAAACAAGGGTGGCACTGAGTCCAGAGGTGGCGATTTTCGGGGTGTCGGAAGACCCGGGAATCCAGGAGGGGAAAGAGGCAGACGTTCTGGTCTTTGCTTCCCTGGTAGCCCGGAGACGGATACTATTAGCTTGGAGGGACTCAAAGCCCCCAAAGTCGGAGACCTGGCTATCGGACATGGCTAGCTTTCTCTGTTTGGAGAAAATAAAGTTCACCCTGAGAGGGTCAGTGTTAGGGTTCGCCCGGAGGTGGCAACCGTTCGTCGACTTCTTTGCGGGAAATTAATCGTCAGCAGAAGGGGGGGGGGGAGATTTAGTTAGTTTAGAGTAGGGGGTTAATAAAGGTGGGACCTGTAAGGGAGGGAGACGGCTTTTATACTATGTTTATAGTTTCACGTACATTGATTATTGTGTTGTTGTTATAATTATAATACCAAAAAAACCTCAATAAAATGTTTTTTTTTAAAAAAACATTCCTAGGCATTCATACCTGATTACTCTGTTTTCCCTTACATCTTTTTATTTTTCTGTATGTATTTTTTATTCTTTTACATGTTGCAATGGTGTAACAATCAAATGCAAAAACCAATAAAAATATATTTTTAAAGATTTCTCCCAACGTCTGCCTCTTATCAACTCCCTGTTTTATGTGGGGTTTTTAAAAAACTTAATTTTCTCCAATTCTTAACACCATCGGATGTCCCAATGTGTTTTAGAGCCAACAAAGCACTTTTGAAGTTTCGTCATTGTTGCAGTGTGAATAATGCTGCAGCCAGTTTGTGCACAGCAAGCTGCCACAGGCAGCGATGTGATACTAAATTCACGGTTAACACTCAAAGGCTGGAACAATTTGGCCCCCTGCGTTGGTCGGCAGGATCCTCGGCCAGCGAGCAATGGAAAACACTGTTACCTTTGGCAGGACCGGATTAACCCACCATCCGCCAATGTCGGGGCCCTTCCGTCACCAGGAAACCCGCCACAGGAAGTGGGGGGGTGGGGTGCTGGATAACCCTGGCTAAAGTTTCTAACACCTGAGAACTAGGTTGCTGGAGCCTTTGCAAAAATACCAATTAAGCTCTTTCACCAACAAAGCCGGATTTGCCCAGTTAATTGAATCACGGTTCAGTTTTTTGCATATCCCGTTCGGCAGGTCTGTCGCTCAGCACCAATGTGGCACTAAACAAAGTGGAATTAAGAGCTTTACGGGGTTCAGTGCCAGTTGTTTATTGAACGACGCCCCTGTGAATTTCCTTTGGAGGTTTTTACTGCATTGAAAACACTATAAATGCAAAATATTGCTTGAAAAAGTATGCAAGACGAAAATAACGATGAAGGCTAGTTTGCTTTTTCGGTAGTTTAATTTTCTCACTGTCAGGAATGTGGAAGTTAACGAAATTAACAGATGAAAAATAAAACAACAGACAGGTAACAAGACCAGCAGCCATCGAGAGGAATAATGAGGTGTGATTTGCCCAGTAACAAGATTAGCAGGAGTCTGGAGACACTGAGGTGCGAGTGGTCATATCTGAAACATTGTTTATCAGACATCAGTGAGGCTATACGATGTAGCCATCTGGGATGGACACTTACAAAGTGAAACATGGCCACTTACAAGGGAAGTATGGCCACGTGCAAAGAATCATGGGAAATATGGCCAATGTAGGATCCAGACAAACTCAGAGCTTAGGTGTATATTTGCCACTAGATAACCAGACACTATCGAAACCCCCAGCCGATTTGCATTCTAATGACTCATTTCCCCAGAACAAAAGACTTGTACTCAGGTATCAGATACAGATACAGACTTATCGGCACCACTCCCTTCAGCCAGGAAGCCCAAACAGCCAAGGTCAATGACCGCTCAGGACACGCCCAGCCATCAAGGCACTGGCCCCTTTATTGGCCGAAATCGAAGGCAGTAATCAAAGTCTGCAGAATTATTGGGTCCAAAGCTAAGGGCCGCCCAAAAGAGCGCGAAACCCCCAAAGGATAAAAAGAGACACAGCCATGTGTTCAGTCTCTCTTGGCCCCGGCCTACGCCTAAAACCAATTGCAGCAACACAACCAGAAGCAAGTTCAAGACCAACGATCGCTACCAGACGGACGAGCCCAGCAGAAACGAAGTCACTTCTCCAGACCCAGCCACGCAAGGTCCGAACAAAGGCCTTGTTCCTCTGCATAAAGCCAGGTGCCTGAAGTTAAGTACAGGTTGTTGTAGTTGTTAGGTGTAATTTAGCTCGTAGTGTTTTATGTGGAATGTTGAAGTAATTCTTGCGTGTAAATAAACTATCATTGAACTTGAACTAACTAACTGGTTGTTGGGTCTTTGATCGATATCCAGTAAAACCTTGTGGTGGTATCATTTGATACCTGGCAACTCTGAAAGCAATATCATCATTAATAACTGTCATATCACTATCCAGTTTAAAAAGGGCAACATTATTGGTGACGCTGGTGGGATAGTATTCCACTCATTAAAAAGAGCAACAACAAATAGCAACTTCTAAAGGCATGGAATTTGAATGAGGTAGACAGCAGAAACCATGGAGTGGAATATCTATTTATTTTAGTATTTTTCCATTTAAGGGGCAATTTACGTGGCCAATCCCCCTACCCTGCACAACTTTGGGTTGTGGGGGTGAGACCCACGCAGACACAGGGAGAATGTGCAAAACTCCACACGGGCAGTGACCTAGGATGGGATCGAACCCGGGTCCTCAGCATCGTGAGGCAGCAGTGCTAAGCAATGCTCAACCGTGCTGCCTGGAGAGGAATCAAAGAGACTGAACACCATAATTGGTGGCCCCCAATGAAGAGGCAGGCTAATTTTCCACCCAACAAGCAGGCAGGCCAGTTCCATCTGTGATCTGAGCCATGGAGGCCTGTTCTAACGCACATAGTCATTGAGGTTTACAGCATGGAAACAGGCACTTTGGCCCAACTTGTCCATGCCGCCCAGTTTTTACCACTAAGCTAGTCCCAATTGCCGGAATTTGGCCCATATCCCTCTATATCCATCTTATCCATATAAGACAAAATTGTACCCACCTCTACTCCTGCCTCTGGCAGCTCGTTCCAGACACTCTCCCTCTATGTGGGCAGCACGGTAGCATTGTGGATAGCGCAATTGCTTCACAGCTCCAGGGTCCCAGGTTCGATTCCGGCTTGGGTCACTGTCTGTGCGGAGTCTGCACATCCTCCCCATGTGTGCGTGGGTTTCCTCCGGGTGCTCCGGTTTCCTCCCACAGTCCAAAGATGTGCAGGTTAGGTGGATTGGCCATGATAAATTGCCTTTAGTGTCCAAATTTGCCCTTAGTGTTGGGTGGGGTTACTGGGTTATGGGGATAGGTTGGAGGTGTTAACCTTGGGTAGGGTGCTCTTTCCAGGAGCCGGTGCAGACACGATGGGCCGAATGGCCTCCTTCTGCACTGTAAATTCTATGTAAATGTGGAAAAATGCCCCTCTGAACCCTATTGTAGCTCTCCCCTCTCACCTTAAACCTACCTTTGGGAAAAGATGTTGACTATCTATCTTATCTATGCCTCTCACTACTTTGTAGACCTCTGTAATGTCATAATATACACACAAGTATATGATGGTGCACAGACAGACATTGATTGACACACAGGATGACCAATGAACACACAGAACACAGCAGCCAATCACCAGACAGGACACGGCCACTATAAAACCAGAGGACACTAGTTTTCCCGCTCTCTTGGGATGCAGCCTCCGAGACAGCCAGAGCCCGTGAGCAACAACTAGAACATCCACCATGTGGTAGTAAGATAGTCTGGTCAGGTTAGCCTCAGGTCTCCAGTCAACTCAGCATAGTGTCAACCCACAGTTAGAGCATGTTTAATAGTTAAGAGTTTAATAAAATAGAGTTGCATTTCTCCAAGTGTTGGAAGCCTGTCTCTCTCACTGCTATGGTAAACGCAGTCCTCGCAGACCCAGCATGCCCAACACATCATGTAAGATCATCCCTATGCCTCCTAGGCTCCAGGGAAAAATGTCCCAGTCTATCCAGCCAGAGCAGGTTGAGGGTATTCTCCTATAAAAGAGGCAATTCTGTGCCTTTACTGAACCAGGAATAGATGTTTTCCCAGATTCGGTCACCTAAGCGGTATTGTGTGGTAACTATTAACTGGATTTGACCTATTGAGTTACGAAACTTGGATGTTGATTGGGACAAGAGTTGTCTCAGTGTCTTTTTTCTTTTACTTTAATAAATATTCTTTATTAATTGATGACACAGCAACGTGTCTGGTTCCTTACTGGGTTGTGCATTGTTTGGATTGGATTGGATTTGTTTATTTTCACGTGTACCAAGGTACAGTGAAAAGTGTTTTTCTGCGAGCAGCTCAACAGATCATTAAAATAGTGAAAAGAAAAGGAAATAAAAGAAAATACATAATAGGGCAACACAAGGTATACAATGTAACTACATAACACCGGCATTGGGTGAAGCATACAGGGTGTAGTGTTAATCAGGTCAGTCCATAAGAGGGACGTTCAGGAGTCTGGTAACAGTGGGGGAGAAGCTGTTTTTGAGTTTGTTCGTGCGTATCACCTGTCCAATGAAAGAAGTTGGAAAAGTGAGCAAGCCAGGTTGTGGGGTTCTTTGATTATGTTCATCACATATTCCAAACAAAGATACACCACTAAGAATAGGTATTTTAAGTTATCCTTTTGGGGTTTTGAGACACTCTCGCAGGTAATATCAGCGGGGATCTTAACACAAACAAACACTTTCAGAGTATGGTCTTGAAGATGAAAAAGATCTGCCTTCTGAGCGTTTGAGCTGTGCGTTGGAACCCTGCACTGGTTTTTAAAAAATGTTTCTAAAGTTTCATGGGATTGTCGCGGGCAAAACCTACATTTGTTGCCCATCCCTAAGTGCCCTTGGAGAGTGGTACAGCAAACGCACCTTCTGCAATTGTCAGGATTGGACAAGGAGTATACCACAGACTTGCATGCTGGTCCTGTCTTTTAAGAGGGGAGATGGTGCCATAGTGGTATTGTCCCGAGACTCGTAATCCAGAGGCCCAGGGTAATGCTCTGGGGATCCAGGATCAACATCCGCCACTGCAGGTGGTGAAATTTGAATTCAATAAAAAACATCTGGAATTAAAACTCGAATGACGACTGTGAAACCACTGTTGTCAAAACCCATGTGGTTCACTAATGCCTTTTAGGAAATTAAATCTACCGCCCTTACCTGGTCTACGACTCTCAACTGACCCCTCAAGGATAATTAAGGATGGGCAATAAATGCAGGCTCTTCCGGCGATGCCTAAGTCCCATGAACAAATTTACAAAAGTAAACCAATAACCATTCCCATTGCACAAACGTACTTCCGCTCCATGATTAGGTGGGAGCACGTGTGACAGGAGGGAACACAAATCAGATCAGTTTTTGCGTTGTGTTTGCCTGTGCTGTTGCTTTCTGGGCTCTCTAAGCTGGCTTCTCCTGACTATGTGGCTTCCTGTTCATGGGGAATAAAGAAGAATCAGCAGCACTCTCTGCTGGAGGG
Organism: Scyliorhinus canicula; assembly: GCF_902713615.1. Lineage (NCBI taxonomy): Eukaryota > Metazoa > Chordata > Chondrichthyes > Carcharhiniformes > Scyliorhinidae > Scyliorhinus > Scyliorhinus canicula. The sequence goes on from NC_052161.1 coordinate 137,160,145, forward strand.
CTGGCCGGGTGAGCGATGGCTAGAATGATTAATCCAGCGGAGCACCAGGTGAAATTTGACCGTGTCTATCTGATCCGGTTGGCCTGCCCTGAAGCGATTTCCTTTCCCCACAGGCAATGGGCATCTCCTGTAGCCACTAACCCGAGTATGGAAACATATATTCTTCTGTAAATTGAGCAAAAGCTTCTCTTCCAGTTGATTCTATTATTTTTCAAGTTCCACTTACCTGCCTTCTTGGTCAGTATACTCCATGTCAGCAACAATCAGAGGCACAGGAAGGTTGCTCAGTCCTTGGACCAATGCATATCGTACATTTCATCCAATGTATGTCCACTCTGAGATGCAAAGTCTGTCTTCTTCTCAACCATTATAATTGCACAATGTCCGTAACACTGTGAAGGGAGACTGACTGAACCCATAGCTGCCAGTCCCGCTGATCGGGTTTTATGTCTAGAATGGCTGCAATTTTCCCTGCAAATGACCTTCAGCCCATAGCTTCCTGGGAGTGTTTATATGCTGAGGACCCATTAGGCGGTGGGTGGGCACAAAGCTCTGCCTTCGTGTTAATGCCTGGCGGTGATACGAAGGCTTCTTTGTGTGATGTATTTATATTGTAAAATCCAAATGGCTCTATGGAGGTTAGATATCATTAAGTTACTTTACATGTAGTGGATAAGTGGCCAAAGTATTGAGTACATGTACAAGAATATTATCCATAAAGAAACTGAACCATTAATGTACATTCTAATTCTTATCCAGCAGGGTACATCGAAAAGTATACAATAGAAGGGAAGAAACTGGTCAATGGATGCATTCATTTCATGAGCGCCTTCATTTCCCAGATGCTAATAGAGAATATTCCCCATTGGAAGAACAAAGTCCCTCTCCTTTTCATATTCTCAACTATGCTGTCAAATACATTCTGCTTATGTGGTTCTGAATTTTCTGCTAATGCTCCCACTCTTCCACTTGCACCATTCTCTTTTCTCTTTCATCAAACAAGCACTTCCATTTTCTCCCGTTTTGTGCCTTTCTCTGGAATTCAAATACATCTAGCACTAACTCATCCCGCCCCTCTATCCGCTTGTAGCTCTATTCCTACTTGGGAATCTGCTGTCATGGTGTGCCCTGCTTGTCTGCCTTGCGTCATCCTCACATATCCACCGTAACCCCTCTGCAACCACTCTGACACCTGCCATCCAACTCTGCCTAGGCTGACCCCTCTTTCTGCTGCTCATGGCTTTGACCTCTAGAAGAGAGCTCCGGCTTTTTAGCTCTGATCAAATGGCCGAAATACATCGGGCAACCGTGTCTTGTTCCCTTTCCCTATTTCCAACCGAATTGGCTGCAGAGGGCCCCTCCTCTTCTGTATCTCCTAATCTGCATCTACAGCACGAATTCCACCCATTAACACTCCTGTCGGAACCTCCCACCAGCTGAGAGCTGATATGATTTCCCAAAATAGAGCTAATAGTTCCCAGTGCAATTTACCTCTGGGCTTTCCTGGGCCTCAATTTCCTGTATTGTAGGGGCCCAGGAAAGCTGCTCTTTGTGAATAAAGGCTTGGAGTCCAGAACTCATATCAGCTTAACAAAGACTTTATTAGACACTGCAGATGAGTACTACAAACATCTGTCCTTTTTTTCCACACTAGCAGAAGTTATCGCCAGTGAACATTGGCATTCAAGCTTGCTCCTAACACTGAATTAGGCCAACAGAGGGTTTTATTACACATTTATACATTTCTCGAAACAAGCCTGCTTGTATAGTTTCTTCGTCTGCAACTGCCACTCTTGAGGACACATAGAGCATCATTACAGCCCAGAAGGAAGCTATTCGCTCCATTGAGTCTATACTGTCTCTCTGCAGAGTAATCCAATCAGTCGCATTCCCTGCTCCGGTTTGGATTTCTGATTTTGGTGCAAAACCACGAGAACCAAATGTGGTGAATGTGATTCACACTATATATAGTTGCCAATATCACTCCATGTATATATGTTCGTTATCTACCCATTGTAAGTGCAGTTGCACTATCCGACCACCAGGGGAGTCGCTCTGGGAGTACGCGAGAGTTTGTACTGGGCTCCTCCCTTGGCTCCGCCCAGGACTCCTCCCCCTGGGAACGATGTATAAAGATCAGTGCCTTAGAGCCAGCCTGCCAGTTCACCTGAAGTTCAACGACGAATAGGCTGGCTCTATTGTAAGTGTATTAAAGCCTCTGTTCAGATCCAACTACACGTGTTCGCTGAACTGATGGTTCCATCATCAAAGACCACCAATCCTTACCCGTACCCCTCAAGGTTCCATTTCTTACATTGTTCAGCGGAGATCATCCTTTTCCTCTTAGTCATTATTCCACAACTTGAAGTTAGTTCAATCAGGTTTATTGAACTAATAGCACAGTTCTCTGTGAGTTCGACTCTCTGCTAACCTAAGTGTGGTTACTGTGTCTGACTGAACCAGACTAGCTCTTAGCCACGTGGTGGAGGTGCAAGACTGTAACAACACCCTTGACTGACTCTCTAGATGTTCATCAGTGGAAAGATACGGGGTGTGAGTGCCTCGTGTCTTTTATAGTCAGATCCCACCCCTGAGTGTCCTGCCTGCTTATTGGTCATGTCCTGTTCTCTGTGTCCATTCGCTGCTTGTCTGTACATCATTATGTGTGTGTCTGCATATCATGACAATGCTGCTGGTGGAATCCTGCTGTGTGCAAATCAGCCCTCCTTTTCTAGCTGATTTGTTCCAGAGTGACTGTCCCATCAGCAATGGATCAGGAAGCTGTGCGCTGGCATATCTGGCTGAGCGCCACTGTTGGATAAATACACCATCATGCTCAAAGCTGGTGACAGGTTATTTAATGTCTCAGTACACTATAATTATGTCGTTATGGTAACTACACCATCACGGTAATTTGGGAGAGTGTCTATGTCACTAGTCACAATTCCCGCTAAACCACACATCCATCAGCCAGTCAAGCATCCTGGATATTTTAGTCCTCCGCTTTCTTCTTTGTGAATGTCCAAAGCTGGTGCATGTCAGGAAGATCAAAGTTTAATGGGTATGAGTGGAAAAGTCCATGACGCTGATCGAGATATTCCGACATCCCTGTCATCAATTGCTACATTTCCTCCGAAAATATTTTTCTAGCTGTTAGTGTCAAAAGTCATCAATTTCTAAAGCTGGAAACTTTTGACAGGTTGCATTGGCTTGCTGGCCCACTGCCAAAATTGCCTTCCTGTCTCACATTGCCCCAGCCGATTGACGTAGGGTTATACACAGATGGACACGAAGTGTAAACACTCTTAGAAATAAACATACTGAAGTTTAGGAAACCAAAACCAAAATCACAGATACGGAGCTGCAGGCATGGGCAGCTGTTTGACCAGCCAATTGTGCCAATTAAGTCAGCACAGCAACTCACAAGTGTGCCACTGATTGGAGCCCAAGATCTAATCCTTACTTGGTTATTTAGGTTACACAAAATAGTTGGAAGCATTGGCCCCAAGCATTGCACGCTAATACTCATATGCATGTCTACATTAAAGAGATCAGGCTGGGCGGCACGGTGGCACAGTGGTTAGCACTGCCGCCGAGGTCCCAGGTTCGATCCCGGCCCTGGGTCACTGTCCGTGTGGAGTTTTCACATTCTCCCTGTGTCTGTGTGGGCCTCGTCCCCACAACCCAAAGATGTGCAGGGTAGGTGGATTGGCCACGCTAAATTGCCCCTTAATTGGGAAAAAAAATTTGGGTACTCTAAATTTATAAAAACAAAGAGATCAGGCTAATGTGGACCCCAATGTGAGGCGTTCTGGTGAAGTATCTCATCACTCACTCCATTCAAGGTCATGACAGGGGCATCATTGAGGCCCCCGTGAAGTAAAAACACTGATCCTAAAAACACTGATCCAATGCATTCACTTAACTATCCTAACACCTAACACTGGGGTTGTGGAGGGTGGGGTGGGGGGGTGGTGGTCAGGGGTTAGGTACCACTGAGACTCTCTCGGGTCAATGCGCTTCATCCAGGTGGAGTTTAGCAGGTTATGCAAGAGCTGGCACCACGTGGACTGAGAGTTCACCCATTGCTTGTGGCCTTGAAAGTCACTGCCGTTCTGAATTTTTATGCCAGCGCACATTTCAAGGTTGCATGGATGACCTGTGCGACATATCCCAGTCAGCACAAGGGAGGTCACAGACACGCTATTGGTGAGGGCCCACGTATACATCAAATTGGACTGGGACCAGGCAAGCCAGGACGCCCGCACCATGGGATTGGGCCACTTAGCCAGAACGTCCCAGGTGCAAGGTGCCATTGACTGCACCAACGTGGCCCTCGGGTCTCCATGGCGACATAGGGCGTCACACGCCCTCAATGTCCAGAACGTCTGTGTCCACATGATGCGCATCATGCAGGAGTGCGCCCATTTCCCAGGGAGCGCCCAGGAAAGTTACATCTTGCAGTGCTCGCCGACCGCAGCCGGTTTGAGGGAGAGCAGTGCTTGGAGGGGTGGTTCCTCAGGGACAAAGGGGACCCACTCAGAAAGTGGTTGATGATCAGTGCGAGGCCACAAAAACCTGCTGAAACTCGCTGGTATGAGGCTCCTGCCCCAATGTAGGGTTCAATCCCTGCCCCGTGATCACTGACCATGTGGAGTTTGCACTTTCTTCCCGTGCCTGCATGGGTCTCACCCCACAACTCAAAAGATGTGCAGCCATGTTAAATTGCCCCTTAATTGGAAAAAAAGAATTGGGTACTCTAAAATTTAAAAAAACTCTTTGAGCCTGTTCACAATGCGATGAGGTCATGGCTGATTTGTGACCTATCTCTGTATCCCACTTTTGCCTTGTATCCCTAATATCCTTTTGTTACCCAAATGTATCCATCTCCGATTTGGCAATTTATCTAGCTTCAATTGCTGTTTGGATAGGGCAGCTCCAAACGCCTGCCACCCTTTGCATATGAAACTGATTCCAATATTACTCCAGATAGGTCTGTCTACAATTTTTGAGACCGTGCTCTCTAATCCAAGACCCAAACAACCAGCGGACATATTTATCTACCCCATCTGTTCCTAAACGGATACATTTTTGAAAAAGAAAGGGATTACAAAGAAATAAGAAAAGGGCAAGTAGGGACTAAATAGGGACTTCTATCTGAGAATGGGCAGAGAGACACAGAAATGTAGAAAACAGGAGCAGAAGTAGGCCATTCAACCCTTTGAGTCTGCGCCACCATTCAATATGATCATGACAGATCTGCTCTTTCAACGTCAAATTCCCGCGGGCTTCCCATAATGTTATGTCCTGTGTTGTGGCCATAGTACAGATGCACACAGAACATCTAGTTCTTTGACTAGCAAGACATTTATTTCACAAAATAAACAGGTGGAAAGATAACGAATGAACTATGATGCAAACGGTAACGACATAAAATAATTCAGTGAATTCTTCTGGAGCTACTTCTAATGCGACTATCCTCTTGTACGACTTACTATCAACTGTCGGATATCTCGAGTCACGTGGTAGATCTCTATCGCCACCTGCTTATTGGAGGGCGTATCGATAACTATATCCATTGATAGATAACTATGTATAAAACTGTGCACAGGCATATCACCACACATACCACTTGACACATTGAGAGTCTAGGGGGCGAGATCTCCTGCAAGATCTGCCGTTCCTGCCAACGGTGCACTCCGCCCTCCCCGCTCGCGGGTTTCCTGGCGGCATGGAGATGGATTCAGTAGGAAATCTTATTGACAGCGGCAGGGCAGAAGATCTCGCCTCCGGCCAATGGCGGACCACCTGTCCTAGAAATCTATCTATTTCCTTCCTAAACGTACTCAGTGGCTTGGCCTCCACAACCGTCTGTGGTAAAGAATTCCACAGGTTCGCCATTCTCTGAGTGAGGAAATTCCTCCTCATCTCAGTCCGAAACGGCCTACTCCATATCCTGAGACAGTAACTACTTGTACCAGAAACCCCCAGCCAGAGGTCTGCATTGAGTTTATCCAACCCTGTCAGGATTGTATATGTCTCAATTGGATCACCTCTCATTCTTCTAAACTCCAGTGAATACAGGCCCACTCGACCCAGTCGCTCCTCATACAACAACCCTGCCAACCCAGGAATCAGTCTGGTGAAACTTTGCTGAACTCCTTCCAAGGCAAATACATTTTCTCAGGTAAGGAGACCAAAATACTCCAGTCAATTGACTAAATAGCTTACTTCTCTAGTCAGGAATTTCTTTAAAATTGGCTTTCATTTAGCAATGGTGGTGGGGAGGGTTGAAATATGGATGTAACAATTAATTAGCCTTTAATTAGTGCCATTCAGGATCCACTGACTCAAAATCTAACATAGTCAGTGCACAGTTAATTTATCATCTACTATCTGAAAAATATTTGCAATGGAATCATTGATTGTGACGTTAAACAAGATTAAAATTTAACTTTTCTTGCTGTCATATGTTGACTGCATTTTGTGTCGTGTTGGCGTACACAGTTGAAAGTGTTTACCCCAAATTGTGTCCGTCAAACTTGCAAGGTGTTTGCTACAAGTATTGTCAATCATCTGCTTACCGACTTGTAACCGAGTTTTGTTTCTTTTAGTCATAAACTACCTGCCATTTCAAAGACGTTCAAGATTACTTTAAAAAAAAACAACATTGATGCTCGGTCAAGATGAAAACAGTCCTCAATATCAACAAGCGCAGTCCTACCACTTAACTCCAGATGGTAGATGCAGGAAATCCCCCCCCCCCCCCCCCCCCCCCCCCCCCCTCCCCCCCTCCGCCCCCCTCCTGTCCCAATTGACTTTCTGTGATCAGGAGAGGTTTAACATTTAGAATGGCAGAGGTGGCACCTTGCATCTAGACATGCCCATCACTGCTGATGGCATGGAACACGATAATAATAATCGCTTATTGTCACAAGTCGGCTTCAATCAAGTTACTGTGAAAAGCCCCTAGTCGCCACATTCCGGTGCCTGATTGGGGAGGCCGGTACGGGAATTGAACCCGCGCTGCTGGCCTTTTTCTGCATTCCAAGCCAGCTGTTTAGCCCACTGTGCTAAAGCAGCCGCAGAACATGAGGTGAAAGAGCGCTGGATACGAGGGATGGTGGGGGTCAGGAGGAGAGTGGAGGATACCTGTTGGACCCTGTCAGAATTGTATATGTCTCAATTAGATCCCCTCTCACACCCAGAAGTAAATTGCATATGTTCCAACTCTTCAGTAGATGTCTTAATCCTGGCCTGGGCCCTGGGTGACCCTCAAATCCTTTGGCTTGATCTCTATTGGCTAATGCCAGGTCCTTTTGCACCCTTGGGAACTCTCAATACACCCCTGCCTTGATCCCTGACCAAAATATAAATTTTCTTTTCTCTCTTGTATATGATGTGTACCTTGTTTGAAGCAACATTGCATTGGGATTTCTGCAATCAACTTAATTTGCAAAGAGTTTTCATAAATTTGTGGTGATATTGGTGCTAGGTTAGCTGATTTTACATAAGTGATGCGAAGGGGCATTTGGCTTCAGTGCCTCTCAATTATAGAGGAGGAAATCACCCAAGGTTTCTCCCTTCTGATTACTATCCCCTCTGAATGATGTGAAGTGAAAACAGGAGCAGGTTTGGATTTGTTATCTCCTGCACTCAAACAGCCAAATCTGAGGCCCTGAATTTCTGTGGCACTCTTCCAATCACTTGCCCTAAGTTGGATAGAATGGACTACTTTTGTGGTTCCACTGATCTTCCATCAGAGAGCCCTTGCTAAAATTCCGTGTGTGGAAGTGTGGGCTCACACATAAAGGATCGCTATTTGATTGTCAGAGGTATTTGTTGTTCTAGTGCTTGGGCAGCACGGTAGCATAGTGGTTAGCACTATGGCTTCACAGAGCCAGGGTCCCAGGTTCGAAGGGGTTGGCCAATTCAGTCGCCCCGTGCGGGGAACCAATGATCACTTGGGGGTTCAGTTCAATATAAAGTCGGCCAGAGTTGCTACCAACTAGACAGACCCGGCTGGCATCTGATTTATGTTGGAAATATTATTGTAAATTATAAAATAAAAGTTTTCTTTGAAGAACTCGGTCCTTACTCGTTTGTGGTCCCAAGATTCATATTTTAATATGCTCAGGTAGAGCCCCTGACATTTACCTGAGGAACGTTTAAAGAAAAATTTGTAAAGCTTGGGAAAGAAGTATCTTGTGTCGGTTCAATAAAAGACAACTAAATCACATGATAACAAGCTCGAGTTCAACATAGCTTAAAGACCAAAGGTCAAGATTCCTGATTAACTCCATCATTAATGAGTTTCCCCTACATTCATTAACTTCTTTCACCTTGCTTGGCATCCATGTTTTCGACAAAGCTATGGCTGAATCATGTTCCTCGGTAGCACAATAAATATCCTGCTTACTTTGTGGTCACAATTTCTTAATGTTATCTTTAAGATCCATCAGATGTCACAACTTGGTTGGGCCAATCCTTCCTCTTTCTTTCAACACAATTGATAATTGAGAGGTGAACAATATTTGGTCAATGCTCTTTGAAATGTAATTTTTAAAAAATCTGCAAACAGGTTATTACCACCTCATAAATTAAGTACTGTTAATGGTGGAAATATGAAATTAAAACAGAAAATGTTGGATAAACCCAGCAGATCTGACAGCTTCTGTGGACAGAAAAACAGAGTTAACATTTTGGGTCCGTATGACTCTTCAGTTCTGTAGACCAGTCATACGAACTTGAAACATACAATTAACTCTGATTCTCTCTCCACAGATGCTGCCTGATGTGCTGGGCGGGATTCTCTCAGCTCAGGCCGGGCCGGAGAATCGCCGGGACGGGCACGAATCGCGCGATGCTGCCCCGACGCCGGTCCACCGATTCTCCGGCGAGTGGAGAATCAGCGACATTGGCGCCAGCGGGGTCGTTGCGGCGCCGGTCGGCCGGTCGGCCGCTCTACGCAGCCCACCCGCCGATTCTCCGCCCGGGATGGGCTGAGCGGTCACGCAAAAAAACCCGAGCCCCACCAGTGCCGTTCAGACCTGCTCTTACCCGGCGGGACCTCGGCGTGCATGCATTCCCCTCGAGCCTGCTCTGCCATTTACTAAGTTCAAGGCGAGACCAGTTATGGTCTTATAATCTTTGACTCACTCGGACATGTAGATGTCTAACACCGTCTTGAATATATTCAATGACCCATCAGGCGGATGGGAGTCCTTTTCCTCGATGGGAAGTTTGCGACCTTAGAGGAGTTGGAGGGGAAGTGGGGTCTCCCCCGCTGGGAATACTTTCAGGTATATGCAGATTAGGGCGTTTGTTAAGCGGCAGGTGGCGGAGTTTCCGCTACTGCCGCCTAGGGGGGTGCAGGATAGGGTGCTCTCGGGGGACGTGGGTCGGTGAGGGGAGGATCTCGGCAATTTATCAGGTGATGCAGGAGAGGGAGGTGGTATTGGTGGAGGAGCTGAAAGCGAAGTGGGAGGAGGAGCCGGGGAAGAGATTGATGATGGGACGTGGGTGGACGCCTTGGGGAGGGTGAACTCGTCCTCTTCTTGCGCACGGCTCAGCTTAATTCAGCTGAAGGTGCTGCACAGGGCGCACATGACTGGGGCCAGGATGAGCCGGTTCTTTGGGGGGGAGGACAGGTGTGGGAGGTGTTCGGGAGGCCCGGCGAACCACACCCACATGTTCTGGGCGTGTCCGGCGTTGGAGGGGTTTTGGAAGTGGGTGGTGGGGACTTTGTCCAGGGTGGTCGGTTCCAGGGTGGAGCCGGGCTGGGGGCTCGCGATCTTTGGGGTGGTATCGGAGCCGGGAGTGCAGGAGGCAAAAGAGGCCGGCATCCTGGCCTTTGCGTCTCTAGTAGCCCGGCGTAGGATTCTCCTACAGTGGAGGGACGCGAAGCCCCCGAGCCCGGAATCCTGGATCAATGACATGGCCGGGTTCATCAGGCTGGAAAAGGGTTCTTCCGGCGGTGGCAGCCTTTTCTCAATTTCCTGGTGGAGGGGTAGAGGGTGGTCAGTCTCAACAGCAACCGGGGGGGGGGGGGGGGGGGGGTGTTTGTTAAGGGGGTTTGTTTTTGCGACGGTGTGTTTGTTATTTTCTTCTTTCTTGTATTGTTATTAGTTATTAATTTATTACTTTGTATTGGGGGGGATTTCTTCTTCTGTTTCTGTTTAGTTTTACACCTTGTTTACTTTAACTGTTGGGAGAAAATTTGTTGTTGAAAAATTTGAATAAAAATTATTTTTTTAAAAAAGAATATATTCAATGACCCAGCCTCCACTGCTATTTTGGTAAAGTGTTCTAAAGGTTAACGATCTTCTGGGAGAAGGAATGCCTCCTCATCTCTGTCTCAAAGGGCCCTTGCTTTTAAAATTGTGTCCACTGTGTTAGAAATAGTCTCTCAACATCTACCCTGTCGAGCTCACTCAGAATCTTATATGGTTCAATAAGATCACCTCCCATTCTTCTAGACTCCAATCAGTATCGATCCAACCTACTCAGCATTTCCTCATAAGACATCCCAGAAATCAGTCGAATGAACTTTCCCTGAATTGCCTCTGTCAGAACTTTGATTTTCCCGCTTCCCCATTGCGAGTTGACACCGCACAAAAAATGTACGGCTTGTCTAATCGGGTGTAACTGACTTTTTAACAATGATGTGGGGTATTAAGCATTGCTGAACAACAGAATCGACATTGAAAATATAATGTTATATCTGCGGAGGGCTGTTAAGTGCCTCCATTTGAACAATAAGTAGGTTTTTTTTTAAACGAAATTTGAAAAAAAGTTTCTAAAAAGATTTTCAGACTATTTTGGCTTCTACCTTCTCCTTTGCCGTATGTCCTGATGTTTAATTTGTGCCATAAAAGTTTTTTTAAAGTAATTTTATTTGACTGCTTTTTGTTTATCGGTGTGAAATTCCTTTCCTTCCATTGGCTGCTTGGACAGCTTGATGACATCGGCTCCACAGGGGGGAATCTCCAGTGAGCAATTCTGCAATTAGTTACAGTACCAGTGTGTTGCAATAGAGGTGAGGTTACTACATAGAGATGGCAAAATCTCTGTCTCGCTGCTTTGCTTCCCTGTCCGCATACTCCAGGCTAATGTAATCCCTTATCGCCCATTCCCTTAAAATGAAACATAATTGAACTTAATTTGCTGAAATGTTTCCAATTCCACCATTGTGTTTCTTCTCCACCATTGCTAGTTGGCAGGTTTCAGGGGCTGGATTCTCCGCCGGATGGATGCTCCGTTTTGCCAGCAGCCCGGGGGTTTGTGTACGGCATGGGGCTGCCCCAGAATGGGAAACCCCATTGACCAGTCGGCGAAACGGAGCGTCCCACCAGCGTGCTGAAACAGAAATGAGGCGCGGCGGGACGGAGAATCCAGCCTCGGGTCTCTGCTTGTCATAGATCACAGAATTTACAATGCAGAAGGAGACCATTCGGTCCATCGAGTCTGCACCGGCCCTTGGAAAGAGCACCCCACTTAAGCCCACAGCTTCACCCCCATCCCCCTAATCCAGTAACCCCACCTAACCTTTTTTGGACACTAAGGGCAATTTAGTGATCCACCTGAACTGCACATCTTTGGACTGTGGGAGGAAACCGGAGCACCCGGAGGAAACCCACGCACACACGGGGAGAACGTGCAGACTCCGCACAGACAGTGATACAGCCGGGAATCGAACCTGGGACCCTGGAGCTGTGAATAAACAGTGCTAACCATTGTGCTACCATGCCGCTTGTGCAATGTCCAAGTAGATGATTAGTTAATCTCAAAATTATGCTACAGGCAGCACACAAAACATGTCTGCCAATGCTGTGGGCATCTTTGGAGCAACCCAAGAAGTGATTGTATTGATGGATCGTGCTCCTTTGTCTTTCATCTTACACTTATAAGGAAGGAGTAATGAGAAAAGGTTTTAATTAATTCCCACGAAAGAAAGACTTATCAGGTTGAATATCCAGTCTCAGTGCTGTGGGGACCAGAAAATGATTAGGCCACTCTGGTATCTATCTGGTTCGTCTCCTGGTTTAGAGCTGGGCAAGGCGAGCATCGCTGAGAGATGAGCAGGCAAGTAGACTCACTAACAGCTTTTGTAACCAGGGTTTAAGGAGGCCATCTGGGATTTTGCAGTAAGCTTCCCAATGAGACAGGACAGGGTATCCAATGCAGGCCTAGGGGCCAGTGTTTCAGATGGGCCACAGGCTCTCCAATGTCTTTGAGCGAGACTCCAGCCATCGGCCACCTTGTGGAAGGGATTCCTCGCCCCCAGCGGAGAGGATACCTTCTTTCTGAAGAAAGCTTTCATGAAAATGAAATGAAATGAAAATCGCTTATTGTCACGAGTAGGCTTCAATGAAGTTACTGTGAAAAGCCCCTAGTCGCCACATTCCGGCGCCTGTCCGGGGAGGCTGGTACGGGAATCGAACCGTGCTGCTGGCCTGCTTGGTCTGCTTTAAAAGCCAGCGATTTAGCTCAGTGAGCTAAACCAGCCCCTATCATCAGGATGTTTCTCAAACCAGAAGGCATCTGGTTGACCCTTCAGCCTCAAATACCCACTGCCTGCCACCCTCAACTGGACAAGGAATCTTCCCACTACCAATTAATGGAACAGCCTGATGTGTTGGGCAGGCTGGGTCGGTGTGGACTGCGCTTGATGCAGTGTAGCAAGAGACAGACTTCCAACACTTGATAAGATGCAACATGATTTTATTTAACGTCTTAACTACTATACATGCTCAACTGTGGGTTGACACTATGCTGACTTGACTGGAGACCTGATGCTAGCCTGACCAGGCTTACTAGCTACCACATGGTGTTTGCACTGGCTAGCTCACGAGCTCTGACTGTCTCAGAGGCTGGGTCCCGAGAGAGCGGGAAACCTAGTGCCCTCTGGCTTTATAGTGGTTGTGTGCTGTCTGGTGATTGGCTGCACTGTGCTGTGTGCTTACTGGTCATCCTGTGTGTCAATCACTGCATGTCTGCACTCCATTATATAGATGGATGTATATTATGTCACAGCCCAGTCAGAATTCCAGGTCAGTGACTGATTTCCACCCCCCCCCCCCCCCCCCCCAAATCGGGAATGGGTTTGGGACCCGGAAACAGTCCCAATTCCTGCTTTCTGCCCTGAAGTTCAAATTCAGCCCGTAGCTGGTTTTGTATCTTTCAAAGCCTATCATCCAAAGGTTAAGGAGTCACGGGCACATCCCAAGGGTATCATGCCCTGTGCTTTGCCGTCGTCAGAATGTCCTGTACAACGCTACATTTGACAGTAATAAAATCCCTTCCTGTCTCTGCTGTGAGGCTGGATGATGATGTCTGCATCTATACTTGGGTGGAGTCAGCGACTCCGTAATCGGGGAAACATCAAAATGCCACATTATCTTTGCTCTGCTGCACACTGTCCCTTTCCCACATGTCGGAAAGCAGACCCAAATATGTCAGCAGTATTTAGGTCAGTGCATCCATCGCATCCTGTACATAAACAGACGTAGAGCAAATCCAGGAAGGCCTGGGAGGACACAGTCACTAAACTGTAAGAACAGCTGCTGCTTCAGCAAAGTCAAGCCAAGCAGTTGGTGTCACACGTTGCAACCAGCATGTGATATACAGAGGCTGTGCTGCAGTTCTCCAACAAACTAAGGTAATTAATCCTTAGTCCTGATATCCAGGGTAATTGCTCTGAATTACTCCCCCATTCCCTCCCCCGCCTTTGATTGTCCAGTTTTTACTCAATATCCCCTTGCCAATAAAGAAATAAACATTCTCACTTTAAACTGTACTGATGGAGTGAATCAATTTTTCTCATAGGGGTAATAAAACCTACTTCGGACTGGACTGTGAAATTCAAAGTCTATCCGTTTTTTGCAGCAGCGTTCCATCTCGCAAGACAATGGTTTGTGCCCTGATGTTCAACTCTGTATTACTCAGTATGACTCGGGATCCTTAATTCTGGATTCATTGTGACTTTCACATTCGATGCAAAGTAGACAGTGGGCTGTGAAGGTACAGGATTCGCTGGCCTCTGATTTCTCTGGGTCCTCGTCTTGGCCAGCTGAACTTTTCTGAAGTCTAAATCAAAGTCTAATGTCCAAATAAATCAGGAAATGTCAATCTTTCCAACTCACGCACAAGCTCCTCCATAATAATTGGCTACATTTATGCTTTTATTTCAGCTCAAATAATCTATTATTTTTATACGTAATCTAAACTGGAAAGTATAGTCCTAAAATTTAAAAATAACATTAATACCAAGAAAATGCACCAGTTTCAACAATTATCAGGAACATAGGATTTAGAAACCGTGGGTCATTCAGCCCCTCGAGCCTTCTCCGCCAGCTTCCCTTCAAGCTTGGTGGACCTCGTCTGCTTGCATGCTCTGCAGTTCCATTGCCTCCCTTTTGGTACTTTACATAACCTGGGTGATCTCTAATGCCTTCTTTAAGGTAATCTCTGCCTCTGCTAACAAGTTATTTTGTATGGCCGTGTCGTTAACACCACAGACTAGCCTGTCACTCAACATGTCGTTGAGTGCAGTTCAGAACTCACAGTGCTCAGCTATTTGTTTTAGACGTGTCACGAATGCTGCTATCATTTCCTCTGGGGCTGTTGGCAGCGAATTAAATTTGTATTGTTGTATTATCACCAAGGATTTCAGGTGATAATGTCCCTTGACTAATTCCACAAGCTCCTTAAAGGTTTTGGAGTTGGGGGCATCTGGAAACGTCAGCCTCCTAATCAAGTGTTAGGTCGGGGCCCCACAGGCTGTTAGTGGGACTACCCACTGCTTCTCTTCCCTGACAATTTCATTGGCCTTCAAGAAATAGCGCTGGCTTTCGACATATAGCGCCCACTGCTCCGTGTTAGGATCGAATGGCTCAAGATTCCCAAAAAAGGGCATTTTGATACTCACAGACTGCTGAACAAGTTTGCTTCAAAGGAAAGGTTTCCATACCGAGCTCTGCTCTCCCGATTTCTGTATCAGTGGGAAGGCACTCTGATTGATCCTCGTAGCCAATTGTAGTATCTTGAAAGACTGGCGAATGCCAAGTAGATTAGTGATTAGATCTTTTATTCAGGCAATTAACTACTTACAGAGAGTGAGATAAAGGCTACTGTACTTCATGACTCCAAAGTCCTAACTAAAAGTAAAACCCACACTCAGCCCCAGAATTTGCGTGCTCCTGCCCAATTGGTCGGACGGGCCACTTGTCCCTATGGGAACTTGCCCCCCCCCACTTTAAAGGGGCATGCGACCACAGATGGACTGCCTTATGAGGAAAGGAGAGATTGTACTCGAGATTAGAAGAGTAAGGGGCAACCTGATCAAAACCTTTAAGATCCTGAGGGGTATTAACAGGGTGCATGTGGATGTTTCCTCTTGTGGGGGAATCTGGACCCAGGGGTCGCTGTTTAACAAAAGGGACCGTCCATTTAAGACAGAGGCGAGGGGAAATGTTTTCTCTCAGAGGGCCGGGAGTCTCTGGAACTCTCTTGCTCAAAGGCAGTGGGAGCACAATCTCTGAATACTTTTCAGGCTGAGCTGGATAGATTCTTGACAAGCAAGGGGGTGAAAGGTTATCGGGGGTCAGCAAGAATGCTGAGTTGAGGCTACAGTCAGATCAGCCATGACCTTATTGAATGGTGGGACAGGCTGGAGGGGCCGAGTGGACTGCCTCTGCTCCTCGTTGTAAAATGTTTGTAAAAGTCTCAAGTCTAAAATAAATCAGGAAATGTTAGTGTTTCTAACTCACACACAAGCTGTTCCATAATAATCCACGTCGGATAGTAGGATCACAAACATCGGAAAATAAACCTTGCTGCAGAATTGAACTGTCATAATATACATCTATGTATATAATGGAGTGCAGACAGGCAGTGATTGACACACAGGATGACCAGGAAGCACACAGAACAGAGCAGCCAATCACCAGACAGGACACGACCACTATAAAGCCAGAGGGCACCAGTTTTCCCGCTCTCTCGGGACCCAGCCTCTGAGACAGTCAGAGCTCGTGAGCTAGCCAAGTCTGGTCAGGCTAGCATCAGGTCTCCAGTCAAGTCAGCATAGTGTCAACCCACAGTTGAACATGTATAATAGTTTCGATGTTAAATAAAATCGTGTTGCATCTCATCAAGTGTTGGAAGTCTGTCTCTCGCTACACTGCATCAAACGCAGTCCACATCGACCCAGCCTGCCCAACACATCATGAACCACAGAGGAACTGCATTACTTAAAATAGTAGGATAAAGAGCTTTCCATGTCTTGTTCCGCTGTGCCTTACTTGACCATTGGCTGCGTATTACAACAACAACTCGGCATTTTTACAGCGCCTTTAACATAATAAAAGATCCAAAGGAGCGCCATTGAACAAAGTTTGACACGATATTAGGCCAGAGGACTGTAAGCTTGATCACAGAGATAGGCTTGAAGCATTGTCTTAAAGGCGTTAAGGAGGAGAGAGAGAGAGAGGTAGAAGGACGGGAAAGCGCAGGGAAGGTGTTCCAGAACCTCAGGCCTCGCCGACTGAAGGCAAGGCCTTCAGTCAATGGTGTGATCAGGGGCGCTCAAGAGGTCAGATTCAGCAAAGCACAGGATCTGGCAGGAGATTTCAGAGGTAGGGAGGGGGCGAGGCCATGGTAGAATTTGAAAACAAGGATAATAATTTAAAAATAGCGGCATAGCTTAATCCAGAGCCAGTGTAGGTCAGCAAGCACAGGAGTTATGAGTGAATGGGATTTGGTGCATTCGGATATGGACAGGAAAATTTTGGTTTGGTTTACCTGGCGTAAAACGTTGGCCGTCTCTCTCTCTCTATATATATATACATATATATACTACAAGTATTCAAACCATACATTTTGATTTAGTGAGAATGCAGTAGCAGTGCCTACTAGTCTGAAAGAGCCCGATCTCGTCTGATTCAGGGCAGCACGATGATGCAGTGGTTAGCACTGCTGCCTCACGCCGCCGAGGACCTGGGTTCGATTGGAGGTAAATTTTGCTAAAAGTGGATTTGCGAAAGCTCAAGTCACATTCTTAGGCTATACAATTAAACATGATCAGATAAGGGCGGCACGGCGGCACAGTGGTTAGCCCTGCTGCCTCACGGTGCCAAGGACCCGGGTTCGATCCCGGCCCCGGGTCACTGTCCGTGTGGAGTTTGCACATTCTCCCCGTGTTTGCGTGGGTTTCACCCCCACGACCCAAAGATGTGCAGGTTAGGTGGATTGGCCACGCTAAATTACCCCTTAATTGGAAAAAATGAATTGGGTACACTAAATTTATTTCAAAAAAATAAAAAATAAGAAAAAAGAGAATGCAGTAGTTGTTAATATTATAACGAATTAACAAACTATATTCCACAGGACCTTCACAAAATCATTGCTACACCATTAACTCATCAATGGGCCTCATTAGTGATGGTCAATAACAAGTCCCTCTCTCTCTCTCTCTCTCTCTGTACAGGGTAATTCAAAATCAATCGGTAGAATCTCTGAATTTTCCAA
The DNA here is from genome assembly GCF_902713615.1 of Scyliorhinus canicula. Taxonomy (NCBI): domain Eukaryota; kingdom Metazoa; phylum Chordata; class Chondrichthyes; order Carcharhiniformes; family Scyliorhinidae; genus Scyliorhinus; species Scyliorhinus canicula. Next base: position 137,177,671 of record NC_052161.1, read on the forward strand.
ACACCGAACAGTTCATTTCAATAGTGGTTAATTGGGAGGTCAGTGTAGCCACCTGGGGTGACCACTGCCCAACACAAAATGGAAGATTGCAAGGAATGCAGGGAAAATGGACATGTTGTAAAGCAAGCAGCTTGCAAAGCGCTTGTATATTCAGACTACTGCAGAAACCAGTTTTGACTGTTGCCGAAACCAGACAGCACTATGAAAAGAAACAAGTTAACATACTAATGAGGCGATACCGGGCGATCCCCAGGCACAATAGAAACAAGTTAAACACAGATCGATACATTCAATGGAAGGCCAGACCTTTCGGCGCCAAAGAAGCCCAAAACAATAAGTCCTAAGAACCGCCCCAGTGATCGAGGAATTGCCCCGCTATTGGGGAATTCAAATCAATCGATTGGGAAGAGACCCAATCGATTGCGAGTGAATAGAGGGTCCGCTCAGACCCTGAGAGGAGTATAAGACAGAGACTGCGACCCCAGCTCTCTCTCTCTGCCAGCCTCTCCTTGACCAGCCAGCCCTCCCAGCAGAACACCTTTGCAGCAGAAGAACCTTGAGGATGAGGGGTCTGGACAGCAGCCGCCAACACATAAGTGTCACAACGCACGCTAGGGGAATAGACACTCCTGACCCCCTTTAGCCCATAACTACTGGAAGCCTGCGGACCCAGGACAAAGCTAGAAGCCGTTGTTCCCTGATCCGGCAGTCCCCTTATCCAGATAAGTATTTGGCCTATTAGTGGTAGGATTAGCCTAGTCTTATAGTTTATATGCATGATTAGTAGATTATTGTAATATAATAAACGTGTCTTGTTTGAACTTACTAATTGGTGTATGGTTTTATTGCTTTGAACTTGACCTTGAAACTTGTGGCGGTATCTTAACGATACCTGGCTACTCCAAAGCTAAGTAACAAAACAGAGCCAAATTGAGTGTTAAGGACACTCACCTAGAATGAGCAACATTAGTAAGGATCAAGTTACCATTTAATGATTTTAAGACTGTGTATGGTTTGCATGTTATCACACCTAGACTAAGGGGCGGCATGGTGGCGCAGTGGTTAGCACTGCTGCCTCACGGCACCGAGCTCCCAGGTTCTATCCCAGCCCCGGGTCACTGTCCATGTGGAGTTTGCACATTCTCCCCGTGTCTGCGTGGGTCTCACCCCCACAACCCAAAACGATGTGCAGGGTAGGTGGATTGGCCACGCTAATTTGCCCCTTAATTGCAAAAAATGGAATCGGGTACTCTAAGTTTTTTTTAAATCACACTTAGACTATTCTAAAAAACATAGTAGGGTGATCATGGCTCGGCACAACATCGAGGGCCGAAGGGCCTGTTCTGTGCTGTACTGTTCTATGTTCTATAGGGCAGAATCTAGCCAGAATTTGGCAAAGTGTCAGATCAGACTGAAAACGTGCATGTAAACCTCCAGCTGCACAGACAGGTTTTCTCTCCAGATATTGAGGGCGCGATTCTCCACTCCCCACGCCGGGTGTGAGAATCTCGGGAGGGCCCTCCGACTAATTTCATGACCCCTGGCGCCCCCCGCATTCTCCCACCCCCCGCTCGGAAGAATCGCCGCTTGCCAATTTTCACGGCGACCACCGATTCTCCGACCCGGATGGGCCGAGCGGCCTGCCGTTCCCAACCGTTTCACGACGGTGGCAACCACACCTGGTCGCTGCCATCCTGAAATCGCTGTGAGATGCCCGTTTTGGGGCTTGTAGGGGGCCTGGTGGGGACTGAGCACCACGGCTGTGCTCGGGAGGGGACAGGCCCGCGATCGGTGCCCACCGATCGTCGGGTCGGCGTCTCAATCGGACGCACTATTTCCACTCCGCTGCCCCACAAGATGAAGCCGCCATGTCTTGCGGGGCGGCTGAGGGGAAGACGCCACCGCGCATGCGTGGGTTTGAGCTGTCAGCAGTCGTGACGTCAGCCGCACATGCGCGGGTTGGAGCCGGCCAACCTGCGCATGCGCGGCTGACGTCACTTAGGCGCCGCCGTCACGTCACTCTCAGCGCGCTGCCCGGCGGCCGGGAGTTACGGAGCGCCGCTCCTAGCCCCGCCGGGAGGGGAGAATAGGGGGCGAGGAGCGGCCTCCGAGGCCGTTGTGAAACTTGGCCGAGTTCACGACGGCCCTCCCCCTTTTTTCCTGGGAGCGGAGAATTCCGCCCTGAATCTCTTTAAAGAAACAAAAAATGAGAGTGTGTGGTTTACACCTTCACTCAGGTGGAGCCTGATAGAGCCGGTACCCGGCTCCATACAGATCGGGGCACCATCCTTAAAGGGCGATCTGATAGCACTGTAGATCCTGCAGAGGGCGGCAGAGCGGCGACGCTGATTGGCTGTTGCGGGGAGTGAATTGTGGAAAGCTGCTGTCGGGTGCGTTTCTAGAACTAATATATTTCAGGCAGTGGCGAAACCCGAGACACTACACAGGTAGTGTCTCCCACCCATCCTCCTCCTCTAACCAAAAAAAAAGACTGTGTGGTGAGTTGGTGAGGTAAGCTGTTCTTTCCTTTTCCTCTCTCCACCCTTCCACCATCTCTACCCTGCGGGGAGTGTGAAAATGGAAGGGATGGCAGAGAGGGCAGTGCAATGTTCCTCCTGCAGGATGTTCGAGGTGAGGGACACAGTCAGTGTCCCTGCTGAGCTCACCTGCAGGAAGTGCACCAGCTCCTCAAAGACCGTGTTAGGGAACTGGAGCTGGAGCTGGATGAACTGAGGATCATTCGGGAGGCAGAATCGGTTATAGATAGAAGCTACAGGGATGTAGTTACTCCTAAGAATGAAGGTAGCTGGGTGATGTTTAAAAGGAGGGGAAGAAGCAGTCAGTGCAGGGATCCCCTGCAGTTGTTCCCCTCAATTACAGGCATACCGTTTTGGATACTGTTGGGGGGGGGGGGGACCTTACAGAGGTTAGCCATGGTCTCTGGCACTGAGTCTGTCCCTGTGGCTCAGAAGGGAAGAGGAGAGAGCAGGAGAGCATTAGTTATTGGAGACTCTATAGTTAGAGGTACAGATAGGCGGTTCTGTGGCAACGATAGAGGCTCATGGTTGGTGTGTTGCCTCCTGGATGCCAAGGTCCGTGACGTCTCTGATCGTGTTTTCAGGGGGAGCAGCCACAAGTCGTGGTGCACATCAGTACCAACGACATAGGTAGGAAAAGGGACGGGGATGTAAAACAGGAATTCAGGGAGCTGGGGTGGAAGCTGAGAGTCAGGACAGACCGTGTTGTCATCTCTGGCTTGCTACCAGTGCCACGTGCTAGCGAGGTGAGGAACAGGGAGAGAATGCAGTTAAACACGTGGCTACAGGGATGGTGTAGGAGGGAGGGTTTACGTTACTTGGATAATTGGAACACATTCTGGGGAAGGTGGGACCTGTACAAACAGGGCAGGTTACACCTGAACCAGAGGGGCTCCAATATCTTGGGAGGGAAATTTGCTACAGCTCCTTGGGAGGGTTTAAACAAATTTGGCAGGGGGGTGGGAAACTGATTTGTAGTCCATGAGATTGCGTTGCTGGAGTTCAGGAAGTTGAGGGTAGTGCAGTACTGAGGAAGGTACCAAGGTCACAAGAGTGGACCTGCAGGCATGAAGGTGGTTTGAAGTGTGTCTACTTCAATGCGAGGGGCATCAGGAATAAGGTTGGTGAGCTTGAAGCATGGATTGGTACCTGGGACTACGATGTTGTGGCCATTACGGAGACGTGGATAGAACAGGGGCAGGAATGGTTGTTGGAGGTTCCAGGGTTCAGATGTTTCAGTAAGATTAGGGAAGGTGGTAAAAGAGGTGGAGGAGTAGCATTGTTAATCATGGATAGTATAATGGCTGCAGAAAGGCAGTTTGAGAGGGATCTGTCTACTGAGGTAGTGTGGGCTGAAGTTAGAATTAGGAAAGGAGCGGTCACTTTGTTAGGAGTTTTCTATAGGCCCCCAAACAGTAACAGAGATGTGGAGGAAAAGATTTCAATGCAGATTTTGGATCGGTGCGGTAGTCACAGGGTAGTTGTCATGGGTGACTTTAACTTTCCAAATATTGATTGGAACCACTATAATTTGAATAGTTTGGATGGGGCTATTTTTATCCAGTGTGTGCAGGAGGGTTTCCTCACACAATATGTGGATAGGCCGACAAGAGACAGGGCCACATTGGATTTGGTGCTGGGTAACGAACCGGGCCAAGTGTTAGATTTGCTTGCGGGAGAGCACTTTGGAGATAGTGACTACAATTCGGTGACTTTCACTATAGCAATGGAGAGGGATAGGAACATACGGCAGTTTATAACTGGGGGAAGGGTAATTACGATGCAAGAATTGGGGAGCATAAGATGGAAACAGGAACTGTCAGGGTAAGGCACAATTGAGATGTGGAGCTTGTTCAAGGAGCAAATACTGTGTGTCCTTGATATGTATGTTCCTGTTAGGCAGTGTAGAAACGGTCGAGTGAGGAAACCATGGTTGACAAAAGTGGTTGAATGTCTTGTCAAGATGAAGAAGGGGACTTATATAAGGATTAGAAAACAATGTCCAGTTAGGGCACTTGAGGGATACAAGATAGCTAGGAAGAAGGTCAAGAAAGGGCTTAGGAGAGCCAGGAACGGGCATGAGAAGTCCTTGGCGGGTAGGATCAAGGAAAATCCCAAGGCTTTTTACACTTATATGAAGAATAAAAGAATGACCAAGGTGAAGTTAGGGCCGATCAAGGACAGTAGTGGGAGCGTATGCATGGAGTCTGAAGATATAGGAGAGGCCCTAAATGAATACTTTTCTTCAGTGTTCACAAAGGAAAGGGGCCATGTTGTTGAGGAGGATAGTGCAATACAGGCTGGTAGGCTGGAGAAGGTAGATATTTGGAAGGAAGATGTGTTAGAAATTCTAAGAAGCCTGAGGATAGGTAAGTCTCCTGGGCCTGATGGGATATATCCTAGGATTCTTTGGGAGGTGAGGGAGGAGATTGCAGAGCCTTTGGCTTTGATCTTTATGTCCTCACTGTCTACAGGAATAGCGCCAGAAGACTGGAGAGAGGCGAATGTTGTCCCCTTGTTCAAGAAAGGGAATAGGTATAATTCTGGGAATTATAGGCCGGTTAGTCTCACTTCGGTAATAGGTAAATTATTGGAAAGGATCCTGAGGGATAGGATTTATGATCATTTGGAAAGATACAGCTTAATCCAGGATAGTCAGCACGGATTTGTGAGGGGTAAGTCTTGCCTCACAAGTTTGATTGTATTCTTTGAGGAGGTAACTAAGTACATAGATGAAGGTAGAGCAGTTGATGTTGTATACATGGATTTTAGTAAGGCGTTTGATAAGGTGCCCCATGATCGGCTCATGCAGAAAGTAAGGAGGCATGGCATAGAGGGAAATTTGGGCGATTGGATCAGTAACTGGCTATCACAGAGAAGACAGAGGGTGGTGGTAGATGGTAAATTTTCATTCTGGAGCCCAGTCACCAGCGGTGTACCACAGGGATCAGTGCTGGGCCCTCTGCTATTTGTGATTTTTATAAATGACTTGGATGATGGAGTTGATGTTGGGTTAGTAAATTTACAGATGATACCAAGATTGGTGGAATAGTGGATAATGTGGAGGGCTGTTGTAGGCTGCAAAGAGACATTGATAGAATACAGAGCTGGGCTGAAAAGTGGCAGATGGAGTTTAACCCTTATAAGTGTGAGGTGATTCATTTTGGTAGGACAAATTTGAATGCGGATTATAGGGTTAACGGCAAGGTTCTGAAGAGTGGAGGAGCAGAGAGATCTCGGAGATCATGTCCATAGATCTCTGAAAGTTGCCACCCAAGTTGATAGAGCCGTGAAGAAAGCCTATAGTGTGTTAGCGTTTATTAACAGGATTGCGTTCAAGAGCCGTGAGGTTATGCTGCAACTGTACAGGACCCTGGTGAGACCACATTTGGAGTATTGTGTGCAGTTCTGGCCACCTCATTATAGGAAGGACGTGGAAGCATTGAAAAGGGTGCAAAGGAGATTTACCAGGATGCTGCCTGGATTGGAGGGTAGGTCTTATGAGGAAAGGTTGAGGGAGCTAGGGCTTTTCTCATTGGAGCGAAGGAGGATGAGAGGCGACTTAATTGACACCCTTTGGGTGACGAAGTTCCTCCTAAACTCAGTCCTAAATCTACTTCCCCTTATTTTGAGGCTATGCCCCCTAGTTCTGCTTTCACCCGCCAGTGGAAACAACCTGCCCGCATCTATCCTATCTATTCCCTTCATAATTTTAAATGTTTCGATAAGATCTCCCCTCATCCTTCTAAATTCCAACGAGTACAGTCCCAGTCTACTCAACCTCTCCTCGTAATCCAACCCCTTCAGCTCTGGGATTAACCTAGTGAATCTCCTCTGCACACCCTCCAGTGCCAGTACGTCCTTTCTCAGGTAAGGAGACCAAAACTGAACACAATACTCCAGGTGTGGCCTCACTAACACCTTATACAATTGCAGCAGAACCTACCTAGTCTTAAACTCCATCCCTCTAGCAATGAAGGACAACATTTCATTTGCCTTCTTAATCACCTGTTGCACCTGTAAACCAACTTTCTGTGAGTCAAGCACTAGCACACCCAGGTCTCTCTGCACAGCAGCATGCTTTAATATTTTAATGTTTAAATAATAATCCCGTTTGCACAACATCGTGGGCCGAAGGGCCTGTACTGTGCTGTACAGTTCTATGTTCACTGAGACCAAGCAGCTCCCGCCACAAAGGGCATCAAGGGCCCCCCCCCCCCCACCACCACACCCCCGACAATCATCTCCGGCATTCCCCCCACTCCCCGACAATCATCTCCGGCATTCCCCCCACCCACCGACAATCATCTCCGGCATTCCCCCCACCCCCCGACAATCATCTCCGGCATTCCCCCCACAATCATCTCCGGCATTCCCCCCACCCCCCGACAATCATCTCCGGCATTCCCCCAACCCCCCCGACAATCATCTCCGGCATTCCCCTCCATCAGGCGACAAAATACTGCAGATGCTGAAAGTCTGAAATAAAAACAAGCGGAATATTCAATTGGAAATACTCAATAAATCAAACTGCATTTGTGCAGAGAAACAATGGCCCTGATATTGACTGGGTCTGGATTTTCAAGCTGAGGAGGGTGGGATGTGACAGAGTTCTAGTTGCGAACAGTGTGGATGCCACAACACCCATGTTTTTATTTTTAAGCAAGATCCCGAGCCAGGGTTGGATTGACTGACTTGCCATGTTTGTGTGGGTTTCCTCCGGGTGCTCCGGTTTCTTCCCAAAGTTCAAAGATGTATCGGTTAGATGGATTGGATATGATCAATGTACAGGGTGGAGGGTTTGGGCCTAGGTAGGGTGCTCTTTTGGGGGGTCGGTGCAAGTTTGATGGGCCGAATGGTCTCCTTTACACTGTAGGGAAGCAAGCATTGTATGGATTAAATGGAAATATAGCTTAAGCATTTCTCCCCAGGCCCCGCTCGCTGGCAATCCGTGCCTCCAGGCCCCGCTCCCCAGGCCCTGTTCCCCAGGCCCTGCTCCCTGGCAATGTGCTAGGCAAGAGGGAGATGGGGCACATCGACCCTCCTCAGGTGCCCCTTCCTCTCACGGAGCCAGGGAGGAACCAGTGGGCACCCATAGGGAAGAGGAGCATCAACCAGACATCATGAGGCTTTCGACCCAGGACTCTCCAAGGATGTCGCTCCAGAGCCCCCTTACCTGCGGCCCCATCAATTCCACCTGGTCAGGCTGAGGAAGGTGCACCTGCCTTGCAGCAAGAGACCTTTAGCAGGCTGGGGCCCTCCAGGTCGTGAACTTCCAGAGTACGTCCACCAAAGTTATCTGAGACAACAGGGCATAGTGGGGAGCAGGCTGCCTCCACCACTGTTGCAGTTGTCTGGGAAACACACTGCAGTAAGTAAAATTAAGAAGATCTGAATGCACACTGGTGGCACGGGTGTAGAATCATTTCTTTCAGTTTTGGCAATTGTAAACATGTATTAATTTGTACTGTTTGTAAGTGCCTGGACCCTGCTTGCTGCTGGTTTCTTTAACAGTTGCACGCACCCCGCCCCTTCCAGGTGCACATCCTGGGGGCCCAAGGGTGTTCCTCGCCTGAATACATGCCTGCACACGGAGACATTGGTCTTTGACAAGGGTGATGAGAGCATTCTGGTTGGCGGACCAGCCCGCTGACAGTGGTGAGGCCAGATCCTTTCCACTGTAGGGATTGTATGGAAATCCAGCTTCAGCAGTTTCTCGAACCTCAACTCCATCGCTCTAGCCATGGGTGCGTGGCTGCCGGCCAATGGCAGGTTGCCTCTGCTGCCGGAAACATGCCCGGTGGAGGTGTGGAAAATCGCGTCTTTGGACCAGAACAAGTGAGGAGAGCAGATTTCATTCCCCAAGGGGCTTAGAAACCGATAGGTTTCAGAACAAGCTAGTACTCATATGTCACCAACAGATGCTATTTCTTTCTTGTACCAGGTTTATTTAATTCACTGAATTTGTATTGAGTAGAGTGTAAAATAGTCTGTCCGACTCAGGCAGTTCCCACCCACCCCCCCAAGTGAGTTGGGCTCAAATTACATTTCATCGCATGTAAGGGGACGAAGTCTGTTCCTTCTCTGATTAGAAGCAACTCACTTCACACTTAAATCACCCCTTCTGCCTGTGGCCAAAGGAGCAAACTGTAGTCAGCAAGTCCTCCCAATGAGCTAAGTAGGGATTCTGATAAAATTAGCACAGGCTCAATACGATGCAGTATATGGACTGTAATGCATGTTGGTGCCAGGCAGATAGTAATCACTGGGCTTGATGACGGGGGTAAACAAGGTCCTTGTTTTAATGGCAATTACCTTGTCCAGTCGTTTGTTAGCATCTCAGAATATTGGTCATCTGTTCGTTGCGGCGCAGTAGCACAGTGGTTAGCATTGTTGCTTCCCAGCGTCAGGGACCCGGGTTCGATTCCCGGCTTGGGTCACTGTCTGCACATTCTCCCCGTGTCTGCGTGGGTTTCCTCCGGGTGCTCCGGTTTCCTCCCGCAAGTGCCGAAAGACATGCTGTTAGGTGAATTGGACATTCTGAATTCTCCCTCCATGTACCCGAATAGATGTCGAAGTGTGGCGACTAGGCGCTTTTCACAGTAACGTCATTGCAGTGTTAATGTAAGTCTACTTGTGACAATAATAAAGATTATTATAATGTTTCCTTATGCTTGTCGGGTGGAAAATCATGTTTGATTATCTCTCCATTGAAACTTCTTTTTGTTTTGTTAAAGATATTATATAAGTAAAGTTTTTATCGGCAAAAAAACGTAATAACTCTGCTTTGGAAAGTTTCCCAAAAATTGTTTGCCATGCAGACAGCCGCTGACTAGCAGTAGCAACAACAATAGTGCCTTCAGCTACATCTGACTCCCATCAAAGAATTTGATGGCTTGCCAAGTCAGTCACTTGCTCCTAACATTTGCAAACTTTGCACCAGGACAGAAGTCTTTTTATAAAGCTACGTGATAGCAGTCTCGTCCCTGAGTTCCTGACAGTCTCCCAGCCAAATCACTGATGGCTTCTTATATTTCCATTAATAGTATTTTTGAACACGTGCTGCCCTGTCGCCTCTAGTCATGGGATGCTAATAAAATTAGGGAACAACATGAAAAGCCCTATCTTTTCAGTAAAGGAGAAGTGGATATCAGACGTTAATAATAATAATAATAATAATAATCATCATCATCATCTTTCATTGCCACAAGTAGGCCTACATTAACGCTGCAATGAAGTTACTGTGAAAAGTCTCTCATCGCCACACTCCGGCACCTGTTCGGGTACACTGAGGGAGAATTCAGAATGTCCAATTCACCTAACAGCACATTCCTCGAGACTTAGAACATAGAACATAGAACTGTACAGCACAGTACAGGCCCATTCTAGTGCACTCCGTATGCCTATCCAATAACCGCTTGAAACCTTCTAAAGTGTCCGACTCCACTACCATAGCTGGGAGTGCGTTCCACGCCCCAACCACTTTCTGAGTAAAGAACCTACCTCTGACATCCCTCCTATATCTTCCACCATGAACCTTATAGTTATGCCCCATTAACAGCTACACCACCTGAGGAAAATGTCGCTGAACGTCCACTCTATCTATCCCTCTCATCATCTCATACACCTCAATTACCTGTGGCAGGAAACCAGAGCACCCGGAGGAAACCCACGGGGAGAACATGCAGACTCCACACAGACAGTGACCCAAGCCGGGAATTGAACCAGGGACCCTGGCGCCGTGAAGCAACGGTGCTAACCACTGTGCTACCGTACTGCCCACTTTGCGACAAAGGGGACATTGTTGTGTGCCGTGGCATTAGTGTTTAGAAAAGATTTTGTTGAGTTTCTTGTCTAAATTCATGTTTGTCTATCCAATCGCATCATTAACCTAGAAATTATTTTTGATGTTATTTTCTATAACGTGTGGATTAAACATTAGGTCCTGCCACCAGCAAACAGCCAGTGAACACCCCCAATCTGGTAATTAGCACACAGCTAAATCGCTGGCTTTGAAAGCAGACCAAGCAGGCCAGCAGCACGGTTCGATTCCTGTAACAGCCTCCCCGAACAGGCGCCGGAATGTGGCGACTAGGGGCTTTTCACAGTAACTTAATTTGAAGCCTATGCGTGACAATAAGCGATTTTCATTTCATTTTTCATGTCATTTCATTATTGATATTGCTGACCAGTGAGTCCTGAAACCGTGCAACAAGTGGAAACTCTATACGAGCAATCTACCTGCAAATGATATTATGAGTAAATAAATACAGGAGTTGTCTTGTTGGTTAGTTGACCATGATCATTTCCATTTATAAATCTTGGAAGTGTGTCTCATCTCAGATTCCGAATTGCTCTAAATCAGGTTGTAAGGTATACTAGACGAGAAGAAATCAGGAAATCACTCTTTTCTATATAGTTAATTTCAAGGTGTGACAATATAAATGCAAATGTGATTGGCTGATTTCGAAACTTTTTATTTCTGCAATTTATCATCCAAATGACTAATCTTTTGAAGACTGACCATCCACATACTACAAAACCTGACACCACAGCTACTTGTGTTGTTTATGTGGTGGCATTTTAAATTGTGATAGTTTTTCAAGAAAAACATAATTGAAGTTATTTTACCAACATTCTGACTACAGTTATTTAATCTTCTTGTGAGCTCTTCACTTTTTTAAAAATTTAAATCATTATTTCCTTTATTGAGTGTGGATTATTTCTCTTGCTGCCACGTGTGTCACTAAGTCCAAAGATGTGCAGGTTAGGTGGATTGACCATGTTAAATTGCTCCTTAGTGTCCAAAAGTTTAGGTGGGGTTACAGGGATAGGGTGGAAGTGCGGGCTTAAGTAGGGTGCTCTTTCCAAGACTCGATGGGCTGAATGGCCTCCTTCAGCACTGTAAGTTCTATGATTCTACTGCAGTCACTCATTAAATCTACACTGGAACCTACCCCGATGTGACAGTATTCTGGACTCAAATCAACTAAATCAACAGAAGATATTGGAAAAACAGGGTAGAGTGACAAGTACCAGGTCAAGGTTCACCTAGTTCACCCCCTACTATCCTAGTTTTCCCATGCTGCAACAAAAATGGAAATCCTGATTATTCTTGCAATTAATCTACACATAGCATACGGCACAGAAACAGGCCACTTCATTCAGCTAGTCCATGCCTGTGTTTATGTTCCACTCAAACTTATCTCTAACAATCAGACCCAGAAGTGACATGAGGAAACATGTGTTTTGGATAACACATAATCTTTGTCCTCCCACGAACCACACTTACCATGCATCAGCCTTAAAATATCCATTTCCCAATATATTATGCTCTGAAATAAATCTATCTAATTTACATCCTTGTTTAGTTGGCAAAAAAAAAGAGAGAAGGAGCAACTTGCACCTGTGCCCTCTTTCTATTCTCCTTTTTCGGCCTTTTCCAAGGCTCTCTGGTGAGGATTTTCTTGCTGGTCTGGGCGAATGGAGCCAGTCTGTTTGTTTTTATCTTTGTTCATGGGATGTGGGTGTCGCTGGCAAACTAAGCATTTATTTCCCATCCCTAGTTGCTCTTGAGAGGCTGGTGATGAGTCACCATCTTGGAACTGCTGCAGTCCAGGTGGTTACAAAAAAAGAAATCATCGGGTTACTAAAATATTGGGCGGGAATCTCCGAGCCTCCGTTCTGAAATCCCGATTGACGGGTTGGGCGGAGAATGAGCGGCAAGCCCCAGATTGGGTCCGACGCCGCTCCCGCGATTCTCCGGTCCCCGGAGAATTGCTGACAATCGGGCGCAGGCGGTCGACGCGGCGCCGGTCAGGGACCATTGAAAGAGGCCCCCGCTGCGATTCACCGAGTGCAGCTGGCCGAGTTCCCGGTGGCGTATTCTCTCCTGGTTCCACCCATCGGGAACTCGGTGTGTTGGCTGCGGACTGATCTGGTGTGGGGCAGCGGGGATCATTCATGTGGGGGGGGTCCTCCAGGATGGCCAGGCTACCGATCAGGGGCCACCGATCTGCAGCGATCTGGGGGGTGGGGGGCCCTATGTTTTCGGTGCCAGTCCACGGTGTGGGTTGGCCATGCCGTGCACATGCGCGGAGCCCCGACCGGAAGTGCAGGGCTCCGTATCGGCAGCTGGAGCTGCGAGGAGCACTCCGGGGCCCTGCTAGCCACCTGAAAATCGCAGAATCACCCTGGACTTTCTCCAGAAAAGTCCAGATTGATCCACACGCGTTTTTTCGCGGGCATGGGGACATAGCCCCATTATGTATTTTTTTTTAAATTTAGAGTACCCAATTCATTTTTCCAATTAAAGGCCAATTTAGCATGGCCAATCCACCTACCCTGCACATCTTTGGGTTGTGGGGGCGAAACCCACGCAAACATGGGGAGAATGTGCAAACTCCACACGGACAGTGACCCAGAGCCGGGATCGAACCTGGGACCTCGGCGCTGTGAGGCAGCAATGCTAACCACTGCGCCACCGTGCTGCCCTACATAGCCCCATTATTGGAGAATCCCGCCCATTGTGTTTGTGGGAACTGGCCGAGTGAAACTTGGCTGCTGCATTTCCTACAGTACAACAGTGACTACCTTTCTTAAGTACTTAATTACCTATAAAAGTATTCCCTTTTGTTTGTTTCATATCTTTGGTGGATAATAGGGAATTGTTGGAAAGATCAGCCAGCTGATTATCAGTCCGTTGAGCCGCATCATGGAAGCTCTTTCTATGGCCCAAACAATTCCAGGAATGGAGCTTTAAATGTGAGCTTCTGCTTCAGAGGCAGGGATACTACTTACTGAGTACTGAGCCACAAATCATTATTAGTGTCACAAGTAAGCTGACATTAACACTGCAATGAAGTTACTGTGAAAATCCCCAAGTTGTCACACTCCAGCACCCGTTCACTGAGGGAGAATTCAGAATGCCCAACTCACGTAACAAGCACGTCTTTCAGGACTTGTGGGAGGAAACCGGAGCACTCGGAGGAAACCCACGCAGACACGGGGAGAACGTGCAGACTCCGCACAGACATTGACCCAAGCCGGGAATCGAACCCGGGTCCCTGGCGCTGTGAAGCAGTGCTAACCACTGTGCTACAGTTCAGTACCTGTGGAGCATTTCCAACAGAATCACAGGATTGTTACAGGACAGAAGACCTTTCAGCCCGCACTGTTTCTGTGCTGGCTCTCTCTCACTTGGTGCCATTCCCCCCACCCTGCATGTATTTCCTTTACAGATAATAAACCCATTGTCACTTATTTTCTTATTTCAGGTTTCCAGCCTCCGCCAGTACTTTGTTCCCTCTTTCTGGCTCACTTTCCAGCTGTACTTTGCACACTGTTCCCTGGCTGCTGAGTTCCCCTGCTGACCAGCCCCGCCCCCTCTGCCCACCCGTGACGCAGGCGGCCGCAGTGACGCGGGGCCACCGCCCCCGCCCCGCCTCCGGTGACGTCACAGGTCGGCCGCCGCGCCTGCGCACTGGTCCCGCCACCATTGCCGGGCTGCTGTCAGTTGGGAGAGGAGCAGGGTGCTGAGCTGAGCGTGCCTCACAATGTCACTGTGAAGATGGCCCAGAGAGAAACAGTCCTGCACCTCTTCGCAGGAGGGTGAGTTCAATGAAGCGGATTTAAAAAGAAAAAATCAGCTCAGGGGTCGGGCTGGGGGGATTATTAATCAGATAGGCCGCTCCCGGTCGCCCCTGGTTACCGATCAGATGATGTTCTATGTGACGGAATGTTCCAGAAGGCAGCAGCATGTCTACCCCCTCCCTTCCCCCACCCCCCTCCTTTCCCCCACACCACCCCCAACACCCCTTCCCCCTCCCTTACCCCCCTCCCCCCCCTCCCTTACCCCCCCCCCCCCCCTTACCCCCCTCCCCCCCTCCCCACCTCCCTTACCCCCCTCCCCCCCCCTCCCTTACCCCCCTCCCCCCCCCTCCCTTACCCCCCTCCCCCCCCTCCCTTACCCCCCTCCCTTACCCCCCTCCCTTACCCCCCTCCCTTACCCCCCTCCCTTACCCCCTCCCTTACCCCCTCCCTTACCCCCCTCCCTTACCCCCCTCCCTTACCCCCCTCCCTTACCCCCCTCCCTTACCCCCCTCCCTTACCCCCCCCACCCTTACCCCCCTCCCTTACCCCCCCCACCCTTACCCCCCCCTTACCCCCCCCACCCTTACCCCCCCTCCCTTACCCCCCCTCCTTACCCCCCCTCCCTTACCCCCCCCACCCTTACCCCCCCTCCCCCCCCCCACCCTTACCCCCCCTCCCCCCCCCCACCCTTACCCCCCCTCCCCCCCCCACCCTTACCCCCCCTCCCCCCCCCCACCCTTACCCCCCCTCCCCCCCCCCACCCTTACCCCCCCTCCCCCCCCCACCCTTACCCCCCCTCCCACCCTTACCCCCCCTCCCTTACCCCCCCCTCCCTTACCCCCCCTCCCTTACCCCCCCTCCCTTACCCCCCCCACCCTTACCCCCCCTCCCTTACCCCCCCCACCCTTACCCCCCCTCCCTTACCCCCCCACCCTTACCCCCTCTCCCTTACCCCCCCTCCCTTACCCCCCCTCCCTTACCCCCCTCCCTTACCCCCCTCCCTTACCCCCCTCCCTTACCCCCCTCCCTTACCCCCCAACCCGCACTCTTACCCCCCAACCCCCCCTCCCTTAACCCCCAACCCCCCCCTCCCTTAACCCCCCAACCCCCCCCCTCCCTTAACCCCCCAACCCCCCCCCCCTTAACCCCCCAACCCCCCCCTCCTTAACCCCCCAACCCCCCCCCCCTTAACCCCCCAACCCCCCCCTCCCTTAACCCCCCAACCCCCCCCCTCCCTTAACCCCCCAACCCCCCCCTCCCTTAACCCCCCAACCCCCCCTCCCTTAACCCCCCAACCCCCCCCTCCCTTAACCCCCCAACCCCCCCCTCCCTTAACCCCCCAACCCCCCCCTCCCTTAACCCCCCAACCCCCCCCTCCCTAACCCCCCAACCCCCCCCTCCCTTAACCCCCCAACCCCCCCCTCCCTTAACCCCCAACCCCCCCCCCTCCCTTAACCCCCCAACCCCCCCTCCCTTACCCCCCAACCCCCCCCCTCCCTTAACCCCCCAACCCCCCCTCCCTTAACCCCCCAACCCCCCCCTCCCTTAACCCCCCAACCCCCCCTCCCTTAACCCCCCAACCCCCCCCTCCCTTAACCCCCCAACCCCCCCCTCCCTTAACCCCCCAACCCCCCCCCTCCCTTAACCCCCCAACCCCCCCCTCCCTTAACCCCCCAACCCCCCCCCTCCCTTAACCCCCCAACCCCCCCCTCCCTTAACCCCCCAACCCCCCCCCTCCCTTAACCCCCCAACCCCCCCCTCCCTTAACCCCCCAACCCCCCCCTCCCTTAACCCCCCAACCCCCCCCTCCCTTAACCCCCCAACCCCCCCCTCCCTTAACCCCCCAACCCCCCCCTCCCTTAACCCCCCAACCCCCCCCTCCCTTAACCCCCCAACCCCCCCCCCCCTTAACCCCCCAACCCCCCCCCCTCCCTTAACCCCCCAACCCCCCCCTCCCTTAACCCCCCAACCCCCCCCTCCCTTAACCCCCCAACCCCCCCCTCCCTTAACCCCCCAACCCCCCCCTCCCTTAACCCCCCAACCCCCCCCTCCCTTAACCCCCCAACCCCCCCCTCCCTTAACCCCCCAACCCCCCCCTCCCGTAACCCCCCAACCCCCCCCTCCCTTAACCCCCAACCCCCCCCTCCCTTAACCCCCCAACCCCCCCCTCCCTTAACCCCCCCAACCCCCCCCCCTCCCTTAACCCCCCAACCCCCCCCTCCCTTAACCCCCCAACCCCCCCCTCCCTTAACCCCCCAACCCCCCCCCTCCCTTAACCCCCCAACCCCCCCTCCCTTAACCCCCCAACCCCCCCTCCCTTAACCCCCCAACCCCCCCCTCAACCCCCCCCCATAACCCCCCCCTCAACCCCCCCCCCTCAACCCCCCCCCCCCCCTCAACCCCCCCCCCCCTCAACCCCCCCCCCCCTCAACCCCCCCCTCAACCCCCCCCCCTCAACCCCCCCCCCTCAACCCCCCCCCCTCAACCCCCCCCCCTCAACCCCCCCCCCTCAACCCCCCCCCCCTCAACCCCCCCCCCTCAACCCCCCCCCCCCTCAACCCCCCCCCCCTCAACCCCCCCCCCCCTCAACCCCCCCCCTCAACCCCCCCTCCCTCAACCCCCCAACCCCCCCCTTAACCCCCCACCCCCCCCCCCCCCGCAGATCTTAATCGGCAGGACCATATTGTAACTGTGTAACTGTAGATGGGAGAAGGTACTCCTGGCCTGCAGGAGCTCTGTTTTCTAATTGGTTAACTGTAGTGGTTTGGTGGCGGTCATGGGGCAGGGAGATACCTTGGGCATCAAGGGTGGTTGTGTTTTTGGTTTTATTTGTTCAATTGGTGCATTTTACTGGCTTGGCATCTTTACGAAAATCGACAATCAACCTTAGATGACATAACCTTAATAATCCAGCAGTGAGCTGGTTCCCAGAATAGAATAAGCTGCTTTTGAGTTTCTGCCGCAAGTGTGATTACTAATCCAGTCGGGATTTATTTGTAAAGAATGTGGGATATGATTGTAAACCCATGGTTTTATCCTGCGTCACTCACCTGATCATCGTAGTGTGTCTCTAACTTGTTGACTTTGCTTTCAAATTGCATAGTTTCTTTGTACAATTCCCAGGGTTCTGAGTGATCAGCTCAGTGTTAATTTTAATTATAATTACATTGCTTTTATTGTGAAAGTATATATTATAAAATATAATGGGAAATGGGTGTATACTCACTGTATTTTTCTGACTTATTCCTCTTTGTGGAGATAGAGGGGATACGCCTCTCTGCTGACTTGTTTTTCTTGACTTGTAGCTGAGTGCCTCAAGGGTGCTGCTATTTACAATGTAGCCTCTCCATGTGACTGGTAATATCTTTTCAGACAGTCGGTTTCTGACTCTGTGCAGCTCTTTTGGAAGCAAATTGTTTGGTGTTTGTGAGCACAGTAACATGCCAATATTTAAGAAGATCAGGGGGGTTATTCTTTGGTATCATGGCACAGTGGTTAGGACTGCTGCCTCACAGCACCGGGGACCCAGGTTCAGTTCTGACCATGGGTGACTGTATGGTTTGCATGTTCTCTCATGTCTGGGTGGGTTTACTCCCACAGTCCAAAGATGTGCAGGTTAGGTGGATCGACCATGTTAAATTGCTTCTTAGTGACCAAAAGGTTAGGTGGGATTTCTTGGTTATGGAGATCAGGTGAAGGGGCCTGACCCTAGCGAGGGTGCTCTTTCAGGGGGCCGGTGCAGATTCGATGGGCCAAATGGCTTTTTGCACAGTAGGGATTCTATGATTATCACTTTCTGATAAAAGATCGTTAACCTGAAAAGTTAACTCTCGATGGATGTGGTCTGACCTGAGTATTTCCAGTATTTTGTTTTTCTATTTCTTTGCTGTTTGTGAGCTTTCTGTGTGCAAATGTGACGCAAACATACTTGGTTGGCTGCAAAGTACTTGGGAACAGCCTGAAATTGTGAATATGCTATCATAGAACTTAGTGCAGAAGGACGCCATTCGGCCCACCAAGTCTGCACCGGCTCTTGGAAAGAGCACCCTACCCAAGCCCACACCTCCACCCTATCCCCATAACCCAGTAACCCCATCCAACACTAAGGGCAGTTTAGCATGGCCAATCTACCTAACCTGCACATCTTTGGACTGTGGGAGGAAACCAGAGCACCCAGAGGAAACCCACGCAGACTCCGCACAGACAGTGGCCCAAGCCGTGAATCAAACTTGGAACCCTGGAGCTGTGAAGCAATTGTGCTAACCACTATGCTACCGTGCTGCCCTATATAAAGTATTTTTATGGTTGAGCTCCGTCCAGTCTGTTGGTTGACATAAACAATGCTGCATTTATTCATTAAGGCAGATTAATGGTTTTTAAGGAAATTAAACAACCTTCAAAGGAGGAAAATGCTGATGTATTTTCCTGCACAAAGACTCTAAGGGCATCTTAGCCACATTTTGAAGGTATTGCTTTGTTTGAAGTTTAAGAATACCTGGCTAATTTTATAACTTCACCCCATCCACCATTTCTTGTGCAGTTGATTCTATGCAACTCCAAAGGATGATTATTTAGCCTTCCCCGCTTGTAACAATTGATTGTGTCTAGGGGCAGCACGGTGGCACAGTGGTTAGCATTGCTGCCTCACGGTGCCGAGGTCCTGGGTTCGATCCTGACTCTGGGTCACTGTCCGTGTAGAGTTTGCACATTCTCCCCGTGTTTGCGTGGGTTTCACCCCCACAACCCAAAGATGTGTAGTGTAGGTGGATTGTGGCCACTCTAAATTGCCCATTAATTGGTTGGTGGGAGGACAAAGATAATGTGTTATCCAAGTATGGACTAACCACATCAAGGATATTTGGCGTGGGAGTTTAAGACATGTCCCCACAGAGCAGGCGGTGTTGGAAAATGGTAGCAGTGACGGTTCCTCTGGGGAGTGCAGCCAGAGTCAAATTCAGGGCACTGTGGGTGAGGAGGTGGTGTTTCAATACCGATCGAGGCAATTATTGCAGGAGGGATGATATCTTAGAAGGTTCCTCAAATGAGGCCATGTGGGTAGAACTTAGAAACAAAAAAAAGGGCAATCACGTTTCTGGGTTCCTGAGAGATACCATAAGGAGGGATAGAATGGCAGATATGTGGCAAATCCCTGAGAAATGTAAGAATATTAGGGGATTTCAACTTCCCCAATATTAACTGGGATAGTCTGGTGTGAAAGGCTTAGAGAGGGCAGAATTCTTAAAATGCATCGAGAAGTGCTTTGGTGGAAGTTTCAGTGGGACCGCATTCTATTGACTGACCATAATTCAGTAGAACTTGAGATAGGTCCCAGGTATCTGCTGTTCTTGTCCTTCTAGATGATAGTTTGATAGGTGCTGCCTAAGGAACCATGGTAAGGTCCTGCAGTGCATCTTGTAGATGGTACACATGGCTGCCACTGTTCGTCGGTGGTGATGGGATTGAATGTTTATGGAAGGGGAAGCAAATCAAAGGGGGTTGCTTTGTCCTGGATGGTGTGGAGCTGCGTGAGTGTTGTTTTTTTTAAAAAATGTTTCTTTATTCTCCTCTTTACATCCACCAACAATAAACAATAATCAGTAACAAATATGTCAATCCCCATATCAATAACAATGATCCCATCCTCCCACCAAGCCACAAACAGTAGCCTGCATGTGCACATAAACAAATAACAAAAAGGAATCAGGAATCATCCATAGTCACCATCAACACCCCCCCCCCCCCCCCCCCCCCCCAAACTACCAACTAATGAAGTACATGATGAATAATGCCCATGAATTGTAGAACCCCTCCATCCTTCCCCTCAGTTCAAACTTAACCTTCTCAAGAGTCAAGAATTCCAACAAGTCCCCCCCGGTTTCATGTGCACCACTTTAGAAATTACCCTAAAAGCCTCCTTCCAGTAATCCTCTAGCTTTGGATAGGACCAAAACATATGAACCACCTTCAGCTGTATCAGCCCCAACCTTGCGCACGAGGTGGAGGCATTCACTCTCCAGAGCACCTCACATCAGAATCCCTCCTCCATATCCTCTCCCAGCTCTTCCTCCCACTTTGCTTTGATCCCTTCCAATGGTGCCTTCTTTCCAAAATAGCTCCGTAAACCACTGACACTACTCTCTCCTCCAGTCCCCCTGTCGTCAGCACCTCCTCCAGCAATGTGGAGGCCGGCTCCTCCGGGAAGTTCTGTATCTCCTTTCTGGCAAAGTCTCGAGCCTGCATGTATCTAAACATTTCCCCTGACCCTGCCCCCAACCCGAAGTGTTGGCGAAGCTGCCTCCAAATTCTCAATGCAGCTATTATTACCGGACTCCGAGTACTTCCCCGGGGCTATCGGGAGTGGCGTGGTTGCTATTGCTTTCAATCCCGACCCCCTGCACAAACTCTCCTCCATTCTGACCCACAGGGAATCAACCCCTCTGACCCAACTCCGCACCACCTCCACATTCGCTACCCAGTAGTAATACATCTGGTTCAGAAGACCCAAACCCTCTGCCTGCCCTCCCCTCTGTAAGAACATAAGAACTAGGAGCAGGAGTAGGCCATCTGGCCCCTCGAGCCTGCTCCGCCATTCAATGAGGTCATGGCTGATCTTTTGTGGACTCAGTAGTAGCACCTTTCTAACTCTGGCCACCTTCCCTCCCCATATGAATGACGTAATCCTTCCCTCAGTCTCTCTGAAAAAAGCCTTTGGCAGGAAAATCGGCAGGCATTGAAAAATAAACAAAAATCGTGGCAACACGTTTGCTTGAGTGTTGTTGGAGCTGGACTCATTCAGGCAAGTGGAGAGTATTCCATTACACTCCTGACTTGTGCCTTGTAGATGGTGGGCAGGCTTTAGGGGGTCAGAAGGTGAGTTACTCATCCTATCATCCCTAGCCTTTGAGCTGCCCTGGTAGCCATAGTATTATTATGGATGGTCCAGTTCAGTTTCTAATCAATAGTAACCCCCATAGAGTCATAGATTTTGCAGTGCAGAAGGTGGCATTTGGCCCATCAGTTTGCACCAGCCCCTGGAAAGAACACACTGCCTAAACCCACGCCTCCACCCTATCCCCGCAACCCCACCTAACATTTTGAACACTAAGGGGCAATTTAGCATAGCCAATCCACTTAACCTGCACATCTTTGGACTGTGGGAGGAAACCGGAGCACCCAGAGGAAACCCAGGATATTGGTTGTGGGGGGGATTCAGCAATGGTAATGCCATTGTATGTCAAGGGACGATGGTTAGATCCTCTCTTGTAGGAGATGGTCATTGCCAGGCACTTGTGTGGCACAAATGTAACTTGCTATGGCAGCCCAAGCCTGGATATTGTCCAGGTCTTGCTGAATTTGGTCATTGACTGTTTCATTATCTGAGGATGGTGCTGAATATTGTGCAGTCATCTGTGAACTTGCCCACTTCTGTCCTTATGGTGGAAGGGAGGTCATTGATGAAGCAGCTGAAGATAGTTGTGCCTCGGACACTACCCTGATGAACTGCTGCAGTGATGCCCAGGAGTTGAGATGATTGACCTCCAATCATGCTATCTTACTTTGTGCCAGGTATGACGCCAACTAGCAGACAGTTTTCCCCTGATTCCCATTAACTCCAGTTTTGCTAAGGCTCCTTTAAGCCATACTCGGTCAAATGCAAGGGCAGTCACTCTCACCTCCCCTCTGGCATTCAGCTATTTTGTCGATGTTACATCAAGGGACATGAGGATAATGGGAAAAATTGTATGAGGTAGGTGATCAGCCATGATCTGTTTGAATGGCAGAGGTGGCTTGATAGAAATAAATGGCCCATTTCCTATTTCCCATGTTCTTATAGCTGTCCCGGTTGCCAATACAAAGAATGCAGCCTACTAGTGTGAGGCAGGTATAGATTCCAAACAACTGAAGAGGTCAAGAAGGCCTCTGAATAACTACACCAATATTTTGGGGGTCTAATATCTGTAGTTCAAGTTTTGGTTGCGTGCCTCAACAATCTGTTCAAGGATGATGTTTACGCTGAATTGAGTCGGTGGATGGTTGATAGACTGGAAATATGTGCTCTTGTTTGGCTTGATGTTTTGTGTGGTTTCGTCATCAAATCATGGGATGCTATTAATGTACAAACTAGAGTTGGATTTTTCAAAAATGTGGACTATCATAGAGTAGAGTCACAGAATCCCTACAGTGTAGAAGGAGGCCATTTGTTCATCAAGTCTGCACCAATCCTTCGAAACAGCACACCACCCCGTCCTATGCCCATAACCACACCTCACCTGCATATCACTGGACACTGGCAACTTAGCATAACCACTCCACTTAACCAGCATATCTATGGACTGTGGGAGGAAACCAGAGCACCTGGAGGAAACCCACGCAGACACTGGGAGAAGGTAAAAACTCCTCACAGGCAGTCACCCAAGGCCAGAATTAAACCCAGGTCCCTAGCGCTGCTAATCACTGTGCTGCCCCAATATCCTGTTCAATGAATGCAGAGAGAGGTGATGTGTTGTGGAGGGGGTCAAAATGATTTTATTTTTCAGAGGCCCCTGTTTGAGATGTCTCGAGGATACTTTTTGATTTTTCAAGGGCTCCTTTTTCATTCTCACCAACTCCTTTATTAGGTGATGCAGTCAAGTAGTAACATTGCCACTTTTATGGTGAATTGGTTTCAGAATTTCCGTCTCTAGATAGACGAGAAACTACAAATATGAAACGGACTATTATATAGCAACTCGTCCACTTAAACTAAGGATTAATCTGATCAAAATAGTAGCTCACCATGTGTCACTGCTGGATTTCAGTCCAAAGATGTGCAGGTTAGGTGGATTGGCCATGCTAACTTGCCCTTGCTGTCCAAAAAGGTTAGGTGGGGTTACTGGGTTATGGGGATAGGGTGGAGGTGTGGGCTTAAGGTGGGTGTCTTTCCAATGGTTGGTGCAGACTCGATGGGCTGAAAGGCTTCCTTCTGCACTGTAGATTCTATGATTGAAAAATTTATTTTGCAAAGTAACCCCAGTATTTGGCAACAAATGGTTTGTGCAATAGTCGTTGAAAACCAGAGCAGAGATATTGTCATTAATTGCCTAGATGTAAGTGAAAGAGTGATAGTCCTGTTATGTGGCACTAGCAGCCTGACCACACTTGGAAAAGATAACCTTTCCGGTGCTGCAATGTATGCTCAACAGCTTAAATTCTACAGCTTCCCCCTCTGTACTTCTGAAAATGTTTTTGGTGAATTCACTATCAATTGACAATGTAAGAGAACACTAAATGTATTTAAGACAGAAGATCTGTAAAGAGACTAATCAGAGATACGGGCACGATTGAACAGCCTCGCCTCACCTGGCAAGAATCCGTGCAAGGTAGGTAGATCACAGGAACAACCAAAATTGGGAACCTCACCAGGCGGCAAGCGGTTTGCAATCGAACCGGCTTGGTGCCATTGGTGGATTCCAGCACTCGCCTTGGCGTGGCGAGCACTCACTAATGACCACTTAAGACCCATACCACCTGTGGTGAATGTAATTCATACTATATTGTATTGTGTGGTATTGAGTCCTTGTGGGCTCTGTCTGTGAGCCGTTGCGTGGCTCTGCCCATAGGGGGAGATGAGGAGCTTGTACAGGGCTCCACCCTTGGCTCCACCCATGGCCCCTCCCACTACCGGAAGTATAAAGTGCTTCAGCCATGTGAGCCTGCCTTCAGTTCTTCTGGTCGCAGGCAGGCTCAGTTGTAAGACTATTAAAACCACAGTTTACTTCCAATCGTGTTCCAAGTGAATTGATGGTCACATCAATTTAATAGTCTTAGAAAACTTGAAGAAAACTACTATGGAATCAGCCCTCCAACCTGATCGACTAGAGCTCGACCCGCAGGCTGCAGAGGCGAAGGAAGTCTTCCTACGCTGGCTTCGGTGTTTCAAGGCCTACCTGGCTGAATCGATCACCTCCGAGACTACAGAGGAGCAGAAACTCAGCCTACTGCACGTACGGGTGAGCCATCGCATCTCTACGCAACTCAATTGTACCGACTCCTATACTGAGGCCCTTGCTATGCTCGACCAATTGTACGTGCGGCCGGTAAACAAGGTCTACGCTCGGCACATTTTCACTACCCGCCGCTAGTGCCCCGCAGAGTCGCTAGAGGACTTCCTGCGCGACTTAAAAGCCCTTGCTCGGGACTGCAACTTTCAGGCTGTAACGGCCTCCCAGCATATGGAACTCGCTGTCCGTGATGTGTACGTTGCGGGGCTCCGGTCTAACTATGTGCGCTAGCGACTACTTGAGAAAGGGGCCCAGAACTTTGAGGACACGGTAGAGCTAGCAACTACTATGGCGGTCGCGTTCTGAAGTCTAAACTCATTCCCCGCAGATAAAGCGACCCCATCGTGGACCCCCGACCAGCGACTGCCCCAGGCCTGTGCCGCGCGGCCACCCGCTCACTATGGAGCGCCAGCGTGCCATTTGTGTGGCCAGCCCCAACACCCACGGCAGCACTGCCCCGCCCGCAACGCGACCTGCAGCAGCTGCGGTCGAAAAGGACATTATGCCAGAGTATGCCTGGCGAAATCGAAACCTTCTAACTCCCCCGCAGTCCAGAACAATGGCTCCCCCAATTCGCAGGCCCCGCAACGTTGCAGCGTGTCTGCCGACTCCGCCTCCGCCCGACATGTGCGACTCATGGGGACCGCCATCTTGGCAATCCTCCCCCACGCGGCCGGCCAGGTGCGAGTCTTTGGGGCCGCCATCATCTTATCACCCGCCACGTGTGATCAACGGGGGCCGCCATCTTGGCTATCACCCAATGCTCCCCTCGACGACTACGACCTCCGCGGACAGTCATCACAGGGCCACTCCAGCACTGCTGATCGAGCTGCCGACTACCCGCAACTCAACGCAGTCACGTTGGACCAGTCGCGTCCGAAGTACCTCCAGAGCTCGATGATGTTCGTTCAAATCAACGGATACAAGACACCGTGCCTGTTCGACTCCGGGAGCACCGAGATCTTCGTACATCCTGACCTGGTAAGACGCTGTTCGCTCCCTATCTTCCCTGCACAGCAAACTATCTCCCTCGCCTCGGGCTCGCACTCGGTCCAAATACAAGGGCGCACCGTCGCGACCCTAACGATTCAGGGCGCCAGCTACTCTAATTTCCAGCTGTACGTACTCACCGACATCTGCGCCCCACTCTTACTCGGGCTCGATTTCCAATGCAACCTCAAGAGCCTCACACTCAGCTTCGGCCCCC
Source organism: Scyliorhinus canicula (assembly GCF_902713615.1). Classification (NCBI taxonomy): domain Eukaryota; kingdom Metazoa; phylum Chordata; class Chondrichthyes; order Carcharhiniformes; family Scyliorhinidae; genus Scyliorhinus; species Scyliorhinus canicula. The sequence goes on from NC_052161.1 coordinate 137,203,047, forward strand.
ACCGCCACTCACTATATGCAGCTTAGCGACTCTAAAAATCGACCCCCCTCCACTCTTCACTAACCTTTTTTTTAAATAATTTTTATTGAATTTTTCAAAATACAAACATTTTAACCCCCCCTACATTTACATTTAAATTATAACAACACAAAGTCAAACCCCCCTACTTAACAAGAAAGAGAAAAAGAATCCCCCCCCCCCCCCCCCTACCCGCGCATCCCCCCCCCCCCCCCCCCGCCGGCGAACCGACAGTCAGACCAACTTATCATTTCTAGCAGCGTCCTCGGGCAGGCCTTGCCCGTGCCACCGCCGCTACCGTACTTCCTTCGTCGTTTTCCCCCCTCCCCCCCCCCCCCCCTCCCCCCCTCCCGCCCTCCCCTCCCCTCCCGGGTTGCTGCTGTCATGGCCTCAGTTTCTATCTCTGATCCAAGAGGTCTAGGAAGGGTTGCCATCGCCTGGAAAACCCCTGCACCGACCCTCTCAGGGCGAATTTGATCCTTTCCAATTGGATAAAGTTTGCCATGTCGTTTAACCAGGTGTTAACACTCGGAGGCCTTTCGTCCCTCCACTGAATCAGGATCCTCCTCCGAGCCACCAAGGACGCAAAGGCTAATATTCCAGCCTCCCTCGCCTCCTGTACCCCCGGTTCCACCCCAACCCCGAAGATCGCAAGTCCCCATCCTGGCTTGACCCTGGACCCCACCACTCTCGACACCGTCCCTGCCACCCCCCTTCCAGAACTCCTCCAGTGCCGGACATGCCCAAAACATATGTGCATGGTTCGCAGGGCTTCCCGAACATCTAATACACCTGTCTTCACCCCCGAAAAAACCGACTCATCCTTGTCCCCGTCATGTGGGCTCTATGCAGTACCTTAAATTGAATGAGACTTAGTCGCGCACATGACGACGACGAGTTAACCCTCTCCAGGGCGTCTGCCCATGTCCCGTCCTCTATCTGTTCCCCCAGCTCTAACTCCCACTTATCTTTCAGCTCCTCTACTGGTACCTCCTCCACCTCCTGCATAATCTTATAGATGTCCGAGATCTTCCCCTCCCCGACCCAGACCCCTGATAGCACCCTATCACTCACCCCCCTGTCGGGGAGCGCGGGGAACCCCGCTACCTGTCGTCTGGCAAATGCCTTCACTTGGAGGTACCTGAACGTGTTCCCCGGGGGGAGCCCAAATTTCTCCTCCAGCTCTCCCAGGCTCGCAAACCTCCCCTCTATAAACAAGTCCCTCAGTTGTCTAATACCCGCCCTCTGCCAGCTCTGGAATCCCCCTCCTGTGTTTCCCGGCGCAAATCTGTGGTTCCCTCTTAGTGGTGCCCCTATCAGACCTCCCACTTCCCCCCTGTGTCGCCTCCACTGCCCCCAGATCTTGAGGGTGGCCGCCACCACCGGGCTCGTGGTATACCTCGTGGGAGGGAGCGGCCATGGTGCCGTTACCAGTGCCCCTAAGCTTATGTTGCCGCAGGACGCCCTCTCCATGCGCTTCCAGGCTGCCCCCTCCCCTTCCATCATCCACTTTCGTACCATCGATGTATTTGCCGCCCAGTAATATCCTGAAAGGTTGGGTAACGCCAGCCCTCCACTATCCCTACTCCGCTCCAAAAAGACCCTTCTAACTCTCGGGGTGCCATGTGCCCACACATACCCCATGATACTACTCGTTACCTTCTTGAAAAAGGCCCTGGGGAGGAAGATGGGCAGACACTGGAACAAAAACAAGAACCTCGGGAGGACCGTCATTTTAACTGACTGCACCCTCCCTGCTAGCGACAGCGGCACCATGTCCCACCTCTTAAACTCCTCCTCCATCTGCTCCACCAGTCTGGAAAAGTTCAACTTGTGTAGGGTCCCCCAGTTCTTTGCCACCTGCACCCCCAAATACCTAAAACTTTTAACTGCTCTTTTGAAGGGGAGCCTCCCAATTCCCTCCCCTTGGTCTCCCGGGTGTATTACAAAGACCTCACTTTTCCCCAGATTTAATTTATATCCCGAAAAGTCCCCGAACTCCGCTAGTATCCCCATTACCTCCGGCATTCCCCCCTCCGGGTCTGCCACATACAACAACAAATCATCCGCATAGAGCGAGACCCGATGTTCCTCCCCTCCCCTTGTCAGTCCTCTCCACCCCCCTGAACCCCTCAGTGCCATCGCCAACGGCTCAATCGCTAATGCAAAGAGTAAGGGAGATAGGGGACATCCCTGCCTGGTACCTCGATGGAGCCCAAAATATTCTGACCTCCTCCCGTTTGTTACCACACTTGCCATCGGAGCTGAATAGAGCAGTTTTACCCACTTGATAAATCCCTCCCCAAACCCAAACCTTTCCAACGTCTCCCACAAGTATTCCCACTCCACCCTGTCAAATGCCTTCTCCGCGTCCAGCGCTACCACTATCTCCGCCTCCCCTTCCACTGCTGGCATCATAATCACATTTAACAATCTCCGAACATTTGTGTTAAGTTGGCGTCCCTTCACGAACCCCGTCTGGTCTTCATGGACTACCCCTGGCACACAGTCCTCTATCCTGGTTGCCAGGACCTTTGCTAACAGCTTGGCATCTACATTTAAGAGGGAGATAGGCCTGTAGGACCCGCACTGGACCGGGTCCTTGTCCCGCTTCAAAATCAAGGAGATCAGGGCCTGCGACATTGTTGGAGGCAGAACCCCCCCCTCGCGCGCCTCATTGAAGGCTCGCACCAGCACTGGACCCACCAAGTCCACAAATTTCCTGTAAAACTCCACCGGGAACCCATCCGGCCCCGGCGCCTTCCCCGCCTGCATCTGGCCTATCCCTTTAATTAGCTCCTGCAGCTCTATCGGCGCCCCCAACCCTTCCACCAGCTCCTCCTGTACCTTTGGGAACCCCAATTTGTCGAGAAAGTTCTTCATTCCCCCTCTCCTCTTCGGCGGTTCAGACCTATACAATTCCCTATAGAAGTCCCTAAAGACCCTATTCACCTCTTGCCCCTTCTGCACTACATCCCCACCCCTCTCTCTCACTCCCCCAATCTCTCTGGCTGCATCTCGCTTACGAAGCTGGTGTGCCAGCATCCTGCTCGCCTTTTCCCCGTACTCATACGCCGCACCCTGCGCCCTTCTCCACTGCATTTCCGCCTTCCTAGTGGTCAGTAGGTCGAACCTGGCCTGCAAGCTACGCCGCTCCCTTAATAGCCCCTCCTCTGGCGCCGCCGCATATTTCCTATCTACTTCTAGGAGCTCCCCCACCAGCCTCTCCCTTTCCTGCCTCTCCTTCCTCTCTCTGTGTGCCCTTATGGAGATCAGCTCTCCTCTAATCACTGCTTTCAAGGCCTCCCAGACCGTCCCCACCTGCACCTCACCTGTGTCATTCGTACCCAGATAGTTCTCAATGCCCGTTCTCACCCTTCTGCACACCTCTTCGTCCGCCAACAGCCCTACATCCAGGCGCCACAACGGGCGTTGGTCCCGCGCCTCCCCCATGTCCACGTCCACCCAATGTGGTGCATGGTCCGATATCGCAATGGCCGAGTACTCCGTGTCCTGCACTCTCGGTATCAGCCCCCTGTTCAATACGAAAAAATCGATCCTAGAGTACACTCTGTGGACGTGGGAGAAAAAAGAATACTCCCTCGCCCTAGGCCTACCAAATCTCCATGGGTCTACCCCTCCCATCTGCTCCATGAACCCCCTTAACACCTCTGCCGCTGCCGGCCTCCTATTCGTCCTGGAACTCGATCTATCCAGCCCAGGGTCTAACACCGTATTAAAGTCCCCTCCCATGATCAGGCCCCCTGCCTCCAGTCCCGGGATGAGGCCCAGCAGGCGCCTCATAAAACCCGCGTCGTCCCAGTTCGGGGCATACACATTTACCAGTACCACACTCTCTCCCTGCAGCCTACCCCTCACCATCACGTACCTGCCCTCCTTGTCTGCCACCACCTCTGCCGCCACAAACGACACTCTCTTTCCCACCAAAATCGCCACCCCCCGGTTCTTGATATCCAAGCCTGAGTGGAACACCTGTCCCACCCACCCCCTTCTCAGGCGGACCTGATCTGCTACCCTCAAATGAGTCTCCTGCAGCATTGCTACATCAGCCTTCAGTCCCTTCAGGTGTGAGAAGACCCTTGATCTTTTGACCGGCCCATTCAGCCCCCTTACGTTCCACGTGATCAATCGGGTCGCAGAGCGACCCGTCCCTACTCCCTGTCGATTAGCCATGTCTTGTCCCTTGCTCGCCCCGGGTCATCCCTTCTTTTCTGACCCGCTTCCCATAGCGATGGCCCCCCCCCCCCCCACCCCCCCCGGCTCTCCCCTTCTCGTCCCTGGTCTTTCTAGCAGCAACCCGGTGTCCCCCCCCAGTCCCCTCCCCTTCCCCCCCCCCCCCCCCCCTGGCTAGGACCCCTCCTAGCCGCGATGTACCCCACATCGTACTCCCGAGAGTCAGCTGGTCTCCGCTGACCCGGCTGCTCCTGCCACATTCCGACTCCTCCCGGTTCACCCCATCTGCGCCCGTGAAAGATCCCCTTAAAACCCCCGAGAAAGACCCGCATAATCAACCCGCTCCCCCCCGTCCCGTCTCCCCAACTTAACGCTATAAATACAAATACCCAATGGCAACTAAATACATAAATACTTAACTACATACTTAAATAACAAAATAATTAACTAACTATCAACTAACCGCGTGCCCAACCATCACCCTCCATCAAACAGTATAAATAACCGCAGATAACCATAACCCGAAAAGAAAAAAAAGAACCAAAAAACCCCCCCAAGCACCCAAAGAAAAAGGGTAGGAGGGGTAAATAACTAAGGGAAATTGGAAACGGGAAAAAACACCCCATAAGAAGCCAACGACCCACAATAGAGATTTCAACAGTACAAATATACAGAAACACCCAACCACTCGAAACCTTCAAAATATTCAGAAAAGTCAACCGTTCGAGAAAAAACACCCCAAACACTCCACGAAACTGTTACCCAGTTCCGACCTGGCCTGAAAAAGAAAAGGGCCACTTGCACAATCAAGAGTCCCCCGGCGGCTACGACCGCCGGTGCTCCCAGGTTTTAGTTCGTGTCCAACTTTTCCTCCTGTACAAAGGTCCAGGCCTCCTCTGGGGACTCGAAATAATGATGTTGGTCCTTGTAGGTGACCCACAAGCGCGCCGGTTGCAACATTCCAAATTTGATCTTTTTCGCGTGTAGCACCGCCTTTGTCCGGTTGTACCGGGCCCGCCGCTTTGCCACCTCCGCACTCCAGTCCTGGTACACCCTTACCGTCGAGTTCTGCCACTTGCTGCTTTTCTCCCTTTTAGCCCACCTCAGGACTTTCTCTCGATCACTTAGCCGCTGGAACCGCACCAGCACCGCCCTCGGGGGCTCGTTTGCCCTAGGCCTCCTGGCCATGACCCGGTATGCCTCTTCCAATTCCAGGGGCGCCGGACCGGCCCCTTCCCCCATCAGGGAGCTCAACATCTCCGCCACATATCCCGGGAGATCCGACCCCTCCAGGCCTTCTTCCAGGCCCAGGATCCTCAAATTTTTCCTCCTCATCCGAGTGTCCAGCTCCTCGAAGCGGCTCTGCCACTTCGTGTGGAGTGCCTCGTGCGCCTCCACCTTTGCCCCGATGACTGTGGCCTCCTCCTCCCTCGCGGCCATCTCCTGCTGCAGATCTTTAATCGACGCCTCTTGGATCGCCTGGGCTCCCACCAACCTGGTGGCCGTCGCGTTCATGGACTCTAAGAGTTCCACTTTCATCTCCGTGAAAAAACGGAGGAGAGCGGCCTGCTGCTCCTCCGCCCATTTCTTCCACTCCTCCGGTGCACCGCCGGCCGCCATTTTGATTTTCTTCCCCCGCTTTTTTGGGGAGCTGCTGCCGTTTTTCTTGCCGCTCCGCTCCGGGTACCGACCATAAAATCGGTCTAGTTCTCCTCAGGGGACCTTCCCCCACCGGGATTCGTTTTTTCAGCGCCGTTGGGGCCCTCCAATTGGCCCAAAAACACCTTTGTTGCAGGAGCTTCCAAATGTGCGGCTTAGCTAGTCATAGCCGCAACCGGAAGTCCACTCTTCACTAACCTAACGGCTAACTGTAAACCAGTAGCCACTCGCAGCAGGCGGTACAGCCTCTAGGATAGAGTACTCATCAAAACCGAAGTCCAGCGGCTCCTACGTGAGGGAGTCATAGAGGCCAGTAACAGCCCCTAGAGAGCTCAGGTGGTGGTCGTCAAGACTGGGGAAAAGTTCCAGATGGTGGTTGATTATAGCCAAACCATTAACCGGTTCACGCACCTCGATGCGTATCCCCTCCCCAGAATTGCAGACATGGTCAACCAGATCGCCCAGTACCGCATATTCTCCACGGTGGATCTGAAGTCTGCATACCACCAGCTCCCAATCCGCCTGGGGGACCGCCACTACACGGCGTTCGAGGCAGATGGCCGCCTCTTCCATTTCCTCCGGGTTCCTTTTGGTGTCACGAATGGGATCTCGGTATTCCAACGAGCAATGGACCGAATGGTGGACCAGTACGGGCTGCGGGCCACGTTTTCGTACTTGGACAATGTCACCATCTGCGGCCATGACCAGCAGGACCACAACGCCAACCTCCACCGATTTCTCCAAACCGCCTAGAAACTCAATCTCCCCTACAATAAGGAGAAATGCATTTTCCGCACTACCAGACTAGCCATCCTCGGCTATGTCATGGAAAACGGAGTCCTGGGCCCCAACCCGGACCCCCACTTACAACTCCCTCTCCCTCATTGTCGCAGGGCCTTTTCTCCCTCTCCCTCATTGTCCCAGGACCCTCGAGGTGCCTGGGATTCTTCTTTTACTACGCCCAGTGGGTCCCCCAGTATGCGGACAAAGCCCGTCCACTATTTAAGACCACACTCTTCCCACTGTCAGCTGAGGCCCGCCAGGCCTTCAACTGCATCGAGGAGGACATCGCCAAAGCTGCCATGCGGGCGGTGGATGAATCCATCCCCTTTTCAGGTGGAGAGCGACGCCTCAGAGGTCGCTCTCGCCACCACTCTGAACCAGGCAGGGAGACCAGTAGCCTTCTTCACCCGGACCCCCTCAGCTTCGGAACTTCGACACTCCTCAGTCGAAAAAGAAACTCAAGCCATTGTGGAAGCCGTACGGCACTGGAGGCACTACCTCGCAGGTAGGAGGTTTACCTCATCACCGACCAAAGATCGGTTGCCTTCATGTTCGACAACTCGCAAAGGGGCAAAAGAAAAAACGGTAAAATCTTGCGGTGGAGGATCGAACTCTCCACCTATAATTATGACATCATATATCGACCAGGGAAGCTCAACAAGCCCCCAGATGCCCTGTTCCGCAGCACATGCGCCAGCGCGCAAGACGACCGCCTGAAGGCTATCCACAACGACCTCTGCCACCCGGGGGTCACCCAGCTCGCCCACTACGTCAAAGCCCAAAATCTGCCTTTCTCTACCGAGGAGGTAAAAGCCATCACCAGGGATTGCCCGATCTGCGCGGAGTGCAAACCGCACTTCTATAGACCAGACAAGGCCCACCTGGTAAAGGCATCCCGGCCCTTTGAACGCCTGAGCATCGATTTCAAACGGCCTCTCCCCTCGACCAATCGAAATGTGTACTTCCTCAACGTCATAGACGAATTCTCCCGCTTCCCCTTTGCTATCCCATGCCCCAATATGACCTCCCACACAGTCATCAGAGCTCTGCACAGTGTCTTCACCCTGTTCGGTTTCACCAGCTACTTGCACAACGACAGGGGTTCGTCCTTCATGAGCGACTAGCTGCGTCAGTACCTGCTCGACAAGGGCATCGCCTCGAGCAGGACTACCAGCTACAACCCCAGGGGGAACGGGCAGGTGGAGAGGGAGAACGCGACGGTCTGGAAGACCGTCCTACTGACCCTCCGGTCCAGGAATCTCCCGACCTCCCACTGGCAGGCAGTCCTCCCCGACGCGCTCCATGCAATTGGGTCCCTCCTGTGCACCGCCACCAACCAGACCCCTCACAAACGATTATTTGTTTTCCCTAGGGGCACTACCACGAGGGCTTCGCTCTCTTGGTTGAGGACACCGGGCCCGGTTCTCCTCCGGAAACACGTCCGAACACGCAAAACGGACCTACTAGTAGAGAGGGTACTACTGCTACATTCAAACCCATGCTACGCCTTTATTGAATACCCCGACGGCTGTCAGGACTCAGTTTTCCTCCGGGACCTGGCGCCTGCAGGATCCACCACTACCACCACCACCGCTGAGGTACCCCTCACACTACACCCCACCCGACCCCCCACGCCCTGCGGCCACGCGCCTATAGGTTTCCTGCGCCCCCCCCCTTCGCCCGTCGCACCGGTCAGGAACAAAGCTCGGACCGAAACGCCCCCGGAGTCCACCCTCATACCCACACCGACCGTCACCACCCAGCCACCCGAAGAGGCTGCAACCCTGGTGCTCCGCCGATCCCAAAGGACGATTTGTCCACCGGACCGGCTCAACCTGTAGACCCGTCACCCCCGCCGGACTGGATTTTTTTTTTTACAGGCGGTGAATGTAATTCACACTGTATGGTATTGTGTCCTTGTGGGCTCTGTCTGTGAGCCGTTGTGCGGCTCTGCCCATAGGGGGAGATGAGAAACTTGTACAGGGCTCCACCCGTGGCTCCGCCCATGGCCTCTCCCACTACCGGAAGTATAAAGTACTGCAGCCGTGTGAGCCTGCCCTCAGTTCTTCTGGTCGCAGGCAGGCTCAGTTGTAAGACTATTAAAACCGCAGTTTACTTCCAATCGTGTTCCGAGTGAATTGATGGTCACATCACCACCATCCCATTAACGAGATGGTCGCCAAGGGCAGCAGGGTAGCATGGTGGTTAGCATAAATGCTTCACAGCTCCAGGGTCCCAGGTTCGATTCCCGGCTGGGTCACTGTCTGTGTGGAGTCTGCACGTCCTCCCCCTGTGTGCGTGGGTTTCCTCCGGGTGCTCCGGTTTCCTCCCACCGTCGAAAGATGTACGGGTTAGGTGGATTGGCCATGCTAAATTGCCCGTAGTGTCCTAATAAAAAAGTAAGGTTAAGGGGGGGGGGTTGTTGGGTTACGGGTATAGGGTGGATACGTGGGTTTGAGTAGGGTGATCATGGCTCGGCACAACATTGAGGGCTGAAGGGCCTGTTCTGTGCTGTACTGTTCTATGTTCTATATTGAACGGCGTCCTGAGATCAAACTGGTCACGCGAGTAGTGCTCCTTTTGAAAAACGAGAAGCTAGTACAGTGGCTGCTGAGGGGAACGGAGGAGGTGGGTAGCCATCTCTGTTTTCGGGCATGTGGCTCGGGGCAACAAAGCTGCTGCCCCAGTGCTTGGGATGGGGAAACGGGGCAGGGCGACACTGGCCCCTGGGTTGGGAGGGGGAGCAACCCCCGCCCATGCATTGTGCGCCCATGCATTGTGCACACCCACAACGCGCAATTACGGCTGCTGCAGTCTAATGCTCCCGTTAGTGGTCTGGGGTCCAGAGGCTCCTGCTGTGTCGGGGGCTGATATGCAGAGTGGGTCATCATTGGCGACTCTGTGACTGACCCTCCGCCTCCCTCGGGGGAACAGGATGTTCTGACTTGTGTCCATGGTGTCCAGCAGCATGGTCAGGTCGGCATCCCCGAAGTGTGGTGCTGTTCTCCGTGGGGCATGGCTGTGTGTTGTCTGGAATATGTTCGGGAAGAGAGTTCCCAGGAAAATTGACGAGACATCTGTTTCCACCGAGGAACTCGTGAAGGATAATTTCCCAAGTGCTGTTCGATAACGGTCAGGAACCTGCCAACATGGCCGTCAAGGAGCTTGCAGGAAACCTCGCTCGCTACAGAACTTAGCACTTGTCCAGTTCAAACACGCCCATGGTGTTGTTTCTTTACCTTGTGCTAAGAGCTTCAGTGGAACAATAATAGCAAGGGAGAATCCAGCAGATGCTGGATATCTGCAATGTAAACAAATTATCAGCATTGTTTCCTCGAATTCCTCTTTGCAGTACATGGCCTCCTTGTTGCAGTGCACAGCTCCTTTAAGATTGCCGTGCATCTTGAAGGATCATTAGTTGTGTGAGACCTGTTTGTTCTTTGTGTGGTATGTTCCAGAGTGCTGCACACTGTGCACCCATGTAATTTAAAGGTAACATTGTTCAAATGGTCAGGTGTTCATGGAATGACGGACAGATCTGGAAAATGTTGTTCCGATGAAAGATTGCCAACCTGAAATGTTAACTCTTGAGTATTTCCAATATTTTCTGTTTCTATTTCTTGGAACAGTTTTGGAGATGGAGGATAGAGAGACCAAAGGGGGAATAAAGAATTAAATGGCAAGAAATCAAAACTCTGGGTCACGTTTGTGGACTAATCGTAGATGTTCAGCAAAGTGAGCATCCAATGCACATTTGATCTCCCCAGTGCAGAGGAAATTACATTATGAATAGTGAATTCAGTAGAGTAATTTTTGAAAAAGTTATAATTTTTATTGTCACAAGTAGGTTTACATTAACACTGCAATGAAGTTACCGTGAAAAACCCCTAGTCACCACATTTCGGAGCCTATTCGGCTACATGGAGGGAGAATTCAAAATGTCCAAATTACCTAACATTATGTCTTTCGGGACTTGTGGGAGGAAACTGGAGCACCCGGAAGAAACACACGCAGACACTGGGAGAACGTGCAGACTCTGCACAGACAGCGACCCAAGCCGGGAATCGAACCTGGAATCCTGGTTGGAAGCACCAGAAAATCAATTCCTGGCCATGGGGAAAGAGGATTTCCCTGGACCATGGATTAAAGCTCGCTTGTGCTTGTATGGGAAGGTGGTTGGGGAAAGGAAGCTTAGTGGCTTCCATCAGCATTTACCTTGCTCTCTGACCTGGGAGTTGGTGCTGATAATAAGAATTTGAAATGATTATAAAATTGTCTGTTTAAAAAAAAAAGAATTTGAAATGATAAAGAGTCTCTTTTTCAAACACACAACTAGCTAGATTTAGTAGGAAACCTAGTGTTTTTAAAAAAAGAGTTTGACTCTATTGCTAAAAAGTTTTGCATATTCTGCATATACCCTTACTGTCTCAATGCAAACACCCCCCCACACACACACACGACCAACTATCTTTTATTCTTAAAGTTGCTACAGCTTGTTGCAATCTGTCACAGCTACAATTTATCCGGTGCATTCCCTTTGTCTTTGGTTCTGATGAAGAGCTAAACAGCCACAAAACGTTAACTCTCTTTTCTCTCCCTACAGATGCTGCTGTTTTTCTAGCATCATTGTTCTTGTACTTTTCTAACATATTTTGTTATGTGCTAACCTGTCTAGTCCTAATTCCGCATTCCTACCTACACGCAGCATCCCCTGCATTGAATTGCTCTTGCAGGAAATGTGAACTTTTCTATTGGGGCACAGATGTTAAGTCTTGCGTAAGACTGCATTAAGCTAACAATCTGAACCATTTATTGCAGATACTTTGTTTATATTCTTGGGCCAAGCCTATTTTGGACCATTTTTAGATAACTTTTTTTGGTACATTGTTTTATGCCCAGCTGTTTACACCTGTAGGAATCGGCTGTGCACAGTGAATTTTAGGAGTTAATTTCTGTTTCCTTACATCACTTTGAGGGACTGTGTGAAGAGGAGGCAGCAGAGACTCTTAGTAACGTCTCTGCTGGCTGTTCATGTATGGATGCTTTAAATGGTTTCTGTTAATGCAGAATTGTTACAGCACAGAAGGAAGCTATTTGGCCCATCAGGTCTGCACCAGCTCTCCAAACAAGCATCGTGGCTTTGTGTCATTCCCCTATCTTTTTGCCACGACCTTGCGAGTGGTTTCAATTCAAGTAATCATCTAATGCCCTCTTGAATGCATCGATTATATTGGTTATATTTTACATCAAGCTATTTATTGCGAACTGAGAAAATTCAAACTAACATTGTCATGTCACAATGATGTTTCATAATGGGTATGATCTAACTGTCATTATGGAATCGTGGCTACAAGGTGACCAAGACTGGGGACTGAATATTTAAGGATATTTGACATTTAAGAAGGAAAGGAGGTGGTGTGGTGCTGATAAGGGACAAGATCAGTACATTACTAAGGAAAGATCTCAGACTGGAAGAATAAAATGTGGAATTTGTTTGTGTGGAGCTAAGAAACAGCAAGTGGCAGCAAACATTGGTAGGAGTTGTTTACAGGCTACCAAAGAGTAGCTGCAGTGTGGGACATGGTATAATCAGGAGATTGGAGAAGTATGTACACAGGTAATACATGGGTGACTTCAATCTGCATATAGACTGGGTAAACCTAATCACCAATGCTGTGGAGGACAAGTTCCTGGAGTATGGATGGTCTTTTAGAGCAGAGGAACCGACTGGAGAACAGCCTATTATAGATCCAGTGTTATGTAAAGGGAAAGGGCTAATTAATTATCTTGTAAAATAACTTTTCAGGACGAATGACCATAATATGATAGAATTTTACATTGTGTGAAAGTGAAGTAGTTCAATCTGAAACCAGGGTGGTAAATTTGAACAAAATATTATGAAGGTATGAGGGGCAAATTAGCTGAGGTGGACTGGAAAATACATTAAATGGTATGACGGTACATATGCAATGGATAGTCTTTATAGCAGCTACACATTCCTTCAAGGCATGAAAAGCCAATCAACTGTGGCTAACAAAGCAAGTTAATGATTGGATAAGATTAAAAGAAAAGGCTTATAAAGTTGCCAGAAGTAGTAATAAACCTGAAAATTGGGAAGATTTTAGAATGCAGCAGGGGACCAAGAACTTATTAAAGAAAGGGACAAGAGAATATGAATGTGAGCTTGCAGAAAAACATGTAAACTAATTGTACGAACCTCTCTAGCTACATAAAAAGGAAATGTTTGGCCAAGGCAAATATGGGTCCATTACAGGCAAAGTCAGGATAATTTATAATGGAGAATGGACAAAGCATGGGCGGTATGATAGCACAGTGGTTAGCACTATTGCTTCACAGCGCCAGGGACCCGGGTTCGATTCTCGGCTTGGGTCATTGTCTGTGCGGAGTCTGTACGTTCTCCCAGTGTCTGCGTGGGTTTCCTCCGGGTGCTTCGGTTTCCTCCCACAAGTCCCGAAAGACGTGCTGTTAGGTGAATTGGACATTATGAATTCTCCCTCGGTGTACCCAAACAGGCGCCGGAGTATAGAGACTAGGGGATTTTCACAATAACTTCAGTGCAGTGTTAATATAAGCCTACTTGTGACACTAATAAAGATTGTTGTTATTATTATTATTATTAAAAGCTAGGTGGAAATGTGTTATGTGAGGAAGATGCAAAGCAACTTCAAAGAGATTTGGGCATATTTAGTGAGTGGGTAAGAACATGGCAGATGGAATATAATGTGGAAAAATGTAAGGTCATCCACTTTGGTAGGCGGAACAGGTAGGCGGAACAGATGTCCAGAGTATTTCTTAAATGGTAAGAGATTAGAAAGTGTCAATGTACAAAAGGTGGATTGGGTAAATAACGTAGCCAGTGGATCCAAAGAAAAGGAATTCATGGAATGCTTACAAGATGGCTTTTTGGAGGGCAGCACGGTGGCCTAGTGGTTAGCACAGCTGCCTCACGGCGCTGAGGTCCCAGGTTCGATCCCGGCTCTGGGTCACTGTCCGTGTGGAGTTTGCACATTCTCCCCGTGTCTGCGTGGGTTTCGCCCCCACAACCCAAAAATGTGCAGAGTAGGTGGATTGGCCACACGAAATTGCCCCCTTAATTGGAAAAAATAATTGGATAATCTAAATTTAAAAAAAAAAAAAGATGGCTTTTTGAAACAGCTTGTCATGGAGCCCACAAGGGAGCAGGCTATTCTGGACCTAGTGCTATGTAATGAACCAGACTTTATAAAAGATCTTAAAGTAAGGGAACACTTAGGAAGCAGCGATCATAATATGGTTGAGTTCAGTCTGCAGTTTGAAAGAGAGAAGGCAAAATCGGATGTAATGGTGTTACAGTTAAATAAAGGTAATTACGAGGGCATGAGAGAGGAACTGGCGAAAATCGACTGGAAGCAGACCCTAGTGGGGAAGACAGTAGAGCAAAAATGGCAGGAGTTTGTATGCATAATTGAGGACACTGTACAGAGGTTCATCCCCAAGAAAAGAAAGATTATCCGGGGAGGGATTAGACAGCCATGGCTGACAAAGGAGGTCAGGAAATGTATCAAAGAAAAAGAGAGATCCTATAAAGTGGCCAAAAGCACTGGGAAATCAGAAGATTGGGAAGGCTACAAAAACAAACAGAGGTTAACAAAGAGACAAATAAGGAAGGAGAGGATCAAATATGAAGGCAGGCTAGCCAATAATATAAGAAATGATAGTAAAAGTTTCTTTCAATACATAAGAAACAAACGACAGGCCAAAGTAGACATTGGGCCAATTCAAACTGATTCCGGAAGGCTAGTGATGGGAGACGAGGAAATGGCTGGAGAACTTAATAAGTACTTTGCGTCTGTCTTCACAGTGGAAGACATGAGTAATATCCCAAAAATTATAGAGGGTCAGGGGGCTGAGTTGAGTATGGTTGCCATTACAAAAGAGATGGTGCTAAAAAAGCTAAAAGGTCTTAAAATTGACAAATCTCCTGGCCCCGATGGGCTACATCCTAGAGTTCTGAGAGAGGTGGCTGAAGAAATAGCGGAAGCGTTGGTTGAGATCTTTCAAAAATCACTGGAGTCAGGGAAAGTCCCGGACGATTGGAAGATCGCTGTTGTAACCCCCTTGTTCAAGAAAGGATCAAGACAAAAGATGGAAAATTATAGGCCAATTAGCCTAACCTCGGTTGTTGGTAAAATTCTAGAATCGATCGTTAAGGATGAGATTTCTAAATTCTTGGAAGAGCAGGGTCGGATTAGAACAAGTCAACATGGATTTAGTAAGGGGAGGTCGTGCCTGACGAACCTGTTAGAATTCTTTGAGGAGGTGACAAGTAGGTTAGACCAGGGAAACCCAGTGGATGTGGTCTATCTGGATTTCCAAAAGGCCTTTGATAAGGTGCCACACAGGAGGCTGCTGAGTAAGGTGAGGGCCCATGGTGTTCGAGGTGAGCTACTGGCATGGGTTGAGGATTGGCTGTCTGACAGAAGGCAGAGAGTTGGGATAAAAGGTTCTTTTTCGGAATGGCAGCCGGTGACCAGCGGTGTCCCACAGGGTTCAGTGTTGGGGCCGCAGCTGTTCACCATATATATTAATGATCTGGATGAAGGGACTGGGGGCATTCTAGCAAAGTTTGCCGATGATACGAAGTTAGGTGGTCAGGCAGGTAGTGCTGAGGAAGTGGGGAGGCTGCAGAAGGATCTAGACAGTTTGGGAGAGTGGTGCAGGAAATGGCTGATGCAATTCAACGTGAGAAAATGTGAGGTCTTGCACTTTGGAAAAAAGAATCCAAGCATAAACTACTTTCTAAACGGTGAGAAAATTCATAATGCCAAAGTACAAAGGGATCTGGGAGTGCTAGTCGAAGATTCCCTAAAGGTAAACATGCAGGTTGAATCTGTGATTAAGAAAGCGAATGCAATGTTGTCATTTATCTCAAGAGGGTTGGAATATAAAAGCAGCGATGTGCTACTGAGCCTTTATAAGGCTCTGGTTAGGCCCCATTTGGAGTACTGTGTCCAGTTTTGGGCCCCACATCTCAGGAAGGACATACTGGCACTGGAGCGTGTCCAGCGGAGATTCACACGGATGATCCCTGGAATGGCGGGTCTAACATATGATGAACGGCTGAGGATCCTGGGATTGTATTCATTGGAGTTTAGAAGGTTAAGGGGAGATCTAATAGAAACTTACAAGATAATACATGGCTTAGAAAGGGTGGACGCAAAGAAACTGTTTCCGTTAGGCGAGGAGACGAGGACCCGTGGGCACAGCCTTAGAATTAGAGGGGGTAAATTCAGAACAGAAATGCGGAGACATTTCTTCAGCCAGAGAGTGGTGGGCCTGTGGAATTCATTGCCGCGGAGTGCAGTGGAGGCCGGGACGCTAAATGGCTTCAAGGCAGAGATAGATAAATTCTTGATGTCGCGAGGAATTAAGGGCTACGGGGAGAATGCTGGTAGGTGGAGTTGAAATGCCCATCAGCCATGATTGAATGGCGGAGTGGACTCGATGGGCCGAATGGCCTTACTTCCACTCCTATGTCTTATGGTCTTATGGACCCTGGGTGTACTCATCAGTAAATCACTGAAAGTTAACATGCAGGTTCAACAAACAAATAGAAGCCTCAGTGATTACTTCAAATGCTTTAACAAAGTTTAATGCCTTAGTTGGTATATGCAAGCCTCCTTTAAGCAAGCGTGAACTATCTGCCTGACAGGTATTGCGGCGAAACAATAACCCATCCCTAAGAGTGTACCGCCAAAGTACATCCGAAAAGGTTTTTTTTTTAATTTAGAGTATCCATTTTTTTCCCAATTGAGGAGCAATTTGTCATGGAGAAGTCACCTACCCTGCACATCTTTTTGGGTTGTGGAGGTATGACCCATGCAGACACGGAGAGAATGTGCAAACACCACACAGACAATGACCCGGGGCCAGGATCGAACCCGGGCCTTCTACACCATGAGGCAGCAATGCTCACCACTGCCCACTGTGCCGCCCTGACATTCTAAAATGATGTCCGAGGAGATGTGTGCCAGGACACTGCACTCAGCAGCTACTGCTTTCAGATGTTGAGCTTGTCAATTAACAATTGTCATTCTCCCCCCCCCCCCCCCCCCCCCACCCTCCACTTTACAAATAGACAGGACTGTTGTGTTTAAGTGAGAAAATATATTTTGCAAGAAATTTATAAAAGTTGAGGCAGTTTTATGTCATTGTTCAGCTGATAAAGTTAACGTTACGTTAAATGTTAACTGGTTTCAAAGTTTTGTATTTATAAAATAATTTTCATTAATAAATGTTTTACAGTAAACTTTACAAGCTTCTACAAATGTCTTACTGAAACATCAAAACACAATTAATTGCGATAATTATCAATGGATAATATAATTGAAGTAAACAAGGCACAAACATATTTAACACGGTGGCACACTAGTTAACACAACACCAGGGGCCCCATGTTTAATTTGGACTTTGGGTGACTGTGTGGCGTTTGTACACTCTCCCTCTGTCTGCATAGGTTTCCTAGAACCATAGAATTCCTATAGTGCAGAAGGACGCCATTCAGCCCATCAAGTCTGCACTGACCTGTGGCTTCCTGACACAAGCAGGACGTTATGGCTCGATGATTTTACAAGATGGAAGGATTTAAGGAAAGATTTTCAAAGTATGAGATAAAATGGTTAGGGCTCTGCTGCTGAAGATTTGAGTGGAATAGGTAGCTAGAATTAAGAGTATAGGGCACGAGGTGTGTAGGGCTGGAGCGGATTCTGGAGTAGGGCAAGAACAAGGCTATGAATGAATCTGGTAAACAAAACTGTGAATTTTGTCGCTGATATGCCAAGGTATGGTGAGCAAATAGAGGTTTGTAAGAATGAGCTGATGAGGAACATGTTACGGTAGGATATATGTAGCTGAGTTTTTAAAGACTGAGTTATGGAAGATTAGAATATGGGAGGATTCTGTCTTCAATCTCTTAGTTGAACTCTTTGAGTAGCATGTTGCAATTAACTTGAGCATCAGTGGGCTAAAGAGATAAAAAAAGAACAACCTGCATTTCTGATAATCAATGGAATCTGTGCATGCACATAGCATGTGTGGTAAGGCATGGGGTAAGGCTTGGCTAGAATGCCATCACTCTGGAAAAGCCTCGAGATAAATGGCTGCTTGATGGTGGTGGAGGAGAATGCCAACATCAATGAAATTGTTGCTGAAGTGATTATCTGCTAAAGCTGTGATTAAGGAGTTAACAGCTAGGCAGGCAGTTACATCGCTCATGGTGGGGACTGGGTTTGTTTTAGTTTCGTTTTTCAGCCACTGCCCTGCCATGTTGTTTTTAGTTTCATTTTTAAAGTTCTGCTCTGGTTTCTGAGGAAAGGAGTTTCGTTTCTCAGACTGACCTCTGAAAGCTCCTCTCCCAAGGACATAAATCTGCAAGTCACTGAGTGTTAACTGTATTAGTAAGTGGCATTTGACCTGTGTGTGGATTTTGCTGAATTGAAAATTTAGAAGTAGATGGGAAAGTAAACTCAAAGACCTTTCTTTGCTTTAGAATTGTTTAACGTTTAACTGTTAATTGAAAAGCTTTTTTTGTTGGATGTTAATGGGGTCAATCCTGTTAATAATGACCTTTTAAAAAAAAAAAAAAAAATAATAATAGTTTTTATTGGAATTTTTTACAGAAAATATAACAACAAACAATGAAAAGCAACAATAAAGCACCATAATAACTGTAACACCCACAAGACCATATCAACGCATGTATCACACCCACCCCCCCAAACCCAGTAAACAACAAGAGAACTTAAAAATAAATTAAAATTAAATAAGCAAACATACATAGTCAACGTCCCCCCCCCCCCCCCCCCCCCCCCCCCCCCCGGGGGGTTGCTGCTGCTGCTGACCCAGTATCCTATCGTTGAGCCAGAAAGTCGAGGAAAGGTTGCCACCGCCTAAACAACCCTTGTACCGATCCTCTCAGGGCGAATTTGACCTTCTCTAGCTTAATAAAACCCGCCATGTCATTGATCCAGGTCTCCACGCTTGGGGGCCTCGCATCCTTCCACTGTAGCAAGATCCTCCGCCGGGCTACTAGGGACGCAAAGGCCAGCACACCGGCCTCTTTTGCCTCCTGCACTCCCGGCTCCATCCCAACCCCAAAAATCACGAGTCCCCAGCCTGGCTTATAATGACCTTTTTTTATATACAAAAGATCCCTGGCTGTTAGTGGAATCACTCCTGGAGAGAAGTATCCTTTCTTCGCAGTTTATAAAATGGAAGCATTGTTGGGGACTCGTCTGATTTCCTAATATAAATTGGGGTCTGGTTTGCGTACCGTAACACTGAGAAATAGGAGAATAAGGGAGAAAAAGTAATGGGTAACATTGTGCTTTGAGCAGTTGGCTGCAGTTAATGTGCAACGTTTAGATCGTGTAAAACTTCCTATTTCAGCTGCTTTCTTTCCTCCTGCCAAAGAATACCTTGCCAATTTCTGTGAAATATTCTGGGTGCGATTTGACCAAATGGGAACTATGTCCCAAAGCAAGCGGCAGACGTGACCCCCGAACCCATTTTAAGCAGGTCCCCAAGCCCCCCCCCCCCCCCCACCCCCCCCCCCACACAGGGCATGTGCACACACACACCCCCACCCATCACAGCCACACAAAAGATACCATAGAGTTAGGATTGCAACCCAATAGGATGGTTTGTGTGAGTTTGTAATAGCCAGTTTACACTTTTTTTTTCTTTTTAGGTAATTTAAACGTCCTTTTCCCACAAACCTTTATCACCTTGCTCTCAAACTAAAGCTCACATGGCCTGATTTGATGCCTGTGTTTCACGTGTACTTTAATAGCTAAGTGTTCATTTTTTTCCTTTCTTTGCATTATCCACAGGTGTGGAGGAACAGTGGGGGCAATTGTCACTTGTCCATTGGAAGTGATTAAGACTAGACTCCAGTCCTCCGGCTTAACACTTCGTCCAGTCTACATTCCACAGGTCAACCTTAATACGATCAATGGACCGGGTGTGGTTCGACCAGCACGTGTAGCACCTGGACTTCTCCAGGTTCTAAAGTAAGTGAACTATTTGTGTTTTTTGTTCTTGTTATTTTCCTATATTTCTTCACTTAATTGGCTTTTCTTTTATTGGGGTGTGCCGCTGCAGCATATATTATCCATTCAGTACCCTTGTCAGATCAACTATTGCCCAGCCAGTGCATGTCCAAGTTAAACATTCATTGATCCTTGTATTTGGGGCCTGTCATTGTATCAGCAAAGTTACAGAGCGAAGCTCTAAAAATTATCACCCATCCAAAAGCAAAATACTGTGGATGCTGGATATCTGAAATACAAAGATAAAATTCTGAAAATACTTTGAAGATCAGATAGCGCCTGTGGAGAGAGAAACAAAGTAAATGTTTATGTTTGTGACCTTTCAACCACAAAAATGGGCACTTTGATTACGATGCACAAACCACCCTTGACATTTTTGTGGTATCTGCTCATTATCACGATTGCTGTGGCAATTAGCACTAAATGCCCTGTTCACTTGCTGCACATTAGCGAACCCAATATTGTTACTTGGGAATACTACTAAAAACGAGCTTATACTTAAAGGGAAAGTGCAGTGTGGTGCTGGACGAGCTAACTTAATTCAGAATAGTGCTATGCAACAACGAAAAATGACTGACCATGGGAGAAATGTTCTAGATGCAGAAGAGAGCAGGCACCCGATGAAAAACCAATGGGAGCAGAAAGCAGTAGAGAAAAATACGAGAAGTTTAGCACTGAAGATCTAGATTCAGTACCCAAGAAGTCTGATGACTGTGCCAAATGCAGGATTTTAGATATATTGTATTATAAACATTTGGCAATTTAGGGATTTAAAAACCTGGGTTACAGTGTTTGACGAGTGTGTTTGACTGCGGTAGTCTTGTTTTTAAAAGATTCTTGTTTTTCAGACCAGAAAACGTTTTAGGAGCCAGAGGAGAAATCCTGGGCTAATACACTTTTGTTTGACCAGGGGGAGTTCCTGGGGAGTTAATGTGTTTTCAGCCTGGGGAGTTAATGTGTTTTTAACTTGGGGAGAGTATGTCATTGCTGGGCGGAGCTAAGGTATTCTGACATTTTGAGAAATCTTTTGGGAGTTGCGTCCTGATCTGGCTACCCTTTTGATCTGCAAGTAAAGTCTCTTGCTCTCACATTAGGATAGTTTAAAAAAATAAAAGATTTTGCAGCACGATGGTGCAGTGGTTAGCACTGCCGAGAACCCAGGTTCGATCCTGGCCCCGGGTCACTGTCCGTGTGGGGTTTTCACATTCTCCCGTGAACAATCCAAAAATAGGTTAATAGTATTTAAAGCAGACTTCGCCAAGGACATGGGGAAGCTGAAACAAACCATTTGAAACAGCTTTTTGAAGATATCCAGCCAGAGTCTGCAGGGGTTCTAACAGGCGCCAAATTACTCTGTGCTGTTGCGATGTAGCATGTATTGAAGCCGTATGCTTTTCCTTGTTGTCTATTTGGGAATAGAAATAGTAGTTGAGGGTATTGTATTTACTATATTGAATAGTATTGTTTATGGGGTAATTGTAAGCTATTTTCAGTTGTGTTAAAGAGTTTAATATTGTGTTAATAAAGTTTTAAAATACCAAATCCCCATTTCTTTGTGCAATCACTCCTGGAGCAAAATATTCCTTCCACATCGTCTTAAAATATTGGGGTTTCGGTTCAGTATCCTAGCCACTGTTTGGTTCTGGTCTGGCTTCGTAATACGACCTCATGAGTTTTCGTGGCTATATTTTCAAAGGCCATACTCAGTTGCACCAATAGCTTCAGCCCCTGCTTGATGCACGACAAGCCCCCACTCCAATCGTGGGGCAGCACGGCAGCACAGTGGTTAGCACAATGGCTTAACAGCACCAGGTTCGATTCCCCGCTGGGTCACTGACTGTATGGAGTCTGCACGTTCTCCCCGTGTCTGCGTGGGTTTCCTCCGGGTGCTCCGGTTTCCTCCCACAGTACAAAGATGTGCAAGGGTAGGTTGATTGGCTATGCTAAATTGCCCTTAGTGTCCAAAAAAGGTAAAGTAAGGTGGTGTTACGGGGATAGGGTAGAAGTGTGGGGATGGGGTGGAGGTATGGGCTTAGGTGGGGTGCTCTTTCCAAGGGCCGGTGCAGACTCGATGGACCGAAATGCCTCTTTCTGCACTGTAAATTCTGTGATTCCCTGAATCACTTGCCCATGCTTAACTGCCGTTCTATTCTCAGTGTTAACATACTGGATACTTAATGAGTAGTTACTATAAGGAGGAGCATGCTTTAAAAAAGTGGTAAAGGTGAAGATGGTAGATGTAATGGATGAGTGAAAATTGATAGGCAGGATCTACCAAAAAGGCTGCCTGTGTTTGGAGTGTATAGATTGCAACCCAGGTTGCTAAGGAAAGTGGGGGTGGAGGTAGGCACGGGTTTGCTGTAACCTTTCAATCGTCCCTAGACGCAGATGTGATGTCAGAGGATTGGGGAGTAATAAACATAACAACCCTTGTTCAAGAAATGATACAAGAACATTCCCAATAATACAGTAATTTTACTCCGTAACCACTCAAATTAAATTTAGTGGTAGGTAAGGCTTTAGAAACAATAATCGGGAAAGATTAGCAGGAATTTGAGAGATTTGACTTAATTAAGGTCAGCTTTGGTCCAGAATCTGTCTGCATTTGGAAACTACATATAACATGTATTTGGTTTAAACAAAAATGCACTTGCTGAGTAAAATCTATTCTTAACTTTCAAATGAAGGTTGCATGTTGCGGTCAATCTGACCTTTTTTTACAGTAATGAAAAGTTGAAGACATAGATACAGTGCTGCACTTCAAGTTGCATTGCTTATTCTGCATGATTGTGGTTGCCCAGAAATGTTAGAATGAACGTTGTCACAAATGGATATTTAATCTTATAAGGTTTTTTCCCCCCTCCTGAAGCTCAAATTACAACAAGTTCCTATCACACTGCATTTTCTAACATAACCCTCTTGTCATTGGCAGAACCTTTTACTGAACAGAAATCATAATTATGAAATGTACCACGTACAAGTGAAAGCCCTGAAGTCCTAAGGCCACGTCTAACTTATTCTTCACTGGTCACAGGGTCCAGGGCTAATGTAGAACTTATTATTTGTATTGCTAGCTCTTTTTGGGCTGTCATTTTTTTTTGGTATACAGCAATGTTAGGTATAAGAATTGGTTCAGCATCACAGAATCCCTTCAGTGCAGAAGGAGGCCATTCGGCCCATCGAGTTAGTTGCAAAAGTTCAGTTGTTTTGTTCCCTTATTTCAAAACGCTTTCTAATCTGATTTAATAACTCTTGCAGATCTATTTTAGAAAAGGAGGGACCACGGTCACTTTTCAGGGGACTGGGACCTAACTTGATTGGTGTTGCTCCATCCAGGTAAATTTTACTGTATTCATATTAAAAGGAAAAATTCTCTGGACTCTGTTTTGGTTTCTGTGTTACCAACAACTGTGCATATACGTCGTTAATTCTATGTGAATTTTTGTTGGCTTCTTAAAGAGAAATTCCGGCCTCCCTTAGGAGTTTTTGTTGACAAATAACTTGAATGCATGTGCCCTCCTTTCATTTTATATTCACACATGGCCCTTGAAAACCAGACGTGAATCTGGTCTCTGGTCAAGACACCATCCTTTTACATAAAACAGCTTCACTCTACTGAGTTATTAAAAGAAACCATGTTCAATTACTTCACTTTTCTGGAATGGCGAGTGCTTTGAGCTGGGAATACCACTGTGGACTCGCTTCTCTTGGAATGAGATAAGCAAGGAAAACTATATTAATAGTTCAAATTATGCCAATAATACAGGAGCAAAAATCATGGAATATAAACATTACATTTTAAAACAGAAATTTTTTTTTGGGCCAGAGGGGGGGGGGGGTGGAATGTCAATTCAGAATTTGTTTCTACAGCAACAGAAATAGCATAGCTGTAGATTAGCTGGTACACTCCCATTTGGGGCAGAAGCCTCTCTCAGCACCTCCCAAACTCTCAACTTCAACCACTTTGAAGAACAAGAGCAGCGGACACACATTGCCACTTGCAAATTCCCCTGCACGTCTGACACCATTCTGATTTTGAACTATATTGATGTTACTTTGCTGTCGCCAGGTCATAATCCTAGAGTGCCTTTACTAACAGCAGTTTAGGTGTACCTACACCAGATGGATTGCAGTGATCAAGATGGTGATTCACCAGTACCTGCTATAGGACACTTGGGGATGAGCACTAAATACTGGCCTTGTCAGCACTGTCAGCACTGCCTACACCCCATGAAAGAATGAAAGCAACCGACTTAAACTGATCATTTCAGTGAAATGATAAGAGATAAAATGTTGAATTAAGGCCTAGCTCTTATTACAACACTGAACAGAGGAAATTGTAGGATATTGGTTTGCAAAAAAATAACTGTTTGCTGATTTAAGTCGCTGTACTTTAAGGTAATTTATTGTATGTGATGCACTTTGTGATTTTTATTCCCAATTAAACCAATGGATTTTTATAATCCTTGTTATGTATGAAGACTTGTTGAGCAGCTTCTCTAAGCAGGAGAAAAAAAGTGCACCAATTCGACTTCAAAGAATAACATGAAAAAATCTGTGCCAATCACAGGATGTTGTTTAAAGCTGTGGAAAAGTTCAAGATAGTGCATCGATATACAGAGTTCCAGCTATCCTCATTTGCTAGGTATATAATCAAGCAAGTTCCTGTTTTGTGCTGTTTACTCATCTCAATTAAACCAACACTGGCACGACTGCTCATCTGGTTTAGAGAGAAGAAATTCATCACTGTATCCAACATTCCCTGCAGGAAAGTGTGTGCACTTCAGATGAGGATAGGAATTAGTGTGCTGCACTAACCTGCTGTCACCTGGAGATGACTCTTTGGAGCCAAAATGGATGAGAAACGTTAACTCTGTCTCTCTCGCCACAGATGTTGCCAGACCCACTTGAGTTGTTCCAGCATTTTCTGTTTTTATTTTGAATTTCCAGCATCTGCAGAACTTTTTAAAATTTTGAATATCACAGTAGTTGGTCAGCATTCTGCTAATAAATTTTCATTGTGGGGAAAGAAAGCAAGTGATGTGTAAGGAGAAACCGTACACAATTGTTTCTTGGCAAGCAAATGTGCATGCAGTACTCGGCACAAACTTAACCCATTGGATTCCTTGCGTTTCAACGTATCAATCAGTTGTTAATAGATTTATTAAAAGTAAATTTAGAGTACCCAATTCTTTTTTTTTCCCAATTAAGGGGCAATTTAGCGTGGCCAAGTTGACCTACTCTGCACATCTTTGCAAACTCCACACAGGCAGCGAGTTCAAGGGTCCTCGGCTCTGTGAGGCAGCAGTGCTAACCATTGTGCCACTCTGCCACCCAGTTTTTAATAGATTTGTAGGGAACAAAATATCAACTCAGTGAGGTAGGGAGTGCTGCTGGTGATGGGAATGGATCTCGGTTTGTAATTCAGCTTTAGTTGCCTGTCAGGAATGCTGGGAACAAGATTCAGATTTAAGATCCTTGTTTTTGTAGCAATAAAGACTCTGCTACATTTTAGAGTACAGCTATACCGTGACCTTTTCTGAGAATGATTCCAAGCTGTTTAATGCAAGGGAATTATGCCCACCATGAGCTGGACCTTGACAATTAACTGTTCGTGTCTTGACCTAGTTTTCGATTGAGTGGTAAAGTGTGCATTCGCACCGAGCCCAGTTCTGATTTCACCCAGCATCTACTTGTGCAAACTTTTTTTTAAAAATTCACATTGCATTGCAACTCTTGATCTTGGAGGACTCAGTTCCATCTTTGGGAGGCAGTTGAAAAAATGATCCTTTCACTTTATTTAGACACATTTTTTTACAGACAAAGTATTAAATTCTATTTTAATTGATATCAGACACATATTACAACGAGTAATCTTGAAAAGCTGATCAGCTTGCCCAGAGGCTTCAGTGTACACAATTGTAATTTGGAACAAAAACAGAAAATAGCACGTCAGTTATCATTTGTGACAGCCAATTAGTTAATGATGGAGGAAACCAGTCGTCAAGCTGTACACCTGAAACAATCTAGGTGTTCATGTGTTCTCTCCACAGATGATGACAGATCTGTTTCTTCAGCACTTTGTTTTAATTTCACATTGCCGACAGATTGTTTTTTTTTTCTTTTTAGAAATGGAATTTCATTGGGCAAACCCAATTCTTCCAATACTTCCAAGCATGTCTTTAATTTCAGCAATTTTTAACGAGTGGCACTATTCCCAAACAAAGTGGTCTTGTTTTGTAAGCATATATAAAGAATGAGTCTGCACAACTTGCTATTTTCCAACTGAGAAACCAATCAATCTGCAGCCAAGCATCTGCTGATGCCAGCCTTGGTTGAAAATGGGTTTAGGCTGCTTTATTTTCGTTGTTCCTTGCCTTATTTGTGCAGGGTTTTTGTTTCCAATTCCTTCTGTCAGCAGGCCATTAAAGGAAATGTGGAAGAACTGCAGAAAATGCTGGAAGCACTCAGCAGGCTTGGCAGCATCTGTGGAGAGAGACATGGTATTGATGTTTCAGGTCAATGACCTTTCGTCAGAAAGTTCTGCTGCATGGTCATCGACCTGAAATGGTAATTCTGTTACACTCTCCGCAGATTCTGCCAAGCCTGCTGAGCATTTACAACATTCACGTTTTTAAAAAAAAATTCTACCATCTGCGGTATATTGCTTACTCCATTTCATCTGAATGGGTCATCAGTAAATCTTTGTCATGTCGCTGCAGTCTTCGCTCAGCCTTGGGACACTGATGGCAATTCTGCCTATTGATACCCTGGCTCAGATTAGGCTCCGACTGAGACCTTCTGGACCGTAGAGTGCATATAACTACAGCTGCCACTTGATGTGTGTGTACTTTAAAGGGGTTGGTAACTGTACAGAGAAGTTCTTATGCTAAACAAATTAACCTTCATGGTATTCTCCCACGGATGGAGGTGGCTAGCACGAGGGGACATAGCCTTAAATTGAGGGGTAATAGATATAGGACAGAGGTCAGAGGTGGGTTTTTTACGCAAAGAGTGGTGAGGCCGTGGAATGCCCTACCTGCAACAGTAGTGAACTCGCCAACATTGAGGGCATTAAAAAATTTATTGGATAAGCATATGGATGATAAGGGCATAGTGTAGGTTAGATGGCCTTTAGTTTTTTTCCATGTCGGTGCAACATCGAGGGCCGAAGGGCCTGTACTGCGCTGTATCGTTCTATGTTCTATATAAAATCAATGAAGCGAATATAATTGCTCCATTTCCGATTGAGCAGGAACCTATTCCAATAAACCTTGAAGCAGCTAGCGAAATGCATTCGCAAGTCTTTTCTGCAATCTTCCTAGATGATAATGGGGTATGGGTTGTTTCACTTCAATTAAATTTATGCCTCCTGGGGTCCACAAGTATAGTATAACAGTTCTCTGTACAACCCTAATCCATTATAGGCTGAAATTACCTTGCTATTTGCTGACAGTCAGCATCTGAAACAATAAGTTATATCCTTGATTTCTCAGTACCCACTTTGAATTCTATAAATCCTTCTGTACCCAAATTATGATTTAATCATTCAGTTCACCTGTTAGCTGTAATGAAATGCAGCAAACTAAATGCATGATCATTTTTGTTTATCTACAGGGCGATCTACTTTGCTGCATACTCCAAAGCCAAGGAGAAATGTAATGCAATTTTTGTACCACACTCTAATGTTGTCAACATGTGTTCTGCTGGTTTTGCAAGTAAGTGCTAATTAATTACTAAGCATTAGCTTAAAATGTTCACTTAAGAGTAAATGTACAGGAAGTTTGGATTTCTGCTTGAGGAGGGTTTTCGGTATATGCAGGTGCGGGACTTCACGAGAAAGGTTCTTCCGACCTTTCCAATAGCGCCTGCCTCCTCGTTGCAGGAGATGCTGTTGGTAATGAGATCAGAGAGTGGGATCGCCTCGGCAATTTATGGGAGGATTTTGGAGGGGGATAAGGTGTCTATGGAGGGGGTAAAGGCCAAGTGGGAGGACTTGGGGATGGTGCTGGAGGGGGGGATTGTGGTTTGAGGTGCTGTGGAGGGTGAATGCCTCAACCTCGTACATGAGGCTGGGGTTGATTAGAGTTGAAGGTGGAGCACGGCGCATTTGACAAAGTCAAGGATGAGCCGGCTGTTTGAGGGGGTAGAGGAAATTTGCAAACGGCATGGGAGGGGCCTAGCTATTCATGTGCACATGTTCTGGGTTGGTGCAGGTTATATTTGGGGGGGGGGGGGGGTAATGTTTTTGTCCTGTTTTGTTTGTAAAATGTTAAAATGCTAAAAATTTGACTAAGAATGCTTTTCCAAAAAAAAGTAAATATAAAAAAAGAGGAGTTTTGTGCCTCTTCCCAGAACCTAGATGCCACCTTGTCATTGGCTCCGTGTACCATTTTTGTTAATTTTATAAGAGATTTAATTAAAGTTTTCTAGATATGAAGGAAAACAAATAGGGTAGATAGAGTGCAGCTGTTTCCACTAGGTGAGGATTTTAAAGAAATTGTCTAAAAATTAGAGCCAGACCAGTTGAAATTAGGAAACACTTCTATACTCAAAGGGGGGCAAAAGTTTGGAGATCTCTGCCACAAATTGCAGTTGATATTAGATCAGTTATTAATTTTAATCTGCGATTGATCGATTTTTGTTAACCAATAGTGTTCAGATATGTGGCCATTTTGAGTTCAGTCACAGATCAACCATAATCAAATTATTCAAGTTTTCTTTGATAGGTAAAAGTTTATATTCTGAACTGTGCAACTTTAATAGAACTGTATCACTTAATGCACAAAATGTAACTGCTATTAAACGTGCTGCTGTATCAAAATATTGACCCTGAAGCTGATGGACATGCTTAACCATTGGATTTGTGAACCATATTTCAGAAAATATGAAATTGAAATACATGTTTTCTGCACTAGGCTTTATTACAAATACATTGATGAACCCTATTTGGTTGGTCAAAACAAGGATGCAGTTGGAAAGCAGGTAGGCTATACAAATGCATATGTTTTAGGATATTTGCATTCACAATCGCTACTACAAAATACTCAATCCCATATTGGTTCCTCACTTTCTGTTTGCAGGAAACGAGGTGAGAAGGCAACAAATGCTTTTCAGTGTGCAAAGAATGTTTACCAAACTGAAGGATTCAAAGGCTTTTACAGAGGTTTAACTGCCTCGTATGCTGGCATCTCCGAGACTGTGATTCATTTTGTTATTTATGAAGCCTTGAAGAAACATTTAGAGGAGTGGAGGTTTGCTGTAAGGGAAAACAACAAGAGTGCATCAGACTTTCTAGGATTGATGATGGCTGCTGGCTTTTCAAAGACTTGTGCCTCTTGTACCGCATACCCTCACGGTAAGTTTTGTTCAACCCCTTTGATTTGTTAAGCACTGCCCCACTGTTCATGTAAGGAGCTAATGGAAGTGAATAAAAATGTTATCTCAAATTCTATCAATGCCATCATGATGTGTTTTTGGGTTTAGTTGGAAAATTGCACACTACAATGCATCTGATTTGCCATTATTTGAAAGGTTTGCAGGTTTCTTCCTTGAGGGAATTCAATAAAATGCATTTTATCGATTTTTAAAACAAAGTTCTATTGAATCTTCAGATCAGTTTAACACAGTCATGACCTTTTTTTATTGTGTTACACTGCTTTATATTTGTGACTTCAGATCTACAGCACTTTCTGGTGATCATCAAAAATGCTTAAAATTCAAGTGGAACTGCCAAACTCGTTTATCACAAACTTAACTACAATTTAATGACAGACTTTTACAGAGGACTGCTTTCATGTATTATATTTATCATGCTGGTTTCACATGTTTGCTTTTGTACTTTATTTGAAATTTAGAAAGAAAATAAATGTTACTCCAATCCCACCAGCACTGTCTGAAAACATTAGGGAGGGAAAAAAGTGCACAAATATTTTCTTCTTTCTCATTAACTCTCACTAACTTCACTATCCCTTTGCTTACCTTTTGTTCTCTAGTTATTTATCCCTTCCCCAAAGAAATTCTCTCTTCTGAAACCACTGGTTTATGCCGCGGTACAGATTCCTGGCTTTTGGCAGCCATTCAGCACTGAACCCAAATGCCCTTAGCTTTAAAGACACCATATCAGCAATACTAAAACTAATTTCAGTTCCTCAATCACTTTTCTAGTTAAGGTCAGATAATTTCATAATACTTAGGATCGTCACTCTTCCCTTCTCCAAACCTGGAATTGGGAAATTACAGATGTTGCCTATCAAGTGCTGCAGCATATTATGTATTGTTTGTGATCCCAAGTTCTAGCACTAATGGAATACAATGAAATAAACACACAAGTCTTACAATGGAGCAGTTGTTAGCTGTCGGTCTTTGTTCCAATATTAGGCTTGTTCTTATTTCACCATTCTAACTTAGACCATTCAACCCATTGTTCCTGTGCCAGCTCTGAAAGGAGTATCCTATAATTCCCATTCCTCTGCTCTTTCTAATTATTTCCTATTCAAGAATACAACCAATTCATGTTTGAAAGTAACTATTGAATAATTAGAAACTAAGGAGATTGTCATTGACTTCAGGAAGCATAGTGGAGAACATGCCCCTGTCTAAATCAATGGGAGCAAAGTAGAAAGCGTCAAGAGCTTCAAGTTTTTAGGTGTCCAGATCACCAACAGCCTGTCCTGGTCCCTCCATGCCGACACCATAAGTTAAGAAAGCCCACCAACGACTCTACTTTCCCAGAAGACTAAGGAGATTTGGCATGTCAGCTACGACTCTCACCAACTTTTATAGATGCACCATAGAAAGCATTCTTTCTGGTTGTATCACAGCTTGGTATGGATCCTGCTCTGGCCAAGACTACTAAAGGCAGTGAATGTAGCCCAATCCATCACGCAAACTAGCCTCCCATCCATTGACTCTGTCTACAATTCCCGCTGCCTCGGAAAGGTAGCAGCATGACTAAGGATCCCACGCACCCCGGACATACTTTCTTCCACCTTCTTCCGTCAGGAAAAAGATACAAAGGTGTGAGGTCACATACCATCCGACTCGAGAACAGCTTCTTCCTTACTGCCTTTTGAATGTACCTAACTTCTGTTAAGTTGATCTTTTCTCTATACCCTAGCTATAACTGTAACATTATATTCTGCAGCCTCTGCTTCCTTCCCTATGTACGGTATGCATTTTCTGTATAGCATGCAAGAAACAATACTTTTCACTGTATACTAATACATGTGACAATAATAAATCAAATCAAAGTAACCTATTATGTTTCTAGAAAAGCATGCCCACAAAAGCATTATAACAGACTCCTGATGTTTGAAAGCATTACTATTCCCACCAGGGAGTTGCTCGACGTGTGATGTATTAACCATTCAGTGGAATTCAACTATTGGTCTCCTAAGCACAATGTTAGGGAGAGGAAAATAATGAGCTAGATTCTGTGCACACCTATCTATTCAGTGACGTCAGTTGGAAGATGTATATATGAGGACAGGTGACATATTCCTTTGGTAAAACACTCATGATCTGAACAACTGGCACTTGCTTGACGAACAGGATTGCTTACTGCTTTTTAGGGGTCAATTCAGTAATGCGGAGAGGAGCATCAGAGTGAAAACTGAAGTGAAGAAAAACATGGCACTCTAATTCTTTTGCACATTTCTTTTTCAGAGGTAATAAGGACACGATTAAGGGAGGAAGGCACAAAGTACAAGTCATTTTTGCAAACAGCACGCCTAGTGGCAATGGAGGAAGGTTATAGTGCTTTCTACAGAGGACTACAAGCACAGCTAATTCGCCAGATTCCAAACACTGCTATAATGATGACTACATATGAACTGATTATTCATGTTTTGGGATAGTGTTTGAAATAAAAGGACACTCGGCAACAAAAGGATGCTGTTTTGTCGCACTGCAATATCATAATGAGCCACAAGCTAAGGGAAAATGTGGCAAGTCACTGACCAGATTAGAAATTGTTAATGTCAAGTACAAAGGTGAGATTATCTCTGTGGATTGGAGTTAAATAGGCACTTTGGGTCCTGAAACTGGTATCCCTGGGTTAACTAGGAATAAACTTGCTGGGGTCATGGTTCCTGATTGCTGTCTGCTGACTTCTGCACAAAGTGTGCTGGTGGGCACGGAGTATGGTCTGCTGCCACTCTGATCAGGCTCTCATACAGGACCCTTGGGGAAGTTACTAGATGGCTGCCAGTGCCAGTGAAACTACCAAAGCAAGAGTCATTGCTGATGGGGAATTGACAAAACAAAGAAAACTCTCTTTCTCTGAAGCTAATCTGTGTAGTGATATCAATGCATTGGTCTCTAGGCATCGCTATTTATTTTGATAAAATGAAGTAAACTTGCAAACTTAATTTGAGATATCATTTTTCTCTTTGAATGCATAGGATTTTTCTTTCAGCTTTCTGAAAATATTCGGAAGCTGTTTGAAGGGAATGTGTATATATTTGTAACATATATGGTTTCTGTAGATATGTTTGGTTAATATGTGTTTCTACAATATGGTATACAATACATGCTACATAGAGTTACAAAAGAAACAGAGCAAATGTTAATTTATTTGGTTTAATGTGTCTCTAACAAAATGTGGAAACTGGAAAATGTTACCCCTTCAGTTAATATGGTATTTACAAAACCTGGAAGGGAAATGTATGTCGAGACAGTCGATACTGCCATGCTACTTAGTCACTTTTAATTAATTTAGTTTACAACCGAGTCTCCTAAAAATAATTTGGAATTAACTTCTCATTGAATCGAATTTATCAGGACTCGATCTTACCTAAACGTTGGTACTTTGTTTTATTTTAGATTACCAGTATCTGCAGTACCTTAAATTTATTTTATCAAAGTTTTTGGACAGTTCTTTCAATATATTGCACAATTCAGTGTTGAATCAGCAGAATGGTATAACATGAATGTTAAAACCTGCAGTGGTGATCATTTTCAAAAGATTGCTTCTTTTACTAATAATTTTAGAATTGTGCCTTACTTAGTTGATGAGCTATCAAACTAACATTGTAACGGAATAAATTGTTATCGATGATCAATACTGCAGGTTTGAGTATGGTCTGGTAATCAAAATAGTTTTTAAAAAATCTTTCCACACTTGTTGCAGATAGTTATTTTTTCCCAGATGTAACGACTATACTTGTGGGGAGGTGAAGGAGACTCGATGACAATGCCTCCTACAACAATATTAAGTGTTAGTGACAATGGATAGAAATGTTCTGACTAACCCCAGAATTTGGGGTAGTGTTACTGGGCGATGCTTTTTAAAGGAAATAAATAGTAATGACTTAGTCATGTTACATTGTTGCTTGTGTTACTGTTACATTTGTTTATATTCAAAATGTTCTGAATCGGTGGATCTGATTGATTGCCTCAATCCTAAATTTCCGACCAAGCACTTCAAATATTTTGATCTTTGAATAAATCCACTTTAGGAGCATGTTTCATTGAGCTGAATACCAAAGGAACAGGAAGCAATTCCTCTTGCTTCCTTAGACCTCTCTTGTGCCAATCAACTGTTTTGTTTTAAAAAGTACTTTCTTGGCCATATCACTGACAAAATCCCCCAGGCTATCAGAAAAGATAGGAGGGCTAAAGCCTAACCCACAGATGAGTCTCTTCCCCCGCGCCCCCCACACACACACCTCTCCCCTCCTCCCGCACCCACGTTCTGCAGATTTTGATAGCAAATTGAATCACCTCCCAAGTAGTTACCACAAATGGATTTAATGTGACTACCCTGATGGAATGATGTGTTCAGTTCTGAGTCTGGCAGTGAGCAGTGTTATCTTGACGCACCACATCCTTTTTGGAAGTAGAAAATAGTCGATGTCAATTATAACCTTCGAATAACCAAAAGAAAAAATCTGGTAGGCTGCTGTCAGACCTGCTGAGATACCAGACAGCACGGTAGCACAAGTGGCTAGCACTGTGGCCTCACAGCGCCAGGGTCCCAGGTTCGATTCCCCGCTGGGCCACTGTCTGTGTGGAGTCTGCACATTCTCCCTGTGTCTGCGTGGGTTTCCTCCGGGTGCTCCGGTTTCCTCCCACAATCCAAAGACATGTAGGCTAGGTGGATTGGCCATGCTAAATTGCCCTTGGTGACCAAAAAGGTTAGATGGGGTTATTCGGTTACGGGGATAGGGTGGAAGCGAGGGCTTAAGTGGGTCGGTGCAGACTCGATGGGCCGAATGGCCTCCTGCACTGTATGTTCTATGTTCTAGCATTTTCTCTTTTGGTTTCAGATTCCAGCATCCACAGTAATTTGTTTTTATCCAGTTTATAACCGAATAATTGTCGGGTTTTCAGATGTATTCTATTGCCAGTGCTGAAATGTTCCAGATTTTCCTTTTGTATTCCAGTGAACTCTTTGGACTCATTGAGAAATACCAAATTATTCTTCCGTTGTAGTAATTTTGCCAAATTATTCTACCTCTTTGAGAAAATAAAACAAGGATATCTCTTTAAACGTGCTGATTGAATCAGACGGGGGACAGCATAAAATCGTAGTTTCGGCAGTTTGAATCCCAATAGAATGTAGAAACCAACTTGAGGAACAACTTGACCTTGTTTGGAGTATCCTTGGGTAATCCAGTTTGATTGTTCCCCAGAGATCTGTTCTAGTATAGTCCCATCAGGAAGATAAATTTAACTCATTTAATCCAGAAATCTCTTCCCACCATGTCCAGATTGTTACCCATATCTTCTAGATAGATTACAAAGATGCATTTGTTCTTACAAATGCAATGTTTATAAGATTATGTTTTTGGCCCTGTCTCTAATTTAGGGTAAAATGAAGGCAGTCAAGTGACCTGTTCTGAATTGTGCCTGACCACAAGCTTGGTTGTTAAAAGGAGGCCCATGCTGTTTTACTGGGAAGAAGGTGAAAGATGTTCGGATTGGTCGACCAGAATATCTGTAATGACCATAGATAGTGTTTGTCTCACTGGAAGGCATTAAGACTGGCTCCAGTGACACAATCGGTTAGTGTGCGGTACTTATACAGGAAGGTATTAAGAATGTCAGGCTTTATAAATGGTTATGTCTTAAATTGCCTGTTTAATTACAAGATAAAATAGAGTTGGATTTTGAAGATAGCTAATCAGCATTTCCACCCAAATGAAAAGCCCATGTGATTCACATTGTCGTGGAGATCAGCTTTGAGTATGGCACAGGCCATACACACCCATCATTGTATTGGCTTGCAAGGTTTCATTAAGATACCCCTGAATCTCGCAGGTCAGTCTGCACGAATGTGAGAGAGATAGATGCAGCCAGCTTATACTGTTCACCATGCAGAATGTGGGTGGAAGCTTGCACTCAGATCAAAGAGACCAGGTTCATGAGAATTTAAACAGGGCTGGAAGATTTGCCTTTGGCCCATGCAGTCTGCACCGGCCCTTGGAAAGAGCACCCCACTTAAGCCCACACCTCCACCCTATCCCTGTAACTCAGTAACCCCACCTAACCTTTTTGGAAACAAAGGGCAATTTAACATGGCCAATCCACCTAACCTGCACATCTTTGGACTGTGGGAAGAAACCGGAATACCTGGAGGAAACCCACGCAGACAAGGGGGAGAAAGTGCACAGTCCACACAGACAGTCACCTGAGGCCGGAATTGAACCCGGGTCCCTGGAACTGTGAGGCAGCAGTGTTGGCCACCGTGCCGCATAAGATTGTCCAAGGTAACCCTCACTTAAAGTCAGTTCAGTGATTATATGTTATCCGCCTGGAAAAGGAAGCAATTGGGAGCCGAGAATAGCTTTGCAAGGGTTCCTGGAGAATGAAGTAATAATTTAACGGAGAAAGGAAAGCATAATCATGGAGGGGAACTTTTTGTCATTTTAACTGTTAATTTGTTTTTTTTCCATAGTGTTGCCAACTGAGTAGACTATGTTGGTTTTGGTTTGTAACAAATTGAAGTCTTGCCATGTGATCTTTCCAGTCAGTCACTGAAAATTCAAATAACGGGCGGGATTGAACTAAATGGGAACAAAGTCCCACCGCGAGTGCGTTTAGTCATATGTTTCCTGGCGCTCGCAGCGCCGAGAAACACAACACTATAAAACAGCACTCTCGTTAGATATAGGGCCTCAGCAGGGAATGTGTGGCTGAAGACGCACATAGCCCATTTTGTGCACTGAGGAGCTCTGCTCGCCAGTAGCCCAAGGTCCGGGACCCCCTTTTTTAAATGACGTCCCGATCTCTGGAACCCCCAAAGTGACCCCCCACCCCCACCCCAGCCTCACAAACGCCCATGCAGGGCACCCCCGGCTGGATCACCACCACGCAAGAAATGCTAGCTTAGCATCCTGGCAGTGGCTGCTGGCACCCAGGTGGCACTGCCAGGGTATCACCCTGCCCAAGGGCATGCACCTGGGACCTCTGCTCCTCTGGAGAGCAGTACTGAACAGCGCTCACCTGAGGGCTCCAGGGCAAAGGGGATAGAACATACAGTGCAGAAGGAGGCCATTCGGCCCATCGTGTCTGCACCGACCCACTTAAGCTTTCACGTCTACCTTACCCCCGTAACCCAATAACACCTATCCTTTATTGGTCACTAAAGGCAATTTATCATGGCCAATCCACCTAACAGCACATCTTTGGACTTGTGGAAGGAAACCGGAGCACCCGGAGGAAACCCACACAGACATGGGGAGAACGTGAAGCCTCCACACCGACAGTGACCCAAGATGGGAATCGAACCTGGGATCCTGGCACTGTGAAGTTACAGTGCTAGCCACTTGTGCTTCCCAAATAGATCGCAACGCCTCAGGTACCTCTGGAATCTGCACATTAAAGTGAGACCAGCTGTCGCACTCTAATACACAGATTTGTCTAAAAGTGACCCCATCCACAATGGTGGAGTTTACATCACAACGTCTGAAGAGATGGCGTTGGATATTGCGAGCGTTGGGAGTGGGGTCTCCCGGCTTCTATTGGACACACTGCGCCATGGCACGCTGCTTTTCAGGCGCACTGTGGCCCTTAAATCGTGCCCAACATCTTTACAGGAATCATAACATCGTTTTATTGGACTATTTTTAATCAATTCATCTGGAGAAAGGCCTGAAGATGTTGCTGGATCCAGTGTTGTAGCCATGTTTTTGATGTGAAGGTACATTTTGTCTTAGCCAGGTTCAGTGGTTGATGTTTTCTGCCTCTCTGGTTCCCTCCAATTTCACAATCTCCCATCTCTCCACTTGCACCCATTCCTTCATTTTGTTAGGGAGAAAATCACATGCTAACAAGCACAGAAGCGGAACATCCAATCCAGCACTGTTTTAAACAAATAGTCAATCAAGACCGGAAATGTTATGACTGATTATTTTATACACGTATAGATGGAAACCTACTCTGTGAGAAGTTAGCTGTCTGTGTGCTAGAAATTAGCCACAGCATCTTGGACTTTTTAAAACTCATTCTCCGGTTTTAGGTAAAAGTTAATATTGTAACATTAAGGTCAGACCAGGATCAGACTTGTGATATCCCCCTCGTCTCCTGGCATTCAATGTTTCTGTTTGCAAAAAGAGCAGCAGGGTGATGTGTGCTTGTGAAACCATTCCATAGCCTGCAGGCATCACCTTCTAATATGGATGGTAGGTTACTTTGGCAATAGATCTTAATGCTGCAACCCCCAACCTTTCTGTCCCAGCCAAATACAGGGAATGATGTGACTGGAGGAGATGATGCACAGGTTGGAAAGTAGTTTAATGCAATTCAGCAGTTGTGTTTATGCGACTTCGGGAGAGGCTGTGCGTTCCTAGATTCCATCGTTGTCCTTTTAGCTATTCTTAGCTACACTTTTGTCCTGAGTGCTTGAGTGATTTTTAATATCATTTGTTTCTGCCTCACATGGATGGTTGACCGCCTGCTTCTGGATATCTTCTCCACTCCAGGTACAGTCTGCTGGAGCTTACTCAGATGTTATAATGCTACATGACTGTTGGTTCTGCGTGTGCTCGGCAAGTTTTCAAGAGCAACTCTGCTTATTTTCTGCAGTGGTGTGATGGAAAAGGAAAACACGTGGCTTGCACTAATTTGTACTGGTACTGGTACCCATACTGTATTTTAAGGTATTTTAAGGTATTTGCAGCATGTGTGATGTTGGTTAAGGAGCAGACTGCTATTAGAATGGAAATTCCAAGGGAAAATTCATTACTTATTTTAATGTTTTCCCACTTTTTCTAACTTCTATTTGTTTCAGTGGCCATCAATTCATTCCTAGAAAGGCTGCTGATTCTTTGGTCCTGCTTCCTCTTGGCAGGAAGCCCACGTTTCCGACCGTTTTACGAGAAGATATATAGCGATTGTGGGATTATTACAGCAGTGTCACTGTCTGTTAATGATGCAGCTGATTTGAGAATAGCATTTTGGACCATACCTTTTTTCGATTTGTTCAACTGAGTTTATTCCTACAGTCAGTTCTTGCTAAATGAACATTTTAAGAAAATTAAAGAAAATTCAAAACTATTTTCTATTGTTTTTTTGCCGACAATATACATTTTGCCCCTTTTTAACACTTCCAAAGTATACAACATGGTTTGTATAGCTTTATTGTTGCTTTAATAATATGCCTTATTTTTTAAAAATAAATTTAGAGTATCCAATTAATTTTTTCCAATTAAGGGGCAATTTAGCGTGTTCAATCCACCTACCTTGCACAGCTTTTGGGTTGTGGGGGTGAAACCCACGCAAACGGGGAGAATGTGCAAACTCCACA
Organism: Scyliorhinus canicula; assembly: GCF_902713615.1. Taxonomy (NCBI): domain Eukaryota; kingdom Metazoa; phylum Chordata; class Chondrichthyes; order Carcharhiniformes; family Scyliorhinidae; genus Scyliorhinus; species Scyliorhinus canicula. The sequence continues at coordinate 137,241,561 of NC_052161.1, forward strand.
CAGACAGTGACCCAGAGTCGGGATCGAACCTGGGACCTCGGCGGCGTGAGACTGCAGTGCTACTGCAGTGCTACCACTGCGCCACCATGCTGCCCATAATATGCTTTGCATGAGAAGAAGCTCAGAAAAGGTCAAATTGAAAAGTAGAATTCTGGAAATCTGAAATAAAAACAAACTTCTGGAAACACTCAATGCACCAGACAACATTTTGCGCAGAAAGAAACAGTTTTTCAAAATTATTTCTTTATTCTCCTTTTTCGCATTTTCTCCCCAATTTACACCCGCCAACAATAAACAATAATCAGTAACAAATATGTCAATCCCCATATCATCAACAACGATCCCATCCTCCCACCAAACCCAAAACATTCACCCACATGTTCACATAAGCAACTGACAAAAAGGAATCCCGAATCCCCCAATCACACCCATCGCCCCCCCCCCCCCACCAAAACTAATGTTCGATGTGATCGGGTGAGGATCTGGGAGGTCAGTGCGAGTGATTTGGAGGGGGGTGCAATTCTGTAGTTACTCAGGAGTTGGACTAGTATTTTACTGTCTATTTTCTAGGTAATTACTCTGGTATGTCACACATAACTGTCCGAAGCCTCTGACCCCAAGTCAGAGACTTTCGTGTAGGTTCCTGGACTGCAGAGGAGTTGCCCACAGGAAGTTCAATCATCCTGGGCATTTCCCACGAAGGTCAGCTCATTGGGACTGCCACAGGGTCCCGACGTGAATCTTGGCTCATGCGTTTGGTCTTCGATCTGGAACCCTGAAAATCTGGGCTATTAACTCAGAAAAGATCTGTTTTGTTGGACCTGTACCCATTTCCATCGTCTCAATTTTCAGGGCTTTCCCAAAGAAAGTCAGAAGAGAAAAATGCAGACTATAGTCTGCCTCCAAACCCCTGCCAGCCTGTATCGCTCCCCCCCAACCCCCCGCATCTTCCAACACTTACTGTGGCAATTTGTGAATTTCATATATTTGGAGGCCAGCAACCAAGATCAAATTTCAGAAAAAAAATGAAATGAAAATCGCTTATTGTCACGAGTAGGCTTCATTGAAGTTACTGTGAAAAGCCCCTAGTCGCCACATTCCGGCACCTGTTCGGGGAGGCTGGTACGGGAATTAAACCGTGCTGCTGGCCTGCCTTGGTCAGCTTCAAAAGCCAGCGATTTCGCCCAGTGTGCTAAACCAGCCCCAGCCTGTGAAATGAAAAATGTTAATGATGTGGGACAGAACATAATGTCCTCAGTCTGGACTGGAGCAGCACACTTCTACACTGCACCAGTTCAGTTACAAGATGAGTTGGCAGCTGACTTTACAGTGCGTGTATTGCTGTCACCATCCTGCAGAAGGTGGGAGATGGCAGTGTTGACAGCAATGGAAGACCGTCCACTCTCGGTATCAGCTACTTACAGATCAGTCACATGTGGCCAGGTGCAAGCTAAAATCTGCCCTACTCTGTAACCTGAACTCCGACTACCTTCAACCAGAGCAAATTCTCCACTACCCGGATGAACAAAGCTCAATTTACAGTAAGTGTTCTAAATGACATGTTTAAAGCCAAGTCAAGTATCCTGGGATTTTTTATGTCAACAGGATGCCCAGTCTGTCTGGAAACTAATTACTGTCTTATGAGTCACAAAATCAAGCTGAACATCTGTAGCAGTGGAGTTTGTGTGCTTGATAAGGAGTGTATGCAAACCCACACCTAACTGGGCGTCCCCTACTTTGCTAATTCAAAGAAATTTGTTCAAAGAAGTTTTGTGAAGTTGCAGAAGTTCCAGCTCAGAAGTAGGTCTCCAGGCCCCCTCCTGCCTTTGTTGATGCTCACTCCTCAAATAAGACTGTCTAATTGCATTTCCTTGTCCTTTCCCTGTATTCTGTTCCCTTTTAGTGGCTGGTTTAGCTCACTGGGCTAAATCGCTGTGTTTTAAAGCAGACCATGCAGGCCAGTTCGATTCCCGTACCAGCCTCCCCCGGACAGGTGCCGGAATGTGGCGACTAGGGGCTTTTCACAGTAACTTCATTGCAGCCTACTCGTGACAATAAGCAATTTTCATTTCATTTTCATTTTATTGCATAGTCTCTGTTTCAATTGCATCTTGTGGAATTCTCTATCCTAATGATCTTTGGGGGAATCTTATTCCAGTTTTGTTCTTCTATACTTCTACACCTATGTCTCATGTTAACAATTCACCAACTAGTGGGGATATTTTTGAAAAATCTATTCTCGTACCTTTTTTGTTATGAGGTCCCCTTTTGTTCAGTGATAAATACCAATTTTCCGATGTGTCTTCAAAACTATAACCTCTCATTCCAGAAACATGTCAAAAACACTCCTTTGGCTTCCCTTCCCCATCAAGGCATTTTTCAACCTCCACCCTTGAGCCCATAAACCTCCGTCCTCGAGCTCCATCACAGGATGTGCAGCTACAAATCCTGCTTTAAACCCATGAGCTCCATTTCTTCCCTCTTCCCACTCCATCTGTTCCATTAACCAAATTTATTATTTTCTCTACCCAGTTGCTGTGAAGCCCTGGCCTAATCCATCCCTTCATTGCCTGAAAGCTTTGATTTCTCCAGAGTTCTTGCTGGCCTCCCTGCATTACCTTTCCGTGAGCTTGAGCTCATCCAAGAGCCCCAAAACCCAAGAGCCCCGCATCCTTACCTGCACTCCCATCACCCCTGCTCTTTGCCAGCTCCCCTGTATCCTCATCCACCAACATTTCGATTTCATTAGTGAACTTCATTGAATTTCGAAGCTCACTACTCCACTGTGTCATTTGTTGCAACATTATTTTCTACCCAGTTTCTCCTATTCTACTTCGTTTTCCACTCCGAAAAGCATCCTCAACATGCTCCCCCTTTAGCTGTGCCTTAGGTTCCCAATCCTGGCCTCGGCTTCCTCTTCCTCCTGGGGCCCACAAGCCATTTTTTTTACATAGTCAAAAATGTAAATATTTTAAGGTGTGCAATGCCGTTACTGTAATGTCAGCGACAATAAATAAAAAACAAGATGGACATGTTTACGAATTTCTGTGCAGCATATTTTTTACTGATGCTCTTTCACATACCTGCAGAGCAGAGCCACCTGTGCAACAAGGCTCTGCAGTCCTGTCACATCCAGTCATGAATGGTGGTGGAGAATTAAACAACTCACTGGAGGAGGAGGATCTACAAATACCCCCATTCTCCACGAATGAGGAACCAAACACATCAGCGCAAAAGATAAGGCTGAAGTATTCACAAAAATCTTCAGCCGGAAGTGTCGAGTGGATGATCCATCTCCGCCCCCTCGGAGGTCCCGTGCATCACAGATATCAGTCTTCAGCCATTATGATTCACTGTACGTGATATCAAGAAATGGATGAAGCCCTGGATACTGCAAAGGCTATGGGCCCTGACAATATTCTGGTAATAGTACTGAAGACTTACCGCTCCATTACCTGCTTGCAATCATCAGAAAAGTGATGGAAGGGGTCCTCAATAGTGCTATTAAGTGGCACTTTGCAATAACCTGCTCACTGACACTCGTGTTGGATTTTTCAAGGGCCACTCAGCTCCTGGCCTAAAAGAGCTGAACTCCAGAGGTGAGAGTTACCGCTCTTGACATCAAGGCAGCATTTGACCGAGTATGGCATCAAGGAGCCCCAGCAAAACGAGACAGTGGGAATCTGGGGCAAAAGCCTTGACTAGTTGGAGTCATACCTGTCACAAAGGAAGACGGTTGTGGTTGATGGAGCTCAATCATCTCCGTTCCAACACATCATTACAAGAGTTCCTCAGAGTCGTGTCCTAGGCCCAACCATCTTCAGTTGCTACATAAATGACCTCCCTTCCATCATAAAAGGTCAGAAGTGGAGACATTTGCTGATAATGCACAAAGTTCAGCACCATTTTTGATGCATCAGATACTGGAGCAGTCCATGTCTAAATGCAAGACCTGGACAATATTCAGGTTGGAGTTGACAGTGGCAAATTACATTTGTGCCACACAAGTGCCAGGCAATGACCATCTCCGACAAGAGGATCTAACCACTGCCTCTTGACATTCAATGGCATTACCATCACTGAATCCCCCACAATCAACATCCTGGCGGGTTACCATTGATCAGAAACTGGACTGGACTAACCATATAAATACTGTGGCTACAGGAGCAGGTCAGAGGCTAAGAATCCTGCAGTGAGTAACTCGTCCCCTAACTCCCCAAAGTGTGTTCACCATCCACAAGGCACGGGTCAGGAGTGTAATGGAATACGCTCCACTTGCCTGGATGAGTGCAGCTCCAACAACACTCAAGAAGCTCGACACCGTCCAGGACAAAGTAGCCCTGCTTGATTGGCACCCTTGGCACCCTTCCACAAACATTCACTCCCTCCCCTTCTGACACACAGTGGCAACAACGTGTACCATCCACAGGATGTACTGCAGCAACTCGCCCAGGTTCTTTGGCCAGCATATTCCAAACCCACGACAGCCACTATCTAGAAGGAAAAGGGCAGTAGACACATGCAAACCCCACCACCTGGAAGTTCCCCTCCTCCAAGTCACTCATTCATGGGAATATAGCACCATTCCTTCACTGTCGCTGGGTCAAAATCTAGAAACTCCCTCCCCGTCAACACTGTGGGTGTAGTTACATCACATGGACTTTAGCGGTTTAAGGAGTCGGCTTTCCACAGGACAATTAGGGATAGACACTAACTGCTGGCCTAACCAGCAAAGGCCAAGTCCCATAATAGGATAGGGAGGGGCGTGGGGATAGGGAGGGGGGAATAGGAGGGGGGTGAAGACACCAAGGTGAACACAGGGTAAGCAAGCATGGGGACATACACATTGGCTACAGTAGCAAATCCAAAGCACGCAGGGCTAACAGTAAATACCCTGCACTATTCCCCCCCCCCCCCCTTCCCCCACCACGGTACGTTCTACAGGGGCGTAAATATCTCTTTTTTAAATCCCCATCCCCGTCCCTAACCCAATGCTAACCCTAACCCCCATCCCGAACATCAACCCTAACCCTAACCCCATCCCTATCCCCAACCCTAACCCCAATGCTCAGGGGCGTAAATATGACAGTACAGTTGCGGCAACCAACTCCTGTGGGTTCACAAACAAGGCCCTCCCCGTACGTTGGTCCATTTGCGTGAATGTATAACGGCCTGTATGTCCCTCGTTATTTCCATACCCATTTTGTAGATTCTCATATTTCTTTCTTCGTGGTTTTTACTTGTGTGTGTTATCCATAACAAATATTACTGTAAATAATTGTAAAACCAATAAAAATATTTTTAAAAATTAAGAGTTTGAAGTTCAGAAAATAACATACAATAGAAAAAGCAAGAATCCCTGAAGTAGAAAAACATCAAGCTGCACGCCAGGAAATTGCTTCACAAATGGAGTACATGTTTGAGTAATTTTAACGAAGCACAGGCACAGAAGTACAGATCTCTGAGGATTAGAGTTCAATATAAGTTTCAAAAAATTTGCAATAAAAAGCCCTCCGTTTCATGAATTAAGCTGAATCTGATATTTGCAAGAGTAACTCCAGTTCTCTGTGAATTAGTCACAGAATTCTTCCATGTTGCATACAAAACAATATATTTTCCTTCGACTCTGATCATTTCACATCTTTGTTTCATTCATCATTCTCTCTTTTTCCAGTTCATTGTTCCTTTTTGATTGCCGGCCAAACATTCCAGTCTCAAGTCACTCGTTTACCTGGACATTGGGAGGTTTACAGATGTGCAGATGAGGGGGAGAAAATTGCTCACTGACATCTCATCTCCTGGAGGAAAAAGGCCCACGTTTACTGGCTACCACCACCTGTTGGCCAAGACTGGAAACATGGCTGTTTGACTTCGGAGCTCTCGCATGAAAGTTGAATAGCGGGTGTATTTACAGCTCTCTGAGAAGTATTCTGCTGAAATGCAATCCTAACGTGTTCGAATGTTTGGAGTTTGATAAGCCGAGTAGAGTTTGAAATTTGGAAAGTACAGCAATGCTTTGTGCAGCAGTTTGTAATTCAGAAAACCATCCCTCGGCACCCCTTCTAAACAATGCTTCTCAGACGGCAATATGCATTTGCCATCAGACCCGGTGAGATTTGAATTGCTGAGGTATTAGAATATAGGGAGGAATGATACTGCACGTTCTAAATCTGTGATGGTTAAGTTTAGTGTGTGTTGCAAAACCACGCTGACGTATGTGCGAGCTGGTGTTCCAACGTGAAACACTGGCTTTGCATGGTGTCTTTTTGGATCTAAGTGAGACATGTCTGTGGAAATGGTGAGAACTCAAACCTCTCTTTCATTAAACAACAATAAAAATGCTTATTAAAGAAGAAAGATAATGGGCGGAATTCTCCGCAAGACCCGATGCCATCGTGAAACCTGGAGAGGTTCACGACGGCGTCGGAAGCCTCTCTCGGCCCCTATTCTCCCCTACCCGGGGGGGATAGGCAGGCCGTACCGGGAAACTCGGTGGCCAGGCCTTGTCACTGGCTTCAAGGTCCGGCGTGCCAAGAATGACGCCGCGGCGGAGCTTAATGACGTCAGCCGCGCATGCGCGGGTTGGACAGCTGTTGCCGTCTTTCCCCTCAGCCGCCCCACAAGACGTGGCGGCTTGATCTTGCGGGGCGGCGGAGGGGAAAGAGTGCGTCCCCTTGAGATGCCGGCCCGATGATCGGTGGGTACCGATTGCGGGCCAGTCCCCTCCCGAGCACGGTCGTGGTGCTCGATCCCCGATCTGCACCCCTAGGCCCCACACTTACCTGGCGCGCCATGTTCACGACGGCAGCGACCAGGTGTGGTTGCCGTCGTCGTGAACAGGTCAGGAACGGCAGGCTGCTCAGATCATCCGGGTCGGAGAATCGCGGGCCGCCGTGAAAAACGGCGGCCCGCGTTTCTCCGAGTGGAGTGTCAGAAAACCGGACACGCCATTTTGGGGGGGGGGGGTGGGAGAATAGCGGGAGGTGCGGGAGCGGGTCTCCCGCTATTCTCCCATCCATCGTGGTTGTGGAGAATCGCGGCCAATGAACACTGCAAAGAACAATCTTAAAATTCAACACATTAACTGCAAGAACTTAGTCCCTCAAAGACCAGAAACCCCAAAGCATTTATTTCCCCCGTAATGCTAAATTCTACAGAGACCCCTCCATATCCCAAACAACAACCATAATTATATTGGTCCAATCTAACCATTGACGGCCACACGATACGGCCTAAGTGACCAGGACTTGTGAACGGTCTTCAGTTCTGCAAAGAAAACTATCTATTGCACAAACTGGCCTTTTGCCTTCAGCACTTCATCTCTAACTGATCCATTTCATGAAGTTGGCTGATGTTGCTTCTTCAACACCTCGTCTGTGACTAGCCTGCTTCCTGGCTCACAGCACTCTGGCTACAAAATGTATCAATTGCAAAGAACACCTGTTCACTCTTCTTTCCTGTTCCTTACTTCCTCTTAGTTACTGCCCAGACGTGGTTTACAAAATACATGGCAGTTTGATTTTACTTGTGCCAAAAAACAGTACATTCATTTTATTTACTTATTTTTTTAAAAGCTTTTTATTGGCATTTCTCATACTTATAAACAATTGTTAACATACATCACATTTTTCATACCGGTGTTAATTTACTTTATTGTACATTTAATTGACGCTATATACATTTTGCCTCCCTCGGGATTATTCTATGGTCCCTCCCCCCTCCCACCCGCCCCTTCCCCGCCTCCCCTTCTCCCCCCCACCCTTTGGCGCCAGCTGTGTTCTGCTTTTACTTTTGAGGGGAGAAAAGGGGGGGGTTAGCCCCCCTCCCTTCTCTTCTCCTCTTTTGTGGTTTCCCAACCTTTCTACCCTTTTCCTCCAGTCCCCTGGTTTGCGCAGTCCTTTGGTTCCTCATCTAACTTGAGGCGATGCCCTTACTGAGCAGGTACTGAAGCAGCTCATCGCTCATGAACGATGTGCCCCGGTCACTGTGGATGTAGGCATGGAAATCGAACAGTGTGAAGATGCTGTGCAGTGCCTTTATTACGGTGGCTGAGGTCATGTTGGGGCAAGGGACGGAGAAGGGGAAACTGGAGTACTCATCTTGAGAAAGTATATATGCCGTTTGGTGGAGGGGAGGGGCCCTTTGAAGTCGATGCTTCGGCGCTCAGCCGGGAGGCCTTTACCAGGTAGGCCATGTCTGGCTGGTAGAAGTGCGGTTTGCACTCGGTGCAGACTTGGCAGTCCCTGGTCATGGCCTTGACCTCCTCGGAGGAGAAGGTCAGGTTGTGGGTCTTAATGAAGTGGGTAGGCCGGGTGACCCCCGGGTGGCAGAGGTCATTGTGGATAGCCCAAAGTCGATCATCTTGGACGCTGGCGCGTGTGCTGTGGGACAGGGCATCTGGGGGCGAGTTGAGCTTCCCAGGACGATACTTGATATCGTAGTTGTAGGTGGAGAGTTCGATCCTCCACCTCAAGATTTTATCATTTTTTATTTGCCCCGTTGTGCATTGTCGAACATGAAGGCGACCGACCGTTGGTCGGTGATGATGGTGAACCTCCTCCCGGCTAGGTAGTGCCTCCAGTGCCACACGGCTTCCACTATGGCTTGTGCTTCCTTCTCGACCGAGGGGTGCCGAATTTCAGAAGCGTGGAGGGTCCTAGAAAAAAATGCTACTGGCCTGCCCGCCTGGTTGAGTGTGGCAGCCAGTGCGACGTCTGATGCGTCGCTCCCTACTTGAAAAGGGATGGACTCATCCACCGCGTGCATTGCGGCCTTGGTGATATTGGACTTGATGCGGCTGAAGGCCGTGCGGGCCACAGCCGTCAGGGGGAAAGTGGCTGTTTGAATAAGTGGGCGGGCTTTGTCCGCATAGTGGGGGACCCACAGGGCGTAGTAGGAGAACAGCCCCAGGCATCATTTTCGGGCCTTGAGGCTGTGGGGAGGGGGGAGATCTGTGAGGAGGCGCATACGGTTGGGGTCTGGCCCTATGACTCCGTTCTCTACGACATAGCCGAGGATGGCTAGTTGGGTAGTACGGAAGATGCATTTTTCCTTGTTGTATGTGAGACTGAGGGATTGGGCAGCCTGGAGGAACCTCTGGAGGTTGGCATCATGGTCCTGCTGGTCATGGCCGCAGATGGTCACACTGTCCAAGTATGGGTATGTAGCCTGCAAACCGTATTGGTCCACCATTCGGTCCATCGTTCTCTGAAAGACCGAGACCCCATTAATGACGCCGAAGGGGACCCTGAGGAAGTGGAAGAGCCGGCCAGCTGCTTCAAAGGCCGTGTAGTGGCGTTCTTCCGGGCGGATTGGCGCTCTTCCGGGCGGATTGGGAGCTGGTGGGAGGCCGACTTCAGATCGACCATTGAGAACACACGGTACTGCACGATCTGGTTGACCATCTCCGCTATGCGGGGGAGGGGGTACGCATCCAGTTGCGTGAATCGGTTAATTGTCTGGCTGTAGTCCACAACCATCCGATTCTTTTCCTCGGTCCGGACGACCACCACTTGCGCTCTCCAGGGGCTGTTGCTGGCATCGATGATCCCTTCACTCAACAGTCGCTGGACCTCTGACTTGATAAACGCCATGTCTAGCGAACTGTACCGTCTGCTCCTGGTGGCGATGGGCTTACAGTTAGGAGTGAGATTCGCAAAGAGTGAATGGGGGAAGACCTTGAGGGTCACGAGGCTGCACACCGTAAGGGGGGGCAAGGGTCCGCCGAACTGTAGGGTCAGGCTTCGGTGGTTACATTGAAAGTCCAATCCGAGCAGAGGGGGGGGCGCAGAGGTGGGGGAGGACGTAGAGCTTAAAATGTGCGTACTCTGTGCCCTGCATCGCGAGGTTGGCGATACAGAACCCCCGATCTGAACCGAATGGGACCCGGAGGCAAGGGAGATTGTTTGGGAGGCTGGGTAGGTGTGGAGGGAGCAGCGCCTTACAGTGTCGGGGTGGACAAAGCTCTCTGTGCTCCCGGAGTCGAAAAGGCAGGGGGTCTCGTCCCCGTTGACCCTGACGACCATCATGGAGTTCTTCAGCTGTTTTGGCTGCACCCAGCTGTGGGTAGTCTGTGTGGTTGGTGGAGTCACAAGATGGCAGCCCCCATGAGTCGCACATGTCGGGCTGGGGCGAAAATGGCAACCAGGATGGTCGCCCCCATCGGTCGCCCGTGTCGATTGGTGTTGGGGCCGGCGGCCAAGATGGCGGCCCCCATGAGTTGCATGTGCCGGTTGGTGTTGGGGCTGGTGACCAAGATGGCGGCCTCCACAAGTCGCACTCTGCCGATGACTCATCTGATGGGGGTGTTGCAGGCAGGCACGCAGCCGCATTGCGGGGTCTGTGGGGCTGCGAGTCCATGGGTCGGGCCTGGTGTGCTTTCGATTTCTGGGCCTTCAGCCGGCCCAGACAGACCAAGCGAAGTGGCCCTTTTGCCCACAATCGCTACACGTTGATGTGCGGGCTGCGGACTGCTGCCGGGGGTGTAGGCGCTGGCCGCAGAAGTAGCACTGCGGTTCCCCGGGCTGGGCTGGCAGACGCACGGCACAGGCCTGCGATGTAGTCGGGTCCAACGGGGGTCACGATGAGGGCGTCCACGAGGGGTTCGGCAGGCCTGCGGGGAATGCGCTGAGGTTCTGGTAGGCCACCTCCCGTGAGGTCGCTAGCTTTACCGTTTCCTGCAGGTCGGAGGTCCCGTTTTCCAGCAGGCACTGCCTGATATAGTTCGAGCGGACCCCCACCATGTAGGTGTCCCGGATCTGTGAGTTCATATGTTCCTCTGCCGTCACATCTCGATAGCTGCAGTTCCTCGCGAGTAGAGTCAGGGTTTCCAGGTACTTGTCCAGCGATTCTCCAGCGCGTTGACGGCGAGTAGTGAGGAGATGTCTAGTGAGCACCTCATTTACGGGCTTCACAAAGTGTGCCTTGAGAGTTGCGACTGCTGCCTCCTACGTGGTCGCTTTCTCGATCATTACGGAGATTCAATGGCTCACCCAGGCGTGGAGGCGTTGCAGCTTGAGAGTCTCTGTGGTAGACGTTGTTGAGGAGTCGAGGTAGGCCTCGAAGCATCGGAGCCAATGTTCGAATATTTCCTTGGCTTTGGACGCACGGACGTCGAGTTCGAGCCTGTCTGGCTTTAGAGCGGCTTCCATAGTGCTGTCTATGATGAATAAATTGATATACCTTCAATTCACAGTGAGGCAGAGAGAGCAAGTGAACAGTAGGCTTTATTAGTCATGAACTTGCCTAACCAGAGTCCGTAGTGCAGAATAAATGCCGCCCACAAGAGGCCGGCTTATATATGGCCCCGGTGTGCGTGGACCCAGAGGCGGAGCCATACCGGGGTTACAGTACAGTACCTGGAAGCACTTCATATCACCGCTTCCAGGTCATAGGTCACAGGTTACAGTATCATGCATGCATTATGGTAAATACATTCACCACACCACATATATAAGTCATGATGTGGAGATGTTGGCGTTGGACTGGAGTGGGCACAGTAAGAAGTCTTACACCACCAGGTTAAAGTCCAACAGGTTTGTTTGGAATCGCTAGCTTTCAGAGCGCAGCTCCTTCCGCAGGTGAGTGTGCTATGCTCCGAATGCTAGTGATTCCAAACAAAGCTTTTGGACTTTAACCTGGTTTCTAAGACTTCTTACTATGTAATTCATTACATCTCTGTTCTTCTGTAGAAGAGTCACATGGACTCGAAATAGCGGACGCAAAATGTTAACTCTGTTTGTCTCGCCTCACGGCGCCGAGGTCCCAGGTTCAATCCCGGCCCTGGGTCACTGTCTGTGTGGAGTTTGCACATTCTCCCCGTGTCTGCATGGGTTTCACCCCCACAACCCAAAAATGTGCAGGGTAGGTGGATTACTAAACACTAAACTGCCCCTTAATTGGAAAAAGTGAATTGGTTACACTAAATTTATTTTAAAAAACGCTGTTTGTCTCTCCACTGATGCTGCCAAACTTGATAGGTTTATCCAGCATTTTCTGTTTTCATCTGAGACTTTCAGCATCCACAGTATTTTGATGTTAGTCTGTGATGCTGACACAACCAAAGCAGAAGCAAAATGTAAGTTGCTGCTTATGTATCACGGGCACACACACACACAGACAAATACTCAGACAAAGTCAGCCACACGCACAAACAACAGTCACACACACAGTCACACAGGCACAGCTATACAGTCACACACACACAGACAGACACACATAGATACATAGTCACACACACAGTCACACACACACACAGAGACACAGTCACACACACACACAGATATATAGACAGAGACACAGTCACACACACAGACACACACAGACACACAGTCACACACACACAGATACATAGTCACACACACATAGTCACACAGAGTCACACAACAGACACAAACAGGCAAACACAGTCAGACACAGACACACTGATACACAGTCAGACACAGACAGTCAGACACACAGGCACAGCCACACAGAGATACACACACAGTCACACAACAGACACACACACAGTGTGATTGACAGGTGTGGGGCAGGGCAGGCAGTGGGGCGGGGCTAGCTGCGTGCTGACGCAGGCACGCAGGGCGGTTGACGCAGGCGGGCTGGCGGCGCGGGCAGCAGTCCCGGGCTGCGGTCAGCACCGGGAATGGAGGCGGTGACCCGCGCGCTCGGCGCCTTCCCCGCCGGCCTGGCCGGAGGCCTGGGGCTCGGCATCTGCGCGGCCGGAGCCGCCATCTACAGAGTGGCCACCAGGTGAGAGGCAGCGACAGGCCGCAGTCCGCACCCCAAAGCCCTTCTCCCGCCAATCCGGCGGGAGGCGGCCGCGCGCACCCTCCACCCCCCCCCCCCCCCCCCCCTTCACTCCCCCCCCCCCCCTTCACTCAACCCCCCCCCCCTTCACTCCCCCCCCCCTTCACTCAACCCCCCCCCCCTTCACTCCCCCCCCTTCACTCACCCCCCCCCCCTTCACTCAACCCCCCTTCCCTCAACCCCCCCCCCTTCCATTCACTCAACCCCCCCCCCCTCCATTCACTCAACCCCCCCCCCTCCATTCACTCAACCCCCCCCCCTCCATTCACTCAACCCCCCCCCCCCCTCCATTCACTCAACCCCCCCCCCCTCCATTCACTCAACCCCCCCCCCCCCCCCCCTCCATTCACTCAACCCCCCCCCCCCCCTCCATTCACTCAACCCCCCCCCCCCCTCCATTCACTCAACCCCCCCCTCCATTCACTCAACCCCCCCCCCTTCACTCAACCCCCCCCCCTTCACTCAACCCCCCCCCTTCACTCAACCCCCCCCCCTTCACTCACCCCCCCCTTCACTCACCCCCCCCCCCCCTTCACTCACCCCCCCCTCCATTCACTCAACCCCCCCCCTCCATTCACTCACCCCCCCCTCCATTCACTCACCCCCCCCTCCATTCACTCAACCCCCCCCTCCCTTCACTCACCCCCCCTCCATTCACTCAACCCCCCCCCTCCATTCACTCAACCCCCCCCTCCATTCACTCAACCCCCCCCTCCATTCACTCAACCCCCCCCTCCATTCACTCAACCCCCCCCTCCATTCACTCAACCCCCCCTCCATTCACTCACCCCCCCCCCTCCATTCACTCACCCCCCCCCTCCATTCACTCAACCCCCCCCTCCATTCACTCAACCCCCCCCCCTCATCAACCCCCCCCCCCTCCATTCCTCAACCCCCCCCCCCCCTCACTCAACCCCCCCCTCACTCAACCCCCCCCCTCACTCAACCCCCCCCTCACTCAACCCCCCCCCCCTCACTCAACCCCCCCCTCACTCAACCCCCCCCTCACTCAACCCCCCCCCTCACTCAACCCCCCCCCCTCAACCCCCCCCTCACTCCCACCCCCCCTCACTCAACCCCCCCCCCTCACTCACCCCCCCCCTCACTCAACCCCCCCCTCCATTCACTCAACCCCCCCCCATTCACTCAACCCCCCCCCTCCATTCACTCAACCCCCCCTCCATTCACTCAACCCCCCCCCTCCATTCACTCAACCCCCCCCCTCCATTCACGCAACCCCCCCCCCTCTTCACTCACCCCCCCCTCATTCCTCAACCCCCCCCTCCATTCACTCACCCCCCCCTCCCTTCACTCAACCCCCCCCTCCATTCACTCAACCCCCCCCTCCATTCACTCAACCCCCCCCCATTCACTCAACCCCCCCCTCCATTCACTCAACCCCCCCCTCCATTCACTCACCCCCCCTCCATTCACTCAACCCCCCCCTCCATTCACTCAACCCCCCCTCCATTCATTCAACCCCCCCCCATTCACTCACCCCCCCTCCATTCACTCCCCCCCATTCACTCAACCCCCCCTCCCTCCATTCACTCAACCCCCCCTCCCTCCATTCACTCAACCCCCCCCCCTCCATTCACTCAACCCCCCTCCCCTTCACTCACCCCCCCCTCCATTCACTCACCCCCCCTCCATTCACTCAACCCCCCCCTCCATTCACTCAACCCCCCCTCCAGTTCACTCAACCCCCCCCTCCATTCACTCACCCCCCCCCCTCCCTTCACTCAACCCCCCCCCTCCATTCACTCAACCCCCCCTCCCTCCATTCACTCAACCCCCCCCCCTCCATTCACTCAACCCCCCCTCCCTCCATTCACTCAACCCCCCCTCCCTCCCTTCACTCAACCCCCCCCCCCCTCCCTCCATTCACTCAACCCCCCCTCCCTCCATTCACTCAACCCCCCCTCCCTCCATTCACTCAACCCCCCCTCCCTCCATTCACTCAACCCCCCCCCCTCCATTCACTCAACCCCCCCCTCCCTCCATTCACTCAACCCCCCTCCCTCCATTCCTCAACCCCCCCCCCTCCCTTCACTCAACCCCCCCTCCCTCCATTCACTCACCCCCCCTCCCTCCATTCACTCAACCCCCCCTCCCTCCATTCACTCAACCCCCCCCTCCCTCCATTCACTCAACCCCCCCTCCCTCCATTCACTCAACCCCCCTTCCCTCCATTCACTCAACCCCCCCTCCCTCCATTCACTCAACCCCCCCTCCCTCCATTCACTCAACCCCCCCCCCTCCATTCACTCAACCCCCCTCCCTCCATTCACTCAACCCCCCCTCCCCTCCATTCACTCAACCCCCCCTCCCTCCATTCACTCAACCCCCCCTCCCTCCATTCACTCAACCCCCCCTCCCTCCATTCACTCAACCCCCCCTCCCTCCATTCACTCAACCCCCCCTCCCTCCATTCACTCAACCCCCTCCCTCCATTCACTCAACCCCCCCCCCTCCATTCACCAAACCCCCCTCCCTCCATTCACTCAACCCCCCCTCCCTCCATTCACTCAAACCCCCCCCCTCCATTCACTCACCCCCCCCCCCTCCATTCACTCAACCCCCCTCCCTCCATTCACTCAACCCCCCTCCCTCCATTCACTCAACCCCCCCTCCCTCCTCCATCACTCAACCCCCCTCCCTCCATTCACTCACCCCCCCTCCCTCCATTCACTCAACCCCCCTCCCTCCATTCACTCACCCCCCTCCCCCATTCACTCAACCCCCCCTCCCTCCATCACTCAAACCCCCCTTCCCTCCATTCACTCAACCCCCCTTCCCCATTCACTCAACCCCCCTCCTCCATTCACTCACTCAACCCCCTTCCCTCCATTCACTCAACCCCCCCTCCCCCCATTCACTCAACCCCCCCTCCCTCCCTTCACTCAACCCCCCCCTCCCTTCACTCAACCCCCCCCTCCCTTCACTCAACCCCCCCCTCCCTTCACTCAACCCCCCCCTCCCTTCACTCAACCCCCCCCTCCCTTCACTCAACCCCCCCCTCCCTTCACTCAACAACCCCCCCCCCTCCCTTCACTCAACCCCCCCCCTCCCTTCACTCAACCCCCCCTCCCTTCACTCAACCCCCCCCTCCCTTCACTCACCGCCCCCCTCCCTTCAACTCAACCCCCCCCTTCCTTCACTCAACCCCCCCCTCCCTTCACTCAACCCCCCCCTCCCTTCACTCAACCCCCCCCTCCCTTCACTCAACCCCCCCCTCCCTTCACATCAACCCCCCCCCCCTTCACTCAACCCCCCCCCTCCCTTCACTCAACCCCCCCCTCCCTTCACTCAACCCCCCCCCCTCCCTTCACTCACCCCCCCCTCCCTTCACTCAACCCCCCCCTCCCTTCAACTCATCCCTCCCTCCATTCACTCAAAACCCCCTCCCTCCATTCACTCAAAACCCCCCTCCTTCCATCATCACTCAACCCCCCTCCCTCATTCACACCCTCCCTCCCTCCCTTCCTCCATTCACTCAAAACCCCCCTCCCTCCATTCACTCAACCCCCCCCCTCCCTCCATTCACTCAACCCTCCCTCCCTCCCTCCCCATTCACTCAAAACCCCCCTCCCTCCATTCACTCAAAACCCCCCTCCTTCCATTCACTCACCCCCCCCCCCCCCCCCACACTGCTTTCTGGCACGGTACGTAAGCCCCCCCCCCCCCCCCCCCCCCCCCCCCCCCCCCCCCCCCCCCCCCCCCCCCCCCCCCCCCCCCCCCCCCCCCCCCCCCCCCCCCCCAACACTGCTTTTTTGCACGGAGTAGGGAAATCAGGTATTGCTTCACTGAAATGTAGTAGGTGGCACTGCCATCCTGCCAGAACGTGGCAGACACTGCAGGATGGCAGTGCCACCTACTACATTTCAGTGAAGCAATACCTGATTTCCCTACTCCGATACTCAATGGTTATTGTCATCCTTCCCCTGGATCAGTCTGCCTATTTTAGGACATGGTCTCCATCTGTCACAGTTAGTCACCCTGCCATTCTGCAGTGTCTGCCACGTTCTGAATGATGCAGGCTGTTTTGCAATGTAATGTTAGTTGTGCACATTCACTATTTCATCATTGGGCTGACCTACTATTGGACAAAATGCTGTAAATTATTTTGCTGCTTTTTTCCTGGAGTCTTTGGTTGATTTGTTCTGGGATACAGTTCTACAGATGTGCCACTTGCCTCGTGTCACTTGCCCTCCAGTACCCTGTCCGTTTAGCAAATCTTGTGTGAGGTTAGTCAATGTGTGTCGGTGGCAGGCTGTAACATGATGGGTCAAATCTGACATCCATCATATTGAAGACTGCAACGTGCTCATGCTGAATATGTTGAAGTCTTTTGGACAGATGTGAAGGCTTACAATTGGCTTTCCTGTCCTCTGGGTTGGTTATCACTGAGAAATGTTTTACGCTGGCATTGCATTGTTCTGAATCTCTGGTGAGGCCTAGAGGGCTCAGATGGGATGGCCTCACAGATGGCGAGCCTGCCAACAATGTTCAGACCTGCACCTGAGCATTTGGCAATTAAATAAGATATCGGCTAGTGCTGGGTGATTTTGGAGCCAGGATCCAAAGAAGGATTTAATGTCATCAAGAAGTTTGTTTTGAAATGTTTTGACCTACGAATAGGTTAATAGTTTACTCCAGGTGGTGCATCTGGAAAGTTAAATGGGTGTTGAATGTTAATAGTGCACACTGCCATTCAGCCATTTCTGATATTCCTTAAAGTGGCATGGAGATTTAATGAAGCATTTGAGTTCCTTGTCATTGATACGGGGACACCCAGGAATGGCATTCATGTGAGGTGAGAATTTGGGTAAATTGGTTCCTTCTAGTTTGGCCTTATGAACTGTTTAAAATTTCTGCAGAAGAAAGGTTTACTGTGATTAAAAGGTACTATATTCCTTTGCTTTCCAAGAAAAGCAACATTTTGCATTTACATGTGACCTGCACACGTAATGGATTATCGAATAGATATGCAAACCCTGGAATAATTTAAGAAGCAAGTGGGACATTTCTGGATGGCAGGCACAGTCTGAAATTGATATTTGTCGCAGACCCATTAGATGTTAAATTTCCTTGAATTTGGAAAATATCCCAAGGTGCTTCACAAATGTAATCAGGCAAAAACTGACATCAGTGATTCTAAGGCGAGAGGAGGTTACATCCATAAATAGGGGTGAAGGCAGGAAGGACATTGACCGTCAGACTCCTATTTATTGATGACAGCTCCACCTTCAATACCACAGACCCAGCCAAGCTCGTATCAAAACTCCAAAACCTAGGACTTAGCTCCTCACTCTACAACTGGATCCTTAACTTTCTGAACCATAGACCACAATCAGTAAGGATAAACAACAACACCGCTTCCACGATAGTCCTCACGACCGGGGCCCCGCTAGGCTGTGTACTTAGCCCCCTACCATACTCCCTATACACACGACTGTGTGGCAAAATTTGGCTCCAACTCCATCTACAAGTTTGCTGATGACACGACCGTAGCGGGTTGGATCTTGAACAATGATGAGTAGAGTACAGTAGGGAGATAGAGAACCTAGTGTTACTATGGTGTAACAACAACAATCTCTCCCTCACCGTTAGCAAAACTAAGGAGCTGGTCATTGGCTTCAGAAAGCGAAGTATTGTCCACGCCTCCATCTGTATCAGTGGTGCCATGGTGGAGATGGTTGACAGCTTCAAATTCCTAGGTGTGAACAACACCAACAATCTGTCCTAGTCCACCCATGTTGACTCTATGACCAAGAAAGCACAATAGTGCCTATACTTCCTCAGGAAAGGAAGGAAATTCGGCATGTCCACATTGACTCTAAACTATTTTTATAGATGCACCATAGAAAGCATCTGGCTGCATCACAGCCTAGTATGGCAACTGCTCGGCTCAAGACCATAAAAAACTACAGAGTCGTGAACACCGCCTAGTCCATCACACAAACCCGCCTCCCATCCATTGACTCTGTCTACACCTCCCCCTGCCTTGGGAAGTGGGCAGGATAATCAAAGACCCGTCCCACCCGGATTATTCTCTCTTCCAACCTGTTCCATCGGGCAGGAGATACAAAAGTCTGAGAACACGCAGTAACAGGTTCAAAAACAGCTTATTCTCCACTGTTACCAGATTCCTGAACGACCCTCTTGTGGACTGAACTGATCTCTCCACACATCTCTACTGTACTACACTCCGTATGCTTCACCCGATGCCTGTGTCTATATATTTACATTGTGTATTTATCGTATGTCGTATGTTTTTATCTGTACTCAGAACAATACTTTTCATTGTACCTCGGTACACATGACAAATCAAATCATTGGGGTGCGAGTGGCAGCATTTGGAGCCAGAGAAGGTCAGTGAGGAGAGCAATGATAAGTACCTGGGACTCTGTCCGGGCTAGGATGTGAGCAGCAGAGTAGTTGAGTTTGGGGATGAAAAAGGCATGAGTGAGGCTTTCAGCAGAATATTTGTTGTGACAAGGTAATCAGGAAGGTGCTGGAATACTCTCTTGTCTGGATAAGTGCAGTTCGATCAATATTCCAGATCAACACCATCCAGGGTGAAGCAGCCCGCTTGATTGGCATCTCATCCACTACCTTCAACATCCACCCTCTCTTCCATTGATGCACAGTGGATAATCAAGGTTCCTTCAACATCACCTTCCAAACCTGTGACCTCTACCATCTGGAGGGACATGGGTAGCAGACGCATGGGAACACCAGCACCCTTGAGTTCCAAACCATTCTGACTTGGGAATTATATCGTTGTTCCTTCACTGTCGTTTGGTCAAAATCCTGGAATTTCCTCCCTAACAGCACTCTAGGTGTACCTATAGCTCAGGGACTTCAGCGGTTCAAGTAGGAAAGTAACTCACCACCACCTTTTCAAAGACAAAGATGGGCAATAAATGCTGGCCTAGCTAGCGACAAGAATATATATATTTTAAATAGTTGGAGGAGGATGGTGGTGTCAACCACTTCAGAGCCTGCAGAGTGGACAAGAGAGGACATCAGAGGATGTTATTTGTAACTTTGAAGAGAGTTTTTGTTTCTGTGATAAGGCAATAACTTGATTTTAAACACGGAAAAGATATCTTTGGAGGCGACAACATGTTCAAGGCAAATTTAGCACCACCATTGAAATTCTTCATGCAAAGTGACCTGCAAGTGAAATAGATTATTGAACAGCAATGAAAACCCTGGAATAATTTAAGAAGCAAGTGGGGCAACCTTGGGGTCATTCTGGATGGATGCAGGCGGTGGATGCCCCAATCCTGAAATGATGTTTGTTGCAGATCCATTCGATGTTTATTTCAACAACTGTATACCTAAACAAATCATGGTTATATCAAAAGCAAGGTTGCTTCCACAGATCAATTGAGGAAGCTGGCTGAAGCATTGAAACTGCAATCAGGCAAATTTTGTATTTCATCAAATGGTACTTTGCAGTGGTCAAGATGTACATTTACCTTAACTCTTGACTATTTTTGTTTCTGTGGTCTTGTTTCATTATTTGGAGATAATTGCATCCATCTGTATATTTTGTATCCGAGCTGCTCGGCAAAAGATTATCCTAATTACCAGTAGATAATTGATGATGCTGGATTCCTGAGTGGGGGATGCTATCTAGATATATGTTCAACGGCTGTCATCTAATCACCGGGTTCACAAAATCTCATCAGCCATATCATGTATCCAATCTCTGAACTGAATTGCAGACAGAACCTTTGATAGAATACTCATTAATATAAATTGGTTTGTATGGAACAGAGTAATTTATTTTTGCAGTTGCTCTGGGTCTTCTACTGGTCTGAGACCCCCCTCACTGCCCTGGAATTATGATGGCTATGGTCTCACACACCTTGGAGATGGCAGGAGAGGTCACTTGCATCTCCCTGGAGGTTGTTGGGTTATTCATGGACCTGTAAATGTTTAATCATTGGAAAATGTATTTTAACTTTCTTTATAAAAGCACGTGTGGATTGCTGGGACACCCTTGTATAGACAGACAGGGCATGTTGCCCTTGCTACCCACTTCATCAATATAGTGTACAGCAGAGCTGTGTTCGAACTTGAACATATGTTTAGTTGTCAAGAACCCAAGCTAGCTGTTTCCCTATCTAAACCTCTCTAACGTACCCCTTAAGCTGCTGTTTAGAATCTTAACTATTTATCAAAGCTTTTGATAACCTGTTGGTCTCAAGTTTTGTCTTGTAACATTCAAAGCACCGTGGGACATTTTACTATGTTAAAGGTGTTATGTAAATACAAGTTGTTGGAGGACCAACTTTCCCCAGTTTGCAGAGCACTAATTCGATTCTGTGTTGCACTGCAGTCTCTCCTTGCAGAAAGTGACATGGTTTGTGCACTGTGGGTAAAAATGTCTTTATACAAACAGTGGATTTAAAAGCACGTTCAAACTTTTTGAAGTGTTGCATTGTTGGGCAGCATTGGAGTGAATTGCTGGGCTGATTGCTGGAGTTATTGGATACATGGCTAATGGCAGTGTAGTACTGTAGTAAAACATTTCTTGCAGTTGTTGCTATCTGTTGCCTTAATGACTTGCTCTTTATCTTTCCATTTTTATTAGCTTGATTTTAAGTCACTTTGCTGGCAAGGTTAATGTTTGCTAAGTGTATGATTTTGCTTTTAAGAAGCACATTGTTTTGCAGTAGTTCAAAGCAGCTTGGCTTTGAGTGTCCAGATAGAGAGTCTCAAACAGGATTAGTGTTTGACACTGTTGGAAGGTGCAGTGCATGCTGTTTATGAGGCATGCTGTTTATTTCCCATCCTTAGCTATGCTGAGAAGTTGGTCACCTGACGTATATTTTACGGCAGGTTTTTAAAAACCATAATGGTTAGATTGTCAGGGAAACTCTGGCAGCGTGGACTTGGTGGACTAGACTCATAGAATGGATCAGTCTGGCTGATGATTTTCTTAACCTGATGGATACTAGCGAACAAGTTAGGTTTTTATAACTTTGGAATTCTCTATGGGTTTGGATGCTCCATTGTTGAATAATAAGGCTTGGGAAAGATTAGCCTCAGGGAATGGGGGGGGGGGGGGGGGGGAGGGGAGATCAAGCAGACAGGAAAATGAAGATAAAAGTCCAAGATCTGACATGATCGTATTGAATAGCGGAGCCAGCTCAATGGGCAGTATGCTCTACTCGTGCTCTTGTTTTCATTGTTATTTTGTTCTTACCTGGTCCCAGTCCGCAACCCAACATTAAATTCAGTTTCACAGTGTCAGGGTGGATTTTGGGTTTGAGTTCTGGGTTGCTATTCAGTTGTGTAACCATTGTGCTTTCACTTAATTAATTGCCAGAACTTGGGCACTGCAAGCAAGGCCTTTAATAATTGCTGTTGCGGAGGTGCTGGTGGGAAGCATGCTTGAATTGCTGCACTATAATAATAATCGTGTATTGTCACAAGTAGGCTTCAATGAAGTTACTGTGAAAAACGTCCCTAGTCACCACATTCCAGCGCCTGTTCAGGGAGGCTGGTACGGGAATTAAACCCGCGCTGCTGGCATTGTTCTGCACTACAAGCCAGCTGTTTAATCCACTGTGTGAAACTAGCCCCGAAGGTGTATGTGAAGGTCCTCCTGTAATGACTAATAACCACCTGTTTCATGCAATCATTACATTTCAGTATCTGCTGATCTATTAGCGGTGGTTAAAGTAAGGTTCAGTTGGCGCATTGGAAAATATTTTGATTGGGCTGCTAGTAGAATTGAGCACAATATTTCTGTTGATATAAATTTAATTTTCCTTTGAGTAACTAGACATTTACAGAGACGTCTCTGGGTTTAAGAAGTTTAAAGCCCATTTTGGTGCTTCATTCAAAAGAAAATATTGGCCAGGAAACTGGTCAGAACTCCTTACTCTTTGAAAAATTGCAACATCCACCTGCAAGGGCAGCCGCTGTTAATGTCTCATTTGAAAGACGGTCCTTACGCCGATGCAGCACTCCCTCAATTTTGCACCGGATTGTCAGCCTTGATTTTTGTTCTTAAGTCCTGGAGTGGGACCTGGCTTGCGTCAGACGGTTGTGGGGATTCGGTTTTGTGCAGGGAACTATTGCTGCCACCCAAGCTCAACATTAAATTTGCTGTGGGTGCTGGTTAGATCTCTTGTTTTAACCTTCCAATGGCCGCAATCTCAGCATTTTGGTTTCTCAGACATTTTCCAGTGTGTAAAACAGTTTCTGAAAAAGCCAGGGAGTCTTTGACCCACTGGGAATGTTGGATTAATCTGAACTGAATGTTAATAATGGGAGAAGCAAACACATTTTAAAAATTCAAGTTGGAATTTTAATGTTCTCTAGTTGCCAGTCACAAATCTAAGTAATGCAGTTTTATTTTGGATAGCTGGGATTGATTTTGAGTCGCATGTTCAGAGGTAGATTGTTTAAGTGTAGCATATGGCTTTAATATCCTGAAATACTCCCCTTTTTAACACTATCTGCTACTTAAACCTGTGATTGTAGGTGGTGTACATGTGTTTAGTGCGCACCCATTATTGATCAGTTTGTATGCCTGGAGTCATATTGCTGCAAAGGATCTTTGTTACAGTGTAAGGAAAGTGCCAACCAGCTGTCTGTTGTAAAGACCCCCATCTGGTATTATTGTCAAGTCTCCATTCACTGCTGTTTAGGTTCTTGTTGCATCCTTAAAGCTGTCAAACCTCATTTGGTGATCTTTGTGGACAAAAGGAGTGTTTATACTGCCAATGTCATGCTGCTGTGATGTAGTTTTTCACTTTGCAATGATGCTGTTGCTCAAACTTATCATTGGGGTCCAGTCTGACTCACTGCAGAGAGGAGTGATGTGGGACTTCCTGTGACTTTCTTTGGAGTTTTAAGTCTGTAATGTTCGCCTGCGCTTAAACAAAAAGTGTAGTAATTTTAAACACAAAATTATGTTGTCCAGTTGCTAATTTAAAAAACATTGGATAGCAATAAACTTTGATCCCTTGGGTAATTTTAAATGTTGAACATAGTTACAATTTGTTTCCTGATTGTAACATTTAAGGCACATTTTGTACTTGGAGGAAGATATGGGCGGCACAGTAGCACCGTGATTAGCATTGTTGCTTCACAGCGCCAGGGTACCAGGTTCGATTCTCGGCTTGGGTCACTGTCTGTGCGGAGTCTGCACGTTCTCCCCGTGTCTGCGTGGGTTTCCTCCGGGTGCTCAGGTTTCCTCCCACAAGCCCCGAAAGACGTGCTTGTTCGGTGAATTGCACATTCTGAATTCTCCCTCAGTGTACCCGAACAGGCTACCAGGGGATTTTCACAGTATTTTCTTTTTCTTTTCACGTATTTAATGATCTGTTTGAGCTGCTCGCAGAAAAATATTTTTCACTGTACCTCGGGACACGACAATAAACAAATTCAATCCAGTAACCTCATCCAGTGTTAATGTAAGCCGACTTGTAACACTAATAAAGATTATTATTATTATGAGAGGAACTGGGGTTCCTCATCTGCCAGCTGGCCATCTGCTTCATTGAAGGGGAACAATTGGCAAAGAAGGAAGGGAAAGGGCATCATGTAGTACAAAAAAAAGAAATATTCATTTCAATTTTATTAATTAACCCCTTTTTAATGTGGTTAACTTGCTGCTTAAATGTGTTAGGTGGCTTTGTGTCTCCAAAATATTAGTCAGCTGAAGGATTTTCTTCTGGAGTGTGTTACAAAGGAGGCAGTTCACTAGCTCATGAGGAAGATGGTGATTTCCCTAGTGTCAGATTAGTGTTTTCTTTTTGGTCCTCAAACTATGTGTGTGATACCAGTGTTTGTACCCAGTCACTGAGGTGTGAGAGGCTGGATGTGTATTCTCAATGAGTCATGTTCTGACGAGTCCATGAGTAATCTTTGTGTGGGAGTGCTCGGTACGTTTTCCTGTTAGATTGATGATTCAGCCTCTACATGAAGATTAGCCTTGGCAGTCCAAGTTGTCAGTAAAATAAAGTTTATGTACACTTGTTTTAGCAGAGATGTTGTAGACAGTTTAAAGTTTCAACGAGGTTCTTGATTAATAAGGGGAGCAAGAGTGGAAGACAGGAGAATGTGGATGAGTAACATTTTTAAAATGTATTTTATTACAAATGTGTATCAAAACACGTTTTGATCGGGCTGGTTTAGCACAGGGCTAAATCGCTGGCTTTGAAAGCAGACCAAGGCAGGCCAGCAGCACGGTTCAATTCCCGTACCAGCCTCCCTGAACAGGCGTGGAATGTGGCAACTAGGGGCTTTTCACAGTAACTTCATCTGAAGTTTACTTGTGACAGACAAGTGATTTTCATTTCATTTTTCAAAACCGGTTACAGTGAATAAACACCCCGGGAAACATGCTTCTCAACAATCAACTATACAGCCTGTACAGATTTCTACCCTTTTTTCACCCCCTCCCCTCCCTGTGACAAAAACGGTCACAAACATCCCCCACCTTTCCTCAAACCCCCCCGAAGAGCCCCTTAACTCATACTTTATCTTCTCTAATCGCAGGAAGTCGTACAGGTCACCCAACCAAGCCGCTAACCCCGGTGACGATGCCGACCGCCACTCCAGCAAAATTCACCGCCGTGCAATCAGAGAGGCGAAGGCCACGTCATCGGCCTTCCTCCTCTCCATGAGCTCCAGCTTCTCTGAAACCCCAAATATTGCCACCAAAGGGTCCGAGTCCATCTCCTCCTCCACTATCCTGGCTAGTCTGCGAGCACTCCCGCCCAGAATTTTCCCAATTTTTCACAACCCCAAAACATGTGCATGTGATTCGTTGGCACCCTCCCACACCTCTCTCACTCATTTTCTACCGCCTGAAAGAACCCACTCATTCTCACCCGAGTCATATGCACCCTGTGCACCACCTTAATCTGTATCAGGCTCATCCTTGCACAAGAGGATTTACCCTATTTACCCTACGCAGTTCCTCACTTCATACTCCCCAATTGATCTCCCCTCCCAACTCTGCTTCCCATTTGTGGATGAGAAACATACCGGCCATGATTGAATGGCGGAGTAGACTCGATGGGCCGAATGGCCTCATTCTTCTCCTATATCTTAATGTCTAACCCTTCTTGACCATTCCAAGTTAATCTGATCGTGCTAAAATAGGCAGGGGGCGGGAAAGGTACTGCTTACCTATAATTGAGTCTGCTTTTGTCTGGGATTTGGTTGTACTTGTGTGCTGAGATGAAAATGTAAACATTTTATACCCGACCGATGCTTAATGCATGCATGAGTCGGAATAAAGTTTTGTAGAATGCAACATGGCGAGTGAACTTGGGTCACATTGTGGTTGCCCCAGCAACTTTCATTTATATAGCATATTTCACACCATCACGTCTTGCATGTTGCAGAGTCAGCACAGTGTCATCACTATTATGAGGGCAAATGTAGTTGTTCATTTGAAGAAACGAGGAAACAGCAGTTGAAATTTGTGACTGTTTGAGGGATGAATGATGGCCAGGACATTGCGAGAACTTCCCTGACTTTTATGCCCCTTCTTCCTACGACATCTTTTATGCTGACATGAATAGACAGAGGGCATAATGGTACACAGTGGTTAGCACAGTTGCTTCACAACTCCAGGGTCCCAGGTTCGATTCCCGGCTTGGAGTCTGTGTGGGGTCTGCACGCTCTCCTCGTGTCTGCGTGGGTTTCCTCCAGGTCCTCCGGTTTCCTCCCACAGTCCAGAGATGTGCAGGTTAGGTGGATTGGCCATGCTAAATTGCCCCTTAGTGTCCAAAAAAAAGGTTAGGTATATTTCCTGAGTTATGGGGATAAAGGAAGTAGGGTATAGGAGTGGGGCTTAAGTAGAGTGCCCCTTTCAAGGGCCGGTGCAGACTCGATGCGCCAAATGGCCTCTTTCTGCACTGTAAATACTATGATTCTATAATGAGGGAGCATGATGCTGGTTTAGCATACTGGACTAAATCGCTGGCTTTTAAAGCAGACCAAGGCAGGACAGCAGCACGGTTCAATTCCCCTACCAGCCTCCCCGAACAGGCGCCGGAATTCAGTGACTTAATTGAAGCCTACTTGTGACAAGCGATTTTCATTTTTCATTTCATTTCATTTCATGATGCGCTCCCAAACGTTTGCCAGCCACACTGGAGTCAGCTGTACGCAACGGCAGCTTGTGGTGACTGCTTTTAATGTTCCTTTTGCAGTGAATAAACACAGTGAGTTGGTGATTCTTACATGGTGTGGCATATTAGGTCAGCACGGTGGATAATTTCCTTCCTCTGCCTCCTGTTGTTTTGCTATGCTTGTGCTGTACTTTGAAAAGCAAATAAAAAGTGGGATCGTGGGCTAAAGTATTGCAGAAAGGACGTTCAATCAATTGAGATTCATTGTTCCTGGCATTTACCTTCACTGTTTGATTTAAAAAAAACAATATGAAGAGCAAGTTGAGGTTGGATGAATCATCCTTCAGTTGGTTGCACTCTCATCTTTAATTCAGACGGTTGTGGTTCAAGTCCCACTCCAGGACATGAACACAAAAATCAAGGCTGACACTCCACTCAGAGACTGGCTGCTGCACTGTCAGATGTGCCAACTTTCAGATGAGACATTAAACCGGGTCCTTGTCTGCCCCCTCAGGTGAGTCTGAAATATGCCGTAGAACTAATCGGAAGCGAGCTGGGGAGTTCTTCCTGGTGTCCTGGCCAATATTTATCCTTCAACCTGCAAACAGAAACGGGCAACCTGGTTGGGCATCATCACCTTGCTGTTTGTGGGAGCTTGCTGTGTGTATTGCATTGCAACAGTGACTGTACTTAATTGGTTGTAAAGCACTTTAGGTATCCCATGGTTGTGAAACTCGCTTTATAAATGTTAAGTCTTTTATTCAATACTTCAGTTTATAACCTTCAGTCAGCCCTGGGATTGGCTTGCAATTAGTTGTTGGCTGGCTCCCAGCTGATTCGAATATAAAGATTCCTTGGCATATAATTTCTAGACAGGCTGTCTCAGCAGTTTGGGCCTTGAAGGTTTTGCTGTGTTTGAGTGCTGTGTGTATTTAGTCTGTGATGATGAAGACTCACGTGGCTGTCACATTGCTCTGAGTGTTGGGCTTTTTTTAGATGCACGTTCAAGTTACCTATTTTAAAGCTTCTTGGAGGGAGCCTGGATTTTATTTATGTTGATGGCTCTGGCACTTCAGAGTCGATGCACAGTTTAAAGTGAGATGGAGTAAGGAATCTATTGGTGCATTCACACTAACTGCAGTCAGTATCGCGCAGGTTTCCTTCACTCATAATTCTAGTCACAGCGCAAAAACAGTCTTAATCCGAAGTCCGTGCTGACCCAATGTTGAAGTGAAGAGCAATGAGATCCCTGCAGGAGATGGTGTTACTCGGCTTTGCATGAGGATCTTGACATTTATTTAATGCTGTGCAGGTTTTGCGCTGCTACAGCACTCTGCTATAACAGAAATACGGCCTATATGTGGAGTTGGGCTTTAGCCTGCCACTGGAGTGAAGAGTGTGATAATCTCTGAAGAAATCTCTCTTTTACTCATATTCCACCACTCCCCAAGTTTTGTTTACCCGTCCTTCCTGTGCTCACTAGCCCACATTGGCTGGCAACATTTTGGCTTTATCTTTGTTTTCAATTCCCTACTCCACTTTAAGAAGTCTTACAACACCAGGTTAAAGTCCGACATGTTTGTTCAAACACTAGCTTTCGGAGCACTGCTACTTCCTCAGGTGAATCTCCACTACTCCACTTTGCCACTCGCATCCTCTGTAACCTCCTCCCAAGATATCTGCACACCTTCAATTATGGCCTCTTGTGAATTCTCCGGTACACTATTAATTGCTTCATTGGCTGCACCAACTGTCTAGGCTCCAAGCTCTGAATTCCCTATCACGCTATCCTTTTTAATATGCTTCTTAGGGTTTGGTTAAAGAAGTTGACTTTTCGTCAGCTGTCCTCGTATCTCGTTCATGTAGCCAAGGGTCAAATTCTGCTTCGGAACCCAGGTTGCTTATCAGAAATATTATTTTATGACATGCATTATGCTGTTTTGATGCAGTTTATTGTTTCCTTGTTGTTGCTATCTGAACATTCAAGCTAATCCTGCTGTATGAGAAGTTTTCAGTTGTTCTTATTGTCAATGCAAGCAGAAAAAAAAGTGCAAACAAATATGGCAGCCAGTTTACGTACAGCAAGGTCCGACAAACAGCGACAGGATAAATAACCAACCTGTGTTTGGAAATATCATCTGAGAGGACATAATGGGAGAAATTCATTACATTTCTCTGAATTGTACTGTGGAATATTTTATATCTACCTGTACAGACAAAGCTAAGGCTTTGGTTTAATGATAGCTCTTGGATCACAGTGCAAATGTCCCAAGCTAGATTGCTCTCTGTTGTGCTTGATCTTTTGACTGAAAAGTGAGTTCTATCACTAGGTCAAACTGATAGTTTATTATAATTGTGGTCTGGTGTGTGGTCTAGTGTGTGAAAGAACATTAAGTAAAGTTAGAACAAAAAATGCTGGAAAATCCCAGCCGGTCTGACAGCATCTGTGGTCTTTGGGCAGAAAACAAGAGTTAACAGTTTGAGTCTTGATGACTCTTTGTCAAAGCTCGAGAGAATTGGGAATAGGATGTGATTTATACTGACGTGGGTAGTGGTAGAGCAGTGGGCTGGATAGGCCTGGGTTAGGTGGAGGCTAGTTAGAGATTGACCGATGTGGGCAAAAAGGGTGACGGTGATTAGCACTGCTGCCTCAGCGCAGACAGGTGACTGTCTCTGCGGAGTTTGCACATTCTCCCCGTGTAGGCATAGGTTTGCTCCAGTTTCCTCCCACAGTCCAGGTTAGGTGGATTGGCCATGCTAAAGTTGTCCCTTGGTGTCCAAAGGTTGGGTTGGGTGGGGTAATGGGGCTGGGAAGTGGGCCTAGATAGAATGCTTGTTTGAAGGGTTGGTGCGGACTCTAATCTGTGAATGTAAATGGTGGTGATCATGGCAAAAAGGGGTGCTGATAGTGTCAAATTAAGATCATAGAATCCCTACAGTGCAGAAGGAGGCCAATTTTAACATGGCCAATCCACCTAGCCACATCTTTGCACTGTGGGAGGAAACCGAAGCACCTGGAGGAAACCCACGCAAACACGGGGAGAAAGTGCAAACTCCACACACTTGCCAAAGGTTGGAATCGAACCATGGTTCCTGGAGCTGTGAGGCAGTAGTGCGAACCACTTGAAATCAGAATGTGTTAATGGCAGAACAATGTTAAGCAGTGTGTCAAAGGGCAATCGGGAACAGGTGGCCCTGGAGGGGAGACAGTAAGGGGAAAAACTGATGGAAGAAATGAAAACAAATGGATAAAAATGGGGTGTAGATGGAGGAGAGAGTTCACAGTCGGAGGTTATTGAACTCCAGTCCAGAAGGCTGTAACGTGCCTAATTTGAAGATGAGATGTTGTTCCTCCAGTTTGCATTGGGTTTCACTGGAATATTGCAGCAGGCCGACATAGGGACATGAGATCAGGATGGTGTGTTGAAATGGTAAGCGGTGGGTAGGCCTGAGTCCTGCTTGCGGACGGACCAAAGATGTTCTGCAAAGCGGTCACCCAGTCTGCATGCCCAATGCGGTGTATTCTACATTGAAGGACCCAGATCTTCCTGTCGTTTGCCATTTCAGCAGTAGTAATTTGCTTTTATTAAATAAAGGCATATGTGTAGTCAAATGAAGCATTAGAACCAAAAGTAAATTTAATGAACACACTGGTTGATTCCATCAAAAAGGATTGTGCGGAGGGCAATTTTAAGCACATGTTCAACCCTTTTCTCCCTCGATACGTAGTTTTTATGTGGAAGAGAAGGGGAAAGAAGTACAACTTTTGCTTGTTGGAGAAAGGGATATCCTGCTGTGTGATGAATTATATTTTGGTCTAACCTCTCGAGTACATTTTATTATGTTGTGGTGAGGAGGCAAGCAGTGTTTCCAACCAATGATTCATGTTAACGAGGGGCAGAATTTAATAGCATCTGTATGGTATACATAATTGGGGTTTGCAGTTAATGAGGAAATGGATCAATTTATATCAGTCCCAGGAGATTATTATCATAGAGGTGGCAAATGAGTTGTCGATGCCAGTCACGCCCAATGCTTTTTTGAGAAAATAGTTTATTTATACTGAAATTAAAGCGGTACTGGGTATATTTTAAAGTTGTATTTGTGCTTTTTCCCATGCAGCTGCATATATTACAGCCACATTTTTGTAAGAAATAACAAAACACCACTGAGGTAATTTGAAGAGTTTTGGTACTGTACAGATGTGGGGGGAAAAAGGTGGAATAATTAAATTTTTTGAAATTGATTTGAACCCAAATTGTTTTCCTTTGTTGCACAGATTTGCGTCCTAAAATTAATCAATAACTTGTAATTGTTGAAATTTAGGGCTGTGAATCCATACTGAACAGTAAAGGTCCCTCGGTCACCCCCTTTCCTGTTCCCGTGGCTACTTACTGTCAGTCAGAACAGGTGTCAGGGTGGTGTGGCACACAGGCGGTGGTAAGAATGGGCGGAGAATGCTGTTGATGGTGAGGCACTGCAACAGATGCTCATGGCCGAGGTTTTGACAAGAAAATCAACAAAACTTCCCTCTACAGATTCCCTTTCCTTTGACCATTGATGGAAGCTTGTGTGTGTTTGATAAGAGTCTGTTCTGCAGCCCACTTAACATCTTCCCAATGCATCCTCCCCCCACCAGAATTAGCTCCCCGTGTTAGAATAGTTCACTGGCATACACTGTCAAGACCTGCACATGAACGCTAGACACGCCAAGCTCTCGAGGGTGACCTGTTCAGTTCCCTAGTAATGAATCAGTACAGAAGAAAGGGAAGGAATTGACCAAAAACAAGTAGAGCCAGTATATAGTGCAATAAGTGTGTTCTATATGTGTGCCTTACGGCAGCAATGATGGGCGACATAGACTAGTGAGTAGATCGCATGAGTGTCTCTCCTTCTCATCAATAGGCCATAAGACTGAAATCGGGCATGCTCACTAACCATGACCTCAGGAGTAAGATTAAATACATTTAATACACGCAGAATTTTTCATAGAAAACACTTAATCATTTTCACATTAATAGAACTGTTGATACAAACAAAATAGATATTTGCACTTAGCCGCAGCGGAAGTGCACATCTCTTGCAGTCAATAGTGAGCAATCAACATGCGCCTCGTTTCACGTGCCCTGGCTTTCTGCGCGAATCACTTCAGTCATCCTGGTAGGGAAAAAACTGCAGACGGAAATCAGCGGAATGTGGCAAACCTTGCGGGTGGGCAACAGTCAACAAAATGTCTTATGGGCTGCACTCCGAACCCAGATGGGCTACGTTAAAGTAAACTGTGTCATTAGCAATGAGAATCCTCTAGTTTCTACCATTCCTCAGATGCAGGGCAGATCGGCTCTTGAACTAGTTTCTCTGTGTGAACTGCACGCAGGATTTTGAATGGATGAAGTAATGCACTTGTGATGCCACTCATTGGCAATTTCAATGCACCGGACTAGTTTTAATACACAAATTAGACCTCTGACAGAGTTTTTTTATTATGTTGTAATTGGGATGGCAACAAATACTGGCCTAGCCAACGATTCCCACATACCATGAATGAATAAATTAATGAATGAATGAGCCATGTACCTGAAATACATTTTTGTGGTGAACAATAAATTAAATTGAACAAAATAAATTTATTTCAGTAAGCCCATGTTCTAAGTGCATTGGAGTAATTCGTGATCAAATAAAGGCATTTCAGAATGCTGCAGATGCGTGTTACTGTATCTAAATTTTATTGACCTTTCTATTTATTCATTCTTTTTATTGGCTGCTGTCCTCTCTTAGACCAAAAAGCCAATGTGTTTGGTTCAGAAAGCAAGATATGTTTATGATCACAGTTGTCATTGCAAATAATGGCCTCCTGTTCAACTCCCATTCCAAAGATTCTGGGACGGTTACAGACTCTTTGGTGCACAAGTGGCTGACCAGCTGCTTTAATCTCCAT
Organism: Scyliorhinus canicula; assembly: GCF_902713615.1. NCBI lineage: Eukaryota > Metazoa > Chordata > Chondrichthyes > Carcharhiniformes > Scyliorhinidae > Scyliorhinus > Scyliorhinus canicula. The sequence goes on from NC_052161.1 coordinate 137,274,426, forward strand.
TTGTAAAGTGTCTGTATTTCAGTTAGTAATCCGAACCGCAGGCCAAGGTCATGAACATCCCCCACCTTGTCTCAAACCCCTCTGCTCAGCCCCTTAACTCATATTTTATATTTTCCAGCCACAGGAAGTCATACATGTCACCCAATCAGGCCGCTACCCCTGGTGGCCATGCCGACTGCCACTCCAGCAAGATTTATCGCCGGGCAATCGGAGAGGTGAAGGCCACGACATCGCCTTCCTCTCCATGAGCTCTGGCTTCTCCGGAACCCCAAATATCACCACCAAAGGATCCGGGCCCACCTACGCCGCCACTGTCCTTGCTAGTGCTGTGAACACTCCTGTCCAGAATCTCTCCAACTTTTCACAACACCAGAACATTTGCATGTGATTCGCTGGTCCCCGCCCACATCTCTCACACTGCCACCCTCTGAAAGAACCCACTCATTCTCGCCCAAGTCATATGTACCTGTGTATGAACTTGAACTGTTTCAGGCTCAACCTTGCGCACGAGGAGGTCGAGTTTACCCTGTGCAGTGCCTCACTCCATACTCCCCAATTGATCTACCCTCCCAATTCCTCTTTCCATTTTTCCTTGATCTTCACCACCTGCTCACCTCCCTGCTCCCCCAGCCACTTGTAAATATCCCCAAATTTTCTCTCCCCTTCCACATCGGGAAGCAGCAGTCGCTCCAGCAGGGAGTATCCCGGCAGCCTAGTGAACTCCTTCCAAACCTTCCACGCAAAGTCCCTAACCTGCAGATACCTGAACTCACTCCCTCTCGGGAGCTCTACCCTCTCCCTCAGCTCTTCCAGACTGGCGAACCCTTCTCCAGGTACAAATCCCTCACCTTGACCAGCCCCACTTCTCTCTCCCTCCTATACCCCCCCCCCCCGCCCCGCCCCCCCGTACATACCTGTGATTCTCACACAACGGCGTGAACACCGACATCTCCATCCTAAAATGCTTCCTCAACTGGTTCCAAATCTTCACCGTTGACGGCACCACCGGACCCCCTGAATACCTACTCGGCGCCATTGGCAACACTGCCGTCACCATAGCCATCAAGTTGGACGCCCTACAAGATTCCTCCTCCATCCTCACCAATTCTGCCCCCTCTCCTTCCCACCATCGCCGCACCTTTTCCACATTCGCCACCCAATAATAATGAAGCAGGTCCTTGGTAATAAAGATCGGGAGTGGCTGAAAAATAAACAGAAACCTCGGCTGAATATTCATCTTTACCACTTGGACCCTCCCCGCCAAAGTCAATTGCAATGTATCCCACCACCTAAGAAAATCCCTGGCTTCCTCCACCAGCTTCGCTAAGTTCCACGTGTGGAGCATCGTCCATTCCCTCTCTACCAGAATCCCCAAATACCTGAACCTACCCGTAGTCCCCTTAAATTACATCCCCTCCCTAAATTGGCTCGCTGTCCCAGCTCGTTCACCGGGAACACTTCGCTTTTCCCTACATTCAATTTATATCCCGAGAACTCCCCAAACTTCCCCAGCAGGCCCACAATTCTTTCCATACTCCCCAGCGGGTCTGAAATATACAACAGTAGGTCGTCAGCAGAGTGACACCTGATGCTTCCTCTGTCTCCTCATAATACCGTGCCACTCCTAAGACGCCCTAAGAGCCATCGGCAGTGGCTCTATGGCCAGTGCAAACAACAGCAGCGACAGCGGATGTCCCTGCCTTCTGTGTAATTCGAAGCTACGCAAGCTCATATCATTCGTTTGCGCCCTCGCCCTTGGTGCCACATATAGCAAGTGCATCCATGCAACAAACCTCAGCCCAAACCTTTCCACAACCTCAAACAAGTACCGCCACTCCACCCAGTCGAATGCCGTGTCCGCGTCCATGGACACCACTACCTCCGGTACCTGGGCTCCCAATGGGACTACATTCCATAACCTGAAATTGCTCAAGAATTGCTTGCCTTTTACGAAGCCTGTTTGGTCCTCTGCAACCACCCCCAGGACACAACCCTCTATCCTACCCGCCAACAACTTAGCCAGCACTTTCACATCTGTATTCAACAGTGATATGGGCCACGTTCCACTGGGTCCTTCCTTTTTCGGGATTAACGTAATCATTGCATGCGTCATTGTTTCCAGCAGCTCCCCCTTGTCTAACGCCTCATTAAAACCCCCGCAGAAGTAGCGGTGCCAGGTCCGTCGCAAACTCCTCATAAAACTCCACCGGATATCCATCTGGCCCTGGTGCCTTCCCCGACTTCATACCCCTGATACTATCCAACACGTTCCTCAGCCCGAGGGGCTTCTCCAATGCCTGCCTCTTTACTTACTCCAGCTCGTCCAAAACCGTCCCATGCCCCCACCCTCTTCTCCCCCTGGGTCTGCGTTGTACAATCCCTGGTAATACTCCCTAAACACCTAATTTATCTTCCCGGATCCGACACCACATCCCCAGCCCCAGTCCATATCTTCAATACTTCCCTGGACGCGGCCTGCCTCCGCAACTAGTGCGCTAGCATGCGACTTGCCTTCTCCCCATATTCATACTGCACCCCTCTTGCCCTACATAACTGTCCAACTGCCCTCCCTGTTGTCAATCTATCAAATTGCCCCTGTAATGTTTTCCTCCTTGCCAATCCCTCTGTGGTGGGCACCCTCGAATGCTCCCTATCCACCTCTACAATCTAGCTCATTAGACGGTCATATTCCTCTCTCCTTTCCCTATCCGGGTGAGCCGTGAACGAGATAATCTCCCCCCCGGACCACTGCCTTTAGCGCTTCTCAAAAAGTGGCTGCCGACACCTCCCCATTTTGATTCAACGCTACAAAATCCTTAATCATCACCTGCATCTTGCCACAAAAACCTCCATCCGCTAACAACCCCGAGGCAAACTTCCACTCCCGCCTTTGCTCTCGTCCCGGTCTAAGTTGAATCTCCAGCCAGCGGAGCGCATTGTCCGGAATTACTATTCCCATTTACTCTGCCCCTTCCACCCCGACCAAAATCTCCCGGCTCATTCTTCAATCCTCGAATACACCTTATAAACATGTGAAAAAAAGGAATACTCTCTTCCCCCAGGTTCTTAAAGCGCCATGGATCCACCATACCCATCCTTTCCATAAATCCACCCAGCTCGTTTGCCATTCGTGCCCTACCCATCGACCTGGGGCTCGACCTATCCATCTTCGGCCTTAGGTTACAGTTAAAATCTCCTCCCATAATCAACTGGTGTATGGCCAAGTCCGGGATTACTGCTGACCCCCTCATAAAACCCACATTGTCCCAATTTGGTGCATACGCGTTTAACAATACCACCTGCATCCCTTCCACAAGCACGTATCTCCTGCTCGAATCGCTCACTTCCTTTGCACTCACAAACCTGGTCTTCTTGCTCATTAAAATTACCACCCCTCGCGATTTCAAATCAAATCCTGAGTGGAAAACCTGCCCGACCCACCCCTTCCTTAACCTAACCTGGTCCTTCACGTGGAAGTATGTCTCCTGCAGGAAGACCACTCCCCGCTTTCAAGCCCCTGAGGTGTGTAAACACCTGCGATCTTTTAACAGGTCCGTTAAGCCCTGTTCCACACTACCAGCTTTACCGGTGGCTTACTCCTCCCTTCCCATCTACTGTCCGTCATTTTCCCCACTTAACTCCAACCCCTTGAATCCTCCCTATACCTAGCCCATTCTAGGTGGTCCACTGACCATGCCATTTCTCACCCCCTGTCACGTCGTGTCAAACCCCCTCCCGCCTCCCCATCACGGCCACCTCTCTCGGCCTTCTCCCCCACCTCACTTCTGTCACCAGCGTTACATGCTAGCGTGGCAGCCCCTGCCCAAAGGCACCTCCCATTGGGCATTGCATTTGTTGGTTGCGCTCTTGTGGATTAAAGCTTTTTATTGTCTGATCGCTGTTTTGTTTTTGAAGCTGTGCGTTACATTGTGTTAATATTGTGGCCCATATATCTGTAGATCTTAATAAATGTTTTTTCAGTTTTGTTAATCTAAAGGATGAAGTGGTGAATAGAAAGAAGAATTGTTTTTTTTACTATTTTTCTTTCAGGCTAGGCAAGCATTTGTTGTCCATCCCTGATTGCCCTTCAACTGAGGGCAGTTAAGAGTCAACCACATTGCTTTGGTCTGGAGTCACATACAGGATGACATTGCCTTTGGATGGGTTTTTACAACAATTAATGAGAGTTGTCATGGCAACCTTTACTGAGACCGGCTTTTAATTCCAGATTTTAATAATTGAATTCCATTAGTCTGGGCCTCTGGATTATTAATTCAGCGACATTACCTTGACACCATCTCAAGTTATGGTAAACTTGGATCAGACCTTGATAGGGCCATGCTTGGCGTACTGCGCACATTTTCGTTGCCGTATAATAAACAGGATATGTTTTGGAGAAAGTACAAAAAAAAAATCTGATACCAGAACTGAGAGGTTGAATAGCATGGATACGTTAAAGGGGAAACTAGATGATGAGCACATGAAGGAAGTGTAGAAGGATATGCTAGTGGAGTTAAATGGTGAAAGTGTGAAGAGGGTTGTGCGAGTGTAAATCCCACCCCAGAGCCCTTTTCTCTGCTGCATTGTGTATGTATTGTCCAGTTGGAGAGCCAAACACTTTGGCACTCTTCAGAATCCTTTTCCTGGTGAGGTGTGGCTGTACCTGAAAATATGAGGCCTTGCATTGATGAGCAATCTATTCACACTGAGTGAGACTGATTGTTTGTGACAGTCTCTGGCCTGTTTTGTGTCATGAACCTGTATCTAATTGTAAACTGGAACTCCTGCACCCAGCAGAGAGTGGAAAAAGTAGTGCTCAATCAGTAGGCTGAATTCACACACTGGCCCCAGAATTAATTATCTGCATTGTGCCAGAGAGCTATCTTCGCATAACGTTGCGATTCAGGTTCTTTGCAGGATCCTTTTGCTTGTTGCTCAGCACTATTGTCAGCTCCCAACAGTAGCATGTGCTTCCTATGATCCGAAACCTGACCCTGAGCATAATATTCGGCATGGTGTTGCCACTGGGTAAACAATGAACCATTGAACTGTTGGGACATACATGATAAATAATACAGACAGCACAACCCTGAATTAGTATAATGCTTTGGTGCTTCACTTTAGCATTGTGAAACCGAATTTGACAGAGCTATCAGACATGAGGCATTGGGACGTTAGATTTCTTTATGGAATTAATTAAAACCTGCATGTTTTGTGTTATTTGTACACTGAACCATTTGCCTAAGATGTTATTTTCTAATTGAGAGCTTTTTTCCTATTTTTGAATTTTGATTTTAGTATTTAATATTCCTGTGTCAACTGTGGCACTATCCCCTGAGTCATAAGGTAGTGGGTCCATGACCTGTACCAGAGTCTTTAATTCAAATTCATGTTGGCTCTCCAATGCAGAATTGAGGGAGGCCCCACCTGCCCCTAAGGTTACTATTTTTTTTTAATTTTTAGATTACCCAATTATTTTTTCCAATTAAGGGGCAATTTAGCGTGGCCAATCCACCTACTCTGCACATTTTTGTGTTGTGGGGGCGAAACCCACGCAGACACGGGGAGAATGTGCAAACTCCACACGGACAGTGACCCAGAGCCGGGATGGAACCTGGGACCTCAGCGCCGTGAGGCGGTTGTGCTAACCACTAGGCCACCGTGCTGCCCCCTAAGGTTACTATTAAGGTAAAAGATCTTCTGGCATGGTTTTGAGTGGGTGGCACGGTAGCACCGTGGTTAGCACAGTTGCTTCACACGCCTGGGTCCCAGGTTCGATTCCCGGCTTGGATCACTGTGCGGAGTCTGCCCGTTCTCCCCGTGTCCGTGTGGGATTCCTCCGGGCGCTCCGGTTCCCCCTCACAAGTCCCGAAAGATGTGCTTGTTAGGTAATTTGGACATTCTGAATTCTCCCTCGGTGTACCCGAATAGGCGCCGGAATGTGGGGACTTTTCATAGTAACTTCATTGCTGTGTTAACGTAAGCCTACTTCTGACACTAAAGATAATTAAAAAGGAAAGTAAATTCTCCTATATCCATCCCTTGCTCAACATGGCTGAAACAGGTGATTATGTTGTGGCAATTTATGCAAAAATTGGCTGCCAGGTTCCCTATTACATTATTCAAAGAACAAAGAAAAGTACAGCACAGGAACAGGCCCTTCGGCCCTCCAAGCCTGCGCCGGCCAGGATGCCCGAACTTTAAAAAAAAACCTCCGTAGAAGAGCAGTCTTATGATAGGAGCTTCTATTTTGAATTACATAATGCTTACGCTATGGCTACAGTCCAAATCTGCTGGCTATAGCTCAATGATACTGGTCATTCCCTTGCCCTGCACGGAGACACTTTGCATTCATCAGATCAGCAATTCGAGCGGTGGGCATGGTCACGTTTGAGCAGGTTTCGTAACCCACATGCTCACTTTTGTGCCAAAGTTCGGGGCCAGGACACCCAGGGCATGTACATCAGTTTGTATCTTACCCTACTACATTACAAAAGTATGTTGGGTGATGCGGGCTGCTACAGAAATGCACGTTCTTTTTCTTCCATTGCTGCAGAGTCCTATCCTCTGTTTCCGTTTCTGTGAAATTCAAACAGATTGACCCAGCAAATTGTAAATGTATTACTGGGGATTTGTAGGACAGAGCTTGCAGGCAGACCTATAGCACTCAATTAACTTTTTTTCTTTGAATACAATCCTCAGGATCTTTGTTTCAGTTAAATCCTATGAAAAGTGTTATTATTTTGTCCCTCATTTCACTGCTCATCTTAATTTGACTTTGTGTTCTTTGGGATTTGAGGCCCAATCTAGATGATTTGCATTTCAGTTCAATTTTTGTGTTATTGAACTTGACATTGCTTCATTTCTGTATCTTGTCTTGTCTCATTCTGCTCTGTACAGATTATAACAGCTGCAGGCACAGGGACTTGGCTTGATTTCCAAACAGCAGCAGTTCACTGGCACTGCTGACCATTCTGTTACCGCAGGAAACACTGTTAATCATTGTCTCTCTCTCACATGCGCACACACAGACGTGATTCCATGGCAGCTAGTGCTTGACAATGAGGAACTCCCCCAGGTCACCATTAGATATATTAATTGAGTTAGTTTTTATCCACATGGCGAGTCCCCCACCTGCTGTTGGTGGTGGAGTGTGGCCTTCAAATGGGTATTGGTTGCCAGTTTAAGGGCTTCGTTTGGAGGTAAGGTGGGAGGCCCAGGAAGGCAGCAGGGTTCTCACTGCCTCATTCCTACTGATTTCAATGTGTCTCCAAATTCACCTCGGGGAGGGGTTTAAATTACCCCCAAATACCAAAGTCACAAAAAAGTATATTTTTCCAGAACTCTCCACGCGCTGTGGAATGATACAGTGCAGTTTTGAGACTCTTGGGTCACAACCAATTATGTGACAATTGACCCTACATGTGTATGGATGGCATGGTGGCACAGTGGGTGGCGCAGCTGCCTCCGTGCCAGGACTACAGGGAAAGGGCGGGGAAGTGGGCCTAAGTAGGGTGCTCTTTCAGTCGGTGCAGACTCAAAGAACAGAACAGGCCCTTCGACCCTCCAAGCCTATAACAGTCAAGATACCACCCGTGGCCAAAACCCTGAAGAACAAAGAACAGGATGGGCTGAATGGCCTCTTCCTGCACTGTGGCAATTCTATGATTCTGTAGCGATTCTGATACAAAAAAGTCCATAAAATCAATCCTAATTACTGAGAGCTTACTGTCTCCAGTTGTGATTGACGAAGGATTTACTCAAACAACTTGGTTCCGGCTGGGATATACGGAGTGACTGTATGCAGCCATACATATTTAGCTACTTTTGTCAACTCCTGCTTGTAGTAAAGAATTTCTTGCTCCAGAAACTTCCTCCTATTATATAAAAAAGGTATTTTACTATGGATGCACAAGCATGTGAAAATGCACAGTAAGGATTTGTGTAAGAAGAATTGTAAACAAGCAATGATAGAGAGAAACAAAATATAAAAAGAGATGTTAAAATGTGTTGAGATTAATTACACTTGCATGGCCTTGTTTTCAGCAGTAATGTGTGATGGGACAGAAAGCAATGTAAATAAAGGGGTAGGGAGGGAAATATAACCCAAGTCCAGTTAGGATTGGCCATCTTTTATTACTAGGTGTCAGCAGCTCACTTCTGGAAGAACAGTTTTGCGTCTATTTGTAGTGGGCGTTTAAAGATTTGTTTGTTTGTTTGCTCTTCAATAATCCACTTTTACTTTTTTATTTTGTTACAGGAAAAAGCCAACGCACGTGAATGTGAACTGCTGGTTCTGCAGCCAGGATACAACTGTACCCTATGGGAACAGGAACTGCTGGGATTGTCCAAACTGTGACCAGTACAATGGCTTCCAAGAGGTGAGAGTTCCTAACGGTCCTTGGAAAGTTGCACTTCTCTGGCTGTATGTGACGGCAGAACAAATTCCTCCTTTTAAAACTTTTTTTTCCTTTGGCAGCAGTCTGCATACCCAGAATTTCTTTGCGTAGCTATTTTGGAAGGAAAGCCTCCCAATCCACTCCACAAATTGAAAGGGTTTCCGTAGCCCTGTGGTGATTGAAGATTGTCCGCAGGGAGGTTTTTGTTTGTGGATTGGGGTGGGCGATGGGGGCTGTGGTGAAGGGAGCGGTCAGGAGAGCAGGAAGAAGTGGGGAAGCTTCCTTACCAGTGTCGTCATTTGTCTTTTGTAGATGGAATAGCAGCAGTTGGACGAAGTTATAATCAAATTACTCTAGATGGATCAATTCTGGTTGTCGGGAAACAGGAAACATTAATAATAACCTTTATTAGTGTCAGAAGGAGGCTTACATTAACACTGCAATGAGGTTACTGTGAAAATCCTAGTCGCCACACTTTGTGGGAGAATTCAAAATGTCCAAATCACCTAATAGCATGTCTTTCGGGACTTGGAGAAATCTGAGCACCCGGAGGAAACCCACGCAGACACGGGGGAGAACGTGCAGACTCCGCACAGACAATGACCCAAGCCGGGAATTGAACCTGGGTTCTTGGCACTGTGCTTTTGTGCCGCCCATTCAAGTGCATATTAAGAAATATAGGGCGCTATTCTCCCATATGGGGAGAAATCGTAAGGCTGCCGTCAAATCCGGGCGGGTTTGACGCCAACCCCCCCCCTTCCCGACCGGGAACCGATTCTGGTCCCCGGTCGGGGCTAGCATGCCGACGCCGTAAACTCCGGCAGCGCGGGCTTAACGAATTTCGTTAAGCCCGCTTGCCAGAGTTAGCGCCGGCTGACGCGTCATATGACGTCAGCCGCGCATGCGCGGATTGGAAGACTCCAACCCGCGCATACGCGGATGACGTCATCGCGCATTTGCGCGAAACCCGCGCATGCGCGGGCCGGGATGCCCCTCAGCCGCCCCGCGAAGTGATACAGCGGGGCGGCGGAGGGGCAAAGAGTGCGCGGGCATCGGGCCCGCTGCCCACGATCGGTGCCCACCGATCGCAGGCCCATGGCACCCTTGGCACGGCCGTGGTACTGCCGTGCCAATCGGTGCCATGGTTTTAAAGATCGAGAGTTTACGGCCGTTTTTACGAACGGCCAGACCAGGTGTGTTTGCCCTTCGTAAAAACAGCCGTAAAGGGCTGGGAACTCGGCCCATCGAACAGCTGAGAATCGCTGCCGGCCGTAAAAAAACGGCGGCAGCGATTCGTATCGGGAGTCGGGCGTGGGGGGGGGGGGGGAGAATAGCGGGAGGGCGTCGGAACAGCGTGGCCGTAAAATTTTACAAGCCACGCTATTCTCCGCACCGTCGGGAGTGCGGAGAATCGCGCCCATAGTCTTTAAGTTTTCAAAAGTGCTTTCTTGAGATTATGATCTTATAGAAATGCACAAAATAGTTAAGAGGATGAAAACGGTAAACCTAGGGAATTAAAATGCAAGAGTAGGGCAAGAGCATACAAGTTTAAACTAGTTGAGGGTAGATTTAAGACTAATGTATCGATCAGAGAATGGATTAATGGTGGTAAACATCTGGGAATTTAAGAAATATGCTGCAATGAGGAAAACATGTATCCTTTCTGTGTGGGTGCATTAACACGGTCCAATTTATTTGTATGAATGAGTTAGTTGGCTTGGGAGTTCAGAGCTTGAAAATGCAGCCATAGGTCTAAGGTGTAAAAGATCAAACTTTGCAAATTGTCATTATTTGCACAGGAGTCATGTTTGGCAGGTGTGGTAACTACTTGTTGAATTACAGATCTAACTGCGTAGCGTGTAGAAAAAAAGAATTACATCTGCAGAGCGTTAAACCTCCACTTGTGTTGCAGTGGAAGCCGTCTTTCAGTTTAACTGAACTGGCCGTGTGCAGAATTCAACCCGTTTGATACTGGTATTCGATTCAGTGATGTGATCTTGAGCTTGACATCTTGATGGAAAAAAACATAAGTTAGCCTGAGGTCTTTGGTAAGATCTTTAAAGTGATTTTTTTAGGTGTGGTGAGACCCCTTTATTAATTGGTTAGACGGAGTTGGATTCAATGTCACTGCACTTACAGAGATCGTGAAGAAGGTCATTGCTGCCTCGTGCACTCAACTTGTTTTATTTGCAGGATTACCTTCTAGAGACAGTGGTAGGCTGCTTTCTGAATGCGCCCCTCTCGCTCTTCCTCCTTTAGTTGGTTTAAGTAGGGCATATAATGGACTGATGTGTTGTCTACCAACCTCTCTGAATATCGACCTCTGTTAGAATTGTTTTGCAGCTTTAGTTTCTTCTTTGATTGCAGCTGACTGTCATATATTTGATGTAGCAATCGGTTAATGTAAAACCGTGTTGGGAGATCCGGTACAGCATACTAGTCAGGACTGTTTTACCTGTAAAGGAACAGGGATATTGCAAATGACATCAAAGTTTTAAAAGGACGGGGACGGCACGGTGGCACATTGGTTAGCACTGCTGCCTACGGCACTGAGGTCCCGGGTTCGAATCCCGGCCCTGGGTCGCTGTCTGTGTGGAGTTTGCACATTCTCCCTGTGTCTGCGTGGGTTTCACCCTCACAACCCAAAGATGTGCGGGTTAGGTGGATTGGCCTCGCTAAATTGCCCCTTAATTGGACAGAAAAATAATTGTGTACTCTAAATTTATTTTTAAAAAAGTTTTCAAAGGACAAACTGCAACGAAATGTTGAAGTACAGTCAAATTAAGTCACATGCCTGGAGTCAAACACCCTGTGCTCTTTCTGTTTGGGTGACAACTCTCCAAATTATCGATGACTGAAATGGCAGAAAGCTGAACTGTTGCGAACAGTGAATTGCTGTCTGTGGGTATTTTGTTGTGTTTAAAGCAAATTTAATTCCTCGAATTTTATTGCTGCAATTCTTGATCAATCCTTTTTTGAGGAAAACTTTGAGTTCACATTGTCATAGATTATCATAGAATTTACAGTGCAGAAGGAGGCCACTCGGCCCATCGAGACTGCACCGGCTCTTGGAAAGAGTCATCAGGCACATACGTATAGTTCAAACTGTTTTAAACAATATCACAATTGGTTCAATAGAAATTATTCATCTCATTACAGAAAATGAGTTGTAGTCAGAAATGGGGGTGCGTCTACTCTGATCTAATAACCAAACTGAGTGGGTGTCACAAGTTCAGCACCTTGATCTCCCCTTTGCCAGCAGGTGTAACTGCACATTTTTGCATTTAGACCTTCCCAAACACAGTTCCATATCTGCCCAGGCCTTGCCTCTGTATCTTTTGAGTTGTTAAGTAATTGACGCATGTAAACACAGTTTGTGTATTTTGGAAAAGGAAAAAAGGCGAATACACTTTGATGTAAAGAGGTGTAAAGAATAGCCAGTCCTGTGAGAATATCTGACCAAATTCAGCATAGCTTAGTAATGATTTTCTTGAATTTGCATCCACGGGTGTAAAAATGATGCTGTGCTTTCTTTCAGAATGGTGACTACAATAAGCCGATTCCGGCTCAGTACATGGAACATCTGAATCACATGGTGACCAGCTGGGCAACACCCTCGCAAGCTTCGAAAATTCAGCAGTGGCCAAATGGGCAAATTCTCTTCTGCAAGAAATGCAACAATAACCAACCCCTGAAGATCAAGCAATTGGCATCCTTCGTACCCAGGGATGAGGTGAGAATTTCCGGCAACTGGATTAAACCCTCGTAATTCGGGGCATTATCCATGAACCTAAAATCCAGTTAACAACTTTATTCCTGTTGTTTTCCGTTGTCCATTCCTTGGGCAATCAGGATTGTGGCTGTCTGTGCTAACCCACTTAAAATGATGGACTTGCAGATCCCCTATTTAATTTTTGAAGTTTATTTGTTACCTGTCCGTGGCAGTGGAATTTGTTTTATTCGCAAAATGGTGAGGCTAATCTTGGGAAGTTTCTTTGAGGATTCACGATGTGTACAGCCCAGAAACAATAGTTTTGTTGTTATTACCATCATTGCCATTGAATGATCCTATTCCTTGTGTATGTAGGTAGGTATGATGGAAAACAGAATAAAATCTCTTTTGGGTATGGTGCCATAATAATCTTTTTATTGTCACAAGTAGGCTGACATTAACACTGCAATGAAGTTACTGTGAAAAGCTCCTAGTCGCCACATTCCGACGCCTGTTCGGGTACACTGAGGGAGAAAGTGTTTGGGTACACAGAGGGAGACAGCGGCCATGTGCTAATGTTACTGGACAGTTGAGAAAGTTCAAACTGCACGAAAGCAACTGAGGGAACTTCAATTCAAATCATTGTATAAATCTGGAATAAAATAGTATCAGTGATGGTGGCCACAAAACCACTGAATTGTCATTGGAAATCCATCTAGTTCATTTAATGTCCTTTTGAGGGAAGGAAATCTGCTGCCATTACTTGGTCTGGCCTATCTGTGGCTCCAGACCCTTGGTTGACCCTTAACTGCTCTTTGAGATGGCCTAGCAAGACTCAGTTATATTCAAGAAGGTGGCTAATCATCACCTCTAGAGCAATTAAGGATGGGTGATAAATGCTAGCCTTGCCAGTGGCACCACCTCCAATGAATTAATAACAAGAGTGATGGCCACATCTATGCATAAGTTTAAAAATAAATTAATATGTTCTTTGTAAATTGCGTTCAATTTATTAAATAGATCACCTAGTGAGTGATATTTATTGTCACATGTACCAAAGTACAGTGAAAAGTATTTTTCTGCGACCAAGGGAACGTACACAGTACGTACATAGTAGACAAATAAAATAATCAACAGAGAACATTGACAAATGGTACATCGACAAATAGTGATCGGTTACAGTGCGGAACAAGGGACCAAAGAAAGCAAATGCATGAGCAAGAGCAGCATAGGGCATCGTGAATAGTGTTCTCACAGGGAACAGATCAGTCCGAGGGAGAGTTGTCGACGTGCCAGGATCAATAGGAAATGTTGGAACCTTAATCAGATTGTTCCAACATTTCCTATTGATCCTGGCATGTCGACAACTCTCCCTCGGACTGATCTGTTCCCTGTGAGAACACTATTCACGATGCCCTATGCTGCTCTTGCTCATGCATTTGCTTTCTTTGGTCCCTTGATTTGATGTATCCAGCACCCCAAATGTATGATTGTGTGTTGTTACCATTCAATAACCCTTGGCCATTGACATGGTCACATTTTCAATGTTACTTGTGAAGGTGAGAATTGCACATTTTCTGAATTGGGAAGTTTAGGAAAAAGACTAGGCCTCAATACAAGATCCACAGAGGTTGAAAGCAAAGATAGGCAAGAGGTGGCTACAGTGAATAGGATGTTAATGACTGAATTTGAAAAGCCTGTAGCTTCTAGAGGGAGGTTAGCATTTCAAGGGCAAAGAGATCCTAGGGAACGATAAATTGGAGGCTGTGCGATTGGCCTTGAGTTCACCATGGAGATGTGGGCAGAGCAGAATAATAATCAAGCTCAGACACAACAAACACACATTGCTCACTATTGACAGTAGTTAGAGTTTGGGATGACTTTTTAGTTTGGCTCTTGTGCATTCCTCCCACACTTCCTCTCACCAATGGGGGCTATGCCTTTAGTTGCTCAAACCTTGCCCTCTGGCATTCCCTCCCTAAAGAACAGAAGAGATAGATGCAGTTTTCCCTCTCTCCTCTTTCCTTTTTTTGTAAGACCTTCCTTAAAACCTACTGCTTTTACTAAATGTTTACATCGCCTCTCCTAATATCCTCAGTTCAACACTAATGTGACATAAATATGATTTGTTGCCAAGGAATGAGTGCAATTTGGCAACATTGCTGTCTGTGTAAGCCTTAACATGTCATAACTAAACTCGACTCTTATTTTGCAGGCATTGCCATGGTATAGAGTGTATAGAGAAAGGAAGATTACTTTCCTCTTTAGTTACTTTGCAAACAAAGTATATTGCGTCCATAGCATAATATGTATTATCTTTAAGGGCTGGCCAATGTCAAATTCTTGCTGGCTTAGCAATGTAAACATTCTCATTGGGCGCCAGCATATATGAGTTTGGTTTAACAGAAAATTTTTGAGTTCAAATCATTGCTGGCTTTCTGTTGAAACACTGATGGCACCTCAGAAATACTTAATTAGCGATAAAGTGCTTTGGGATTTCTTGAGATTGTGAAAGACAGGCTATAAATCTAAGTTTCCAAGAAAACTTAAGATGATTGATTTAATTCTCTGAGCGCGGTGGGGTGGGTGGGGATAAATTCTCTGGGTGTGTACTCAGAACATTGAAGCCTGGCTGATGTCCCAAGTTATGATTTTGACCCTCCTTTAAAACCAATTTTATATGCACAGTGTCTGATAAAAGTATTAAACTGCACTCTTGTCAAGTGTTTTGAACTTGGATGAATATTATAGTAAGAAGTCTTACAACACCAGGTTAAAGTCCAACAGGTTTGTTTCAAGCACTGGCTTTGCCCCTCTTTATCTATCTTTATAACCAGCCATCCAACCCTGACCTGTTGAACATTCCTTATTTTTATCACTCCACCACTGGTAGCTGCCTGGGCCCTGAGCTCTTGACATCCTCCCTAAACACCCTTTTAAGACCTGCCTTACCACCTACCTCTGACCAAGAGTTTTGGCTCCTTGCTCCAATGTCTCCTTGGGTGGCTCGGTGTGAAATTTTAGTTTTGGTCACCCATCTTCCAGTGCTTTGGGATGTTTCACTATGTTAAAAGGGGTTATGTAAATGCAAATCATTGTAAAGCTTTATTCTCAATTCGGTGATGGAGAATAAACATTTATTTTGGAGCAACGCTCTTGAACGTACATTGTAACCACGAGTTGATTTTGCTTCAGAATGGGAAAATTAATAAGTGCAACCCTATGCATTTTGGTGGCTGCTGTAAATGGGAAATGCAAGCTTCATACAGTATGATCATTCAGCTCGACCAGCTGAACCTAGACGGATCAGTTTACAAAGTGACATGGTAAAATTAGCAAAGACATTTCTGATACAGTAGAGGGTGCTCTAGTTAAAGGCAAGTGGTGAATTTTGATTGAAGACTGGTACTGAAGAAATTATTGCACGAAAATAGGATAAATTTTACACTCTTCCATTCCTGCAAGTATAGATTTGCCTATTCGTCAATGCCAGTGGTTTACTAACACAAAAGCAAAATACTGAAGTTGCTGCAAATTTTAAATAAAAGTAAAATATTCTGGAAGTCCTCAGATCTGGCAAGACCTGTGGAGAGAAACCAAATTAAACATTCCGGCCCCATGCCAATGCTACCAGGTCTGTTGTATGGTTAACTGATGTTATTCACCATAAATGGGCTGAATGTAAAAGGTTTTGAACTGAAATGATAAAAAAAACAAGACTAGATTGCAGAGTAATAGGGCAGCTATCCAGAAAGATGAAGTGTCCATTAGTACTTCCACTTCAACAGAAGCAAATATGAATTATACCCTCAGTTAATCAAGGGTCACCAGAGTTGTCAGGGATGGGAATCATCAGGCTTCCTGCAAATCCTTACCTAACAGTTAGAATATACTCACTATTTTTCGTTTCCCCCCCAATATATAATCCCTCCTAATAAAAATACTTTATGTCCTATAAACACACCAACCAACAATGGGAGGGTTAGCAACAAAACTACTATAGCATCTTAAGTAGTTTAAACATCCCAAAGCCCTTCACAGGACTGTTACCAAACAAAGTTTGACAGCGAGCCATGCAAGGAGATATTAGGGAAGATGAGATCAAAGTGTTAGATTTTAAGGAACGTCATAAAGGATGGGGGAAGAGAGGTCAAGAAACTGAGAGGCGTGGGGAGAGAAATCCAGAGCATCAGATCTCGGGAATGAGCAAAAGACCACAATTGGAGGAGCAAAGATATGAGGAATGTCGGGCTGGAGGGGATAGCGGGGGAGGGGGCATGGGCGTGTCATTCCACATTCCGGCGCCTGTTCGGGAGACCGGTACTTGAATTGAACCCGCACTGCTGGCATTGTTCTGCATTCCAAGCCAGCTGTTTAGCCCACTGTGCTAACCCAGTCCCCAGTGTTGCAAGGGATCGGATTGCGATTTTTAAATGGTGTCCCGATCTCCGATGCCCCCAAAGTGACACCCCCCCCCCCCCCCCCAGCCCAAAAGCACTATGGAAGAGTACCCGCGCACCCCCCACCCCCCCCAATACCCACACCGGGCACCCCCAGCCCCGTGCGTACAGAAAATGCTAGCTTGGCAGTGCCACCTGGGCACCTTGGAGTGCCAGGGTATCACCATGCAGCTGGGGGCCTCTGATCCCCTTGGAAAACCCAACCCAATCCGTCTGGTCCCCGTTTGTGGAGACCAGTACCAAACAGCGCTCGCCTGAGGTCTCCGAGGCCAGGGGATAAATCCTAAAGTCTCGGGTACCTTGGGAATCTGCATATTAAAGTGAGACTATTGGTCGTGCATTAATATGCAAATTTGCTATAACGTGATTGCGTTGGATCTCGCGATGCATTGCGAGCCGAGTAGACGCTGGGAGCGGGGTCTCCTGGCTTTTATTGACCATGCTGCGCTGCGGTGAGTTGTCTTTCAGGCACAGCGTAGCACAAAACCATTGCCGATTGTCATAAAAGCCCATCTGGCTTGTCCTTTGGGAAGGAAATGTCCTCAGGGAAGAGGCGGCATGGTGGCACAACGGGTCACTGTCCGTGTGGAGTTTTCACATTCTCCCTGTGTCTGTGTGGGTTTCGCCTCCACAACCCAAAGATGTGCAGGGTAGGTAGATTGGCCATGCTAAATTGCCCCTTAATTGGAAGAACAATGGGTGCTTTAAATTTAAAAAATTTAAAAATAATGCCCTTGGGGATGGGTAATAAATGCTGGCCCAGCCAGCGACGCCCACATCCCGTGAACAAATTGAAAAAATACATGAGTATGGTTAAGTGGCCCCCAAGAATCCGCTCACACTGATATCCACCGCTAGGAAAACCCACATCTTCGCCTTGGTCAGGTGAGACCTGTGCACCACCTTGGAATGGATCAAACTAAGCTGAGCACAGCAGGACATGGAGTTGACCCTACAACGAGCTTGCTCCACACCACCTCATCCAGAATAGGACCGATTTCACCTTCACCTCATTCAGCATGGCTGATTCCGCTGATATAATCTGGTTGTAAATACCCAAAATACTCCCCATACCAGACCCAGCCACAGATAAAATTCTCTCCAACAGGGAGGATGGTCAAAATCCTGGAACTCCCTAACAATATCAGGTGTTACCTACACCAGATGGACTGCAGCAGTTCAAGAAGATGGTTCACCACTACTTTCTGAAGGGCAATTGGGGATGGGCAATATATGGTCAAAGAGGTAGGTTTAAGGAATGTTTTACGGGAGGAAAGTGAATTGGAAAAGTGTAGGGTGTGAATTCCAGGGCTTGGGGCCTCAGCAACTAAAGACACGGCCACCAATAGCAGAGCAACTAAAATCTGGGGTGCTCAATGGACCAGAATTCGAGGAGCGCTGATATCTCGGGTTGCGGGGCTGCAGGAGATTGGAGAGATCGGGAAGGGCGAGATTGTGGACAGATTTGAAAACGAGGATGACAATATTTTAAATAAAGTTGCTGCTTGATCTGGAACCAGTAACGGTCAGCGGGTACAGGGGTAAGAAGGCAACAGGACTTGGTGAGAGTTGACACAAACAGCGGAGTTTCTTTGGGGGTGGGGGTTTGCGTCAGAATGTCAAACACCAGCCAGTGCTTGGCATAATTGTGTCGAGAGGGGACACATGCATGGACGAAGATTTTGTTGGCAGATCAGCCGAGACGGGGCAAGTCGAGCAATGTTATGGAGGTGGAAACAGGCAGCCTTAGTGATGGTATACGTATGTGGCTGGAAGCTCTTCTCAGAACCAAATATGACACCGAGATTGTGAACCGACTGTTGCCAGGGAGAGGGATGGAGTCAGTAGCCAGGAAACAGAGTTGGAGGGGGTACTGAAAACAATGGCTTCATTAGAGGAAGGGAGAATTCTCAGCACTATGTCCCAAAATGCTGCAGATCTCTCGACCTGTGCTATGGGCCATTGCTTGGGTGAACAATTTTGTTGTGACAGCTGATATTTTCATTGCTCAGATATCAAAAATCAGCGTATTCACTTGTCTCAGATTGTGAATGTAACATTCCAGTAATGGAACCTTTACTCCAAATCATGCTGCAACAAATTGTGGTTCTACTTTGGCAATCACAGTGCCTTGGCTCCCTACTCAATGAATCAAATAGTTGGAAATGTTTCTGTGTAAACTGATAAAATAACCAGTTGTGGCTTTATCATAAGCTGATCGCTTGAGATAAAGGTATTAGTCCAGGATTACATTTACAGTGTTTAAGTAATCCATTTCCACTGCTTCTTGCAGTACTAAAGCTTGATGTAACTTTAGAGCATCTGCCAAGCTAATCATCCCCATTACTGGTTACTTCAGTCTCTTTCTGTAATGTAAGAGCTACCCTGATAAACCAAAATTTTATCGGCCGGATGTCACTGATTGCAGTACCGAGTTAAGCTTGAAATCCCAGAGTATTTCAACTATTGGTGTTCAATCAGTTTTTTTCACTAATGCTCCATGAGCACAAGTTCTACAATAGATTTTGAAGGCTAAATTGAGTTTAAAAATCTTTCCAACAGCTGTGCCTGAGAGACTAATTGGTTGAATAATGTGCCAAAGGCAAACTCACAGAAGTTGAGTGACATTTCTGACACTGTACCCTATCAGAGTAGTATCCCTACAGTGCAGAAAGAGGCCATTCAGCCCATTGAGGCTGCACTGACCCTTTGAAAGACAATCCTATCCAGACCCTATCCCCCGCCTTGTAACCTCACCCGAAGGGGCAATTTAGCATCTCCAATTCACCTAACCTGCACATCTTTGGACTGTGGGAGGAAACCGGAGCACCCGGAGGAAACCCACGCAGACACGGGGAGAAAGTGCAAACTCCACACAGACAGTCACCCAAGGTGGGAATCGAACCCGGGTCCCTGGCGCTGTGAGGCAGCAATGCTAACCACTGTGCTGCCCTCAAGGAGTGAGTTGGGGAAGATGATGCAATAATGAAAGGGAGGGCTAATCTATTTGTGGTTTGCTGCTATTAACTACATCGCATGTGAGTGTGTGCTTGAATCACTATATTTTTAATGATGATTTGGGTGTTGTAGTTCTACATGAGGCTCTTGAGAGGTCAGTGTGTGTATTAAATGTAACGATGGATTCTGATTCTACCTGTTGGGTGGTTGAACTTCTGGAATAGTGGGAGGTGACAACCATAATGGGTTAATTTTTCTCTCTTTAAGTGTGCTTTACTGCTAGTTCCAGAACTTGTTCATTTAATACACTGTGTTGCTGATACAAAAACGGATTGCAGAAGTGGGATAAAAACAAAACAGTTCATTACATTTATACTGTATTTCTGCAGTAGGTTGGGATCCAGAATGCACTGCTTGAAAGAGTGGTGGAAGGAGATACTGTGGCAACTTTGAAAAGGAAACCTTTGCAGAGGTGCGTGTTTAATTAGATAGCTCCTTTCAAAGAGCCATGACCTATGCAATGGGCCAGTTGGCTCCTATCTGAAGTCGAGCATTCTGTGGTTCTACAGGTCCTCTCAACTATGAACGGCGATTATTTTAATGGTCAGTTGATCCACACTGTCCATTTTCAGTCAATTTACTGGCCATCTAAGTGCACGGTGCGAGGCACGGGTATCTTGTGTAAACTGTATGCAGCCAGCCCTCCCTCCGACATTTCAAAATGGCTATATAGACAGTTTAATTTGGATATTCCAACATTATTCTTTATTCTTGAGCTGGAGCAAGGTTAAACCAGCAAGAAAAGTATAGATTTAAAATCGAAGGATCGTACAGCACTGGAGGAGGTCATTTGGAGCATTGTTGCTGTGTTGACTCTTTGAAAGAGCTGTTCAGATTAGCCCTGCACCCAGCGTTCTCCCCATAATCCTGCAAATTAGGCTGTTTTGAATATATATCCAGTTGCCTTTTGAAAGTGCTCATGGATTCTGATTCCAGCACCTTATATTTACATTTACCTAGAATTTTTTATAATCTCAGGACATTCCAAACGCTCTACATTCAAAGTCGTCCCTGTTGTAATGTGGCAGTCGGTTTGTGGACAGCTAGGTTCCAATGACCAGATGTTTCTTCAGTGATGCTGGTTGAAGGATAATTATTAGCCGAGGATCACTGGGAAGAGCTCTCCTCTTCAAAATAATGCCATGGGACGTCTTGGATCCACTTGTCAGAGCGATTTAACCTCCATTTCACATCTCAGCTGAATTTGACGGTACAGCTGTCCCTCTGTGCACCCGAGTGTGGGTTTGTGGCCAGCCTGGGTTATGTGCTCAGACTCCTGGAGTCGTCTTGAACCCAGAATCTCCCGACTCTGAGGCAATAGTGCTGCTCTCGTGGCTGGCATAATTCCTGAGCCTGGTTACTGTCTAGTGGTACGGTGTGGAAGTGAGCATTTGCAAGTGTAAGGGATAGGATTGGATTTGACTCTGGTGTCCTCGCTTAGTTGAGTGTCTTCTGTCTACTCAATGTCTATGCTGCACATTAACCAAGTTGGGTTGGATACTGAAGCCTGTCGGCTGGTATGGGACTCCGCACACCGTTTCTTTAGAAAAGGACAGGAGAAAGAAAGGTGGAAAATGTTTTTGCAACAGGCCTATGTCTTGACTCTTATATAAAAATGATTGTCTTAATGTTTTAATTTATTATCGTTACATTAAAGATCCTGTTTTGTTTACACCTCAAACCTGTATTTATTGGCATTCAGAATTGAATACTTAGCGAGTGTTTTAAGAATCCAGAAACATCTCTACTTTGTGAAGAGCTCCAAGATGCTTTTAAGGAGCTGGGTGTCTGAGACCTGCTGGGAGATGATGTTTGACAGTGGCATAGCTTCAGAAGGTTTGTGGAGCCATGAGACGTCGTCTAATACTACTACATATAAGGAACATATTTTGAAAGTAGTAATGAAGGTTCATTAATTTGAGGCATTGTGATCAAATGTTTTTGGCTTCTGAAGTTGAGCCAGAACATTTCGAAAGTCTACACAGTTCAGACAAAGCGTGGTCACAGGTTCCAAACCGTGAGGACTTCTGCAAGATGATTTTTGGCCTTCTGCAAGATGATTTTGGCCTTCTGCAAGATGATGTTTGGCCTTCTGCAAGATGATGTTTGGCCTTCTGCAAGATGATGTTTGGCCTTCTGCAAGATGATGTTTGGCCTTCTGCAAGATGATGTTTGGCCTTCTGCAAGATGATTTTTGGCCTTCTGCAAGATGATTTTTGGCCTTTTGCAAGATGATTTTTGGCCTTTTGCAAGATGATTTTTGGCCTTTTGCAAGATGATTTTGGCCTTCTGCAAGATGATTTTTGGCCTTTTGCAAGATGATTTTTGGCCTTTTGCAAGATGATTTTTGGCCTTTTGCAAGATGATTTTTGGCCTTTTGCAAGATGATTTTTGGCCTTCTGCAAGATGATTTTCGACCTTGCCATTGAGATGAAGTGTGTGTGCTTTTTTGTGTGTGTGTGAAGATTGACTATCTCTTTCTACAGGTACTGTGTAACAAGATCCCAACAAGGATAACGCATGATAAAGTCCAACGTTTTCTGTCGAATAACAATGTGACTGCAGAAAATACTTTCTAAAGTAACTCATCAAGATTTCATCATATTGGTTGTGGGGTGGGTGTGAGGGAGAAGGAATGCTGTGCAATAATTTACTTGCATGCAATTTAAAGACATGCCCAAACTGTTCTCATTCTTGATTCTGAGATGCGAGGAATCTAAGATTGGGGGGGGCAGATTCATCTGTGGCCAAAAAGAGAAACTGTTTTAGCGAGGATGTTCCAGCCACACCCAAGCCCTCTGGCAGATGGTCTATTCGCACAGAAATGGGATGTGCACGCTTAAACTGGACAAGCAAACTCTACCAATGCGGATTTCTCTTGGATGGCCTCCAGTCTCGCGAAGCTTGAGCTCATTCGAAACTCTGCCGCCTGTATCCTAATTTGCATCTAGTTCTGTGCACGTATTCCTCTGCCTGCTGCCTTGCATTGGCTGCTGGTGTGGCAATGCCTCAATGTTAAAATTCTCACCTTTCTTTGCAAATATTTCCATCGTTCTCTTGCAAGTCTTGAGAACTCAGCACTCCTTCAGTTCTGTTTGCTCCTTTTGCTGCACATTGGACTTTTCTTCTATGTTAAAGATGGTATAATAATGCAAGTTATAGTTTGGTTTGGAGGACCTTGAGCATCAGGTTTCCAGGAAGTTGATGTGTCCAACTAACTTAAAAAATATGTATAATTTAAACTTAGTGTGAACCTATTTTGAAAGTCTTTATGACTATGGCATGACAGTTCATTCATTTATTTAAGATTGACACATTGGGCGGAATTCTCCCAGCCCTGGGCCGGGCCGGAGAATCTCCGCAGAGCGGAGAATTGGCGCGGCAGCGGTCGCGGGCCTCTCTACATGGCCGGCTCCCCGATTCTCGGGCCGGGATGGGCCGAGCAGCCGTCATGGAAACGCTGAGTCCCGTCGGGCCCGGCGCGTTGAAGGAAGCCAGTGCCCATGCCCGGATCCCGCGGCACCCAATTCCTGCCGGGATCTGCAGCTGGAGCGGTGTGAACCACTCCAGCGCCGTGCTGGCCCCCTATCGGGGCCAGAATTAGTTCTGGGAGTGGCTCGTTCACGGCGTCGTAAAGCGCAATGGTGTTTACGCCAGCGTGGAGACACTGCCGCGGGATGAGAGAATCCTGCCCATTCTTATAGGGCCACTAGGTTTTTGGTTTGTGCAACCTCTGATGATATGGGCGGCATGGCGGCACAGTGGTCAGCACTGCTGCCTCACAGCTTCAGAGTCCCGGGTTCAATTCCAGCCTCGGGTGACTGCCTGTGTAGCGTTTACGCTTTCTCCCCGTGTCTGCGTGGGTTTTCACCGGGTGCTCCACTTTCCTCCCACAGTCTAAAGATGTGCAGGTTAGGTGGATTAGCCACGCTAAATTGCCCCATGGTGTACGAAAGGTTACGTTGGGTTACGGGGATAGGGTGGGGGTGTGGGTGCGGGCTTGAGTGCAGTTTGATGGGCCGAATGGCCTCTTTCTGCACTGTAAATTCTATGATCTCTATGAACAAATTTAAGTGATTGAAGACACCGGCTTCAGATGTTCAATTTAGCTTCCAAGGTGTGACATTTCTATCTCTCTTTGATCTTTAGTTAGTTAAAATGTTCTTCGTGCCTTTCCTCCCTGGAAGATTTATATTATGTTTGTGATTTAAGTCAGTGAGTTGTCAACATCTTGCTCCAATGGCCAACCTCAGTCCTCTCCTCATAATTGCTTTCACAAGTAGATCTTCTTGCAAAATAAGTGGTTAACGATGTTCATTGGTAACTGTGACCACATCATCAAGCCTCTGCGAGCTGAAACATTCTAATTTTCCTCGTGTTACTTTTGTTTGACTTTAGGATAATTCTTTGGTGCAAAACCGACATTTCTGGGATTCAGAACTGCACTCTGTTGTATACTGAAGCCGTATGCAGGATTTTTAACTTTCTCTTGGGTCCTATTTTTGATATTTTGCTCTATAATTTATTTAGATAAGAGGATCAAGGGTTGCAAGGAAGTACAGTGTTAATGATGCTGTAAATGCAGAGAAGAGAATAGTAAGACGTGTCTAAACCCTACAACAGGAAATTGCTGGATTAATGTTGATTAGTCTGAAGGAGGGAATGAGCTGAGTAAATTCTGAGAAAGCCACACTCTTCACTTAATGATTTTAAGTATTTAATATGCAATACTTTGGGGTAAAACAGATTAGCTAATTGTCTTCTCAATGGGCAACTTGATCTCGTGTCGCGTAGTTAGTGCTACTCTGAGCCAACTGCAAAGACCTCTGAGTTGTGTTACTTTGTGTGGTGCATGATGCTTGCCATGTGCACTTCAACTCAATTTTTTTCGGCTATGTAACCATGTTGGTTTTAAAGATTTTAGATACCACTTTTTTTCGCAAGGAACTGAGTTGACACAGACTCCATAATCACATTTAAACGGAAGTGGAAAACTCAATAGGTCAGCTGCTTGCAGAGATGTCATGGGTTGAATGGCCTCCTGTGTTGTAAAATTCTGTTGCACTTAGATGCAACCCAAGTTGCATATTTACAAACTGCATGCTCCAATGGTAGTCTGCTTGATGTCTAACACTTTTTTTCTGTATCAGGATAAGTATGAAGAAGAGATTGAGGTATATAAGCACCATCTCGAACAGACTTACAAGCTATGCCGTCCCTGTCAGACAGCGGTGGAGTATTATATCAAACACCAGGACCGACAGATTCGGGCCATTCTCTTCGACCATCAGCTCCGTCGTCGAGAAGCAGACAAAACCTTTGTGCAGGTAAGGGTTGAATGCAATTATCTTTTTTAAAAACTTACCAAGGAGCTTTGAGTTTTTTTGTTAGAAAATCTGAGAACAAGGATTCTGTGCTGTTGTTTTTCCCGCTGTAGTACTACAGTGACATTTCATTTTGAGAATTTGATGCATTTAGTTTTGTGCTTGTTTAATGGGATTAGAGCATAAAACTTTATTTCCCTTTTCTGAGTTTTTCAACATCCCCTTTTGTGCATTCTATTGATTCATTACATGTTAATGATAACAGGTTTGACTTTTCAATTCATATTCACGAGGCACTTTGTAGAAAGAGTGGATAAATCTGCAGTTGTACGGTGTAATCTCGCCACACTTGTTTTTTCACAGAACAAATTACCCTTGTTACCATGGAGTATTGAAGTGAACATTCTGACTAGACATGGGTAACTTTTGGTTGTAGGCTATTCATAGTTTGGCAGTTGCACATTTTGAAAATGGCACTTTTATAATGTGGCATCATCTTGCAGTGATACCTAGGTAGTTCAGATAACATTCATAGACATATTGAATGATTCACCAAGGGCATTCAACCCAGCGTGTATTTGGTAGAGCTATCCAGTTAATCCCAGTCCCTTCCCCTTTCTCCAAAGCCTTGTGCTTTTTTTTTTCCTTCAAGTATATATCTGTATATATCCCCGTTGAAAAGTTATTACATTTTTCCAGCAGTATGTTCCACATCACCACAGTTTGCTTTGTGAAGGACACACGAGGAAGATAATTAGTGAGCAATCCGGAGGCGAGATGAATTGTTTTTTTTACACACGGGTTGTTAAGACCTGGAATGCACTGCCTGTTGCATCTTAAAGCTTGCTAACCAAGATAGGTTAAGTACAATTTCTTTGGAGGGAGACTTGCTGATAAAAGTCCTCCATTGTAGGAAATACTGTTGACCAGGTATTGGTGGAGTGGAGCATCAGGTGGCTTGCCCCATTACTTAGACTGTTATTTTTTTTCAATGTGTTGCCACAAGAGTGAGCTGATAATGGCACGGTGAGGGAAACTGGGCAACTGGTACCTTGGTGAACAATGGGACAAATGATGCACCACCAAAACCAAATGAGATTAAAGGATTCCAAAGTAATTAGGAAGACCAGGATGGGGAGTGACTTCAATAGCAAGTCAGGTACGCAGGGGGAAGAAGAGTGGATAGGGAGAAAAAGATACACCAAGGAAGAAAAGTTACATTATTCTGGTATTTTGAAAACCTCTTAAAACATTTCACAACTTGAAGGAATGATACTTTACTGCACTTTTCAAAAATAATCTGGGCAATAGGTTGGTTGACAATTAAATGTGATCATATTGCTAAAAGGGTACTTCATAGAATCTACGGCAGGGAGACAAGCCCTTCGACCCAAACTGGTCCATTCCAACCAAAAAGCCCATCTAAGCTAACCCCATTTACCTGTAGAATCATAGAATCTACAGCACGGAGACAATTGTGCTGATAATTATTAGACTTAATTTCCTGTGGTGAGTTTGGTCAATTAATGTGAAAATGCCAAAACCTAAGGAAGCTTGCTGGGAAGTCAACAGCAAGATGCTGATTTTTTTGTGAAGCTAATAATGTACTGGTGACAATTGGCCAAAAAGGTGGTAAGTTGCATGTATAGCCACCTCGTCACAAGGCATTGTCCAGTTTGCACATTTAAATCATCAATGTGTGAAATTCAGAAAACTTTTTAATCAGCTAGTTGTTTTCTACAGCATCTGATTCTTGCTTTGAAACACAAGAACAGATGAACAAGCTTGCACATGCCCATTGCTTTGAAGGTGCAACCAGCCACTGTTTGTGAGGAGTTGCTTCCTTCCCTTTTGACCAAGGGATGTGCCTATATCATGGAGCTTGTGCTGGCCTAAAGAGCTGAACAGGAACACATCAGGCATCCAAAAATGAGCAGCCTTTTCTTTGCCGAACAATGACACTAAACCATTTAATGCTTCCGGTCTTGTTCCTTGAGCATAAACTGAAGTAGCAAAAACTCTCCTCTCTGTGTTTGTAGTTTGCCATTGAATTTACAGATGCCAACAATGGTCCACAGTATGTATAATTTGGTCATAAAATCAATCTATGGCTTTAGCAGACTGTAAGTCTCTTGTATTGTAATGTGTAATAACCTGCACTCATCTGATAACATAGCTCATTTTCTGATGTAAAGTGATAAACAAGACAAGATTACTTGGAGGAATTTGTGGTAGGAATTAATAATAACGGCTAAATGTGCCAAGAAATATGTTTCAAAGAATTTTGGGTATTAAATAAATAAACAGTTATCCTTTAGTGTTCAGCAAACAAAGATCTTGTTATAGACTTTTCAATCTTTACTGTTGGCTTTGTAAATTCTCTTAACTAGAAGCAATTATCCTGTAGTATATGTTGTAGTACAAGGGATAAGCTGTTCCGTTTGAAGGGAAGCCATAAATTAGGCTTTCTAAGTGAGATAAAAAGAATAACTTTGGGTGGTGTCTTTTGATGTCGCCAGCCTTTTCTCATATTGTTAGTTTTGGATGCAGATAAATTAGATCTACCCAACTCCTTCAGGTGGCATTAATCTCAAACCAGGTACACACAGTCAAAACCTGAAGTGTTTATATTCATCCTGGCCTACAATTATAAGATTTTATACTTTTGATTTTAATATTTACTGAAGTTTACAAAAATGAAGACAGTCTAAGAATATTGGAAAACCTTCTGCCACCCAAACCTGTTGGAATTTGACAGAAACTACACCTTGATATTGCATAAATTGCCTCAACTGAGTGGAGTTGATTTGTAACCATAGTTTTGATCACAATAATGGATGGTTCTTGAGAACCTGCACAGATGATGCTGAAAGGCCTCCTGTGTGCTATCATTGTGATTCTACGCCTGATTTGTAAAGTTTATTTTTTAAGTGATGTGGCTAAAATTCCACGTGTTCACTGTAACTAATTTCAAACCTTTATGTTTCAGGGTTCTCATTATTCCAGCCTTTCTACCCCGATCAGAGTATTACTTCTTCGCTTTGTGGCCTTTGTCAGTTGTGCTGTGTTGGTTGCCATGGCAATATATAGATCAGGTGATCCATTTACAGGCCAGGATCCCACTGCTGGAATGCGGGCAATTGATCCGATGCCGCATCTGTCCAATACCAGCGATGAAACCATTTCACAGTCTGAGCATAGCCCTGTTCAGAATATCACCGGCTGGGAGCAGCTCCTGGATATGGTACCAGAGGAAACGCTGATGAACATGCAAGCTGCATGGGACTATGGGAAAAACCATCAAATGGCTGTCGTTACCACTGGCCTCTTCACTTGCCTATTGGCTGTACTTCTAGCTGGCCGTATAAGGTGAGTCCAGGGTCATCTCCTTTCTCCTTTGCATTGCATAGGTGCAATGTGAAAAGAACTGTAGCTGTAAGGATTAAGTTCTCTTTTGATATATAAGGATATATGTCTGTTTTGGGCATGAATTGCTTATTCGTTCTCTTATCCTATTCCACAAAAAAATCCTACCAATGTTTGGGTGGGGTGGGTGAAGTTGCTTTTCGTTCTTTGCTGTTTAATGGTAAACCAGGACATGAATTTGACGGGTAACAGTAAAAGCATACAAAGTGGCGAGGATTAGTGGGAAACCAGAGGATTGGGAATCCTTTAAAAGCAATAAGGGGGGAGAAGATGAAATATGAGTGCAATCTAGTAATATAAAAGATAGGAAGAGGTTTTTTTCAATATATAACAGGTAAGAGAGGAAAAAATAGATATTGGACCACTGGGAAATGTGGCTGGAGAATTAATAATAGGAAACAAAGAAATGGCAGACGAACTGAATAGTTACTTTGCATCAGTCTTCATGGTGGAAGACACCAGTGGGATGCCAGAGCTCCAGGAGAATCAGGAGGCAGAGGTGAGTGCATTAGCCATCACTAAGGAGAATGTTCTGGGGAAACTGAAAGGTCTGAAGGTGGATAAATAAACTGGACCAGATGGACTACAACCCAGGGTTCTAAAAGAGATAGCTGAGGAGATTGTGGAGGCATTGGTGGTGATCTTTTAGGAATCACTGGAGGCAGAAAGGATCCCAGAGGACTGGAAAGTGGCTAATGTAACACCGCTGTTTAAGAAGGGAGGGAGGCAGAAGATGGGAAATTATAGGCCGGTTAGCCTGACTTCGGTCTTTGGTAAGATTTTAGAGTCCATTATTAAAGATAAGATTGCGGAGTACTTGGAAGTTCATGATACAATAGGACTGAGTCAGAACGGCTTTATCAAAGGGAGGTCGTGTCTGACAAATCTGTTAGAGTTCTTTGAGAAGGTAACAAGGAAGTTAGACGAAGGAGAACCAGTGGACGTGATTTATTTAGATTTCCAGAAGGCCTTTGACAAGGTGCCGCATAGGAGACTGTTAAATAAGTGATGTTAAAGTAAGCTCCTGGCATGGATAGAGGATTGGCTGACTGGCAGAAAACTGAGAGTGGGGATAAAAGGGTCTTTTTCAGGATGGCAGCCAGTGACGAGTGATATGCCTCAGGGGTCTGTGCTGGGACCACAACTTTTTACAATATACATTAATGATCTGGAAAAGGAACTGATGGCATTGTTGCTACGTTTGCAGGTGATACAAAGATCTGTAGAGGGGCAGGTAGTATTGAGGAAGCAGGGGGGCTGCAGAAAGATTTGGACAGGCTAGGAGAGTGGGCAGTGAAGTGGCAGATTAAATACAATGTGGAAAGGTGTGAGGTTATGCACTTTGAAAGGAGGAATGGAGGCATAGACTATTTTCTAAATGGGGGAATGTTTAGGAAATCAGAAGCACAAAGGGACTTAGGAGTCATTGTTCAAGATTCTCTTAAGGTTAATGTGCAGGTTCAGTCGGCAGTTAGGAAGGCAAATGCAATGTTAACATTCATGTCAAGAGGGCGAGAATACAAGAGCAGGAATGTACTTCTGAGGCTGTATAAGGCTCTAGTCAGACTCCATTTGGAGTATTGTGAGCAGTTTTGGGCCCCGTATCTAAAGAAGGTTGTGCTGGCCTTGGAAAGGGTCCAGAGGAGGTTCAAAAGAAGGATCCCTGGAATGAAGAAATTGTCTTTTGAGGAACAATTGAGGACTCTGGGTCTGTACTCGTTGGAGTTTAGAAGGATGAGGGAGGATCTTATTGAAACTTGTGGGATACTGCGAGGCCTGGATAGAGTGGATGTGGAGAGAATGTTTCCACTTGTAGGAAAAGCTAGAACCAGAGGACACCATCTCAGACTAAAGGGACAATCCTTTAAAACAGAGATGAGGAGGAATTTCTTCAGCCAGAGGGTGGTGAATCTGTGGAACTCTTTGCCGCAGAAGGCTGTGGAGGCCAATTCACTGAATGTCATTAAGGCAGAGATAGATAGGTTCTTGATTAATAAGGGGATCGGGGGTTATGGGGAGAAGGCAGGAGAATGGGGATGAGAAAAATATCAGCTATGATTGAATGGCGGAGCAGACTCGATGGGCCGAGTGGCCCAATTCTGCCCCTATGTCTTACGGTCTTATTTAACCACAAGAGAATCACATTAGAATTGTGTTGTGCCCTTTAACTTTTTGCACATGTGCTTTGCTACAGGATAACTTGTATGCCAGGGGACCTGAACCAATTGCATCCTGTCAACACACACAGGATCAAACTTGGGTTCTTCCTGGTCTGTAGGTTCCATCTCGTGTTGGGCAGGAGGGAAAGTGCAGACAATGTGTTTTCATTGGTGAAGCAGTCTAATCGGTTAACATTGCCTGATCAGAAAATATAGTTATAATGGAATTTAGTGACTTTTTTAAAAAAGAATTGCTCCGACGCTATTGTATCACCACATATCTCACATCTGCTTGAAGTGCATTTGTTGAAATCGTTAATGGTTTCATAGTCACCATTACTGAGTCTGGCTTTCAGTTCCAGATTTATTAATTGAATTTAAAATCCACAAACTGTTGTGGTGGAATTTGAACCCATGTCCCCCAGCGGATTAGTCTGGACCTCTGGATTACGAGTCTAGTGATATTAAACACCATGCTGCCATTTCCCCTAAAATAGTGATGTTGCTGGGCTAATAATCCTGGAGTGCTGATTTTGGAAATATGAATTCAAATACTACCATGGTGCTCGGAATTTAAATTGAGTTACTTAAATAAATCTGCAATAAAAAGTTGGTTTCAATATTGGTGACCATGAAACTAACATTGTCTTCCCATCTGGCTTGCTGATGTCCTTTAGGGAAATAAATCTGCCATCCTTACCTGGTCTGATCTACATGTAGCTTGAGAGCTACAGCAATGTGGTTGACTCTTAACTGCTCTCTAAAATGATGTAGAAAACCATTCTGCAGCACCAGGCAGCTACGACTAAGTATAATGAGAACATAATTGGACAGGCCATGCAGTGTCAAACTAGGCATTAGATTTGAACATAACAGGGGCATACCCAGCTCAGTTGACCCAATGTTGTGCTTACAAGCATCTGGAGGCTTGCGCCAAAATTGGGGGTGCTGTCCCACAGACTAGTCAAACGTATTCAGGGTCATAACTTTTAACCAACTTTCTAGACTCCTCCATTGATGTCCCAAAGACGCAAAATAAATCAATTCCATAGTTGAGGTGAGAGTGACTGCCCTTGACATCAAGGCAGTACATGGCAGCCCATGGCATCAAGGAGCTACAGTGCAATTGAAGTATTGAGGAAACCATCTCCACTGGCAGGAGTCTTACCTAGCATAAAGAAAGAGCTTGTTGGAGGTTAGTCTTCTCGGACTCGAGGCATGCCAGTGGAAGTTCCTCTTGGCAGACCAGGGAGGAAACCCGACTTCATGACCTGTGTGACTTAGACCTGTTTCATTTGCTGACTAATCCATTGTTTCATAGTAATTTTCAGAATGCATCTATGATGTAACCTTTTGTTGGGTTGTTTGAAGTGAAGCCGTTGGAAAATAAATTATTTTTAATCAGACTGTCCAACTTGTGCAGTTAATTAAGTGGAAGGATATTTCAAGGTTCAGACGTTTGAAACATGCATTTGGGCCAGTGTATGAGAAGTGCGAGAGACGAAAGATTTTATCCAGGGCTCTGTGTGGCTTGTATATATGGATACGAAAATGACAGCAGCGTAGTTTATTGTACAGTAATGCAGCATGGGTCTTGCTCATCAGTGTGGTTAGTCATGAGTGTTAATATTTTACTATAATTTTGTTTCTTGTAATATTAACCAGACTGCAGGGTCCAATCCAGGACGTTTATTTTGTTTCTCTTGTTTAAACCTCCCGCCTGTTTCTCTAAAGATAAACTCATCAATTTGAGAAACATTGGGAAAGGAGTATTTTTCCCCCACTCCATTATTTTCCCCCTCTATAGCAAGCACACTTAAAGTAGTGTGGTACTTTGCCAATTCATCTTTGTCCCCTTTTCCACCAAGTTCTTTCCACCATCAATCACAGATACACCTCACCTGCTACATTCCTTCCATCTCTGTACTTTGGAAGATTGAATAAATGTGTTCCCACTGGTTCCCATTCTGCCTCAGATGAATACAGGCTAGGTCTTGAAGGCTAAGATCATGCCCAAGATGAGATGCGATGCTGTTTCTTGTTGATATTCAAATATGGGAATGGTCTTTATCCTAGTCCAGCGAAGGTATTTTAAAACTTGCATTTACAAAGGTTTTCTGCACTGCCTTGGCTCTAGGACTCAGAAGTTTGCTGTAAACGTGGCCTTCAGGTTTGGTGGCTAGGAACTGGGCTGTTTGCTTTCTCAGACTGCTAGATGGTAACATGGACAATATCTAGGCTTGGGCTGACAAGTGACAAGTTACAATCATGCCACACAAGTGCCAGGCAATGATCATCTCCTACAATAGAGGATCTAACCACTGCCCTTTGATATTCAATGGCATTGCCATCGTTGAATCCCAACAATCGACACCCTGGTTACCACTGATCAGAAACTGAACTGGACTAGCCATATAAATACTGTGGCTACCAGGGCATTAATCCTATGGCGAGTAACTCACCTCCTGACCTCACCACCGCCAAAGCATGTCCACCATCTACAAGGCACAAGTCAGGAGTGTCGTGGAATACTCTCCACTTGCCTGGATGTGTGCAGCTCCAACAACACTCGAGCAGCTCCACACCATCCATGACAAAGCAGCAGCTTGATTGCTCCCCCTTCCACAAACATTCAACCCCTTCACCACCGGCAAACAGTGGCAGCCGTGTGTACCATCTACAAGATTCACTGCAGTAACGCACCAAGGTTCCTTAGACAGCACCTTCCAAACCCATACCCACTACCATCTAGAAGGACAAGAGCACCTGATACTTGTGAACCCCACCACCTGGAGGTTCCCCTCCAAGTCACTCACCACCCTGACTTGGAAGTCTAAATCCATTGCTTCACTGTCGCTGGAGCAGCATCCTGGAACTCCCTCCCTAACAGCACAGTGGGTGTACCTACACCTCAAGGACTGCAGCAGATTGAGAAGGCAGCTCACTACCACCTTCTCAAGGGCAACTCGGGATGGGCAATAAATGTTGGCCTAACCAGCGAAGCCCATAATCCCGTAAATGAATTTTTTAAAGAACTGCCTGTCCTGGCTTGTCAGGGTGTGGACAATTATACCTTTGTTGTTCTTTGATTAAGTCTTCTGTGTTTTTGGTTGTCTGCCCCCATCAACTTCCTTGACTATACATATAATCTTTCTCCTCCGTATGCTATTCACATTTGATTATTATCTGTACTGTCGTTCTAAACTTGTTACTGGGAGAGTCCTTTGAATACTGCATATGCTGTCTCCAGGCGGGTTTGTGACAATCTAACATTCAGGCAGGTGGGTTCTATCTGCAACCTGAGCCATGGAAGCCTGCCCCATCTAGCGTTTAGAACCATGGCAAATCGTAGATGTTCTCTAAAAGACACGGTTTTGTGCCTTCGCTGAACCAGGAGGAGACTGTTTCCCAAACTTGGTCACCAAGGCACTATTGTGCGGGAACTATTAACTGGATTTGAGATACTTAAACTGAACGATGCTTGGGAAAAAGGGGTATCTCAGTGCGCTTCAACTGAAGAAGTAGATTAGTCAAAGAAACTATGAATCCTGACATAGGGGAAGGTATGCTTGCTTAGTTAGTTTACTATGGGCTATTGAATATTATGCAAGCAAATTTATGTCTTCATTTTGTATTGTGATTAGGGCAGTGTTAGCCTGGACGGACCTGTTATTCTGTATCTGGGGTATTAATCTTTGTACCCACTCAGTACAGTTTTGGCGAAGAGACATTCTGTTCCTGCTTGAAGAGGACTGCAATAATCTCCACTAAGAAGCAAAGAATATTTAAACAGCAGACAATCTATTGAAAGTTTGTAAGATTGTTTCTAGACTCCTGTTTTTAACAGTGGTGGCACACAGTTCTGGTCGCCACACTACCAGAAGGATGTGGAGGCTTTGGAGAGGGTGCTGAGGAGGTTTACCAGGATGTTGCCTGATCTGGAGGGTGTTAGTAATGCGGAGAGGCTGAATAGACTCGGGCTGTTTTCATTCAAACGACGGAGGTTGAGGTCTACAGGATTATGAGGGGCATGGATAGAGTGGATGGGCAGGCACTCTTTCCCAAGGTGGAAGGGTCAGTCACCAGGAGGCATCGATTTAAGATCCATGGGTCAAAGTTTAGAGGAGATGTGCGAGGCAGTTTTTTTGCACAGAGGGTGGTGAGTGCCTGGAACGCGTTGCCTGGGGAGGTTGTGGAAGCAGATACATTAACGGCGTTCAAAAGGCATCTCGACAAATACATGAATAGTATGCGTATAGAGGGATACGCTACGAGGAATTGCTGAGGGTTTTGGCCAATTGTGGTATCATGACTAATTGCTAATGTTGTCCCTTTGTTTAAGAAGGGTAGCAGGGATAATCCAGGGAATTATAGACCTGTGAGCTTGAGGAGGTGACACAGTTAATTGATGAGGGGAGGGCTCTAGATGTCATGTACATGGACTTCAGTAAGGAGTTTTATAAAGTTTCCCATGGCAGGTTGATGGAAAAATTGAAGTCGCATGGGGTTCAGGGTGTACATAAGAACTAGGAGCAGGAGTAGGCCATCTGGCCCCTCGAGCCTACTCCGCCATTCAATGAGTTCATGGCTGATCTTTTGTGGACTCAGCTCCACTTTCTGGCCCGAACACCATAACCCTTAATCCCTTTGTTCCTCAAAAAACTATCTATCTCCATCTTAAAAACATTTGATGAAGGTGCCTCAACTGCATCACTGGGCAAGGAATTCCATAGATTCGCAACCCTTTGGGTGAAGAAGTTCCTCCTAAACTCAGTCCTAAATCTACTTCCCCTTATTTTGAGGCTATGCCCCCTAGTTCTGCTTT
Organism: Scyliorhinus canicula; assembly: GCF_902713615.1. Taxonomy (NCBI): domain Eukaryota; kingdom Metazoa; phylum Chordata; class Chondrichthyes; order Carcharhiniformes; family Scyliorhinidae; genus Scyliorhinus; species Scyliorhinus canicula. Next base: position 137,309,749 of record NC_052161.1, read on the forward strand.
CACCGCCAGTGGAAACAACCTGCCCTCATCTATCCTATCTATTCCCTTCATAATTTTATATGTTTCTATAAGATCCCCCCTCATCCTTCTAAATTCCAACAAGTACAGTCCCAGTCTATTCATCCTCTCCTCGTAATCCAACCCCTTCAGCTCTGGGATTAACCTAGTGAATCTCCTCTGCACACCCTCCAGCGCCAGTACGTCCTTTCTCAGATAAGGAGACCAAAACTGAACACAATAGTCCAGGTGTGGCCTCACTAACACCGTATACAATTGCAGCATAACCTCCCTAGTCTTAAACTCCATCCCTCTAGCAATGAAGGACAAAATTCCATTTGCCTTCTTAATCACCTGTTGCACCTTCAAACCAACTTTTTGTGACTCATGCACTCGCACACCCTGGTCTCTCTTCACAGCAGCATGCTTTAATATTTTATCATTTAAATAATAATCCCTTTTACTGTTATTCCTTCCAAAATGGATAACCTCACATTTGTCAACATTGTATTCCATCTGCCAGACCCTAGCCCATTCGCTTAACCTATCCAAATCCCTCTGCAGACTTCCGGTATCCTCTGCACTTTTTGCTTTACCACTCATCTTAGTGTCGTCTGCAAACCTGGACACATTGTACTTGGTCCCCAACTCCAAATCATCTATGTAAATTGTGAACAATTGTGGGCCCAACACTGATCCCTGAGGGACACCGCTAGCTAGATGGATAAAGAACTGGCTGGGCAACAGGAGACAGAGAGTAGTGGTGGAAGGGAGTGTCTCAAAATGGAGGAAGATGACTTGTGGTGTTGCACAGGGATCCATGCTCGGACCACTGTTGTTTGTGATATACATAAATGATCTGGAGGAAGGTATAGGTGGTCTGATTAGCAAGTTTGCAGATGATACTAAGATTGGTGGAGTTGCAGATAGCGAGGGGGACTGTCAGATAATACAGCAAAATATAGATAGATTGGAGAGTTGGGTAGAGAAATGGCAGATGGAGTTCAATCCAGGCAAATGCGAGGTGATTCATTTTGGAAGATCCAATTCAAGAGTGGACTATATGGTCAATGGAAGGGTCTTGGGGAAAATTGATGTACAGAGAGATGTGGGAGTTCAGGTCCATTGTACCTTGAAGGTAGTAACGCAGGTTGATAAGTGGTCAAGAAGGCCTACAGCATGCTTGCCTTCATCGGACGGGGTATGGAGTACAAGAGTTGGCAGGTCATGTTACAGTTGTATAGGACTTTGGTTAGGCCACATTTGGAATACTGCGTGTAGTTCTGGTCGCCACATTACCAGAAGGATGAAATTAAAAAATTAAAATCGCTTATTGTCACGAGTAGGCTTCAATGAAGTTACTGTGAAAAGCCCCTAGTCGCCACATTCCGGCGCCTGTCCGGGGAGGCTGGTACGGGAATCGAACCGTGCTGCTGGCCTGCTTGGCCTGCCTTAAAAGCCAGCGATTTAGCCGAGAGATGCTTTAGAGAGGGTGCTGAGGAGGTTCACCAGGATGTTGCCTGGTATGGAGGGTGCTAGCTATGAAGAAAGGTTGAGTAGATTAGGATTGTTTTTGTTGGAAAGACAGAGGTTGAGGGGGGGACCTGATTGAGGTCTACAAAATTGATAGGTATGGACAGGGTGGATAGCAACAAGCTTTTTCCAAGAGTGGGGGTGTCAATTGCAAGGGGTCACGATTTGATGGTGAGGGGGAAAGTAAGGGAGATGTGCGTGGAAAGTTTTTTACGCAGAGGGTGGTGGGTGCCTGGAATGCTTTGCCAGCGGAGGTGGTAGAGGCGGGCACAATAGCATCATTTAAGATGCATTTGGACAGATGTATGCACGGGCGGGGAACAGAGGGAAGTAGATCCTTGGAAAATAGGCGACAGGTTTAGATAAAGGATCCGGATCGGCGCAGGTTGGGAGGGCCGAAGGGCATGTTCCTGTGCTGTAATTTTCTTCTTTTGTTCTATGACCGGTACAGGCTTGGAGGGCCGAAGGGCCTGTTCCTGTGCTGTATTGTTTTTTGTTCTTTGATCTCAGTCATACCACATTGGAGTGGCACCAAGTCCAGGTCAGATGACTCCTTCTGAGGAAGGAAAATCAGTAACAGAGCCAACCTCTGACGTGTGATTCTCGATAATTGACTATATTAGCAGAAGTGAAGTGTAGGGAATAGATCACCTACTTGTTACATATGCTGCAAGCCGATGCAAGCCTCAAGAAGACTAAACCTTTATAGCTCACTGGGCTAGTCTTAGCTGGAATATTCATACAGGAAAACCACAGAAATTGGCTATTGGGCCCATGGAGTAATGCAGCGTCTTTGAAAGACCTGTCCAATTAGTTCCACTCCCCTTCTCTTTAACTAAAGCCTGAAGATTTCTCCAATTCAAGTGGATGTCTTATTTCCTTATAAAAGTTACTTTCACCACCTTTGTGTAATGTACTGCTGAAGAGTTTACTTTAAAAAAAAATAGAATTCTCTTCTTCTGCTCATAAGATCTTATGCTAGGTATCCAATTCTAGGCACTGGGCCTTGAAGAAGGGATTGACCAGAATGGAGACGGGGTTGCGGGACTTCAGTTATATGAAGAGACCAGATTGCTCTCCTTCGAGCAGAAGCAATTCAGAGGAGGTTTAATAGAAGTGTTCAAAGTATGATGAAGGGAACCTTTCCATTGGGTGGGTCAGTAATCGAGAGGACACTGATTTAGGACAACTGGTGTAAAGAACCAGGAGGGAGATGGGACAATTCATTTAGCAGGTTATGATTTGGAATGCACTTGCAGGAAACTTGGTGGAAGCAGATTCAATAGCAACCCTCATAGAACATTTCAAACGGTAATTAGTTATTTTTGTGGAAAGGAAAAGTGTGCATCGCTGCAGGAAAGAGTGGGTGCACGGTGGGACTAATTGGCAGATTATTTCAAAGAGCTAGTCCAAATACAGTGGAATGAATGGCCTGTCATCTTGCCAAAGTGGTGGGAACAGAATGTGAGTGAACAAAACCAACGTCCCCCTTTATTGGAAGTAAGATGGGAGCTCATTATGCCAGCATGCTTGATAATTAGCCTGATCCCCTCTATATATCCTGGGACACTCTGAACATCATGAAGTTTTTATTTATGTTTTTTTAACCTAATTCCCTAGGCTGAGGAGGATTGATGCTGTGGCTTCTCTGCTCTGGCTGACGGTGATGGGCTTGCATTTGATGGAGAATTACCTGCAGACCGATGTTCCTGGTTGGCTTGACACTCTGAAATTCAGCACCACGTCCCTGTGTTGTTTGGTGGGATTCACTGCAACGATCGCTACTCGAAAATCAACTGGCCAGCGGCGATACAGGGCACGAAGGTCAGAGTCTGAACAGTGAACAATGGCAGAATATGAACTCTTGTGTGAATGATTCTGTCCTTATTTATCCAGTGGATTGCTGTTTCCTATCTTGCTTTTCCATCATTTGATTGTCTTCAAAGGAGCTTAAAGATGCAGCATCATTACTTGTCGACCTATGAATGTGAGCTTGACTTTACAAACTTATTAAAATCAAACCTACACAATGTAGTACTCTTTCTTCCATCTATGTTAGGTTAATGTGATTTTTTTCACAACCGAGCCAATAAACCACTTATTAAAATTAGACAAATTAGCTGGAAGAGCGTGAAACTTTTAGACAAAGTGACAAAACTTCAGTTTATCTTTTTAAAAGTGGAAATAGATCTCCTGTGGCATTGCTCAGCACATCACAGGACAAAGTGAAGTTATGCCGCCTCTTAGTGGCTGCAGCCTGCAGCTGCAGTATCACTGAAAACATTCACTCAGGGAATTCCCATTACATATAGCTGGTTGCATATGCATTTCAGTCATGAAAGTCAGCATAAAAAGCATGACCAAACATCATGACAGAAGAAGATGAATGCATAAACAAGATAATTAAGGTAATAAAAATAAATAGAATCTCGGGGATAATTGTTAATGTAATCGTGGATTTTTATTGACTGGATGCATCCATTTCACGATTTAAATTAATTTGTTGCTTGGTTGTAAGTAAACCGACACAACAGCCATTTTAATATGATCTGCCTTTGTTTTTTTAAATTGTACTTGTTGTCAAGAAAAACTTAGCTGTGTGTGTTCTCTCCCATTCAGAAACGAGCGATTAATGATGGGCCTCTTTTTAAAAGACTAGGAACACTACAGTCCTCAGAATGCCACATTGCCTTATATTCAACAAAGAGCAACAGTATTCTCGTTTTATGCTCATAAACGCTAATGGTACTGTCCTGCTTCATTCAGTTTTGTGATACTGACGCACATTCTACCCTTATCTTGCCACACGCTCTAACAAAATATCTTTCCTGGGGACGTAGTTCTATTGGGGGGGGGGGGGAGAACAAGGCAGTGGGGCTGATTGCAAAACCCTGCCAGGCACAATAGGTCAAAGGCCTTCTCCTGTGATGTATTGTAATTGTGAAACTACATTAAGACACCTTATCCCCCACTCCCAGAAAAAAAATCTGTTGTAAGATAGTGACGTATTTGATATGGCGATTGAGTATTAGGGGTATAGAAATAGAAAATGACCACGTTTGATTTTTTTAAAGACGCAAGCAGTCCATTCTAGGTCTATACAAAATGATTACTGTTTCTTTAAAAAACACTTTGCAATTCTGGCTACAGACTAGTGAGTGGGTGATGTGATGGCTTTATTTTAACACATCATGGACCACAAAAGAAACTGGGTGACACATTTTCAGTGTGATTTGTATTCTGTCGTTTGCAGTGTGATCAAAATTAATGTGTAAACTAAAATTAGTGCAGGTTTGTGAGTTTAGTTTTTCCCGTCATTTATGCTGAAGACAGTCAATGCCATCATCTCACCCATCACTAGCTCAAAGTTCTCCTGTTTGTATCTGCTGGTACTCCTCTCATAAGGTTTCCTTAACTTTTTTGAATGCTGAATAACTTGCTAATATTTCAAATTCAGCAATACTGGGAACGCTTCCGAATGTACAATAAAATATATTTGATGCATGCACTATTCATTAGATTTAGTTTGTGTTCACATTTAAATTTTAAAATTATATAAAAGCCGCATTCAGATCCTTAAGAATCACATGAGTGGTTTGTCTTTAAAGTCTATGTCAGGTAATATGTGATTGTTTTTTTATTTTGTTGATGGGATGTGTGTGTTGTTGGCAAGGTCAGCATTATTGCCCGTCCTTAATTGCCCTGAGATGGTGCGGGTGAAAAACCATCTTGATCTGCTGCAGTCTGTGGAGAGAATTCCAGGATTTTGACGCAGCGACAATGAAGGAATGGTGGCATATTTCCAAGTCAGGATAGTTTGTGACTTGGAGGAGACATTGATTAGAGTGATGAGTGAAGTTTAGAATAGTATGTATTAAAGATAATAATATGCACAATCTTTTTATTTATAAGGTACTTTTTATATGAAGCATAAATTAATAACCGTCCTTTATCATATTGATCTGAAGTTTCCATACTAAAGTTAATGTTAACTGTAAAACATTGGGTTCCCATACAAATGTTTTCAATTGCATTTATCTCTAAGTTAAATTATTGTCCTGTACTTTATTTGAAAAGCAGCAGCATTCAAAAGGGTTGTACACCTGTTTTTCATCTTGCCGTTTGTTATTTTTTACGCATCTTAATTGTTCTAGAATGTTGTGAAATTGGCTTAAATTCAAGCTCACCTTCCATTTTATTTGTTTGCTTCATGCCCTTTTCTGTCATCTGGTGTCTTTTCTACATTTAAAAAAAAAAAAAATTTGTACTCATTCAATTGGGCCACTGTTGTCTATTGCCAAGTAGCTCTGGTTGTAATGTGCATGGTGGAAGTGAAGCTTCTAGGTTTATATGTAGCCAGCTCTCTTTAATAAATTGTACATCCACCAGTGAACACGCTCCTTGCTTATGTGCTGTTGCCATTCATTTCCAAATTAAATTCTCAAAGCGAACATTCCAAGCACTCCACTCGTTTGAGAAGATGGTAATGGGCTTCGTTCTCTGCAGTCTTTCAAAACAATTTTCAAGCTTTATCAATAGTGACCAGACTTCAGCTTGAGGCGAGTCCCGTGTCTGAGCGGGAGGTTTGCATTCGAGTTATTGATGTGGATCAGGAGGGAAACCTAACTCTCTTTAGACATAATCAACCGGAACAAATAGTTGATGAGGTCTGAAACTGTCAAAGCAATGTTTTCCCTACCTGTAGCCACAGTGTAGTTCGAGGAAATGCATGTGCTTTTATAATTCTATTTACAAAGTAAGTTCAGTATAGATGTGTAGGAGAAGAGTTTAAAAGGTTGGTTTCAGTGCAGATTTTCAACAACATTCAGACTGTCTCCTGTTCAGTTGCAGCCTGATTGTTTCCCTTTTACAATATGTTTAAAGACATTATTTTAGGTATTATATGAATTGGTTTAAATGAAGCCTGTAAATTTGTGTTTTGACACTGATTAAATGTTTTACTCACAAACATTGTGTAAATCTTAATGCAGTATAAAGGTACAGCATAATATAATCATATAGTAATGTGACTCCTTTATGCGAGAGTATTAATGTAGTCAGTAATTTTATCCTGCTTTATGAATCTTAATTATAATCTGTACATTTAGCTAGATTTTGCAGATTACTGTAATATAATTTTGTATCTCCAGAATGAAGTTGCATTGTTCTCAAAGATATTAACAGCAGTAGTTTCACCGATAACATTTACTAAGATTCAGCACCATGCTCACCTTTCATGAAAAGTCATAAGGGAATGTCAATCTTGTATGAGTTTACAATTAAGGTAATGAATGCAATAACCAGAGATTCAACCCAAACCCATTTGGTGCTGCATTTCATCGCCACCACATTCTGTGCCCAGGTGATATACAGCAGTGTTTTTCAAAGTGGGGGTTGCGACCCGCGGGTGGGTCGCAGGATGATGTGTAGTGGGTCGCCAAAAGGTCTGCAAAAATGATCCCTGTGGATCGCCTGACCCATTTTCTCCCTGGGTGAATCCTGGCTGCAGTACAGTGTGTGGCCACATGAGGCTGATGTAGAGACCGTGGATTTTCTGCCTTCCTGGGTCACTCTTATAGTCACCGACGCAGCCTCCAGCAGCCACTACCGTTTCTGAAGCGGATGATCAGCAGGTTAGTCAGCACCTGCACCTCCAGCCGAAGAGTTTAAAAGAACAAAAAATCAATTATCTTTAAATTTATTTCCTGCAGAAACTCCTCCTTCACAGAGTTAGTTTCCAGTAGCGCTTCCTGCTCTTTTTTTCCAGGTCTGCATCTCCCCCCAAAATCAAGTGACTGCCGACTGGAATTTGTTTCCACAAGTACCCCCGTCAGTAACTCATAGCTGTCATTCTCCCTTATACAGGATCGAGCACATAATTCCTGTGTATCTTGTGGGGATTTCCCTACCTTTCAATTGGCCCATTGTCACAACGCTGATTTATGATTGTCCCATTCTGAGCTTGGCTGTGGGGTGACGGGTGTGGGTTTGGGAACGCATTCCACCCCACTCGGGGGAAATGCATCTGTTCAAGTACAGCTCACACACACAGACCAACTTCAGGGTTAACATTCTGAATCGGATGCATGTTTACTGTCTGCCACTCTTACCACTGTCAATTAATTTTTTTTAAAATTTAGAGTACCCAATTATTATTTTTTTCCACTTAATGGGCAGTTTTGCGTGGGCAATCTACCTAACCACATCTTTGGGCTGTGGGGGTTAAACCCACGCAGACATGGGGAGAATGTGCAAACTTCACACGGGCAGTGACTGAGGATTCAAACCCGGGTCCTCAGTGCCGCAGTCCCAGTGCTATCCACTGCGCCACATGCCGCCCTCAATTGTCAATTAACCTTGAATATCTGCTACCATTAACATTGTCAGTGTTGGTTCCATTTCAGCGACAGTTAATCTTGTTGTTGTCTGTTGAATCTTAACATTGTCAATCAGATCTATGTTTAAAGTAATGCTGTTTTTACATAAGGGTTTGTTTTTTTTTAGAGTACCCAATTCATTTCTTCCAATTAAGAGACAATTTAGCGTGGCCAATCCGCCTAGCCACATCTTTTGGGTTGTGTGGTCGAAACCCACGCAGACACGGGGCGAATGTGCAAACTCCACACGGACAGTGACCCAGAGCCGGGATCGAACCTGGGACCTCGGCGCCCTGAGGCAGCAGGGCTAACCACTGAGCCACCGTGCTGCCATTACATAAGGGGTTTGATGTATATTTTAAAAAGGGGAGCTACTTTCCACACACTTTGAGATCAGTTGCTCTCTCAGTGAGACTGACTTTGCGATCAATGTTGAGTCTCCTTCCTTCCCCGTAAGTCCAAAATCCAGGCGTGTTTCCAAGAAATTCCTCATTTCCCTTTCAAACACCTCAGGAGTCTGCGATCAAAAATCTCGCTCACTGATCTGTGCAGGTATTTTTATTACAAGTTATTTAGATCTCAAAATGACAACAAAAAATAGAAAATATATTTGTATTTACATTTTTTTTACATTTAATAATACAGAAGTGATAATACAGAACAATGAATGTGATGTTTGAAGAAGTAGCTATGGAGAATCTATTGTGAACGTGGCGTGGGTCGTGAGAGGCGGCCATTTTGTAAAAATGGGTGGCCGGAAAAAAAAGTTTGAAAAACACTGATATAGAGTAAACTGCAGAAAACTAGTTGAATCCATGAATCTTGACTTTTTAAGCCATACAAACACATGAGTGGGTATACCAGCTTAATTCTCAACACAAGATACAAAATGGTAAATCAGGCAATGTTATCTGTCTACTTATAAAAAAGGTGCACTGCCAGAGGTTTGACACATTATTCTGTCTTTGTTTCTGTTTGAGCTTTGAAAATAATAACTCTATGTATTTCCGTGTCTTAAGTAATGAGGTGAATAGAATTCGGATTGTTAAATTGGAATAGTGTCACCAATGTTTTGTGCTCAATCCTGCTGCTGAGAATCACTGTCTGCAAAGGCTGTGCAGTGGTATGGGAATTAATCTTCTTTTAAAGCAGGTGGTTTGGTTCCGTAATAAACTGACACTTTGCCATTTTTGCATCAGATTAAATTTGGCCAGTAATGCATCTAACTGGGCTTGGATCTCTGGAATATCTTGAGAAAGGAACTCTGATTCACTTTATTGATATGCTTTGGTGCTATGTGATTCTAGATCTCCTGGATAGGCAAATACTGTCCCCAGGGGAAAACAATCTGGTAGCTTTTCCCCGCTTCCTTTGACCACTGGATCGATAGTTTGCGTTTTCTGTTTAGCGCTTTCACATCTAGATGGATTTTTATAAAAGGTTTAGCCCGCTATATGTACTTTCTTGAGCATGTTGCAACATTTTGTAGCATCTTTGAACTGGGCTTTAAACACAACTTTCTCAGGATCATTTGACAAGTTGAGAAATGGCTAGCACAGATGTGATTAATCCTCGCATTCTAGGTGTTGTGAATGCCTTTGGCGAACCTACTGTTCATCTGAGAAAACAAGTTCTCTCTCCCCCCCCCCCCCAGATTTTTTGTTTCTTAAAATTCATTCATGGCATGTGGGCATCGCTGGCTGTGCCAACATTTATTGCCCATCCCTAATTTGAGTGGCTTGTTAGGTCATTCCAGAGAGCATTTACATTCATCCACATTGCTGTGGATCTGAAATCACAAGTTCCCGTACCAGCCATTCCGAACAGACGCCGGAATGCGGCGACTAGGGGCTTTTCACAGTAACTTCATTGAAGCCTACTCGTGACAATAAGCGATTATTATTATTGGGCCAGACCAGGTGAGGATGGCAGATTTCCTTCCCTAATGGACATGAGTGAAGCAGATAGGTTTTTATGACAATCGACGATGGTTTCATGGTCATTGTTAGACTTAATTCCTGATTGCTGTTGTGTACATGTTCTCCTGCAGGTATGGAGATAAACTTCTTGTGAAAAGTACACCTTCGAATATTGCAGTAAACATGTATCTTCAAGTTGTTTTTTAATTTTCATGTCATTGATTAATTGAGTTACATTTTCTATTCAATTTACAATGATTACTTTTGTCCTTTGGATGAGTTTGGAAATTAATCTGAAAAGTTGGTTTGCAGTTCATCACTTTTGAGCGTAATATTTTCCATAATTTAATTAATTGTATTCTTAAAACTGGAGCTTGTCCAGTAACATGGTGAGCAATTTCAGAAGGTACTCAAACTCTGAAAGTTAGCCACTATACCAGATCAATCACGTTCTTTAGGTACTCCGCTGTTTGCCACGATATGTGGTTGTGAAAGATAGCACCGGTGAGTTTAGCAGATTGTCTACATAGATTTTCTAGCAATAGTCACAATCTGTGAATCACCCGCTACCATCAGGTATAAGTTAAACTTGAATAAGTGGCTCGATTCACTGCCCATTAATAAGAACAAGGAACAGGCAATTCAGCGCCTTAAGCATGCTCTGCCATCCAATAAGGTCATGGCTGATCTTCTCTCAGCCCACTAACCTAATCTATATCCATTTGTAAATTTCTTATTTCTTCATTGCAACTTACTATTCCACCGATTTTAGTGTCATCTGCAATTTGGTCTTTAGTACCTTCCATCCCTACATCCAAGTCATCAATATAGATTGTAAATAGCTGGGGGCTGAGGACCAAAACCTGTGGCACCCTCACTCGTTGCATCTTGCCAACTAGAAAAGGACCCATTAATCCCGACTTCTGTCAGTGAGCCAATTTTCTATCCAAACCAATAAATTACACCGAACCCCATATGATCTTTCCCTGTGTATTAACCTTTTGTGTGGCACCGTATTAGATGCCTTTTGGAAGTCCAGATATACTACATCTACAGGATGCCCATTATCCACTTAGTTGTTACATCTTCGAAGAACTCCAGCAAATTTGTCAAACATGATTTACCCTTCATAAAACCATGTTGACTCTGGTGGATTGCGTTTTGGCTTTTTAAGTGTCCTGACATTACTTCCTTAAGAATGATGTGGAAATGCCGGCGTTGGACTGGGGTGAGCACAGTAAGAAACCTTACAACAGGCTAAAGTCTCAACAGGTTTGTTTCAAATCACGGAGCACTGCTCCTTCCTCAGGTGAATGACGAGGTATGTTCCAGAAACAGATACTGTATAGACAAAGTCAAAGATGAAAAACAATGCTTTGAATGCGAGCATTTGCAGATAATTAAGTCTTTACAGATCCAGACATAGGGGTAACCCCAGATTAAAGAGGTGTGAATTGTCTCAAGCCAGGACAGTTGGTAGGATTTCGCAAACCCAGCCCAGATGGTGGGGGATGAATAATGCAACATGAATCCAAGGACCCGGTTGAGGCCGCACTCGCGTGTGCGGAACTTGGCTATAAGTTTCTGCTCGGCCTCGACCCATTTGTTTTCACCCCATTTCATTTTAATTGTCTTTTACCATTTCTTTCTCTCTTGTCTTTTATATATATATTCACCCCCCACCCCATCTTATCCACCTCTCGTTACCCTCTCTCCCCTTTGCTTCCCCGTTCCCCTCCTCCCACATCTACACAGTTTACCCTCTGATGTTAGTTTCTCTGCAGTTTGGCCTTTCACACCATTTCTCTCTGGGGACTGCCACTAGCAGTCTTTCCCCTTGCTTTCGGTGGCTAATAGCACCCCGTTTCCCTGGGTTTCTGTGGCTATGACTCATCTTTCATTCTCACTCCACAGTATAAATATTTCCAACTTTCTCTGTGTAGCTTTGACAAAGGGTCATCTGGACTGAACACTAGCTCTTTTCTCTCCCAACAGATGCTGCCAGACCTGCTGAGATTTCCCAGCATTTTCTTTTTGGAATGATCCATTCGCACGTCAAATAAAAACTGCTTTGCTTCTGCTGAATTTTTAAGTAACCACTTTTTGATTTGTCTCATTTATTTCTCCTTTTCTCTGTTTGTCGTTCCCCACGCCCCTCTCCATTCACTCCCCATTCCAATATGTGATTGGCTTTTACTGCTAGGTAAAGTAGCTGTCCAGACTGCTGTTGAGCTTTTCTCTGCAGGCATTGGCCTGATTTGACTTAATCTTGTCTTGTCTCACGTAAAGGGGAAGGGCAGGATGGGGGTGGCGCACCTTGTCAGGGTTTCCTTCAGTTTCGGTAGCTTTTACTGGGATTTACAGATACACCATTGTATCATGTGACACCCATTGTATCATGTCATATAGAGATGTCAACTCTGCTGACTCTGGTCTGGGATGTTGTAAGCGAATTAGTTTGTAAACATAACCCACGAGATTTTGATTAGAGGTTGGACTTTTCTCCACTGGCTTGCTGACTCCAGGATTCTGATTAAAATTTGCCACAACTGTTGATGCCACTAGACCAGCTTCTGCTGATTTTGAAGCATTCTGAGATGAAGTTATTAGTAAGTCAGGTTTTTACTGAAAAAAGTCTTTACCACATTTTATTGCAACTTACACTAAGAATTGACTCATTGAAAAATAGTCTCTGACAGTCACAAGACTACATGGCTCAGTTTGTGACTCAGCGTTTGAGGTGGAGTTGAAAGAGACCAGACTTGCTGGAAGATTCATTATTATGTCTGGTGTTGGTGCACATAAACCTGACCTTTCCACCAATGGCATGTTTTTTTGCAGGCAGCAAAAGGTTTATAAGAGTTATGGTACGAAAGGCATTACTTCCCGCAGCTAGCAATGAGTAGGTGGTGCCCTTTCTGGATGGCTCAATATGTCACCTGGCGTGATGCTGATCAAAATAGAGATTGCTGTTGTCGGGTAGGGAGTAGTTGGGACACCACAAGAGGACCCAAGCTAATGCAGGGGGCTGGGAGAAAAGAGGCTCCCTCTCCCAGCTGCTTTCCTGTGATTTGTGCAGGTAGGCACAACTGCAGGGATCTAATGAGGCCTACATTGGGTGAGGCAGTGAAGCCTCAAAAAGTTGAACGTTTGTAATACTCCCATCACCTCAGAGGAAGGAATATTAGTTGTGGTTAGTTCTATAGGTTTGCCAGCCATGGGGGCAAGGGGAGATTTTCTTTACAAATATCTGATGCCCAACTCTGTGATTCAAGTTAAGTTAATTTAAGTGGGCAGCACGGTAGCACAGTGGTTAGCACTGTGGCTTCACAGCGCCAGGGTCCCAGGTTCGATTCACGGCTTGGGTCACTCTGTGCGGAGTCTGCACGTTCTCCTCGTATCTGCGCGGGTTTCCTCCGGGTGCTCCAGTTTCCTCCCACAAGTCCCGAAAGACGTGCATGTTAGGTGAATTGGAAATTCTGAATTCTCCCTCTGTATGCCCGAACAGGCGCTGGAGTGTGGCGATTCGGGGCTTTTTACAGTAACTCCATTGCAGTGTTAATGTAAGCCTATGTGTGACAATAAAGATTATTAAATTAAGGATAAAAGAGGCAGGACCCACAAGGGGTGAATGAGCATCAGTGGTATACATTTGTCTGGGGTGTGGGCATCACTGAGTAGGCCAGAATTTATTAGCCATCTCTCATTTGGTGGTGACCCAGTTACCTTCTTGAACCACTGCAGCCCATCTGGTGGTCTAGGTACATCCACAATTCTATTCAGAAGGGAATTCCAGGATTTTAACGCAGCGACAGTGAAGGCCTGACAATACACCTGGAGAGGTCTTGCACGTGTTCCCATGCATCAGCTGCACTTGTGTGATAAGAGGTTGTGGGTTTGGAAGGTACTGTCGAAGGAGCCTTGGTGAGTTCCTGCAGTGCATCTTGTAGATGCTGTTGTCACTGTGTGTCAGCGGTGGAGAGAGTGAATGTTGAAGGTGATGGATGGGTGTCAGTCAAGCAGGCTGCTTTGTCTTGGATCGTGTCAAGCGAGTGTTGCTGAGCTCCACTCAACCAGGAATCTAAGGATATGGAGTTAAAGCGGGTGCTCATGGTACAGATCAGCCATAATCTAATTGAGTGGCGGAGCAGGCTTAATCTACTGTTCCAATGATAAATGTTGTCTGTTTTCGCCTACTATTATATCAGGAAATGGTACGTAAAGGGTTGATTAATCTGATGAAAAAACCACTTTTTTCCCTCAGAGTGGAGAGGAATATTTAAGTAGATTAGTTTTCTGTGATATAAATGTGGTGGTATCTCGCCAAAGCAATACATACACCCACAGTCTGAAGGTGGAGGGGTGATGGTGCCATGCTTGCTTACATTTAGTGTGAGTCACAATGCACCCTGTCTGGTGGTATCTGGACATCAGAACACAGATCGTGGCCACCTCCAGTGGAGCATTACAGAACCAGAAATCATTTAAGATCACCTTAAGTTCACATTCAGACGACGCATTGTATTTTGCTACTGTGCTGTGCAACAGGGTAGTCTACCATCTGATCTGTAAAAAGCTTTTAATCAGACACCAGCACTGTTCCGGCAGAGAATTTACTGTGGAAGAGAGAGAATTATCTGATCACAAATCAGCATACCGTCTATTTTCTTCATGCGTTATATTTTTAAGCATTTTTTCAATGTTTGGCCAGCCAATTTCCATGAGCCAATTTGCAAATGTGAGACTTAACAACAATGAAAGTCTCCTCCAACACATACTTAATGCCTACTTTCTGCAGCTTCTTATTGAATCATAATCCAAACACGACACTGAATTGTTTGTCTACACTATTACCACAACAACCTCTTCAGCACCTTTGAAAGAGAAATATTTTTGTATTTGCTACTTTTTCCCCCATCTAGAAAAGGAGAGAGGGAGAGTATCAAAAAACATAACAACAATAAAATGTCTCGGTACTGGCTAGGACTCGAGCTAATGTGTGTTGAGGGTGGTGGTGGCGGGGGTGTGAAATGTTGAGGGGTAATATATTGATGTCCAAGTATGTGTAGGTCAGGTAGATTGGCCATGATCAATGCGCAGGGTCACGGGGATAGGACGGGGGAAGTGGACCTAGGTAGGGTTGTACCGTGATACGAGGCTGAGTAAATTGGGTCAATACTCTGGAGTTTTGGAGAATGAGAGGTGATCTAATTGAAACATACAAGATTGTGATGGGGCTAGTCAGGGTAGATGCAGAGAGGTTGTTTCCCCTGAAGGGGGGAGCCTAGTGAACAGGGGCGCACTCAGGATTGGGAGGGGGGGGGGCGATGATTTGGAATTGGGTGAGAGATTTCTTCACTTAAAGGGTTGTGAATTTTTGGAATTCTCGACCCCAGAGGTTTGAGGTAGACAGATTTTCAGTATGCAGG
This sequence comes from Scyliorhinus canicula, assembly GCF_902713615.1. Lineage (NCBI taxonomy): Eukaryota > Metazoa > Chordata > Chondrichthyes > Carcharhiniformes > Scyliorhinidae > Scyliorhinus > Scyliorhinus canicula. The sequence goes on from NC_052161.1 coordinate 137,325,004, forward strand.
TAAAGTGTGAAAATGGAATTGAAGCCCAAGGCTGACCATGATACTATCGAATGGCAGAGCAAGTTCGATGGGCAGTGTGGTAAAGTCTTGTTCCTATTGTCTATGATCTTGTGCGTCCTGCTTTCTTTTGACTGCATTGCCATGTGTTGTATGCTATATTTAAATATGAAGCAGGAATTGTGTGGCAATCAGAGCAGTGGCATGTTGACAAAATCTCCTGCCCTGTCTGTAAGGTTGGAAACAAAAATAACATTGCACGCACCCAGGAATGGGTTTGATAAAATATCCATTAGCACTGCCTATGTGCTTGCAATTGCCTAATCACTTACATGGAGACCTGGATAAGCCATCATTCCTGTAAGGCTCAACAGAATTTATTGATCGATTTTTCAAACTTTCACCAAACATTTGCCTAACAAGGACATCTTTCGGGACATGGAGGAAGCGGGAACATACGGAGGGAGGGACCCGGGTTTGATTTCCGGCGTGGGTCACTGTCTGTGCGGAGTCTGCATGTGGTCTCCGTGGGTTTCCTCCGGGTGCTCCTGTTTCCTCCCACAAGTCGCGGAATACATGCTTGTTAGGTGAATTAGACATTCTGAATTCTCCCTCTGAGTACCTGAACAGGCGCCGGAGTGTGGTGACTAGGGGATTTTCACAGTAACTTCATTGCAGTGTTACTGTCAGCCTACTTGTGACACTAATAAAGATTATTATTATTCAACCCACGCAGACACGGGGAGAACGTGCAGACTCTGCACAGACAGTGACCCAAGCTGGGAATCGAACCCGGGTCCCTGATGTGAGGCAACAGTGCTAACCACTGTGCTGCCCCGTGTAGGCCAGACCAGGTGAGGACAGCACAGATGGTTTTTTTATGATTGACAATGGTTTCATTTCCAGATTGTTTACTTCAAATTTCATCGTCTGCTGTGTGGGAATCAACCTAGTTCCTCACAGGTTTAGAAGTGTTTGTTGTCCTGAAAGAGATTCTCAATGATTGGTTGATGTGAAATATTACACGTCTCCAACCAGGCTGAGCTGCCTTTTTCAGATCAAATTCTGTGAAGACCAATGTGCTGGAAATGTTAGTTAATCTGACTTGGTTTATCTGACTTGCGTGAATGCTGCACTTTACATTAATCAGAACTGGTGTCACTTACTGGGATCATAAATATTCATGCAATATCTACATACACACACATGAATGCTGAATACTAGTGTACACCCTTTGGAAGAAGGAGCATTAAGTCACCTTCATTCAATTTTTTATATTGGCAGTTTATCTTGCGCAGGAAAAGCATACTAATCTTAAGAGGCTGTTTTCAAACTTGCATTGACGTTGACTTTGAAAAGCTTAGCCCCCGAGGGACTCGTAAAATATTCAGACATGCCTGTTACATAAACCCATCTCTGAAGTGACAGAAATTTGAGTGTTCTGCTTGCAGTAGCAGCTCTGTTTTGAAGCAGTGAAAATAAAGGCTTGTTTTCTCAACAAGTATCATCAGGCCAAAATTTGGAATCTAAGGAACTAAAATGCAATTGTGACAAAAGTGATGAAGGGCCTCAATTGTGAATGTGAAAGGAGCCTTTTTTTTCTTTAGGAGACAGACAGACTTGCCCTCAAGTACCTAAAGTGACAGGTATAATCTTCTAGTCACCAGCTTCAATGTCCAATGAATCTAGGCTTTTGAGCTAGTTAATTCGTGAGCTATGTTGAAATGCTGTGCTCAGATGTGTGAAAGGTTATATGACCCATTGTAATGTGCAGGTTATAGCTCTCATTTGTAATGTATAGCTTTGTTCGCGAGCTCTTTATAATGTGTTGTCATAGGTTTACGAGCATGATTCCTGTCTTGATAGATTTCCAGGTCTGTGTGAGCTTTGAACAATTGGAACACGAGGTGTTTTTTTTGAAAGTAGAAGATACAGTAATTGAATTTATCCAGCTGTCTCACCATATCCTTCCAATCATTCCTTTTTCAATAACAATCCAGTTATTTCTTGATGCGCATATACCCAGAATGTTTGCTACCTTAGTGACCTATTGAGTACCAAGCTGAGCTTCCAACACTATACTCTACATTGCAAGATTGGCTACATTTAATATTGCTTGTCTTAACCATCTGCCACTGGAACATTCATTCAAGACTTTGGCAACTCGGCATTTACCATTCAAATATTCTCTGCCTATCCCTCCACAGGTTCTGCTGCCTAAATCCTGTTCACACCAAGTCCCAGTCACCCATCCTTCCTATTCCTGTTGACCTACATTGGCACCCAATCCCAGCACATCCAATTTGAAAGTTCTCATTCTTTGTTTTAAATCCATTTGTGGGATCACCCTTTTATATCACAATAGCCCCCTGCATAGAATCATAGAAAGGTCACAGCACAGATGGAGGCCATTCAGCCCATCTTGTCCAAGCCAACCTGAGGACACCCAGGTGCCCTGTCTAATCCCACCACCCTGCACACGATCCATAGCCCTGTATCTTGCAGCATTTAAGGCACAGATCCAGGTACTTTTTAAAAGAGTTTAGGGTCTCTGCCTCCACCGCCCACTGGGGCAGCAAATTCCAGATTTCTTCCTCATGTCCCCTCTACCACCTTCTGCCACTTATCTTCAGTATATGTCCTCTGGTTCGAGAATTCTCCACCAAGGGAAACCATTTTATCCTGTCTACCCTATCTCTTCTCGTAATTTTGTACACCTCAATTAAGTTCCCACAAAGCCTTCTTTGTTCCCAGGTAAATAACCCCAAACTATCCAATCTCTCTTCGCAGCTACACTTTTCTAGTCTTGGCAACGTTCTTGTAAACCTCTTCTGCACTCTCTCCAGAGCAATAACGTCCTTTCTGTATTGTGGAGACGAGAACTGCACCCTATATTCCCATTGTGGCCTCACCAGTGTTTTATACAATTCCACAACACCCTCAAAATTCTTATTCCCACATCTTTGATCTCCCTTACATCGCCGATCCTCTTTTAGCCCCGCGATTGGAGCTATGTCTTCAGTCTAAACTCCTCTGGCTCTGTGCAGCGCTATAAGATGTTTGTCTATGTTGAAGGTTCTATTAAAAAAAGGCACTATAATGCAAGTCTCTGTATATGCACATTGCTTCAGCTACTTTCCTTGGTGGCTCAGTGTCCATGCCTTGATGTGACTCCTAACATTTGTGTACTTAGTGTGAATCCGTTTGACTGAATCAACTTTATGAATCATGTTCAAAAATTTCAAATTTGGATCTCCTTCAAATTTATTTCTTCATGAGAATGAGCCACCTTTAATCATGTGAGTCCTGGTATTGGCGTCCCACTATGCCTAACCTATTTTTCAATGGCAATAATGGAATAATTACAATGCTACACTTGGGGACCGAGAGGAGTTCTAATCAGTGCCTTCATTTTGATTTGAATCTACCCCCTTTGCTAATGCAATCCAGCATCTTGTGCTCCATGATTGATGAGCTCAGCACATCCTTGGGCCTTTGTTTCCTTGCTTCCAAACCTAAGGATCCCAAATCTGTTTATATGAAACCGTGTTTGCCAGTGCCTAGCCCAATTCATAAAATACCAGCAGTGTAGCTGGCTCCACGGTTGCTCGTTAGCGCTGTGCAGAACCAAGACTGATAGGGTAATCCGTCTGTGGGCCCCCTTAATCTGTTCTCATGATGGACCTCCAAATGACTAGCCAAAGAATGCCATTGCGAATGGAGAAGATAAAAATTCAAATAATAGAAATGAACATACCAGTAAGCCACCCAAATTAGATCATGGTACAATTCTTGATCTAGACATCTGGAGCACACCCAGTACACAGTCTGCTTCTGAGAATTCTTTTGTGCTGAAACAATTTGATCTAAATCATTTTGAGTTGAGTGGGACGAAAAACAAAGTGGAAATCTTGTGCTCAAGAGGCACTGAATCAAACAACCCGAGTAACGAGGTGTTCTCTATCCGTTGCTAATTTGATGATACAAGGCACCCTGTACTTGCTGTACTTGGCACTGTTCTTGCCAGTGATGCCAATTCATTATTGCATGCGTCTGTGTTCAGAAGTACAAGTAATAAAGTAATGCACCCTAAGCTCTTCAAGCATTTTGAAATTATCTCTTCCTCATAAGTGGATATATTAGGTAAACGTTTGAAAATTGCAGTAAGCTGTTCATACGGCAGCAATTCTGAGAAGGCGGCAAGTCTATTAATCCAGGCCTGTCATTTTATGCAATCTTGATATAATTAAGCATATCATTGGGTTTATAGTGTATCTATAATTAAACTGCACTTGAAATATTCAAAGGTGTGTTGGCAATATTTGGATTCTGATCTGTCCCTCCAGCAATTTTGTTTCCCCACCTCCCTGTAGGGGTTTGATGTGCACAAATTTCTAATGCAATTTCTTTACTTCCTGTTTACACAGCTCCGCCCAGCCCCAAGAATTTCCAGATCGTATTTAAATTTTCATTGAGATTGTGTTTTAATAGTTCCCATTAGTACAATGCTTTAAGAAGTTTGAAAAGGTTTGTGGGTGGCCACACCCCCCCCCCCCCCCCATACACACACACACACACACACAAACCTAATTATGTGCCTGTAAGGGTTTTTGATGCATCTTCTGGGGGTATATTGCCACCAAATTTACTCCCCCTCTCCTGTCCTTGTTCTTTGCTTTCCGTTCTCTCTGGGTGGCCTCTTGTTCTCGGGCACAGTTTCAATCTTAAACTTGCTACAAGAAGATGACCTTCCCTCAGATTGTTCATTGAGTGAGAGAGTAAGCTGAGGGTGTGAACTTGGGTCCTATGCATGACGGAGATACTTCAGTACACCTGTTGATGACTCCAGGTATTTAGCTTACCCAGGGCTAATGACTATATATTCTATGAGCAGTTTGTACATTGAAAACAGTTGGGTTTATTTTTTTTTTAAGAAATGTAAAATAAATAGGGACATGTACCACCCGTGTTCGCCTGTCAACATAGAATTTGAACACCTAGGCAGCACGGTGGCACAGTGGTTCGCATTGCTGCCTACGGCGCTGAGGACCCGGGTTCGAATCCAGGCCCTGGGTCACTGTCCGTGAGGAGTTTGCACATTCTCCCCGTGTCTGCGTGGGCTTCACCCCCACAACCCAAAGATGTGCAGGATAGGTGGATTGGCCACGCTAAATTGCCCCTTAATTGGAAAAAATAATTGGGTACGCTAAATTTATTTTTAAAAAAAGAATTTGAACACCGGAAATAATTTTCTTTTTGCATTATATGATGCGCGACACAAATGTACAAGTGACTGGTTATTTGTAACAATATGATACAGCAGGGACTGATACCGGAAAAGGTGGGCAGTGCGGTAGCACAGTGGTTAGCACTGTTGCTTCACAGCCGCAGGGATCCGGGTACCATTCCCGGCTTGGGTCACTGTCTGTGCGGAGTCTACATGTTCTCCCCATGTCTGCGTGGGTTTCCTCCGCGTGCTCCGGTTTCCTCCCACAGGTCCTGAAAGACGTGCTTGTTAGGTGATTTGGATATTCTGAATTCTCCCCCTGTGTACCCGAACAGGCGCCGGAGTGTGGCGACTAGGGGCTTTTCACAGTAACTTCATTGCAGTGTTAATGTAAGCCTACTTGTGACATTAATAAAGATTATTAATATTAATATCAGCTGATTGGGGAGGGTGGAGAGAAGGTTGAGACTCTTTTCGCTCATGGGCTGTGGGCAAGGCCAAAATTGATCACCCTTGAAGGTTGTGTTGAGGCATCACCTTGAATCCCTGTAGTGTGTGTGTGTGTGTGTGTGTGTGTGTGTGTGTGTGTGTGATTTAGATATAGTGTTGTCAGGGTGGGCGTTCTAGGGATTTGGCCCAGAGACAGTGAAGATAGAGTTACATATTTCCAAGCCAGGTGACTTGGAGGGAGCACGAGGGGCTGGTGGATGTGGTGGTGTTGGGCTTGGGTTTGACATGTCTGTTCAGCATCTCACTTGACAAATGTCATCCATTCCAGATGTTGCGATTCTTGAATGGAGGGCTGATGGTTGGGCTTTTGTGCGCATGGTGCGAGTTGTAACATTAGGGTCTCAGCTCATTGTAATCAATTGGTCGTGTAACTTTACAATTGAAAATACTGGAAATACCCGGGGAAGGCTGCATCTCTGGTGAAATCGACATGTACTTTCAATGATCTTGCATCATAACTGGAAATATTACATTCCCAACAAGTTTTAAGCAAGCACAGTGGCCTGATTGTGGAGGGTGGTAGGGATGAACACAAAAGGTAACGTTTGTCTTGAGGCGGAAGGCAGTAATGATTAAGTAACAATCGGGGATGGTGGGAAGAGGTAGTAGTGGGACTAGTGGGGGTAAAAAAACAAAAGATGTGTCTGGGGGAGGTGTAAATGGCAATAGTGGAATCATTACCAGCATCCACTGCCTAAGTAAGTGGTGGTTACAATCTGAAACAGTTTACATTTTACAGTGGTACCAACAGCTGGATGCTAAGCTCAATCATTATTTTTAACATCTACTAGATTGTATAAATAGGCTTGGACTGTAGTATTACTGCTACAGGTAGTTTGGTTAACACAAATATAAATGTGTCTATTTGTGGTTTTGGTTTACGCTTACACATCAATTTATATTGAATCCGGTCTCAAAATGGAATATAATGAATTCAAGGAAACGGCATCCTTCTGGTAAATTTTCTTTTATTAATAAATCTGTTTTTATTTTATTTGTATTCTTTATCTTTGGAGGTGAAGGTGATGTGATGTTTCTACTGGCTGTAGTAATCATATATATTGCATATATAATCTGATTGTTTAGTACCATTGATATGATCTGATCAATACAGTCACCACACATAAGAAATCAGAATTAATTAATTATTGAGTATCTTTGAAACAACGTTAGGAGAATAAATGGAAATGAATATTGAAGAGGCTGTTGATGGGTGCCCTGAGAAGCCAGATTCTGACGGTATTTTTTATATATTTGTAGTGTTAAATGTGTGTTTAGGGCTATAAATGAAACCCTATTCACACTGTATAATTGTTCCACTGAATTGCTTTGTATAAAGGTGTGAACTACTATTCCTATTATCCTAAATTCCTGTATTTTGGAGGCAGAATAAACAAAAATGTCCCTAACCGGACAATGGTCAGTTATTGTAGAGCTTACATCGGCAGCTGGCTTATTAGTACGTTTGAAAGTCATTAATTTGTACCTTTTTTTGGGTGGCTCCCAGAATTTCCTAAGCCTGGCATCCCAGATTCCATCCGCACCTTCCCAGGTTAGCTATACAATTCCCCCTGTTCACCATGCCGTCCTGAAACCGAGACGATCAATAACGATGCGTGTAATAGCGATATGTCTGCTTCCTGAGCCTTGTAAAGACAGCGACAGCACAGTCGGCAGAGAGATAAGAGAGAGACAATGTAATAGATGTAAAGAAGAAGTCCAATTCATGCAGCAAGTTGGGATTTGGGACTGGATGAGTCAGAAATCATCACCTTGGTCTGTGGGATATAATGTCCCAATCCTGACTTTGACACATGTTAATTCTGAATACAGGGTGGCGCAGTGGTTAGTGGTCACGGGGCTGAGGTCCCAGGTTCGATCCCGGCCCCGGGTCACTGTCCACGTGGAGTTTGCACATTCTCCCCGTGTCTGTGTGGGTCTCACCCCCACGACCTAAAGATGTGCAGGGTAGGTGGATTGGCCACGCTAAACTGCCCCTTAATTGGAAAAAAATAAATAGTTGGGTACTCTAAAAAAATTAATTTTTTAAAAATTGTAAACACAGACATTACATCAGCTGCCAGAAACTGGATGCTGCTACTTTCAATTTTCTTTTAACGTACTTACTTTTATTTTTGGCTGTTCTTGATGACTAAAATTTAATTTTCTTGAAAGACTGTTTGAAATGCTTGTATGACAGCTGTGTATATTTGCTGTTCCACATACTATTGAGACCTGCCAAAATAAACTACTTTGAAGTCAGACTAATGTTTTATTTTTTGTGTTAATTTGTGGTACGTGTTCCTCCTTTAAACTGCATAAAACTCAAATTAACTCTAAATTCCAATGTCTGTGCTCTGACATCTCAAGCCAACTGCAGTAATGAAGATGGGAGAAATAGGTGTATCCATTAGTGAGATGTTCATATGCACAAAGGGAGATTTTACCTTGCTTTCTAAACTCCTTTACCCCATCTCCTGAGCCTGGCATCCATTCATATAAAGTGCGTTGGTACGTTGTAGCTTGTAGTGCTTTCAGTTACCTATAGTGAGCATAAAAGTGTTTGTATGGAGTGCAATTAGGCAAAGTCTTGACACTAACCATAATAAGATGTTGGAACGGGTGACCAAACGTTTGGTCAAGAGGTAGGTTTTAAGGACTGCCTCATTGGAGGAGAGAGAGTGGCAGAAAGGTTTAGAGTAGGAATTCTCAAACTGAAACTGAAGACCCTTGCCAATGGCAGATCAAAGAAAATCGTATGGGTACATTACATAGGATATAGTGCGCAGAAACCAGAGCAGCAGGGGCAATTTAGGAACTTGGGACCAGGAGGAGGCCTTTCAGCCGGTCGAGCATGCCCCTCCATTTAACATGATCATGGCTGATTGGATACGTCAATACGCTTTACACCCACTAACCCCATAATCCTTTAAATTTGAATTCAAATCTGGAATTTAAAATTGTTCCCCCAAATGGTAACCATGAAAATGTCATAGATTGTTGTAAATACTCAACTGGTTCACTAATATCCTTCAGGGAAGGAAATCTGCCGTCCTTACCCGGTCTGGCCTACATGTGACTCCAGACCCACAGCAATGTGGTTGACTCTTAACTGCCCCTCTTCCTAGCAAGTCACTCAATTCAAGGACAACTAGGGATGGGCAACAAATACTGGCAACACCCACATCCCTTGAAAGAATAAAATATACCGGATATTTAGCCCAACCAATCAATCATGTTTATGCTCCAATCATAGAACATAGAATTTACAGTGCAGAAGGAGGCCATTCGGCCCATCAGGTCTGCACCAGCCCTTGGAAAGAGCACCCCACTTAAGCCCCACACCTCCACCTTATCCCCATAACCCAGTAACCCCACTTAACCTTTTTGGACACTAAGGGCAATTTCACATGGCCAATCCACCTAACCTGCACATCTTTGGATTGTGGGAGGAAACCGGAGCACCCGGAGGAAACCCACGCAGACACAGGGAGAACGTGCAGACTCCGCAGAGACAGTGACCCAAGCCGGGAATTGATCCTGGGACCCTTGCACTGTGAAGCAGCCATGCTAACCACTGTGCTACCGTGCTGCCCTTAAATCAAACCTCCTCTTACCTATTCTCATCTAAAGCTACCATTGTGATCATCCGTTCCCTGCTGTCTCGTGCTTGTCTGGCTTCCCCTTAAATGCATCTATAAATGAATTTCAACCACGCCCTGTGATAGCAAATTCCACATTCTCGCCACTCTTTTTGGCTGAAGAAGTTTCTTTTGAGTTGGAATTCCCCCAGTTGGAGGAATGCAGAGGTCTTGGGTGGGGTTTTTTTCGGGCTGCAAGAGGTTACGGAGGTAGAGAGGGGCAAGGCTTTGGACGGGCCAGAATGCAAGGATGAGAATTTTAATCAAGGGGTTACCAGAGCAGGAGCTGATGTAGGACAGACTGCATTAGCGATGAGTGAATGGGACTTGTTACAAATCAGAAACTATTATTTAATGCCGGTAACATGTAAGTGCAGTTGTTTCTGCACATTGTTTAGAATTTGCACATGCTTCGTTTTTCAGGAGGTTTATGAAAGAAAGATGCAACATGAATTGAAAGGAGTGATGCTGTCAAAGTTTCTGTAATGTGAGAAGAAACTTTATTGTGTAAACATGTCAGGCTGTCTTGTTGGGTGATAAATATGTAGTTAACTAGTAATTATTCGAGCTATATAGTTGATTTTAAATTGTGCGCTATAACTTGTACTTTATGTAAATTACCGGCCCTTGTTCAAAAATAGTTTGCTTGCCGTAATTAATTTTTCAAAGACGTTTGGTAATCTTGTTTGGCTTCGGACCTGGAATTTGTCATGACCACAGCAGGCTATTCTTACAGTTGTTAAAAGCTGTCTGTATTTCAGGCCCAGGTGATCAGATATAGGTAGAATTATTTGTACTGTGACTGGAGAACTAATCTAGATTTGAGATCCAAATGGAGAATGGAAGATAGGGGTGAGCATATTTGGCCCATTGAGTATTCCCAATCTCGTCACATTCACTCTGTGCGGCATTGAACTGCTCTGGCCTTTATTCAACAGCTTTCTGACTTGAGCTTGTTGCTCGTTCTGGGTGAGTGCTGAACACTCAATTCGGCTCTGTTTCGTTACTTAGCTTTGGAGTCGCCAGGTATCGTTAAGATACCACCACAAGTTTCAAGGTCAAGTTCAAAGCAATAAATCCATACACCAATTAGTAAGTTCAAACAAGACACGTTTATTATATTACAGTAATCTACTAATCATGCTTATAAAACTATAAGACTAGGCTAATCCTACCACTAATAGGCCAAATACTTATCTGGATAAGGGGACTGCCGGATCAGGGAACAACGGCTTCTAGCTTTGTCCTGGGTCCGCAGGCTTCCAGTAGTTATGGACTAAAGGGGGTCAGGAGTGTCTATTCCCGTAGCGTGCATTGTGACACTTGTTGGCGGCTGCTGTCCAGACCTCTCCTCCTCACGGTTCTTCTGCTGCAAAGGTGTTCTGCTGGGAGGGCTGGCTGGTCAAGGAGAGGCTGGCAGAGAGAGAGAGCTGGGGTCAGGGTCTCTGTCTTATACTCCTCTCAGGGTCTTGCGCCCACCTGGGCAGACCCTCTATACTCTCGCAATCGATTGGGTCTCTTCCCAATCGATTGATTTGAATTCCCCAATAACGGAGCAGTATCTCGATCACTGGGGCGGTTCTTAGGACTTATTGTTTTGGGCTTCTTTGGCGCCGAAAAGTCTGGCCTTCCATTGAATGTATCGATTAGTGTTAACTTGGTTCTATTGTGCCTGGGGATCGCCCGGTATCGCCTCATTAATATGTTAACTTGTTTCTTTTCATAGTGCTGTCTGGTTTTAGCAACAGTCAAAACTGGTTTCTGCAGTAGTCTGAATATACAAGCGCTTTGCAAGCTGCTTGCTTTTTACAACATGTCCATTTTCCCTGCATTCCTTGCAATCTTCCATTTTGTGTTGGGCAGTGGTCACCCCAGGTGGCTACAAGCTAAGACGGTGCAAAAAATAAATGTAATTTTCCAGTTTACGGCCCAGATGTAGATTATAACGTGGTTACAGGTGCACAATTCTGTTGTTCCATGTTGGGACTTCAGCACATCCTTTGGGAATGGCATTTCCCTTGTGTTACCCAATTTATAAACTGAATTTGTGTGATGCTGCCTCTGATATGCTAATTATTTTTAAATGACTGCTCACCTTCAGAGTTCCCTTTCCCTTTCCAAATGAAACGGGGTGTGATTCTTCAGTCTCCCCATTCCCGTTCACTTATTTGGATGGCTTTACGATTCCGTCCTGTCCTGTGTCACCCTGACACATTCTGCTCGGGTCAATCTGTCATCTATGTTCTCCTCTGCTTCCCTCTGCTATGTGTCCTCACTGTTTTATTTTATAAATTTAGAGTACCCAATTCATTTTTTTCTTCCAATTAAGGGGCAATTTGGCGTGGCCAATCCACCTACCCTGCACACCTTTGGGTTGTGGGGGTGAAACCCACGCAGACACGGGGAGAATGTGCAAACCCCACACAGACATTGACCCAGAGCCGGGATCGAACCTGGGACCTCGGTGCCGTGAGGCAGCAGGGCTAACTCACTGCGCCGCACTGCTGCCCGCCTCACTCTGTTTAAAGAAATACTTTGCGATTCATTTGGCACCTTGATGGCACCTTGATAACATACGAGTTGATGATTTTTTTTTGTGAAAAACAAGAAACCTTCTTTTCCCTTCTCTCCCCTCTGTCTCTATCCTCCCTCCATCTCACAATTTTCCATCTGCGGAAGTAAACAGCCCGGGGGGGGGGGGGGGGGGGGTGAAGACAATGACTTTGATCTTCCCAATGTTGCGCTGGAGTTAATTGCGGCTATCACAAGGCTGGGTATCAGTCTGCAGTCTGACAACTCAGATTCAGTTATGTAGCATTTAGCACACAGGAAAACCCCCATTAGGCCCAGTCAGCCTGTTGTTGTTTACCCTCCACATGAGCTATCTCATCACACCCCTTCCACATATCTTTCTATTCCTTTTCCTTTATGCACTGGTCAAGAATCCCTTTAAAAGCATCTTAAGGTTATTTGCTTAAACCACTTCCTATGGTAGCGAGGCATACATTCTGGAATAATGAAAATTCACCTTATTTCTCTTTTTTATTCATTCATTGTGGCGATCGCTGGCTGGTCAGCATTCCGTGCCCATCCCTAATTGTCCTTGAACGTTGGAGTCACAAATCAGCCAGACCAGGCAAGGACAGCAGAACCCAAATGGGTTTTTGCAACAATTGACTGGTTATCATTATACTCTTATTTCCAGATTGAATTCAAATTCCGTCATCTGCAGTGGGTTTGAACCCAGGTCCCCAGACCATTACTCTGGATTACTAATCCAGTGACAATACCACTAGGCCACTACCTCCCTTATTTATTAATAACTACTAGTTTACTCTGCAAGGTACATGTGAACCACAACGGTAAACTGTACCATGACGAGGGCTGCCATCGATAACTTGGCGAATATTTCTGGTGCACAGCATGCATGCTATGCGAGCAAGCTGCCTCAAAATCTGATCAAGTGGGGCAATGATGTGCTGAAACAATGCTACTTCTGGCTGGACCATTCTGAAGGAGCCTAGCAGTCCTCCATGGGACTGACTACCAGAATTTGTAACGGTCTGCTGTGTACTGCACACTTCGTTAATAGAATCCTTAAGGCCATTCTGCCCATCGAGTCTGCACTGACCCTCTGAAAGAGCACCCTCCCTAGGCCCACTCCCCGCCCTAGCCCCGTAACTCCAGCTAACCTGCACATCTTTGGACTGTGGGAGGAAACCAGAGCACCGGGAGGAAAGCCATGCAGGCACAGGGAGAACGTGCAAATTCCATAGACTGTCCAAGGCTGGATTTGAACCCGAGTCCCTGGTGCTGTGAGGCAGCAGAGCTAACCACCCATCCTGCCAGTTACATGGAGAAGAGACAACCTTGATACTCTTTCTGCCCGAGCTATTTGCGAAGAACTCCTCTGAATGCGATAGCAGACACTGCAAGCTCAATTCCCCTTTCACCAACTGCCTAATACCTTTCCTTTGTGACCGAACGTCACCGTTTGCTCGGCCACAATATAAAGAATAGAAGCCACTGCAAAATAAACATTGCAAACCAAATATATAAATGAAATCATGCCGTGTTCTTGCAAGTCAAATAATCACTGGTGAATTCCCTTTGTACCTGTCTTCCGTATAGCTTTGTCCATTGCTCCCACACAGCGCTGCTCTTGGATTACAGCATGGCTGGTGGAAGGCGGCTTTCAAAGGAGCAGAATGCAGTTGGTCTTCTCGGACAACCTCAAACAGCTTGGGATCTGGAAAGCCCCACTGCGGACTGCATCGTTTCTGCATGGGCAGGCTGGCTGCCTGGCAACAGCCAGGGCGAGGGTAAATGGGGGGGGGGGGGGGGTAAATGCTACCTTCCTGAGAGAGTGGGGGTTCAACCTTCATAGAAACACTGCCATTCCCCTGCAGTGGTATTCCCTGCAGCCCTGGTAATGCGTTGGAAGACAGATTTGTGGATTGCTGCGACAACCTGCGTGTGTTTTGGAATGCTCTGATCCACAGCCATGGTGGCAGCCAGCTGACCTTGCACCACTGCAGCCGGAGCTGCCAGTCAAGTGCTCGGACTTCACTGGCAAAATGAGGTGGCAGCTGTTTGTGGTGCAGTGGAATATGTGACATTGACCGGCAGTTGCTGAATCGTGGTTGGGGGATGGGGGGGTGGGGCGCTCACAAATGGAGTTGGTGCTGGAAAAGATGGGCTCTAAGCTCTTGCAAAGCCATGTGACCAAATTGGTGCTGGACTACCCTGTGCTTTTTAACATTGGCTTCAGCCTTTCTGACGGGCTTCCTCGTGCACCAAATGCTTCGTTGTGCATCCTCACCGGCGGTCTTATGTTGGCGACCCCACCAAAGTCATCATTGTGCAGTGAAATTGCTGTAGGCTACAGACCAAGAGCTGGAAAATTGGATTGGGTTGGCACAGAAGATGGGCTGAATGGCCTCCTACTCTATAAACTCTTTGTGCAAATGTAACCTCTGGCACTTGTGCTCGATATCTCAATGCGCAGATTCCACCTTCAATCCACTCCCTGGAAGTTTCATACTTAACTTCCTGTCACACTTGTGGGCAACACGCCTATTGTTCTAAAAGGAGAGCCTATCTTTCACTGTAGCAGCATAAGAAATCTTGTTTTTTATTTAAATTCGACCAGGGTAGGTGGGCAGAACAGTGGATATTAAATTGGACCACACCCGGACTCTCCTGATTGATCAGAAGCAGATAAGATTCCAAGGAGGTTTTATGAATTCATAAGGTGTGCTCATTGCTAGTGAGGATATTTATTGCCCATCTCTAATCGCCCTCGAGGGTGTGTGTGCAGTTAGAGGTAATTTCTGGAAAAATAATCACTCCGTGTACTGCAGATGCTATCTTTGCTGACAGGAGCGTAAGTCTACAACAATGTTTTCTTTCTTAATATATAACTGTCTTAACAGAGGGGAAGCCCTCGGTGGCAATCACATGTACAGAAAGCACTTGTAGATATTGGCAAGCAGGCAGTGCTGGAAGCACTCAGCAGGTCAGGGCAGAGTCTGTGGAGAGAAAGGTCGTGTTAACTATTCAGACGGGTGACCTGTTATCGGATATGCAGGACTTCCTGTAGACTCGGAACAAGCCAGTTTACCCAACCCCATGCCCCCAGAACATCCTACATACCCCGAGTGACATGTAGCTCATTGATCTATGAACCAAGCCCAAAGTGAGTGTTTTGATGCATCAAGTATCAGATGCTCTAAGTCTGCTAACTTCTAGTCTAAAAGCAAGGTTTGAGAGGGGGGGGGGGGGGGGGGGGGGGGGAGCCTTCACAGTGGCCTGGAGCAATGAACCGTATATATTAATGCGTAGGCCACATTGACTGGGAACATTTGAAAAGGCCATTTAATGCGTGTGGTGGAATAGAGTTTATTGCCAAAAGTTTTATTGCAAGCTTTAAAGTGTTTTTGGCCACTTCAGCTGAAGGTGGTTTGTTTTTGAGCACTGCTTTGGTCAGGTTTAACTTTTCTCCAGGCTTTCAAAGTGTTGAGGCCTATCCAGCCAATTGGGCCCAGTTGTTACCAGATTCTATCAAGCTGTTGATAGATGTCTGTAATGTTTGTGTATTGATAACCTAGACGACCGATAAATACCTCATTAGCCAAACCGCTGTTTAAAGAAGGAATACACCAAATTCAAATGATTTTACAAGGAAAGGAAAATTGCAAAACTGGTTTCTGAAAGAATGTTTGTGTGTGTGTGCGCGCGCCTTTGTTACAATTGACTTCAGAAACCTTATACTGATCCACAGAGGAATGTACTTTTGTCTCTGAACATGCAATGTGTCTTCATCTTGTTGCTTAACATAAAGGCGTCTGATTTACAGTTCCAGAATATTGAATGTGGTCTTAAGGACCCTCAAACCTATTAGTTTGTGGAATGTTTTACCTGTATGAGTAACATGAATCTACGGTTCCAAAATGATTCCATTATACCAAGTGCTGAACTGTGATCGGCAGAAAATGTATTTGGATTTCAATGCACACTTTAATTAAGGAAATGTCCCGACATTATTCTGTAATGAATGGGAAAGCTTACATTCATTAGGATATTTTCACGCTCCAGTGACTGCCAATCCAAGTCAAACCAGAGTGATAAAATGCACTCTTCAATAGTGAGCCCTTAGCCATCACTGCTATCAAATTCTAGGTGTACGTGCCTGTTCTATTTTCACTATTTAAAAAAAAATAAATTTAGAGTACCCTATTATTTTTTTTTCCCAATTAAGGGTCAATTTAGCGTGGCCAATCCGCCTATCCTGCTCATCTTTGGGTTGTGGGGGTGAAACCCACGCAGACACAGGGAGAATGTGCAAACTCCACACGGACAGTGACCCAGGACCGGGATCGAACCTGGGACCTCAGTGCTGCAGCCCCAGTGCTAACCACTGTGCCACATGCCGCCCTTCTATTTTCACGACTGATCTGCAAGCCGATGCAAATATTTTCCTTTGTGAGCATCTGCGTGCGGTGGAATCCTGCTATAAATATCGCAACTGACAGATGCCGCATCAATTATTTTAACAGTGACAAGCTTTTGCAATCACAGCTTATTACTTTTATGAAGAATTTACTCGGAAACGAAGTGAGTGCTGTGAGGGAGGGACTGAGCGCTAGACACAGTATTTTTAATAGAATCGATTCCCCCATGGTGCTAGTTAGCTGTTGTGGTACTATGAAAAGTAATGTTTGCTTAGACCGGTGTAACGCTGTGGAACTGTGAAGTGGCTTAGGCTGTTTACCATGCTAATGATTCAATATAAGTCTTTGTTCTTGAACTCAATTATGTGCGAGATGTAGCCTTATGGTCCCTTTAAATTGGTTTAGAGGCCAAATGGACTCTTCTACCCCAAACTTTGCTTGTTATTATAATGTGTCAATGTGATCAATTTCCTGTGCCAACTGAAGAAGTTGTCTAAACGCAGACACTTTTGGGAAAATCCAGAACCTTCAATTTAGCATACAGTATCTGGAACCTGGTGCACAAACTAAAAGGATTATAGCCCAATAATTGCTGTCAAGAGAGCGTTTAGGCTAAATAGTACTCGTCATTATCGATGTATAATTGCTGCAGTAATATTAGGCGATGACAGATGCACAATGAAAGCTGAAATGTGGAAGCTGCGCTGAAGAGATGTATTGTTTTGCCACTAATACCGTAGAAACTCGCCTTGTTATCTGGCTTCTCAAATACATTGAGTGGCATCAGGTTCCTGTTCTTGCACAGTGATTATGAAGTAAATTAATTGTAAAGTTTTAAGTCAAGTCATTTCAAGTTGAAATACCTTTTGCGATGAGTGTTAATTATTGTCAGTCAAGCTGTTTGGCATTCATAATTAACCAGGAACAGCTTTTTCCCCACAGCTACAAGACTCCTCAACGACCCCCCCTCGGACTGATCTGTTCCCTGTACGAACACTATTCACGATGCCCTATGCTGTTCTTGTTCATGTATTTGCTTTCTTTGGCCCCTTGTTCCGCACTGTAACCAATCACTATTTGTCGATGAACCATTTATCAATGTTCTCAGTTGATTATTCTTTTATCTACTGTGTACGTTACCTCGGCCGCAGAAAAATACTTTTCACTGTACTTCGGTACATGTGACGATAAATCAAATGACAAACGTGCAGTCTAATTTCTTTCAGACTTCAATTGCTGGAGATTTTTAAGGACGGCACGGTGGCGCAATGGTTAGCACTGCTGCCTCACAGCGCCGAGGACCCAGGTCTCATCCCAGCCTGGGTCACTGTCCGTGTGGAATTTGCACATTCTCCCCGTGTCCGCGTGGGTCTCGCCCCCACAACCTAAAGATGTGCAGGTTAGGTGGATTGGCCAGGCTAAATTGCCCCTTAATTGGAAAAAAATGATTGGGTATTCTATAAATTTATAAATTATAAAATTGCTGCCAATTTTTAAGACGGGATTTAAAATGAATGAATGAATGAAAATTGCTTATTGTCACATGTAGGCTTCAAATGAAGTTACTGTGAAAAGCCCCTAGTCGCCACATTCCGGCGCCTGTTCGGGGAGGCTGTTACGGGAATTAAACCGTGCTGCTGGCTTGCCTTGGTCTGCTTTCAAAGCCAGCGATTTAGCCCTGTGCTAAACAGCCTCAGCATCATAGCAGTTTACAATTTTTTTATTTCCCCCCTCAATCCAATCTTTTGTCCCCTCTACTTTCTCTTTCTGCATGTTGCATTATCGGATAACTTGTAGCTATCAATGCTTCAGCCTGGTTGGTGAAGCAGCTCACTTAGGTCGCAGGTGCACGACAGCATTCATATCTTGCACTTCCAACAACTCTTGAGGCAAAACAGAACTCTTGGCAGGTACTGTCCACTGACTGAGTACTGACGTTTTTGGCTTGTTTAAAATATCAGTAACCTGCCACCTGCCCATTGCAAAACAGCAGTGAGTAAGTGGTGTTTCTTTAACGTTGTGCATTGTTCAACCAAACAGTCAGGAAGGATTGAAGCTTGATCTTTTGTGCTCAGGTAGTCAAATTTGTCAAAGATGACAATGGAGGGGCCAAATACAAGAGCATCAATGGCCTCTTGTTTGATAGAAAAATCAAACGTTTTTTTTTGTTCCTGCTTCCTCGCCGCTACATGTTACTTGGAAAAAATTACAGACATCAGTTTCTGAATGTTGCCTTGGCTGTTAACATTCCATGATTGACTAACTTGCCACACCTCAGATGTATAATGTTACCAATGATTACCTTGGTGGGTATGTGAGGTGCTATGGCTGCCCAGGAACATAACCCCAACGAGAGCCGACAGCAGTTCCACTTTACTTTCAACTAATTCTAAAAAACATTTGACGAGTGATGTAATCTTATGTGTTAAATTGTGCCTTCGTTTTTGAAGAAATTAGGGTGTTATAATACCCGATGTAGCATTCTGTATATTTTAGTTCCATGGATTTTTTTTTCTCCGTTATTAATTTGAAACCTGACTCATCCAAATTGAATCCATTCTCTTCACCGACTAGATTACATTTTTTTTCTTTCGTCACTGTCAACCCGCTTCAAATAACACCACGCAACACGTTCTCATTCATGTGTGGGTGCTCATGGGGCTCGTAAATGCATGTTCATTAAAAGTTAATTGTTTACTCATTCATTGTAAAGGAAATGGTGACAGTTTGCACTTTTATGGTGCCTTTTTTCATTCTCGGGAACCCCAAGGTTCTTTATAGCCAATGAAGTACTTTTGAAGGTTAGTCACTGTTCTAATGTAGGAAGAAATCACAGTCAATTTGTGCAGCAATTGTAGTCTTCACTGTGCTGGAGTACATTATCCAGATCCCCTCTGCTCACAGGTGTTTAACATGAGGGGGGGGGGGGGGTAAGAATATTGCCTATTGCTTTAAGTTAGACCTTCATTCCGACTTGGCAGTGATTAAACACTCCTTGTTCTGTGAATATTTATAATTCGCACAGACCATCTGCTTCCATATATAGTTCAGTTAAATGATTGGGGAAATGAAACCTAACTAGTTGCTGGCAATTGGAGTAGTTTTATATATCTTAACTGGGTTTAAATCTTGAGTTTTCCTTCAAACAGTTGTTTGTCTTTTGCAGATACTTGTCTGGTGAATCAGTCAACGCTTTCTGCAGTGATGGCTCTCTCTCACCCTGTGCTTCAAGTCTGGCCTCTTCGTTCATCCCTATACCTCCCAGTATTCCTCAACTGGCAAGGCAACAGCTGTGCAGAACAACTCGACGCAATTCTCCCTGCTCACTTCCTGGTCGTCTGAACCGAGCCCTGTCACTGGGCACCATCCCATCTCTGACGAGGACAGGTTAGTTAGCCTTTGGAAACTAAATTTGGGGAATGTAACGCCTAGCCGATATGGTTGGGTTTTTCTTTTGATCAGTAGCATCGCGATCAAGCAGAAGGCAAGCATTGTTGCAGCGGCGGGTGTGTTGATGTGTCATCTCCTCTTTAATCCTGACAATGTAGTCCTGTGACAATGTAGCTGCGAGTGCACCACACGGGCAGACGTGCATGTGTCCATCCGCGTCATTAGTTTCTGTCATCCAATTCAGAGAAGGTAAGTCTGAGGTGTTGATGAACCTCTCCATTGTTCATCTGCTCATACCTGAAGGTTTCGGTGCATGGGGTATGAATGAATCCTCAGCAAATCAATTGGGACGTAGTATTCCACGGGGAAAGCTGAGCATTCCTGAAGGAAGCTGTGCTGTTGCCGAAGTAATGAACGGGTGTCAAAAGAATTCAATGAATCCATTAACTGCTGCCTCATCCAACTAGACTGAGGTGGGGAACTGCAATAAAACCTGAGATGTGAAGTTGTGAATAGGCGGAGCTATTCTCCGTTCCATGAATAATTGTCGTAAAATCAGGTGGTTTCTCTAATTATATCACAGAAATGATAAACAAATGCTGATATGAACTATTTTGCCTGCCTCTCTCTCTCACGCTAGTGTTGGCAGGTTGAAACCACTGTGTGGGTGTCGGTTCTTGGGCTCTTGTAGATGTTCGTGTTTGGTTTGAACATACAAAGCCACAATTATGCTCAAACAGTATAAACCCTGGAGGGGCACAGATTAGATCTCTCAACATGCCTGTTCTAATTCACCCAATTATAAAGTAATTGAACACTTCCAAAGGTTAAAAATGTGGTGTGTCCAGACAAAGTGAAATGAACATGAAACTCACTTATTGTCACAAGTAAGCTTCAAATGAAGTTACTGCGAAAAGCCCCTAGTCGCCACATTCCGGCACCTGTTCGGGGAGGCTGGTACGGGAATTGAACCGTGCTGCTGACCTGCCTTGGTCTGCTAAACCAGCCCCTGGTTGACATGATAAATGACATGATAGCATTGTACAAACTGTTCAGATACTTTACAAATCAGGCCATGAACAAATCGCTCCCATTACTCGTTCACCGTGTGTGCTATTCTCATTTGAAGAAGGCGGCTCACCACCACTGTCTCGAGGACAATTCGAGGTGGGCAACAGCTGCTGGTCTTGCCAGTGACACATTCCACAAAGAATAAAAAAAGCCACACGCCTGGTAATGCGGGGCTAATAGAGCATAGGTCTAATCTAAATATGGCCCCAGGGCTGACAACAATGTGATTGACTCTTAACTGCCCTCTGAAATGGATAGCGGCCACTTAGTTTTACTCAAAAAGGAGGCTAACCATCATTGCCCCAAGCAATTGGGAACTGACAGAAAACGTTTGCCTTGCTAGCAATGGTCACAACCTGCAAATGTATTCTTGGGGAGGTTCCGGTGGCGGCAAGTAGGGAGTAGTCGCACAAGAGATAGCTCCCGCCGGGGTACTTTGTTTTTGGCCCTTTCCCCCCAGCTTTTGGGGGGTGTTTGCGGTGAAACTTGCATAGTTCGATAGGATATGCAAGAGAAATGCCCAGAGGGTCCAGATCAAAGAAGCCAGCAAATGAAGAGTCATCGACTGATTTGGAGGCTGGTGTGTCGGGAAAGTGGCGGAGGCCGCTGCCATGACTCGGGTCACTTCATCGACGATCGAGATGCTTATGGGCATCTGGGTAGCGGAATTTCAGAATCAGCAACAGACTGGCTCTGAGGACCACCACAATTCAATAGAGGTGGCCCAATAGAGGATGAATAATAAAGGTGCACGGCAATGTGTTGCAGGGTGTGGAGGAGGAGGCTTTCTCTAAGCCAAGTGATCGGATTGTCTCTTTGGCGGCTGAGATGGCGTTGTTGGCTGGTGATAATAAAACACTGCATGCCGAGGTGTTAGATTTGTAGAATCGCTCCAGGAGGCAGAACTTTGGAATCATGGAGCTGCCGGAGGGAGTAGAGGGCCCATATCCGGTGACTATATATCAGAGATGTTTGGGAAAATGGGGTCAAGTCCCCTCCCATTGATTCTGTCCACACATCCCGCTGCCTCAGGAAGGCAGACAGCATTGTCAGAGACCCCTCCCACCCAGGCTTTGCCCTCTTCCAGATCCTTCCATCAGGCAGAAGATACCGAAGTCTGAAGACCTGCACATCCAGCCATAGGAACAGCTTCTTCCCCACAGCTACAAGACTCCTCAACGACTCTCCCTTGGACTGATCTGTACCCTGTAAGACACTATTCACAATGCCCTCTGCTGCTCTTGTCGTGTTAGCTTTGTTTGGCCCTTGTTCCGCACTGTAACCAATTACTTATTTGTCGATGTACTTTGCCGATTATTCTTTGTACCTACTGTGTACGTTCCCTTGGCCGTAGAAGAATA
Organism: Scyliorhinus canicula; assembly: GCF_902713615.1. NCBI lineage: Eukaryota > Metazoa > Chordata > Chondrichthyes > Carcharhiniformes > Scyliorhinidae > Scyliorhinus > Scyliorhinus canicula. Next base: position 137,347,154 of record NC_052161.1, read on the forward strand.
CTACTTTTCACTGTACTTCGGTACATGTCACAATAAATCATTAAGTCAATCAATCAACACCTGACAATTGGTCAATTAGTTCCAACAAGTTAGTTATTTGACTTTCCCTGATGAAGCAGATTTGGATCAGCTGATTCCCTGGGGTATTTGAAGGTTAATAATGCGTCACTTGTGTAAGAACGCTTTTCACAAGCTGTTGCTATGTTGCTGCCCGCCTTCACCTTGTTTGGTTACAGTGATGACCTCATCCCCTCAACTTGCTTTATCGGCAGATCACATTTACTTTCATCTGATGGCATCTTTTATTGAGAAAAAACGATGTTTCAGATTCCTACAGTGCCTCGGGCCCTCTGCTTTTGTGTGCATAAAGAATCTTGTTGCAAAAGCGTCTTGAAGTTTTTCACTTGTTCATTTTTCTACTTTTCAAATCTCTGCAAAATATTATCTCCCCACCCACCCCTCAAAAAAAGTTTTAAAATTGCATTAATTTGTAGGATTTCACTTTTACCCCTGTTTTATAACACCTATGGTGTTTGTTTCTATAGGTAATGTTTCTATATGTTATGGAATCTTACGGTATGTTATTAATTATGTTTTTTATCTTTTGATTTTGTGCTTTGATAATGGCTACATAGGAAAAATAAGATGAAATATGACAACCGTAAACACTAATTATCCCAAATCACAGAACGTGCTCCGAACAATTAGCGATATAAGAGCTATATTAAAATTTAAGCAAGCACTTGAAGTTGACGGTTTAGGCTTAAGATGTGTACTGACACTTGAGTGAGAGATTAACTCAAAGCACTTATTGCGTCTGGCATTAAATGAATCCAGTTGCCACATTGGACACTTCAGTCTCTGGTGTCTTTTCGTAGCAGTTACTCAGTTAGCGTTGTCAGTGTATGATTCACGTAAGCATTGGCTGAATGGCTTTGTTATTCTCTTCCTGCTATTGAAATAGGGAATGTCATGCTGCTCGATGAAGCTCCAGGTGATCTGATGGGTGTAATTGTGCCTGAGCTGTCTAGGAAGCAGCATGAAGAAGTTACATTGACATAGCACTTGTATGAACATATCAGCACATTCACATTTATATTTATATGGCTCCTTTAATTGCTAATGTTCATGAAGCCAGAATCTGTGCAGCGCGGAGATGTGGGAGATGGGGGAGGTGTGCGCAGGAGGTGGTAGGGCTGAAGGAAGTTACAAAGATGCGGAATCTGCCAATCTAACCTGGTCTGGCCTACATGTGACTCCAGACCCACAGCAATGTGGTCGACTTTTAACTGTCTGAAATGGCTGAGCAAGCCCCTCAGTTCAAGGGGTGGGGAAAAGAAGCTGGCCTTTCCCACACCCCATGAAAGCATACATTTTAAAAAAATTAAAAGGGAATTGGATCAAACATAGGGAGAACATTGCGGGGCCGTGGGAAAGAGCAGGGGCGTGGGACTGATTGGATAGCTCTTTGGAAGAACTGACACAGGCCAAGTCCTTCTCTGCGGTAAAATTCACTGCTCCGCTCACACCCAGCAAGACCCCCTCCTGGAAGCTCACACTCTGCAATCACCTGGAAGTGGCGTTGTGGCCAAGGGATGGCCAAGGAAGCCATCAGATACACCCTGCTCTCTTAATGAACAAAGCGGGCAGGGGGTGCTGCATTTAAATAAGGCCTGGAGGCTACAGGTTTCTATATAGAACATAGAACAAGTACAGCACAGTACAGGCCCTTCGGCCCACGATGTTGTGCCGACCATTTATCCTAATCCTCGTAATGCCCCTGTTATTGCTGGAAAGGGGGGTAGTTCCAGCAGAAATCTACTGCGCGATCCCCTTTTGCCCACAACATCCATCTCTCTCTCTCCCCCCTCCTTCCCCGTGCCAACAAATGTTTGCTGGCCCAGACTCTCATCTGGGATACTCCAGACCACTTACCCAAAACAAAAAGTTGCTGCTGTTGCAATGAGACTGATTATTCGTTATGCAGCGAATGAATTGGCATGCGGGCAGGAAAACCAATACAGAAACCTGATACTGGGCAGCTGGAAATGCAGTCTGGCTGATCTTCACTGTGGATTCTGCAAGGACCAGCGCTGTTTGAGAAACTGTCGCGCAGGAAAGAGCTGCACCTCCGTCAGGACATGTGGTGCCGAGTGGAGGTCAGATGTCTCCTCACAGGGTAGCAGCGAGGTAAGGTGGCAGCTGTGTTGTCCGTTCTGTATCTGGGAGTCACTGGATGAATGACGTTAGAACGCAAAGTCCTTTCAACTCGTAAATATTTTGAGCGCGGAGAAATTGCCCAGATTTAACTTGGAGGGAAATGAAATGAAAAAATGAAAATCGCTTATTGTCACAAGTAGGCTTCAAATTAAGTTACTGTGAAAAGCCCCTAGTCGCCACATTCCGGCGCCTGTTCGGGGAGGCTGGTACGGGAATTGAACCACGCTGCTGGCCTGCCTTGGTCTGCTTTAAAAGCCAGCAATTTAGCCCAGTGTGCTAAACCAGCCCCTTAGAGAGCCCGTCCCTCAGACATTATCATGGAATTAATCTTTATATTATGTTTAGCGAAACTAATCTGCCGGAGTACAGAATAAAGCTTGTTTTTTTCTGGAGAGGATTGAGGTTTGAGCCTCATAGTAAATGCAAGAGAAGTAAATCTCGCACCGGTAAAGTTATAGATTGGGATCTGATTCTATTGGTGCTTTCTTACATACATGTTGAATGTTTCCGAGATTCTTTACAGCAGTTTGCTTCCATGGGGATCGGTCTTTTTGGTATGTACAGCTGAGAATTTCTCTGATCTCATTAATAAAATGCTTGTCGACACATGAGCATAAAATTAATCTGTTTGTGTTTTGCACCCCCCCCCCCCGCTGTCAAAGTAAAGCTTAGTGTCTGTCAAAATGCTTTCAAAGCCTGCAGACTTTTCCAAAATAGCCAAGCCTGCCACAGAAACTGCTTTCGAACCTGGCTAGATGGATTTGAAGCTGGAATACTTCTTTTGTAAAAAGAAAAGCCATCACTTGCCGCGAGGGACCAGAAACTGAGTGGCGGATGTGTAGTTTTATGCTAAGGTTAAATGCTTCTCACGTTGATTTTAAAAGAAAATAATATAATTTTTATGATTTGGCCACACAGGAGGCTTGTAATTGTTTTAGAAGCTTTGCCAAGAATGCAGCAATTGATTTGAAGTTTAATTCTTCATACCGGGTTCTGATTGGGGCCCCTCGCCACATTTCATTGCAGAAAGGTTGTAACAATGCTCGGTTAAGTTTTCTTTGATCCGATGGTCTTGTGTGCAGTTCATGCTTGGTAACATCTCTGCATTTGTGTCAATTCTTTTACACCTGAGTTTCGTTCAGTCTGGTTGTTCACACTGTCCTGAAATAAAATTCTCATCACCCCGTGCAGCGTTGGATGAACACTGAAGACATAAAGTAGCAACGATTTATTGGCTCGGCGCTTCTGCTAAATAGCATGGTGCTAAATAATTTAATACAGTGGAAGGCATGGGCTGTAATTCCAGCCCTTTCATTTGCTCTCCTTTCTTGGGTGAAATAGATTTGGGCTGTGTTTCTCTGGAACGAGCTCATTAGCTCAGATTGAGGGATGTCACTCGAAGTACTGAACTGCTTCTCCAGTTTTTGGCCAGCCTTTGCCACTGTGTCAACATTCACATATAGAATCCCAAAGAGGAGCCATATCGCACTCTTGTGTTCCTCTGGCCACAGATGTTGCCGGACCGACTTGAGTTTTCCCAGTATTTTCTGTCTTTACAAAACGCAAACCTAGGACTTTTAACTGTTCTACATCTGCCGCACTTGGAGCGCATGGATCAAAATGTCTCCAGGGGGTTTTATGGAATGGAAGTTGTCATTGTTGAGGAGGACAGAACCGCTTTCTGTGCAGTAAAACTCGGTGACTCTATATAAACAAATTTAGACAGGTTATGTGAGGGGGCAAAATAGTTTACAGATGGAGTACAATGTGGAAAAATGTGATCTTGGTGGGAAGAATAGAAAAGCAATATAGTATTTAAATGGCGATAGACTGTCTAACAATACAGAGAAACCTGGGGGTCCTGGGACATGAATCACAATAAGTTAGTATCCAGGTACAGCAAGTGGTTAGGAAAGCAGATGGAATGTTGGTGTTTATTGCAAGGGGAGTGGAATATAAAAGTAAAGTCGCCATAGTCCCAGATAACCATAGGCTGCTTTCCCCTTTGAGGGGGAGAGCTGACTGCTGGTGATTTAACCCTCGGGCGAGGGGCAAGGTTGAGCAGGCAGAGGGGCCTTAATGAGTAACCTCAGCCGGTGCGGGAATTGAACCCGCCGTGCTGCTGGCCTCGCTCCGCATCACAATCCAGAATATAAAAATAGGGGAAGTGTTGTCACAGCTGTGCTGGACCTTAGTGAGACCACATCTGGAGTACTGTGTACAGTTGTGGCTTCCATGTTTAAGAAAGGATATAATTGCAGGGAAAGCAGTTCAGCGAAGACACACTTGACTGACTCCTGAGAGGAAGGGACTAGTTTATGAGGAAAGGTTTTCTACACCCATTGGAGTTCAGGTGATCTATTGAAATATATATAAGACAGGCTAGATACTAAGAGGCGGTTTCCCATTTTGGGGCCTCCAGAGCAGGGGGCATAATTTTAAAATAAGAAGACTCTCTTTTTAAGAACGAGATGGGAAACATTTGTTTTCTGAGGATTGTTAGGTTTTTGGAATTTTATTCCCCAAACAGCAAAGAACAAAGAAAGGTACAGTACAGGAACAGGCCCTTCGGCCCTCCAAGCCTGCGCCGACCATGCTGCCCGTCAAAACTAAAATCTTCTACACTTCCTGGGTCCGTATCCCTCTATTCCCATCCTATTCATGTATTTGTCAAGATGCCCCTTAAAAGTCACTATCGTCCCTGCTTCCACCTCCTCCGGCAGCGAGTTACAGGCACCCACTACCCTCTGTGTAAAAAAAACTTACCTCGGACATCTCTTCTAAACCTTGCCCCTCGCACCTTAAACCTATGCCCCCTAGTAATTGACCCCTCTACCCTGGGAAAAAGTCTCTGACTATCCACTCTGTCCATGCGTCTCGTAGTTTTGTAGACCTGGGGCAGCACGGTGGCACAGTGGTTAGCATTGCTGCCCACAGCGCTGAGGACCCGGGTTCGAATCCCGGCCCTGGGTCACTGTCCATGTGGAGTTTGCACATTCTCCCCGTGTCTGCGTGGGTTTCGCCCTCACAACCCAAAAAAGATGTGCAGGGTAGGTGGATTGGCCACGCTAAATTGCCCCTTAATTGGAAAAAATAATTGGATACTCTTTTTAAAAAAAAAAAAAAAAAATTTTAAATAATTTTTTAGACCTCTATCAGGTCGCCCGTCAACCTCCTTCGTTCCAGTGAGAACAAACCTCTCATCATAGCTAATGCCCTCCATACCAGGCAACATCCTGGTAAATCATTTCTGCACCCTCTCTAAAGCCTCCACATCCTTCTGGTAGTGTGGTGACCAGAATTGAACACTATACTCCAAGTGTGGCCTAACTAAGGTTCTATACAGCTGCAACATGACTTGCCAATTTTATACTCAATGCCCCGGCCAATGAAGGCAAGCATGCCGTATGCCTTCTTGACTACCTTCTCCACCTGTGTTGCCCCTTTCAGTGACCTGTGGACCTGTACACCTAGATCTCTCTGACTGTCAATACTCTTGAGAGTTCTACCATTCACTGTATATTCCCTACCTGTTTTAGACCTTCCAAAATGCATTACTTCACATTTGTCCGGATTAAACTCCATCTACCATCTCGACGCCCAAATCTCCAAATGATCTCAATCCTGCTGTATCCTCTGACAGTCCTCATCACTATCTGCAATTCCACCAACCTTTGTGTCGTCCACAAAGTTACTGATCAGACCAGTTGCATTTTCCTCCAAATCATTTATATATACTACGAACTGCAAAGGTCCCAGCACTGATCCCTCTGGAACACCACTAGTCATGGCCCTCCAATCAGAAAAGCACTCTTCCATTGTTGCTCTCTGCCTTCTATGACCTAGCCAGTTCTGTATCCATCTTGACAACTCACCCCTGATCCCATGTGACTTCTGCCACGAGGGACCTTGTCAAAGGCCTTACTGAAGTCCATATAGACAACATCCACTGCCCTACCTGCATCAATCATCTTTGTGACCTCCTCGAAAAACTCTATCAAGTTAGTGAGACATGACCTCCCCTTCACAAAACCGTGCTGCCTCTCGCGAATACGACCACTTGCTTCCAAATGGATGTAGATCCTGTCTCGAAGAATTCTCTCCAGTAATTTCCCTGCCACTGATGCAATGGAGGCTGGGCCATCAATTACATTCAAGGGCTGAATTAGATGGAGTTCTGATTGATGAGAGGGAGTCAACCATTGCGGGGACAGGCAGGAGAGTGGAGTTAATGTCACAATCCAATCAGCCATGAACTTATTGAGTAGCCGAGCAGACTTGATGGGCCAAATGGCCTACTCTTGCCCTGAATTCTTATTTCCTGTTGATTTTCTGACTTGTATCAACACCACACGTCAGGAGCAAATCTACAAGCAGTTGTCAATGCATAGAAACTGTCCTTGACCACCAGTTTCCAACATGAGGACTTGCCTGTGTCGCCCATCTCTATGTAAATGGTACTTGAATCATGGGTGTCGAGAGAGAGGCTGGATTCAGATCAGCAACTTAAATGCATCAACCAGATTCCAGGGTCAGTGCCACAAGAGAATGGAAGAGCCCCAGCTTATCAGTAACTTTACATACAACTCAAACTGAATTAATTCCCACGCTGTGCTCAACAAAACACTCTCACTGAAAAGTACTTGTTGCTGAGTATTCTGTGGCATTCCCTGTGAAGATGGCCATTGTTCACAGAGCATTTCCTGTTGAATTAATTTTGTTTCATGAGGTTTTTCTGACTGCCTCTTCACCGTGTTACTCGTTAAAAGTCTGTAACGAGAGGTTCAAGAAGATAGCTCGCTGCCACTTCTCGAGGGCAATTGGGATGGGCAATAATCATCGCATGCACAATTTTAAAAATAAAATGAGATTAGGGAAGGAAAAAATCTTTCTCCTTCCCATCACACAAGAACGCAAAATAAAGTTACAACACAAACTGTCAATTTGACCCAGCCAGGCTGTGATGGTGTTTATTCAACATGTGAGCAAGAGTTATAGTCCCAGCTATCTGCTCCCCTCCATTTTCTTCTGACATTGATCTATTTATGGAGACATAAACTTGATCTCATCCAAAGTTCTGCTGCTTGAGTCCACGCTTGGAGTAAGTCCCATACACCCATCACCTCTGTGCTCCCGGTTGAGCAATGTCTCGATTTTAACATGTTTAAATTTGTTCCTTTGTGGCCTCCTCCTCCCTTCTCCCGATCTCTGTAACCTCCTCCAGCTCCACAACCCTCCCAACATATCTAAGCTCCTCCACTTCTTTCTCTGGAACACCTCCAATTTTAATCCCTCCACCATTGGTTGCTGTAATGTTGGAGATATTGTTCGGGTGATACGTTTAAACTAAAGACCTTGTCTGTTTATTCAGGTGGAGGTATACGATCCATGGCATTGTTCAAAGAAGAACTAGATGTTCTTGTTTTATTTTATAAATTTAGAGTACCCAATTCTTTTTTTCCAATGAAGGAACAATTTAGAGTGGCCAATTCACCTAGCCTGCACATCTTCGGGTTGTGGGGGTGAAACTCACGTAGACACGGGGAAAATGTCCAAACTCCACATGGACAGTGACCCGGGACCGGGATCAGTGCTAACCACTGCGCCACCACGCTGTCCTTGGATGTTCTTGTTAACAGTTTCCCTCAACCACCACCAAAAGCTCTGAATTGATTTTTCTCCTCTGATATATTTTGGTTCCTTTCTGTACGTCTACGGTTAAGAAGTCTTCATGGTGAAAAATTCTGAGAAATCTAAATTCTTTCTCTTTCTATCTCTTGACTTACAGCATTACTTAAATATCTAATAACTAAGGGAATCAAGGGTTGCGGAGAAAGGGCAGGAAAGTGGATGTGAGGAATGTCGTCAGCTATGATCCTATTGAATGACAGAGCAAGCTTGAATGAAATGAATGAAAATCGCTTTTTGTCACAAGTAGGCTTCAAATGAAGTTACTGTGAAAAGCCCCTAATCACCACATTCCGGTGCCTGTTCGGGGAGGCTGGTACGGGAATTGAACCGTGCTGCTGGCCTGCCTTGGTCTGCTTTAAAAGCCAGCGATTTAGCCCTGTGCTAAACCAGCCCCTCTCCTGTTCCTATTCCTTATGGTCTTAATTGTCTTACTACGCTGTTCAACAGGCCACTGCTAAATGGCTGAATGGTGACTAATAATTGACTGTCTTTCACCACAGCAATATTCACGGTTTAAGTTGACTTGTGGGTCTTCTAAGTGTTTATCTAGCGTGCGTATCTGTACATGATCAGGCGCACAGGTTTTTCACGTTGGTTCACGTCTGTTCTGCATGATGGCATTAACTGTAGTTGCAAAGACATGTGCATGATTGGTTCTAAAATGCTTTGGGATGTCCTGGAATATAAATTCGAATCTTTCTTTAATATAGCATTTGAAGTAAACACAGCCGCTGTTTGTGAAAATTGTGATCTTTGTTGAACGGTGTCACCTTCTAGAGAAGTCTTACAACACCAGTTCCTGCCTGAGGAAGGAGCTGCGCTCCGAAAGCTAGTGATTCGAAACAAACCTGTTGGACTTTAACCTGGTGTTGTGAGACTTCTTACTGTGCTCACCCCAGTCCAACGCCGGCATCTCCACATCATCTTTTTGAGAGACAGCTCTAAAGGAAAGCATTAGAGAGGCTTCTCTCTGGCATTTTCCAATCCAGTAATTTCAGTGGGAACTGGTCTCCAGCCAGTTGCTGCACCTTTGTGAAAATGCAGTATTCTGCGTGCTGTCTGCTCTTGCTGCCTGCCACCACTGGGAGGCAGAGTTGAGATCCAGTTAGAGCAGCAGTGTGTCAGCCTTTTGGCTGCTGTTGCAAGAGTTTGTTACATAACATCGATTGAACTCTTAATTGTGATTCTTTTGTTGTTGTTGTATACCTGCTATTGTCCGTATCACATTTCACAACCTTGAGTCGGCATACACAATGTGTGTGTGTGTGTGTGACTAATGCAGAAAATGATCCACGATGGCTTGAGGGTAATTTGTCACTTTCTGAATTCCAGTCTTGCCATGAAGACATGCCAAAGCTTAAAAACAAAAATTTTGAAAAATAAATACTTTAAACGATAATTGGATGCCAAGCCCCACAACTGGGGAGGTCAGATTTGGGAAGAGCGCTGTGGGTGCGGAGGGCATTGTCTGCATCAGAGCCGTTTTCACAACATGTCCACCTCCGGGTAAGGAGTCAGTGCAGGAGGGAGGCCGTACAGCCCTGTGAGCCTCCTCTGCCCTTCAATAATATCGTGGCTCAGGCAGCACGGTGGGTTAGCATTGTTGCCTCACGGCACCGAGGTCCCAGGTTTGATCCCAGCTCTGGGTCACTGTCCGTGTGGAGTTAGCACATTCTCCCCGTGTCTGCGTGGGTTTCGCCCCCCACAACCCAAAGATGTGCAGGGTAGGTGGATTGGCCACGCTAAATTGCCCCTTAATTGGAAAAAGCGAATTGGGTACTCTACATTTATATTAAAGAAAATAATATCGTGGCTGATCTTCTACATTACTCTGCTTTCCTGCACCATTCCCTTAGTGTCCAAAGATTCATTGGCCTGGGCCTCGAATGCATTCATTGGTTGAGGATCCATAGCCGTCTTGGGAGATTTCCAAAGTTTATAGATGTGTTTTTAGAGAAATGGATGCAATTAAATAATGCCTTTCATTACCACTGGATGTCCCAGTGGGATAACCCTGACTCTTGAAGTTTTCTCTCTGTTGTAGCGTAGGAAATGCAGCAGTCAATTTGCACACAGCAAGATCCCATAAACAGCAATGTGAAAATGACTAAATAATCTGCTTTGAGATGTTATTTTGAAGTATTAGCATTGGCCAGGACACCGGGCAAAACTTCCCAGTCCTCCTTCAAAATAGGGCAAAACTTCCCAGTCCTCCTTCAAAATAGGGCAAAACTCCCCCCATCTCCTTCAAAATAGGGCAAAACTCCCCCCATCTCCTTCAAAATAGGGCAAAACTCCCCCCTCCTCCTTCAAAATAGGGCAAAACTCCCCCCTCCTCCTTCAAAATAGGGCAAAACTCCCCCCTCCTCCTTCAAAATAGGGCAAAACTCCCCCCATCTCCTTCAAAATAGGGCTGAGGGATATTTGGTGTCCACCTGGAATGACCAACAGGGCCTCAGTCTAACATCTCTTCTGAAAGACGGCACCTCCAGCTGTGCAGCATTCCTCTCGTACCGCACCTGAATGCCAAGACTTGATTTTTGTGGTCATGCCCAGGAGATTTTTGAACCCGCAACCTTCTAACTCAGACCAGCGAGCCGCCCACAGAGGCCTGGCCGACAGCCTCTTGCAGTGTATTGAAGAAGTCACACTGATGCGGGACTGAAAGAAACCAGGAAGGTGTTGCTACAGTGCAGACAACCCATGTTGAACCGCTCATCGTTGCATGAGGACTGTCACAGGATCGCCCTCTCTGATGGAAAAGAACCGGGCCACGGTTTATGTGAACTTTGGGCTGATCAAGGTTCAGGAATCGTGTTCAATGTGCTAAGCACTGCCTTTCAATTGTTAGATTGTCTACCTCAGGACTGCAGCTCCTTCAAAATCGTTCATGTCTGCAACATAAATCGGGGCCGACAGTGATATCGTCACAACAGAGTCCGAAAGTCATGGGTTCAAACCCCAATACTGAGCCCCGCCTGTCCGCTCAAGCGGATGGAAAAGATCCCATTGCACTGTTTTTGAAGAGCAGGGGGGTGTGGAGGGGAGTTCTCCCCAGTCATCTGGCCAACATCCATCCCCCCACCATCACCTAACGCCGATTATAAAAATCAAATGACTGTGGATGTTGGAAATCTGAAATGCAAAGAGGAAATGCTCCGCAAGTCATTTCTGCAAAAAAAACGTCAGCGTTTCAACTGAAACATTAGCTCTGTCCCCCTCTATGCACAGTACTTGAATAATTTAATAATAATCTTTATTAGTGTCGCAAGTAGGCTTACATTAACGCTGCAATGAAGTTACTGTGAAAATCCCCCAGTCGCCACATTCCAGCGCCTGTTTGGGTACACGGATGGAGAATTCAGAATGCCCAATTCACCTAACAAGCACGTCGTTCGGGTCTTGTGGGAGGGAACCGGAGGAAACCCACGCAGACACGGGGAGAACGTGCAGACTCCGCACAGACAGTGACCCAAGCCTGGAATTGAACCTGAAACCCTGGAACTGTGAAGCAACAGTGCTAGCCACTGTGCTACGGTGCTGCCCACGGTTGACTTCTTGGCCTGCCGGGCATTCTCTGCTCCTATTATCCAAAACCGATTGTCTGAATGCTGTCCATGTGACCTTGCAAGGTGGCTGTCATTTGAGCAGTGACTCCCCTTCAGATGCACTTTATCAGCAACGATTTGGGAGGCCTGAGGTCGGGAAAGGAGTTAAATAAATGCAAGTTGTTGGGGTTTTTTTTTTGATTAAAACTTCCATATAAACTAATGTGCACCTGATACTCGAGTGAGATGGAGATGGGGGAGTGGAGGTTGGTTTGGCAGATATCCTATTGAAAATGATTGTGCATTTTATTTTCTTTTGGTAGTCAGGTGTACAGGTGTCGAGATGCGTACTGTAACCTTGGCAGGCGGGTTCAAACTGATAATGAGGGGTAGCGCGGGGAGAGAGTGTCCTCGCACGGAAACCAAACTGATTGGCTGGCGCAGAAATACTGAATAATCTGTGCTCATGCAAGCGATGCTTCTTTAAAAATCTAACAGGTCATCACTTTACTTCAGATTCTGTTAATTCAAGACATTAACATTTTGTTTTTCTCCCCCGCTGTTTGGTTTATGTGTTTGCAACCCTCTAGGATCCAAGCCAAGCTGACAGATAAAGGATCGTGGTGGATAAATGGGGGTACCAGTGCGTGCTGAGGCAGACACATGTATGTGGGTCAGGGTTTCCGTCACTGTCACAATACATTGACGATGAGTAATGTAGTGCACACTCAACGCTTTTTTTTTTCTCCCCCCACCTTAAATTTAGAGTTTCACCTCTGTAAAAGTGTGCAGGCAGGTCTTGTCGTTGCTCGTTTCTGAAGTGAATTCAGCCAAAACGTTTTTTCCTTTGAAGGCAGGGTTTCTGTGACACTGATCTGCATTCCCGAGCTAAAATGAAATGTATCCTTGCACAAGGCTTTATTAAAGGCTGCGTTTGTCTGTGGTGGTGGTGGGGGGGGGGGGGGGGGGGGGGGGGGGGGGGGGGAGAGGGAGAGGAGAGGAGAGGAGAGGAGGAGAGAGAGGGAGAGAAACACTCCCTTTAATGGCCCGTGTGTTGAAGCAAAAGCTTGACAAACCAGGAACACCGTAGTATTTCTTACTCCTGTTGCTGTTCCAGCAACCCTTGGTAGACAGCACGGGAGCAGTGCTGCCAGCATCAGCATTGCCCGGGGTGGGGGGGGGGGGGGGCTCACTCAAAGCCAGCTCCACTGGTGGGACTTGTAGCTTATATGCCTGATACTAGACCAGGAGAAATTTCTCTACTCTGAACCCAGGAATTATAGGAGACTCCCAGGAGGACAGCCGGAACACCTTAGCGATGGCCTTGAACATCCAGTTCCAACTGGTGAATCGTAGAATTTACAGTGCAGAAGGAGGCCACTCGACCCATCGAGTCTGCACCGGCCTTTGGAAAGAGCATTCTACCTAAGCCCACACCTCCACCCTATCCCCATAACCGCACCTATTCCTTTTTTGGATATTAAGGGGCAATTTAGCACGGCCAATCCACCTAACCTGCACATCTTTGGACTGTGGGAGGAAACCGGAGCACCCGGAGGAAACCCACGCACACACGGGGAGAACGTGCAGACTCCGCACAGACAGTGACCCAAGCCGGGAATCGAACCTGGGACCCTGGAGCTGTGCTACCATGCCGCCCATGGTAGAAGACCTAGCTTAAGACCGACCAAATGGTGAATGCTTTTATTGAAAAGGCATCAACCCATGTCAGGAACATGTCGAGGCAAAGTTGAGGTGTCGGAGGCACAAACCTTCGAGCACCCCATCCATCCAACCCCTGAAGTACCACATGTGGCAGAGTTTGCACATCACACAGTGGACTAATCAGCTACCTCCGAACCCATTGAGCCAGAGTGGAAACAACTCATTCTCGATGCCCAGGGATTGTCTTAAGAAGGGACAGTAGAAATGTTTGAGTTTGGACGTTGGGTGAGGACAGGGTTAATTCTGCTTTGATTATATCCCCCCCCCCCCTTCCCTCGCCATGCTCCTATTTGTCAACATTGTACGGAGCGCTGGAACTCGCACATGACGAATGACCACTTGGCAAAGTTACTGGAGGATATCTGTTTTCCAGTGGGAATGTTCCCCAGGAGATGGGAAGTGGACAGAATTAGCAGTAAGAAAAATAAAGAACAATAATGAAGACTTTTTTTTCAAAGAAGAAAGGCAAAATAATCACATTTCCTGAGGGAGCATATATGAATAATGATGGACAGGTAAAGATTTCCTGGTCCGCCCAGTCTGTCACATCCAATTGCAATGTTTTGTGCATCACGGCATATAAACCCTCCACTAATATTCCTTTAATTCCTTTTTGCTGTGTGTGGACATTTTGGGCTCTGTTTTTTGTGTCACTGTGAGTGTGTTTAATGTAAAGGAGCCAATTGTGCGCAGGGTCGGTCCACAGGACCATTTTGAGAAAACATTGCCCTCCATCCCATTGAAGCCGTGTGATCTCCTTGGAAAGGCAATAAACCTGATTTTTAAAATCCAGGCCACTCTTTGGGGGGGGGGGGGGGGGGGGGGGGGGGGGGTGATGGGGAGCAAGAGAGAATCTAGAACATTCCACTCCGATCTTTTTATGCAGAAACTATTCCAGGAGATCACTGACCTTGGAAAATACTGTACACGATAAGACTGTTGCTTTTGCAAATCTCTGTCAGTATCATTTACAGCGCAGGCATATTTAACAAGCTTCTCTTTAGGTTAAATGATTGTGGAAGGCACCCAAAAAATGTAACCGTTGTACTGAAGAGCCTCGGATGTAACCGGATTACGGAGGGAACTTAATACCCAATCCCTTAGATGGGTTTGGGAGGTCACATACCTTCCTGCCTCGCTTTGATTAGGTCTGGAGCAGGAAGCCTTATGGGTGACGAATTGAGGCTCTCGGCTAGGCACTTAGTATCCATGTAAGAGTCTCATCCTGTTGCCGCTGCTATTTAACCAGGAGGGGACTCGCCAAATGGGGGCACTATCCATGTTGTGGTTTGTTTGAAGCCTAGTAGGGAGAGGTCCCCCCATTCATAGGCACTGTTTAATCGAGGGGCCTGACACTAGAAGGAGGGGGCGCCCGCTGGGAGCCCCCTCCCCCTCTCTGGACCGCCCCCCCCCCCCCCCCCTCTCCTTAGTGGCATCAACTACTTTGGTGGAGCTGCCAGACTCTGATTGGCCAGCAGTTCTCGAGGACAGGACATGGAACACACAGTGCAGAAGGAGGCCATTGGCCCATTGAGCTTGCACCGACCCACTTAAGCCCTCACTTTCACCCTATCCCCGTAACCCAATAACCCCTCCTAACCTTTGTTTGGTCACTGAGGGCAATTTATCATGGCCAATCCACCTAACCAGCACGTCTTTGGACTGTGGGAGGAAACCGGAGCACCCGGAGGAAACTAACGCAGACACGGGGAGAACATGCAGACTCCGCGCAGACAGTGACCCAGCTGGGAATCGAACCTGGGACTCTGGCTCTGTGAAGCAACAGAGCTATCCACTTGTGCTACCGTGCTGCCCACGGAGTACCACCCTCCTGGGGGAGTCCTGCAATGAAATGCCCCGGATGGAGCCAGGAGCCCTGGCAGCAGAGTTCCTGCTGCCAAGTTTTTTTTTCTTCATAATAAATTTAGAGTAGGCAATTAATATTTTCCAATTAAGGAGAAAATCAGCATGGCCAATCCACCTACCCTGCACATTATTTAGGTTGTGGGGGCGAAACCCACGCAAACATGGGGAGAATGTGCAAACTCCACACGGGCAGTGACCCAGAGCCGGGATCGAACATGGGACCTCGGTGCCGTGAGGCAGCAGTGCTAACCACTACGCCGCCGTGTTGCCAGTTTAGGGCTTAATCCTCTCGGAACTTCCAGAGGGTGGGTCAGTGGGCAAATGCGTGGTGTCGAGAGGGATTATTGTGATCCCTTCGATTTTTAACTTTGCTCCATTGACAGGGAAGCCAGTAAGGGACATTCGGTTGTCATTGCAATGACATTCGTTATGGATTTGAGCGTTCAAGAATTTGCTTGACAGGCTGGACCAGGAAAAGGACGAGAGGGGATCTGATCGACGTGTATAAAATACGAAAAGAGATGTTTAAAGTAAACATAGACCAAATGTTCCCCCTAGATGGCAGGTGGGATAATGCAAAGTCCAGGCATTTGCTTCTGATCTGGTAGAAGCTGTGTCGTTAGATTACAATATTGTACAGTCCATGGTGTTCTGGCCAATATTTATTCCTCAATCATAATCACTGAAATGGATTATCTGGTCATTATCCCATTACTGTTTGTGGAACCTTGCTGTATACAAATTGGCTGCCATGGTTTCTACAATATATTCCAACAGTGACCAGATTTCAAAAGTTCTCATTGGCTATAAAGCACTTTAGGGCATCTTGCGATTGTGTGCGGCGCTATATAAACGTACGTCTGTGGTCTGTTTTTCGACTGGAGCTACAAACTTTGCATCCAACAGAAGCTGTAATAATAGAGCGGTTTATTAGATAGCCAGACCCAGAATGGATATGGGGGTCTGTGGATGTTGGATCAATTGGTTGTAGTGTGAATTGGTGAGTAGTTAATGTTCTAGTAGGACATGGGTCGGAGAGGGTTTAGGGTTGGAGGGAGTGCAACAATATGGAAAACAGCAACATACCTTGTGTGGATCTCATCTTGGGACCATTGGCAGCAGGCTCATCTCTGAATCAAGGCATCACAGGGTTAATTAAGTCCTACCGGAGAACATAATCTGGGTCAGTAATTCAATGTAGTATTACTGTATTGTCAGAGTGGGTCATCAGTCCCCTGTTGAAAGGGGTACGAGAAAATCCCGTGGCAATATTCCAAAAGCGGACTTAAAGTTCTACTGGTGTCCTGGCCAACTTTCACTCCTTGATCAATACCATCATTGTCACCATTGGCATTTGGAATGTGCACATCCACTGTCAGCTCACACATCTTTTTTCTTTATGATCTTTGCAAATAG
This sequence comes from Scyliorhinus canicula, assembly GCF_902713615.1. Classification (NCBI taxonomy): domain Eukaryota; kingdom Metazoa; phylum Chordata; class Chondrichthyes; order Carcharhiniformes; family Scyliorhinidae; genus Scyliorhinus; species Scyliorhinus canicula. The sequence continues at coordinate 137,363,620 of NC_052161.1, forward strand.
CTAATTGGCGATAAAACATTTTGGGGCTACCTAAAAACACACGATGAGTCTTTAAATGTGATTCAGTTTAAGCAACATGGCTTTCTTTTGATTAATAATAATTAATTAATAATTTCCTTCTTTAATGTGCTGGACCACACTTTGGGGTTTTGTACCCACAGTTCCCCAGACGCCTCTCCTACTCTCAGCTGTGAGGTGCTGAATGGAAAGGGAGCCTGAAAGAGATGATACGCAAATGTTGGAGATCCACGCAGTCGGTCAGCATCTTCATCTTACCAAGCGTTCTCTCTCTCATTCCCCTGTCGGGCGCAGATTAACCTGCCGAATGTTTCCTCCTCCCTGCCAGTCACACAATAGGCCAATGTCCTATTTGTATCAGAGCCAGGTGTATGAGGCTTTTTCTATAGTGTGCACACGCTTGTGTATTCCTCCAGTACCTCACTTTTGTTTTCTTAAATTTCATTCAGCAGCATTCTATTGCTCACTTTATACCTTGTTCAACTCCAAATTGCTCTCTGCGACTGGGGCAACTGTTGATTTTTGCCTCCCTCCTTAATTATGTTGCTGAAAACTGTGTTGGGATACCCGACCAAACCCCAACTTTTGTTAGGATACAGGACAGGAACCCCAAACAATTTTATTAAATTTGTAGAACTGAGAGGAAAGGGTATTTCACCCCAGGAATGCATCACGCTGACCAATGGGTATTTTTTATGTTAAAACAAACTTTAGTTTCAACACAGATTGACCACATTAACATCAAAGAAATAGCTTTACAATTATCAGTTAAACAGTTATTAAATAACAGGAAACTCTTGAACTTACTATTTGCACCTGTCACTAATTCCAGTTATGCAACCCAATACAGTTCAAATGCCACTTATTTTTTTAAAATAAATTTAGAATACCCAATTTGTTTTTCCAATTAAGGGGCAATTTAGCGTGGCCAATCCACCTACCCTGCACATTTTGGGTCGTGGGGGTGAGACCCAAGCAGACATGGGAAGAATGTGCAAACTCCACACAGACAGTGACCCGGGGCTGGGATTGAACCCGAGTCCACCGTAGGTCAACTGCCACTTAAAAATAAAGTAAGCAAAACCGGTTACTCGCTTTGTTGTGTAGAGACATTTGGAGAGAGAACCTTGATTCAGTGCACTTCTGCCTTGTCAAATTCAAATCCTATGGCAACCAGCTGTTCAACTTAAAGTCTTAAAACAGACCTCAGAACTACAGGTAGACCTGGCTCCTCCCATTAATTACGCCATATGCATCCCAATAATTTCAATGACCTGCTTAGCTAGGACTAACTACAAACCCGCATACATTATCTACATGTTAAGACACCATCCAAAATAAGAACAATGTTTTCTGTAACCAAGTACGCTTTGGAATGAATCTTGACCTCCCCTTTTATGACTCTTTAATTACAGCTTTAATAGACACGCTGCTGTTATGGGCCAGGGTTTAGAGAACCTCAAATTGTATCATGGAATTCATCTGACCCACAACTTTTAATAGATTGTGGTATGGGGAGCACACGGCCCACTCTACAGGTGTGGTACAGCAGAAATAGAAAAGTATTTTTTAAAGCAAAACAATGTTTATTCTGTGAACTCAAGTTAACCTTTTCAAAACATACAGTGAACATCTTAGCAACCATTAATTCAAATACAACACCAAAAGATTACAACACTAAGTAATCCTTTAAGATTTTCTTTTAACATCCATACGACTTAAAAAAAAAAACCTTTAACAGAAGCACATCAGGCTAAAGTCACTACTGAAAATATTTATAATTCTGAATTCACCAAATGATCAAGAGATAGTCTTTTGATGGCAGAGAGAACAGCAGTACACCTGCTTGGTCTGGCTTCAGCTCCAACACTGAAAACAAAACTAAAGCACACCCTGCAGCCTGCTCAAAAACAAAGGTAAAAAGCTGACAGACAGCCCAGCTCCACCCACACTGTGACATCACTGATAAACACTCATTTCTTAAAGGTACATTTCTTAAGCACCTATTTCTTAAAGGTACTCTCACAGCCCGCATGTAATTTAAAGCATAGTTTTTAATAATATTGCTTTAATGATATAACGTATATCAATTTCTGCAATCATCACAAAAGACAGCGATGTTGCTGAATTTTTTCACCTTGCACTAATTAGGGCAAGCACAAGAATGCCAAATTTCAAACGATCACAACAATTTATACCCTAGGACGACATTGCGATTCCTATTTTTTTTAAATCTCCTATCCTGATGTGAGATATCCACCCAAAACATTAACTTACCTTTTTTTTTTGCAGACCCATATATTTCCACTTTTCCTTTTTATTTCAATTTCCAAACTTTGTTTTCCTTTTCATGGTTTTGGAGGGGGGGGGGGGGGTGAGGGCGAGGTCATTTAGTTAGGAAGTTGTAAGACAAACCTGAAAAGATTCCTGCATTTTTTCCCTGGTCGGTCTTTTATCTTCTCTGAACTGCTCAACAGCTGTTGGCCTCAGCATCCTTTGGCTTAGGGAGGGGAAACTCAACCAGAGTTCCAAAGTCAGTGAATGATTAATCACCCCTGTGCGTGCATCAAACGGCGATGGGCGCAGTCTAAGTAATAATCATGGTCCAATGTCTCTTTCATGCAGAATACCTTGAGCATTGTATCAAGGGTGTCCACACTTCAGTGCGAGTCCATTGGTGCAGGAGGGGTGAGGCAAAGCCAGCATTTGCTGCCTAAGTTTAATTACCCTTGCGGTATCAACCATATCCAATTCAAGAGCAGACTTTACGGACAATGGAAGAGTCCTGGGGAAAATTGATGTACAGAGAGATGTGGGAGTTCAGGTCCATTGTACCTTGAAGGTAGTAACGCAGGTTACTTGAAGGTAGTTAACGCAGGTCAAGAAGGCATACAGCATGCTTGCCTTCATCGGATGGGGTATTGAGTACAAGAATCGGCAGGTCATGTTACAGTTGTATAGGACTTTGGTTGGGCCACATTTGGAATACTGCGTGCAGTTTTGGTCGCCACATTACCAGAATGATGTGGATGCTTTAGAGAGGGTGCAGAGGAGGTTCACCAGGATGTGAAGCAGGAGCAGGCTCGAGGGGCCAGATGGCCTACTCCTGCTCCTAGTTCTTATGTTGCCTGGTATGGAGGGTGCTAGCTATGAAGAAAGGTTGAGTAGATTAGGATTGTTTTCGTTGGAAAGACGGAGGTTGAGGGGGGACCTGATTGAGGTCTGCAAAATTATGAGGGGTATGGACAGGGTGGATAGCAACAAGCTTTTTCCAAGAGTGGGGGTGTCAATTATAAGGGGTCACGATTTCAAGGTGAGGGGGAGAAAGTTTAAGGGAGATGTGCATGGAAAGTTTTTTATGCAGAGGGTGGTGGGTGCCTGGAACGCTTTGCCAGCGGAGGTGGTAGAGGCGGGCACAATAGCATCATTTAAGATGCATCTAGACAGATATATGAACGGGTGGGGAACAGAGGGAAGTAGATCCTTGGAAAATAGGTGACAGGTTTAGATAAAGGATCTGGATTGGTGCAGGCTGGGAGGGCCGAAGGGCCTGTTCCTGTGCTGTAATTTTCATTGTTCCTTGTTATTTGTTCTATATTGCTGTGGGTCTGTAGACCAGACCAAGTAAGGATGGCAGATTTCCTTCCCTAAAGAGAATTTGTGAACAAGAGGAGTTTTTAACAGTAATTGATGATAGTTGCCGTGGTCACCAATACTGAGACGAGCTTTATAATCCAGATTTATTAATTGAACTTAACTTTCCCAAGCTGCTGTGGTGACATTTGAACTCGTGTCCCCAAGCATTAACCTGTGCCTCTGAATTACTAGCTAGTGACATTACCACTATGCAGCCATCTTTCCTTATTTATATTAAACTTGAAAATAGCATGAGCGTAAAACACTGAAAATTGTAGATCAGTATAAACATGGGGAACTTTGTACTGAGAGTTATGCACAATGCCATACTGTAATGCCTATAATACCTTAAATAGATTACACTAATTATTTATTTAAAATATCCATGTATGGTAAGAAGATTATGTTGATGCTTTTGTCAGTTTGATTTTTAAAAGGCATATCAAATTTAACGGAACCTCTATTGAGTAAATAACAAGAGGCTTTTATATTGTGTGGGAAATAAAAGAAATTAACATCAGTTCTACAGAAGATTACATTGTGTGTCCCATAGTTAGTTCCAGGTACAACTAATAAATGGTAAATGCCTGAAGATGTTTAATTATATATCATGCAACACCTATACGGTACCTGATGTAAGCTGTTTAATTGTGGTTTTGTGAGATGGTTACACATTTTAACACATTGTTTATGCCTTTTGGCTTTTGGAGTCCTAAGTTTGTTGACATGTTCCAAGTCTATTCCTTATTACTTTTCATGTGAGGATATAGATATTTTATGTAGTTTTCTTTTTTCTTTAGAAAAGGCAAAGCACACAGGGTACAATAATAATAATCTTTATTGCCATAAGTAGGCTTACATTAACACTGCAATGAAGTTACGTGAAAATCCCCAAGTCGCCTCATTCCGTCGCCTGTTCGATACACCGAGGCAGAATTCAGAATGTCCAAATTACATAACAGCACGTCTTTCGGGATTGAGGGGAAACCGGAGCACTCGGAGGAAACCCACGCAGACAGGGAAAACATGCAGACTCAGCACAGACAGTGACCCAAGCGGGGAATCGAACCTGGGACCCTGGCGCTGTGAAGCAACTGTGATAATCACTGTGCTACCGTGCCACCCAAATTGAACTAATGGTTAAAAAAGTAAAGGGAATGTCATAAATAATGCTAAATAAAGAGCATGGGTATAGGGTTATGTGGCTCTTCTCGCATCCAAAGTAGGGTTGTGGGTTAGGAGTAGACACCAAGCTAGAAAGATTGAGGGAGTGGGGAGAGATTGCCAAAAGACAAAGGCATAAAGGGACTAAAGTAGCAGGTATAGACTGGGGAGCTGGAAACGGGACAGTCATTTAACATTCAGAGCTTCAGAGAGGTGCAAGGGTGTCAAAAATGGATGTCAAGTCAAGAGGAGAGTTTGTATGGGGTCACCAAAAGCTGGAGGAGTTTGTTGAGGTAGGTAGGACGAGGTTGAAGAAGGGTATGAAAGTCAAAGCCAAATCCTTAAGCAGAAAAAAACAAAATAATACCCGTCCCGATGAAACTCCATCAATACAGTAATTGAGGGTTTGAGTCAATACATTTTAACAAGGAGGGAACAAAGTAAAGGCAGTGAAACTATTTCCATTTCTTTCCCCCAAGCAGCTCCAGAAGGTCATTTTCAGGGTCACATAATAAGTCAATTCAATTTTTATTGCACGGGATTTATACCAGTGTTTGGAGGGATCATATTTCGCCCACTTACAATTAGGCCCACCAGTTTCTGGTAAATGAATGTCAAATTCTGTTTTATTGGGGTTTTCCTAAGTTTTTACCAGTGCTTTGGGGGATCAAACCCCGGGATTCTGGAATTCTGCCAGTTATCAGCCAATTGCACAAGGCTTTCATTGTATGAACAAGATATAGTACGGTGCAATCAATTCCCGCATGCTCCCATGTCCAAAATACTGCACCAGTCAAACCCTGGACTGTAGTTTGTGGACTCCTTTTCTGCATTGGTCTAACCCCTCACGAGCTGTGAACAAACCCTTAAGAAAAGAATTGATAGAAACTCAGAAAAGTTATAATGGAATGGCAGAAAAATCGAAGAGCTGAATGGTCACACAGCGCTCCATTCCCATTTTAATCCGCGAAATAAGTTGCCCCTTTTTTACTTGTTAACAGTGCGATGTAAGCCAAGGTTGCCATGTAGAAGATGAACATGTCTGTCTACAGCTTTCCTTCCATCTCCAAGGCAAGTGAGAGCATGATTCAGAAGGCAGTGTGCCAGGTAGAGCAAGCAGGTACAAAACTACCTTTAGTCCTTCGAGGAAAAAGCAACCATGACGTTCCAAATCACTTTACAGCCAGTGAAGTGCTTTTGAAGTGTAAGCACAGTGATAATGTAAGAGAAACAGCATCCAATTCATGCACAGCAAGCTCCCAGAAACAGCATTGATGTAAGTAGCAGATAATCTGATTTTCGTGGTAGTGCTTGAGGAATAAAGATCAGCTGGCGGACTGGGGATAACTCTTCGAAATAATGCCATGGGATCTTCACGTGCCGCTCAGAGGGCAGACTGTGCCTGCTTTAACATCTCATCCACATGACAGCACGTCTAACAGTGTGTTGCTCCCTTAGCTCTGACACTGGAATATCAGCCTCGATTGTGCACTGAATCCTTTGGGGTGAGGCCGGAGAGTACATTTTTTTGACTTGGAGGTGAGAATGGGGCCAACGAACCACAGCTGCTACCTACACCATGCTGCACATTTGTCACTTCAACACGCACCAGCACTTTGAAGAGAAGGCTCAATGGCCAGTCGACAATATCCTGATGCCTACGAGCAAATGAAAGCAGCCAAAAGAAATTTAGCACAACCATAATTAGCAAGTGCCAGCTGAAGTCTCTTTATCATCAAGGCACTAATGGTTTATTATTTAGAAATATCTTGGGATTAGGCATGGAGCAGATGAAGGCTTTGGTTTTTTTTGCCGCTCCCATCAAATTTTTTCCCGTCCTCTCTGTTACAGCTGAGTTTTATCACAGAGAATTAGCTGTTAATGTAGTCCCCTGGAATCTAGAGGCACATCTGTTTTGAGACCTGAAACCTAGGCAACTACTTCTGGTTCAGATCCTGAGAATTTTAGAATTCACATTTTCCCCTCTTGAGACAAAGAATCTGTACTTATCGTTTTAGAAGTATCTGCCAAAGTGGTCATGCTTTGGCAGTGTTGAAATAACTTAATTAAGTGAGCAAAGTATTGGGCATAAATCAACTTTTGAGAGGGCAAAAATCACACGAGAGACAAAAAGCCCTGTAAGTCATGCACTTCCCTCATGTCCTGACATGGATACGCCGATCTGTTAGTGTTAACTGTCCAACACGGTCACCAGTTATTTATAGGTCATTTTCCCCAGATTGAACTGATAAATATGATAAAAGATCAAATCTTGCGACCGCTCAAGTTTAAATAAACGTTGTGTATTAAATTAGTTTTCCGATTCCCGGCTAACGTTTAAGGGATAGAAGCGATGCAACCTCAACCAGATGGAACTCTGCTCCGTACGAAGGAGCTGGTCTCCACAGGACCGTTAATACCAGGAGCTTCTCAGGTGAATGGAAAGTGACCTGGCACAGCACAAAATGCTGTGAATTTTTTCACGTGTGTCTGATGAGAATAGCTGGTCATGTACTCCACAGGTCTTTAAAGAAATGTCTTGATGGAGAAAACACTGGAACCAGAGCAATGACAGATTGCCTGCTGCAAAAACGTTGCTTGGCCCATAGCAAGAGTAAATTCAATCAATCTAATTACAAGCAAAAAGTAAAACTTTTAACTATTTGAGTTTGAATCTTTTGTTGGAGGCGAGTCATTCCGGTCCTGAGATTGTCATCAATTTGAACCCATTGAAATGTGCGGCGTCAAGGAGCAGTCAAAGGCAAGCTCTTGTCTCCAGTTTATCACACTTGATCTCAACCATCCTGTCTGGAGATGGAAGTCGAGTGTTTCTCTGTCTCCTTCCTCATTTTTCCTAACTACTCCCTCTGTGTGAAAGGAGAAGGTTAATTGGGAACTAGCCCAGATCTTGAACCTGCCGTTTTGAAAGGAACGAGGGCAAGTTAACATTGGTAGGGCCTCTGCCTGATATTTGAGATGAGGACCAGGTTGGAATATTCCGTGGTGCCCTTCAAGGTGAATAACCTGTTGATACTTCCCCTGGGGGACTGGCAGCTTTGGCGAGACACCACCCTTATCCTGACCCGAATCACCAACTTGGAACAGGGTTGGAGAGAAAGGTCGCTTTTCAGCCAGGCATGAACCGAAAGGTGCAACAATATCATCGACTGTGAAGGGGGAGAATGTTGAATTTAAGAAGCACTATAAATTAAACTATTGTTGGGCTGGCCAGAAATCTCTGGATGTGTCGTCGTGATACAACATAAAAGCCACAAGATGGTCTCGTTCATTCCACAGCCAATAACGGTTATGTCTCGACCCAACGCATGCTTTGTAAAAATCCACCTTCACTAAAAATCTGAACTCTCTCGTGATCAGACTGCAGATGGAACAATCTGCACATGAACTATTAACTGATAATCGCCAGATAAAAGCTGTTGCATATTTAATTCGAGTCGCTTTAACCTACATGAGCTATAATTAATTTTGCCAAGTTATTTTATGTTCTCCTACCATTTGATGTGCTGTGATCATTGGTATGGTGATTGGGGGTGGTGAGTCAATGCTTCAAATGCTGACCTTGAGCTGGACAAAATGAAGTAGTATAGTGTGCTGTTCTTTACCTCTCCCTCACAGTTTCTTTCCTTCAATCGTGTTCTGCTGACCTAGGAGGCGACCAAAAACCATAAAGGCTTGTGTTTACGTTTCGCTTTTAAGGTGCGGAAAGATCCCGAGGTGCAAAGGCAATCACTGGGCCGCAGCAGGTGATATTGGAGGATGCTGTAGTGAAAAGGAGGGCTTGGCCAGTCAGAGAGGAAGATGGGGGAATTGTCAAAACTGGAGTCTTCAACTGAAAGCGCACCACCGATGGGAGGAGGGAGTTGAGGGGGGTCGACGAGGAGAAGCAAGGCTTTTCAGAGTGCAGACTTTGACAAGATTGTAGCGCTGGAGAAAGGTCACAGGGTGAGGCAGAGGTGAAGCTATGGAGGGATTTGCACAGAATGACATTTTTTAAGTCAGGACATTGGCGACTGGGACCCAGTGTCGGTCGGTCAGGGGGTAATTAATGTATGAGTGAGACTTGGTGCAAATTAGGATATAAACAGTAGAGTTCTGGGTGAAATACTTTGTGAGTGAGTTGTGAAGTTCAGCTTGTTCAGAAATACATGAAGAGTTGTTCTAGTGGATTAAATGGTCAAATGACAACAGAAGCCGAACTCTACGTGTCTTTCATAGGTTTGCTTGTTGGGCCTTCAGTAAACAGTAAATGCATCGGTGCGAAGTTTCTGCAAAAGGAATAATATTCCTCACTTCAATATGGTTTTTCCAAATGTTTTTAACGTCCCCCAGAAGGGCTGATATTTTGAGTCTTAATCCTCTAGGTAAATTAGAGAACCCACTTCAGAGTAAAGCATCCTGGTTTAATCTGTCAGCACCGCAGATTGGTTGTAAGTGGGTCCACAGAGGCCTGAGACAGATTCAGGCTTGCTGCAGATCACATTTCTCCCATTCCAGACTTGTTCCACAGGTGCAGGCAGCCGACACCTTCAAGTTTCCCTTGTAGTTTTGGTATCTGCGTTGCTCAGAACTGCCTCGCAGCCGTCTTTAAAATGAGGGAAAAAATTAGATAATGTTGGTCGATTGAAAAGGTGGTGGCCAAAATGCAAGAATAAAAACAAAATGTGACATTGTGCCTTTCAATGACCTGTTTTGGGGGAAAAAGAGCTTTTCATTAATGACCTGACAACAGAAAATTTGAAGACAAGGCTTTGGTTGAATCGGCAAGTTAAAAGGTAAATTAAAATCAATAGTGTTAGAGTGATCTTTGGCAGCTTTTAGCTGGGAGAATTCACTGGAAGGTTTCTTGTCTGAATAGGGAAAAATGCCAAAAGAAATCAAATTTTTTTCAGCTCTCTCTTCTGTACCAATTCTCTGATACAGTCCTTGGGCTCAAGATACTTTCTTGTTTGCATCATCCAATTGATGCACTTCCCTTCCAGGCCAGTACTCTTTCAGAGTGGCCCGCCCCCAACCCCCTTCCTCCCCACGTCCATGCTGAGGCTGTTTAGCACAGGGCTAAATCGCTACCTTTGAAAGCAGACCAAGGCAGGCCAGCAGCACGGTTCAATTCCCGTAACAGCCTCCCCGAACAGGCGCCGGAATGTGGCGACTAGAGGCTTTTCACAGTAACTTCATTCGAAGCCTACTCGTGACAATAAGCGATTTTCATTTCATTTCATTCATGTGGCTGAGGCTGAAACTGATGAAATTGCCTCAGGGGACATGCGTGGCCCGCCTCCCCACAACTTCCTTGTTCCAGGACAGTGTTTAATCGAGCAGCTTAGCCATGAACTTTGAAAATTTGCCTGAGACCAATAGGGTTAAGTTCAAATGTCAAATAAAGCTTGGAGTCGGACCTGGATCGCAGCATGAGAACTCCGTGCACTCCAGGCTGCCAGCCAACCTCCCAATTAACACTGATGTCCCCAGTTCCACTGGAGAAATGGTACACTCAGTCGCAATAACCATTAGCAGCTTTACAATTTACGTGGGCCACATTAAGCAGAGTTGCCTGTCGGCAAATAATGTTAATTAAAGATTCTTGGAATGTGGAGTGCACTGTCTAACAAGTAGTCCTTTGTTTGGTGTGATGTTAAAATGCTGTTTCCTTTTCCTCATGCACATTCTTTATATGGTCCAATCACTGTGCAGATGCACATTTAAAAAAAATTCTAAGCATCAATGTGATTATTCATTTTAATGACGTACACTGAAGGATAAGTATTGTCCCGAACACTAGAGATAACTGTTATGGACCAGGTTTTAAAAACTCCAAAGTTTATTATGGAGTTCATCTGACCTCTCACCTTTTATGTTGAATTTGGCTGGATGAGCACAAGAGTCTTCACTTGAGGTGTGATTCAACAGTCTTCCTGGACACTTTAATCAAAACAAGCTTTATTCTGAGAACTTAGTTAACATTTATATATAAACAAACAGCAAGAATTTTTATCAAATACAAACATAAAGACACCCCACAGCTACAGTAATCTATGTATAACACTTAATGAATTCCCCCTTAACTGTTCCAATTCAAAAACAAAATCCCATAAACCAAAAAAAAACCCTTTCACGGCACTCTGCATTCTCACTTGAATAAGACTGGCTTTCCCTGAGATTCTGACCCCGTCTCACCAGCTGTAAACCCTTCCACAAAGCATATATTTTAAGTTACCAAAACAACAGGTAGTTACAATCAATGTTTTTTTTTTACTTGAACAGATATTTAAAACAAAAATAGAGAGAAACAGGCCAAAACACTTCTGTTCTCTGTCTGAGTCCACAGCAGCCAAATGTGAAAGCGAAACCAAAACCAGCTCACAGAGCCACAGCACAGCTCCACCCACACAATGACATCACTGAAGCCATGTGATAAGACAAAACCCTTTCTTAAGGGGATACTCCCATGACATCACTCTCTCCCTCTTCAAAATCATAGAACCTTATTTTTTAAAATTCTGTCACAGGAAGCAGGCATCACTAGCTAGGCCAGTGATTTTATTATCCATCCCTAATTGCTCTGGCGAACATAGAAGCAGAGAAAATAGGGTCAGGAGTAGGCCATTCGGCCCTTAAGCCTGCTCCATCATTAAGTATGACCGCGGTTGATCCTCTCACTTGACACCATACTCCTGTGCTCTCTCTATCCCTTCTATACCCCTTGACACCTTCAGAGTCTAGAAATCTACCTAGTTTCTCCCTAAACATATTCAGGTGGCTTGGACTCCACAGCCTTCTGGGAGAGAATTCCATGGTTTCCCCACCCTCTGAGTGAAGTTTCTTCTCATTTCAGCCCTAAATGGCCCACCCTGTATCCCGAGACTAGACCCCTCCCCAGCCAGAGAAAAAAAATCATCCTAGCACCCAGCCGGTCCAGCGCTGTCAGAACTTTATAAGTTTTAATTAGATTCCTCTCCCCCCACATCCCGATTCGTCTAAATCCCAATGAATACAGGCCCAGGCAATGTGTCCTCCTACGACAATCTCGGGAATCAGTCTGGTGAACCTTTGCTGCACTCCCTCTGCGGCAAATATGTTCTTTCAGATCCCAAAGCTGCACACAGTACTCGAGGTGTGGCCTCACCAAGGCCCTGTACAGCTGCAGTGACGGCCATAGATTCCCGACTGTCCAGAAGGAAGCCATTCGGGAGCTAACATTCCAACTCTGGCTGACTAGCTTTGCCAAAGATCATCCAATCTCAAAACGTCAGCTCCCTTCTCTCTCCCCAGATGCTGTTCAACCGGCTGAAATTGTTCAGCATTTTCTGTTTTTGTTGCCGAATCTGCATGCTTGCTTTCGATGACTGGTGTATTAGGGGACCCAGAACCCTTCTTACATCGACATTTTTCAATCTGACGCAATTTAAATAATTCTCTGCCATTATCTTTCTCCGAATGAAGTGGGTAACTTCACCGTTGCCAACATCATAGTGCGTCTGCTGTGTATTTATCCCTCATTCAACTTTGTCGAAATCATCTTGAAGCCTTTTAACATCCTCCTCACCACTCACATTCCCAACAAATTTTGTGTCGTCAGTAAACTTGGAAATATTATTTTTCCTTCTCTCACCCAAATTATTGATGTATATTGTGAATAACTGGGACCCAAGCACAGATTTACTAATCACTGCCTGCCACTTTGATAAAGACCCATTTATTCCTACTCTGTTTCTTGTCTGCTAACCGATTCTTAATCCATGCCAATAAATTACACCCAATCCCATATACCTAAATTTGCACACTAACGTCTCATGTGGGACTTTGTTGAAATTCCAAATACATCACATACACTGCTTCATCCATACCTATTCTACTAGTTGCGCCCTCAATCAAACCCCAGTCGGTTTGTCAAACATGATTTCCCTTTCGTGAATCAGTGTTGACTTTGTCTAATCCCGTTGACATTTTCTAAGTGTCCTGTTTAGCTGTTTAGCACAGTGGGCTGAATCGCTGGCTTTGAAAGCAGACCAAGCAGGCCAGCAGCACGGTTCGATTCCCGTAACAGCCTCCCAAAACAGGCGCCGGAATGTGGCGACTAGGGGCTTTTCACAGTAACTTCATCTGAAGCCTACTCGTGACAATAAGTGATTTTCATTTCATTACATTCCTTTACAATAGACTAGAAGATTTCCCTTACTAGTGTTAGGTTAATTGGTCCGTAATTCCCTCTTCCACCCCCCCCCCCATCCTATTTTAAATATCGAGGTTACATTTGACACCCACTGTCTGCCGGGACTGTTCCAGAACCTGCAGAATTTTGGACGGTGACAACCAACATCTCAATTTCCATGACCACCTACTTTCAGACCGTGGAATGTGGATTATCAGGCCCTGGGGATTTATCAGCATTCAGTCCCATTTCTCCAGCACTTTTTTTTTACTATTAATACTATTTTCCTTTAATTCCTCGCTCACTCGATCCTTGATTCCTTGGCATTTCTGGAAACTACTGGGCGGGATTCTCTGGTCATCGACACGGAAATCGCGTTCGGAGATCGGCCAGAGAATACCCGATCCCGACCAAATCGGGGGCGGCGCTGCTTTCGCGATTCTCCGCCCCCTCCGTGCACCCTATCGATGGCCTCAGGACATTGTCTGAGGCCCACCCCGCACTGCTGCGCCCCCAACCCTCCGTGTTCCCGACGGCGTGGATCGCTCATGGCCTCGCCCATTGGGAACTCGGTGTGGCGGCTGCGGACTCAGTCCAGCGTCGCCACAGTTGAGGGAGGGCCGATCAGCGCGCAGGGGGGACTTTGTCAGGGGCTGGGGGCACTGTTGGGGGTTGTCCGGGGCTCCCAAGGCGGCCAAAGGTGGGCCACTATTTCGCAGGCGGGGTCCGAACGTGATGGGCGCCATGTTGCACGGATCCAGCAATTCTCCGGGCAGTATCGGCAGCTGGAGTTGGGTGCTCTATGTTGCTCGGATGCTAGCCCCCAGCCAAATGGAGGATCGGTATAAGGAACGTATAACTGTTGCAATCCATACATTCAGTCCTTAAATATTAGCCATTGCCTATCCACCATCATGCCTTTTAATGAACTTCCCCTGCAAATCTTAACTCACACCTCACACCTTTGTAGTTTGCTTTGTTTTGATTTCAGACCCCAGTTTCAGATCCGTCTTCACTGTCCATCCTAATGAAGAACTCTATATACCACTGTGCCACCGCGTCTGGTAGGTCTGACCTGTCGGCGGGACAGGACCTACCCAGTGATGGTGGTGCCATGATTCCATGAGTATGACTATAGCAGACAGTTGCTTAACTCATCCGTAAGATAACTCTGCCAATTTTGGCACAAGCCCCCAGGCATTAGTAAGGAGGGCTGTAATGTCAACGGGGCTGAGTTTGTTGTTGTAATTTCCTGTGACTAGGTCAATGGCAGGTGACACAGCTGGTTTCATGCCTTTTTGTAGACTTTGGTAAGGATAAGATACAATTTGAGTGGCTCGCTGGGCCATTTCAGAGGGCAGTGTCGAGTCAACCGCATTGCTGTGATTCCAGTCACCAGCCTGGGAAACCACACAACAGCAAAGAGGTAGGGGTGGACGAGGCTGCCGGTTGGCAAGGTTGAATCTGGGACAAAGATTTTGATGCAGGGACAAAGAATTAAATGGGTGAAGTAGGTAGTTTGCCTGAAGCGCCAACTCCATTGGCAACAGCCTGGCGGGTGACACTACATATAATTTAATTGTCAGATATTTGCTGTAATAATAAACACTGATTATGCATTTGCACCAGTTTGTGTGTATTATTGTTCCACCTAATGTTACTTGACTTTATACCTGAAGCCTTTGTTAACCCTTTTTTAATTAGTATTTGCTGGTTCTGTAGTTCAGTGATTACTTTGAATTATGGAGCGTTTTAGTCTGGAATTGTAATTACAGTGCGAAAATTACAGAATTGCTTTCTACGTTCGTATTTGAACGCTCAAGTGTCAACAAAGGGATAAAAATAGCTTTGGGTCAGGGTGGGGGCTTTGTTGTCTGGGTTTTTTGCGTGGGTATTTTTAAGAAGGGCTTTAGATTTTCAGGACATTAATTTTTTTTTCAAAAAGCCATCTCAAGGTGTGCGAACCATTTTTTAAGTTCAAAGGTCAATCGTTCATAAAACACGCCCTGTTTAAATCTTATTTTTGTGGATCACCCGGAGGCAGCAGCCACGAGGGGAAAATAGCGCCGTGCGTGTGTAGAGTGGAGCTCCCTGTTTATTTTTGGCATTTGGTTAGCAAAGTTGTTGCATCGTCGATGGCGCATAATATCATGCCGTCATTCCAAAGGAGGGTTGTATTGAAACGTTAACTCTGTTTCTCCCTTCACAGATGCTACCAGACCTGCTGAGTTTATCCAGCATTTTCTGTTTGTATTGTGCTATCATTTGTTGAGTCAATAGGCTGGGGATGGGGGGGGGGGGGGGGGTCGTCGTCAATGTAAAGGGATGATGTGGAGATGCCGGCGTTGGACTGGGGTGAGCACAGTAAGAAGTTGGACTTTAACCTGGTGTTGTAAGACTTCTTACTATGTAAAGGGAGCGCAGGCTGCTCTCCACTACATTATTCCATCATTGTCTCCAACTAACAGTGCTACAGCAAGTGTCTTAAGCTTATGTGACACCTTTTATTACCATAAAATATGCCAAGGTGTTTCACAGGAGCGTTACCAGACAAGATTTGCGACCAGGCCGCAGAAGGAATTGTTGGGGCGGGTCAGTAAAAGCTTGGTCAGTGAGATCAGTTTGGAGGACCTTCTTAGAGGCAAGAGAGGAAAAGAGGCTGATGAAGGGGATTCCGGAGTTTACAGCCTAGGCAAAGCCAACCAAGATGGAGAGATTATAGTCAGGGATGCAGAAGTGCTGATATCTCGCAGCGTTGTGGGGCTGGAGGATAGAGAGGAGTGTGGGTCACGGAGGAATTTGAAAGCAAGAATGCGAAATCTCAAAACAAGAACAGGGGTGATGGTTGAATGGGACCTGGTGCCTGTTAGGGTATGGAGTTTTGGATGGGCTGAAGTTTATGGAGGATGGGAGCATTGGAATAGGAGTAATAGTATTTGCTTTTCTTAAACGTCACAACATGTTTTCTACATCAAAGGTGCTGTATACATTCTGTTACTGTTTATCCACAAGCCGACAAAGCTAGGGGAACCTTGATGGTTGATTTTAGAAACGTTTAGCAAGTTACTTTGGGCTTGTCACTGTCTGGGAGTCAATGGCATGGACTTAGAATCTCTCTATTAACCCATCCATCAAATGGGAGATGGTTAAAGAGTTAAATACGAGCACTTTGTCTCCCACAAGCCCTCCCGTCGAGCCCCCTGGCAGGCGGGAGTTGGCCACCCTGCCCCACTCGATCAGCCAGGGCCTGGGCCATCCCAGTGATCTCTGGCCCCGGCCTCCCGCTACTGCTATCCATGCCGGTCGGATTGTCCATCTGGGCAGCTACCAAGCATTAAATCCACACGGTCCCGCCATTTAAGTCTGGCAGGTACTCTGCATTCCCGTTCTTGCAGAGTTCTTTGCTCGTTTTCCACCTCCCTGAGGTTTTTTTCCCCCTTGCACAAGAAAAGACTGGCCATGGTGTGGAATATATATATTTTTTTAAAAGGCGTCCAACTACCAACAAGTTATGTGCCGATGACACCTACAGCACAGGCTTTCTATTTTGTTTAAAGCTCGCATTTCCTTTTTTTTAGTCTTTAAGAATGAACTTGAGGGATGTGTGAAAACAGATGGTGAACATACTCCTTGATTTCTCAGCTGAAAGTCGTACCTTGCATTTGCATTAGCCCATTGAGGGGAGAGAGAGGAGGGAAGAAACCAGTCTTGCTTGATAAATGTTGGTGTGCGGGCGATAGTCGAAGACAAGCAGTTGACCCTGGAAAGATTTATGATTTGAGGCTGACAGCCTCGCATGAGTTCAAGTTTGTCCGGCAGGCTGCACTCGGTTGTCGCCCCTATTTTCTTGAAGACCTGTCAGGTGCCGATGGTGATAAATGGAGTAGAGAGTTGGAGAACAAAAGCTGTTGACATGCCTCTGATCAATACACCACACAAAGCCAGGTGAAATGTGCATGCGTTTCTCAGAAGGGGGGGTCAGCAGAAATTGCTGATGATCTGACCTGAAAGGATCATCTTCCCTCATTGTGTCTCACTTGAAAGGCAAACAATGGTCATGTTAAAAGGAACAGTCAATTAATTTGTTCTTTTTGTATCCTTTTCACCGTGCAGCTGGGCTCAGGCGGCGGTGTTTAAGCTGGGGGTCTCCAGGAATGGGGGGGGCCAGCTTTGTTGAGTTTCGATGAGGACGGTGTTTGCTTGCAGCATGAATCTCGGTGTTTATCGCTTTTCGTGCCTTTTGTCTTCCGGCCTCGCGGTTCACTCAGATTATTCATGTCTGATAAGAATCATCCTCCGCGCTACCACCTCGCCGCTTCCCCTCTGCAAGCCAAGTGGAATAATAATAATAACCTTTATTACTATCACAAGTAGGCTTACAGTAACACTGTAATGAAGTTACTGTGAAAATCCCCTCGTCGCCACATTTCGGCGCCTGTTCGGGTACACAGAGGGAGAATTCAGAATGTCCAATTCACCTAACAAGCACGTCTTTCGGGACTCGTGGGAGGAAACCAGAGCACCCGGAGGAAACCCACGCAGACACGGGGAGAACGTGCAGACGCCACACACACAGTGTGGTGGAATTGAACCTGCGACCCTGGAGCTGTGAAGCAACGGTGCTAACCACTGTGCCGAATAATATCAGAAAGCATAGTCATTTCCCTTCCTCTGCTTCCCGCCCCTACCCAAATCCAGAGTGAGACCAGAAAAAGCTTGTATACCAGTGGGGGTTTCCCGGCTTGAGTGCTCCCCCTCCACCTCACCCATGATATTACGGGGATCCTGAGTTTAAACATCGGGATGTCAATTTGCAATAATGTATATTTCATTATCACACCTTTACACCTGTGTGTCCCCTGTGTTGGACTGTCCATTGATACCGATGTGAATCACAACAGATCCCCCAGGACATGCGCCTGGCGAACAAAACCCTCTGGAGGTGCACAGTTAGGTACAGCCTCTAGGGTGGGGAAAGGGCCATGCCCTGGCACTTGCCCCCCCCCCCCCCCCCCCCCCCCCCCGCAATCTTTCAAGAGCCTAAGTTGCTAGCGGGGCGGGCCCATTCAGAGGCACCAGGCCGGCATGACATGGTGCGACCCCTCCCTTACTTAAGGGTCAAATTATAAGGCGGGAAAAGCCAGGAGTGCAGGCGGCAGATTAGACTCCTCTTCCTGCCGACCTGACATTTGCCGAAAAATGGCAACAATTCTGCCCAAATTTTCAGTGTCCCTGAATTAGTTGGAAAACATTGTGTATGATGTCGGGGGGGGGGGGGAAGTTATTTCAGTGAATGGAAGTGCATGTTGGGTACAGATCTGTGGTGAATTCGGTTACCTTCATACTGAGAGAGTTTAATTAATCGGAATATTTTCTTATATTTTTCTGATGTATATGTAGAGTGATAACGGCAGTTTGATATTCAGGTGATTAAACCAATTAATTTTGTCAGGTGTAGTGGTGGTGTGTTTTACTAATGAGCCTCCACTATATTTGTCAATCGGGCATTTGGCCTTCAGTGCTCGGTATCTGTTCTGGTCGCACACTGAAGATTTTTTCAATTTTCCATTGGCCGTCAAGAATTCTCATCTGCTGTGGTTTTTGGGGATGTTTGAAGCCAGGGATCCGTCATGTCCCGGTCCCGGTGGTGGTGGTGACTTCCTGTGAGCTCCGTCTGGCTTTCCAAACTTCGTCAGGGTGGAGGACGTTTTGTCGAAGGTTATGCTTGTGGCTCCGAAAGGCTTTCTGCGAGTTGAGGTGGGTGTTGAGGAAGGCTGTCCAGCCCGGATGGAGGGTGGAGGCATGTTCACCCCCCCCCTGTTTGCTCAACATCCTGAAAAGTCGCAACACTGTGGTGAGTGGCGGGATGTTCAACAGCATGGGGCGACCCTCTTGTTGGATTCAACTGGTGGCTTCTGGCGATACACCACATTGCAGAGTTCAGTTGTATGTCATGCACAGGATAGCTAATTAGAATTTATAATCATCTTTATTGTTGTCACAAGTAGGCTTACATTAACACTGCAATGAAGTTACTGTGAAAAGCCCCTAGTCGCCACATTCCGGCGCCTGTTCGGAGGCACAGAGGGAGAATTCAGAATGTGCGATTCACCTAACAAGCACGACTTGTGGGAAGAAACCGGAGCACCCGGAGGAAACCCAGGCAGACACAGGGAGAATGTGCAGACTCCGCACAGACCCAAGCCGGGAATCGAACTTGAAACCCTGGCGCTGTGAAGCAACAATGCTGACCACTGTGCTATCATGCCGCCCAAAATGTCTCTGAATTGCTTGTGTTTTTTCAAAACCAGCCGCTTTTTGTGGTTGTGTAAAAATGATTGTCAAATCATCTTTCCCCTCCTCGCCAGAAGTACAATGACCAGGTCATTGGGGCCTCACGGTAGCATGGTGGTTAGCATCAATGCTTCACAGCTCCAGGGTCCCAGGTTCGATTCCCGGCTGGGTCACTGTCTGTGTGGAGTCTGCACGTCCTCCCCGTGTGTGCGTGGGTTTCCTCCGGGTGCTCCGGTTTCCTCCCACAGTCCAAAGATGTGCGGGGTTAGGTGGATTGGCCATGCTAAATTGCCCGTAGTGTAAGGTTAATGGGGGGATTGTTGGGTTACGGGTATACGGGTTACGTGGGTTTAAGTAGGGTGATCATTGCTCGGCACAACATCGAGGGCCGAAGGGCCTGTTCTGTGCTGTACTGTTCTATGTTCTATGTTCTATGTCAGTTCATACGTGCGATACTCTGCTGTTGCAACATATATTTTAAGTCGTTTTCAAATTCAGAGCTAACTGGGATAAATATCTACAAACCTCTTTCCAACCATTATCTTCTCAAACTGTTCCATCGTTCACATTTTTCTCCATTAATGTATTCTCTGCTTTTAACTACTTCCTATGTGTGTGGGGCAACAGGGTTCACTGACTATGTGAGGAAAGCGATTAATCTGTTCTCGGAGATCTTTGGGGGGGGGGGGGGGGGGGGGGGCGATGGTGGGGGGGGGAACAGCCTAAAGGTCCTGGTACTACATTCAACACAGACTCCGCTCACACCTGCACATGAAGAAATACGCAGAGTATCGCACTAGTTTGACATATTTAGTGCTCCTATTAGCCCGAACATTCAACCCTAGATGCTTTAAGAGATTGAGTCTTTGACCTCTGACCTGCAGGTGTTGGGGATCATTGTTTCCCCCTGTTTTGTGACGGCATGACGGTTCCTGCGGATTACCTGCCGCATTCATTTTTCTGCCAGCAGTGCCCAACACCTGAAAGGAACATGAACAAAGTTATGGTGCAAGGAATGTGAAAAATGCTTTGCTTTAATTCCAGGGGAAACATGTTGTTACTCAGAACAATGTGAGAGGTTCTATTATATCAGATATTTGATGTAGACATCATTGGCAGTACTCTGCAGTTTATCCTACAGTTACTTGACCATCCTATGTCACACAGTGAGGAAAGAAAACTTCCTTTTATCACCTCTCATGGTCTATACATGTCTTTGAAGTGATCTGTCAGAAGCACGGCAGATCAAAGGGCTGAGCAATAGTTAGCGCAGTAGGTCAGCAATGCTCCACTTCACCATTAAAATCGACAACTTTCAGACATGAGGGGATTCCTGCTTTTGTTTAATTAGATCAAATCTATAGTTTATTGATGATTCGGACGTCTTTTGCGATTTACGAACATAACTGAGCTATCCGGTATTTTGTAAGGGGCAATGCGCAAAGTGGGAATTTAGCGCATTAAAGATGTTTTGAGTTGGGACGACTTTGAAATAAGCGTAAAGTGCCTCAATAACTATTACTTTCATTATTTAGTAACTGCGGAATCAGTTACACGCTCCTGATTGAAAGTGAATCTGTGAGTGTTGGAAATGTGCGGCCTGTCTGCTGGTATCTGATTGCTCTTTGGTGATCTGTTAACCAAACTTCATACATTTACACAACAGTTTTGTTTAAGCCACAATTCCTCCTTGCTCCTGAATATACTAAACAATGCCAGCGTCTCTAGCCAAAGGTAAGGTGCTCCTTAATTCTCTGCTCTAACTCTGCAACTTTACCAAAATGAATTGTTTCCATGTTTTGATATTATAAACAGGCTCTTCTGTCTTGGGAAGTGCGATTGGGGAGGGGCTGTAGCAACAGGGGTACAAAGCATATTTTGTTTTAAAAGGAAAGGTGAGACAGTGCTTGGGAATAATTTCCGGTTTTAACTTCTACATTGTTTGCTAGATGCAGACAATCTTGTGGGGAGAATTAAAAACTGCTGATGTATCCTCTGCATTAAACGTCAAATTGTCGTAGGCACATTCTTGAGTGCATCCCTTCTGTTGAACCACATCTGATCCTTGGCTTTAACAGATTAACAGCATGCAGAAAGCAAGAAAGTTGCTCTAAGCCTTTATCAAACACTGGGTAGGCCTCAGCCAGAGTATTGTGCTCAATTCTGGGCACCTCTTTAGGAAGGAAGTCAAAAACGTAAAGAGAGAGCGTGTGGCAGAGATTTCCTAGAATAATTCCATGCTGATGGATTTCGGTTATGTGGAGAGATTGAAGAACCTGGGGTTGTTCTCCTTGAAGCTTAAGAGGAAATTTGATAGAGGTATTCCAAATTATGAAGGATTTTGATAGTGTAAGTAAGGGGAAACTGTTTCCATTGGCAGAAGGGCCAATAACTAGATGACACTGAATTAAGGCAATTGGCAAATGAACCCCAAAGTGCGGTGGATGCAGGAACAGTGAGTAAATTTATGGAGGAGTTAGACGGATTTTTAAAAATTTAATTTTTTAAATAGATTTTAAATAACCCAGAGCCAGGATCGAACCTGGGACCTCGGCACCGTGAGGCAGCGGTGCTTGCCACTGTGCTGCCCGAGTTAGACGGATTTTTAATTGGTAATGGGTTGAAGGGTTATGGAGAACGGGCAGGACGGCGGAGTTGAGGCCAGGATGGGATCAGCCATCATCACATTGAGGGTGTTAGGCTCGGGAGGCTAAATTGCCGACTCTCGCTCCGAGGCCACGTGTTCGAGGGAGGAGATGCTCTGGCTGATTTCGCAATCCAGCTCTTGGTCTGTAACATTGTAGGTAGCAGATGAGGCACATATCAGCCATGATAGAATGGCGGAGCAGACTAAATGGGCTGAATGGCGTAATTCGGCTTCCATATTTTATGAGCTTATGATGTGAGAAAATATTTTTTTGCTTGGATTTGTTTGCAAGGATAATCCAGGGAACTACAGGTCGGTGAGCCTTGCGTCAGTGGTAGGGAAATTACTGGAGAGAATTCTTCGATACAGGATCTACTCCCATTTGGAAGCAAATGGGCGTATTAGTGAGAGGCAGCATGGGGAGGTCGTGTCTCACTAACTTGATAAGTTTTTCGAAGAGGTCACAAAGATGATTGATGCAGGTAGGGCAGTGGATGTTGTCTATATGGACTTCAGCAAGGCCTTTGACAAGGTCCCTCATGGTAGACTGGTACAAAAGGTGAAATCACACGAGATCAGGGGTGAGCTGGCAAGGTGGATACAGAACTGGCTAGGTCATAGAAGGCAGACAGTAGCAATGGAAGGGTGCTTTTCTAATTGGAGGGCTGTGACTAGTGGTGTTCCGCAGGGATCAGTGCTGGGACCTTTGCTGTTCGTAGTATATATAAATGATTTGGAGGAAAATGTAACTGGTCTGATTAGTATGTCTGCAGACGACACAAAGGTAGGTGGAATTGCGGATAGCGATGAGGACTGTCAGGGGATACAGCAGGATTTAGATTGTTTGGAGACTTGGGTGGAGAGATGGCAGATGGAGTTTAATCCGGACAAATGTGAGGTAATGCATTTTGGAAGGTCTAATGCAGGTAGGGAATATACAGTGAATGGTAGAACCCTCAAGAGTATTGAAAGTCAGAGAGCTAGGTGTACAGGTCCACAGGTCACTGAAAGGGGCAACACAGGTGGAGAAGTTAGTTAAGAAGGCATACGGCATGCTTGCCTTCATTGGCCGGGACATTGAGTATAAGAATTGGCAAGTCATGTTGCAGCTATATAGAACCTTAGTTAGGCCACACTTGGAGTATAGTGTTCAATTCTGGTCACCACACTACCAAAAGGATGTGGAGGCTTTAGAGAGGGGGCAGAAGAGATTTACCAGGATGTTGCCTGGTATGGAGGGCATTAGCTATGATGAGAGGTTTGTTCTCACTGGAACGAAGGAGGTTGAGGGGCGACCTGATAGAGGTCTTAAAAAATTATGAGGGGCATAGACAGAGTGGATAGTCAGAGGCTTTTCCCCAGGGTAGAGGGGTCAATTACTAGGGGGCATATGTTTAAGGTACGAGGGGCAAGGTTTAGAGGAGATGTACGAGGCAAGTTTTTTTACACCGAGGGTAGTGGGTGCCTGGAACTTGCTGCCGGAAGAGGTGGAAGCAGGGATGATAGTGACATTTAAGGGGCATCTTGACAAATACATGAATAGGATGGGAATAGAGGGATACGGACCCAGGAAGTGTAGAAGATTTTAGTTTAGTCGGGCAGCATGGTCGGCACAGGCTTGGAGGGCCGAAGGGCCTGTTCCTGTGCTGTACTTTTCTTTGTTCTTTGTTCTCACAATGACCTCTTGTGGTTTAGGATTCTTTGCCTGAAAGGGTGGCGGAAACAGATTCAATAGATTTAATAGTGACATTCAAAAGAGAATTCGGGAAATACTTGAAGGGAAATAATTCTACGGAGAAAGAGCAAGGGAATGAAACTAATCAGATAGCTGTAACAGAGATCTGGCATACGCACAATGGATCAAATTGCTTCCTTCTGTGCTCTATCATTCTCCGATCCTATGACCGCAGTCTAAAATATAATCCCTATAGTAATAGAATTCCTGCTAATATATTGTAATATGTGATAAAATGAATCCTTAAGGGTAAACTGTCTTGGGTCTATTTCTTTTGAGCAGCACTGACACATCGAGTATTGCTGTAATGCTCAAGTTATTTGACAGATCATTACTTGTCAGATGAATTGCTATCTTCATCACTCTCATCGGTCATTCGTGTACCAACATGTTAACTTGACAAAAGTAGAGGATTAGTGCTTATCTCTACCTATCTGTCAGTGCACTGTGTGCTTCTGTGAGCTATATCAGCTGAACATGTCTATAATTGATACAGATTACAGTTGCAATGTGAACTTTGGGAACGATTTATTTTATTATCGTCTCCTGAATTATTTCCCAAGTTTTTCTGCTCCGACAGCAATATCAATATTCATGCAGCCCAAATTGCGGGTGTTTCAAGTGAATCCCGATGGTTGGAAACTAAAGTTTATGTTCATGTTCTTTAACAGATTCTGGCTATTTGTTCAGTGGGAGCCGCCCGCCATCCCAAACAACAATGGGCAAGGATTCACCTCCTTCAGGTATGTTTATTTGTAACAGCAAAACATCTTTCAAATCGCTATGAATGTACTTGAGTTCAAATGAAGCTCTGCTGGGACTGGATTATATCTGGGTCCCCGAGGGTTAAATTGCAAGACACAAACGTAAAGTTAAGGAGTGATTTGATTGAAGTTTTCAAGTTTTTACAGGAAACCGGGTAAATTGGGGAAAATGGTTTATGCTGGTAAGGGAGTCTAGGACTTGAGGACATTCTGTAAACATGAGAGCCAAACTGTTCAAGAATGAAATTCGGAAACACAAAGGATAGTAGACATTTGGAACTCTCTCCCACAAATGGCAGCACGGTAGCATTGTGGTTAGCACAATTGCTTCACAGCTCCAGGGTCCCAGGTTCGATTCCCGGTTTGGGTCACTGTCTGTGCGGAGTCTGCACGTTCTCCCCGTGTGTGTGTGGGTTTCTTCCGGGTGTTCCGGTTTCCTCCCACAGTCCAAAGATGTGCAGGTTAGGTGGATTGGCCATGCTAAATTGCCCTTGGTATCCAAAATTGCCCTTAGTGTTGGGTGGGGTTGCTGAGGTATGGGGACAGGGTGGAGGTGTGGACCTTGGGTAGGGTGCTCTTTCCAAGAGCCGGTGCAGACTCGATGGGCCAAATGGCCTCCTTCTGCACTGTAAATTCTATGATTGATCAATTATAAGCCTGAGATTGACTGAGAGAGTTTTGTTAGCCAGAGGACACATCAATGGCAGGCATGTTTGACATAGTACATACAGTGCAGAAGGAGGCCATTCGGCCCATCGAGTCTGCACCGACCCACTTAAGCCCTCACTTCCACCCCATCCCTGTAATCCAATAACCCCATCTAACCTTTTGGACACCAAGGGCAATTTATCAAGGCCAATCCACCTAACCGGAGCACCCGGAGGAAACCCACGCAGACACGGGGAGAACGTGCAGACTCCACACAGACAGTGACCCAGCGGGGAATCGAACTTGGGACCCTGGTGCTGTGAAGCCTCACAGTGCTAGCCACTTGTGCTACCGTGCTGCCCAAATGTGGAATTGAATCACAGATCCGTCATTATTTGACTGGTGAGAGGTTGAATGACCTCCCCCAATTGGCAGAGAATAATGTGGTATGCTTCTAATGAGGGCAGATTGCAAACTTACTATATCATCAACTAATTACTTCTCAGCCCGTAATGTATCAGAATCGGGGAGTTTGAGATTTTTGCATTTAAAAGCCCTGTACGCAGCATTTACTCTGGGGAGAGCATTGTCTTTGAGCCAGTGAAATATGTTCACGTTACTAAAGCATAAATTCCATTATCTTGGTGACAGAGTTGTGCATCCAGCTTTTCTAACTAAAACAGCTCGAATATAAAAGTAGCTCACACCACACGATATGATTCAGAAATCAAATGCTTATTCTGATGGATCAAAATTCAGTGCAGTAAAGCGGTTGGGCATTATCTTTGCTCCTTGATGGTACATTCACTTTTGAGGCAATAAGATCCCAAGGCGCTATTCAAAGAAGAACAGGAGAATATCCTGGCCAACATTCATCTCTCAAACTACACTATCACTACTGTTTAATTGGTCTCATTCGCTGTTTTGGGACCATGAGGAGCCTACATTGGCTGCCATATGTGTACACAAAACAATAACTGCTCTTAACTTACTGTGTCGCGTTTTGGGATGTCCTGGGGGTATGATGGTGTTAAATCATTGCAAAAGCAAAATACTATGGATGCTGAAAATCTGAATTAAGGACGGAATACAGTGGAAACACGAGTCAGGCAATGCTAAGCATCTCCAGCATATTCTGTGTCTTCCTTCATATAACGCTAATTTGGTCATCAAATATATCACATTTGAAATAAAACACTGTTGCAGATATACAATCTGAATAAGTTCTGTGAAATAGGCCAATGTATAAATTGCTAAACATAAGAAATAGGAGCAGGAGAAGTTCATTCTGCCCTGCAAACCTGCTCTGCCATTTAATACTCAATATTTTATTATTGTCACAAGTTGGCCGATATTAACACTGCAATGAAGTTACTGTGAAAGCCCCTAGTCGCCACATTCCGCCGCCTGTTCGGGTACACGGAGGGAGAATTCAGAATGTCCAATTCACCTAACAAGCACGTCTTTTGGGACTTGTGGGAGGAAACCGGAGCATCCGGAGGAAACCCACGCAGACACGGGGAGAACATGCAGACTCCACACAGACAGTGACCCAAGCTGGGAATCGAAGCCGGGACCCTGGTGCTGTGAAGCAACAGTGCTAACCACTGGGCTACTGTGCCGGGGAAGAACACATTTAAGAAGAACATGATTGATCTTTTACCTTGGCTGCACATTTCCAAATCTGAATATCCCTCAATTTCCATCAAACCCAAAAGTCTTTGATTTCTGACTTGGATACGCTCAACATGCACATGGTTTCTCTTGGTTTGGGAATTTCAACGGTTCACAACCCTTTCGGTAAACAACTCGTCTCAGTCCTAAATGGTCGACTCCTAATCCTGAGACTGTGGCCCCCGATTCTAGACTCCCCAGCCGGGGAAAACATTATCCCAGCATTGGCCCTGTCAAACCTCTTAAGAATTTAATATGTTCCAATGTGAAAGTTTAAGAAATGCCATTCTGCAGTCGCTGGTTTCGGAAAGCCATCTGATACTCGTACTTGATGAAGTAGGTAAAGCAGAGAGGCATAAAACGTTAACTGCATTTGGTCCGGGGTAACATCAATCGCTCCAAGGTTCAGGCTGGAGTGACGGCTTGTAAGATTGGACGAATCCTCCTCACAAAGGTAAACATGGAAATGTTACAATATAAAACCTCGTGGAAAGTTTGGGCTTTTTTTCATATTTGGGAGCCTCCTCTCGATGAAGGCAGGCAGAACTGACAAAGTTCATTATCGCTTTCAAAAGTGCCTGCTTGGCTTTCAACTGACTGAGGAAAGGAGTATTTAAGGACTAGGGCCTCAAACCCGAGAATAAGTTCATAGCCCACCAGGCAGCAGTGATTCACACTCTTCCATTGGCTTCAGAGACTTGGATGGCCACAGCAGGCACCTCAAAGCACCAGGGAAGCACAGTGTATTTGCACGGACCTCCAAATCCAATGGCAGTATCGTTCCCCCCAGCCAACATACCCAGCATCAAGACACTAATCACTCAAACCCATTTCCAGTGGGCAGGGCATGTGGGTCATATGCCTGACTACCAGACTCCCAAAGCAGTTGTTCGACGTGGAACTCAGTCATGGTCGTAGACTACCAAGAGGACAGCAAAAAAGCTTCAGGGATGTCCCTAAAGCATCCCCAAAGAGATCAGCCTCTCTGCCAACTCATTGGAGACCCTGGCTTGTGACCGACCAGAATGGACAAGTTTCATTCGAACACATCGAGAGACTGTTGGGAGCAAACACAAGTGCTGTCAGAGTGTTGGAAAGAACGCAGGAGCCTCCAAACAGCTCATCTAGCACCGCCTGCCTGTCATAGAATCATAGAACTTACAGTGCAGAAGGAGGCCATTCGGCCCATTGAGTCTGCACCTCCCCTTGGAAAGAGCACTCCACTCAAGCCCACGCCGCCACCCTATCCCCGTCACCCAGTAACCCCCCACTTAACCTTTTTTGACACTAAGGGCAATTTAGCGTGGCCAATCCACCTAACCTGCACATCTTTGGACTGTGGGAGGAAACCGGAGCACTGGGAGGAAACCCACGCAGACAGAGGGAGAAACGTGCAGACCCCACACAGACAGTGACCCAAGCCGGGAATCGAACCTGGGACCCTGGAGCAGTGAATCAACTGTGCTAACCACTGTGCTACCATGCCACCCGTGTGGCTGTGTATGCAGATCTCGTGTTTGACTTATCGGCCATCTCTGAACCAGGGTGCAAGCAAGTTACCCTCGACTTCCTGAGAAGAAGGTGACGCTTCTTCTGAAATTTAAACCAATCTCCGAGCACATTGCAGTTTGCACAGGGTTGCGAGGAGTTTAGCCCAAGAAAAGTACTGATTATAGAGCCCACGTTTTTCTAAAAAACCCAGTGCTATTTAGTAGCCCCTCTTTCAATACTGGGTAATTCCTACAAAATATTGAATCTAAGACAAAGCAAAATACCTGAAACCGCCAACATTTGCCTTCCGGTCTTTCATTATTAACCTGCTTCTCAACCCAAAGGATGTGCAGGCTAGGTGGATTGGCCACGCTACATTTCCCCTTAATTGGATAAAAATTAATGGGGTACTCTTAAAAAAAATTTTTTTTTAATGAATTATTAACCTGCTTCTGGGTGAAATAATCTGTCAACTCACCGAAACAAATCAGAAATGCACAGCACTATCAGCCACATAGATAGTAGCAAATGAAACAACATTAACTGCATACCATGTTCCTGCACCAAAGCGGCAAAAATCAATCTAATTTCACCCTTGAGATTTACCCACATTTATAATGGTAGCTAGAACATAGAACATACAGTGCAGAAGGAGACCATTTGGCCCTTCGAGTCTACACCGACCCACTTAAGCCCTCACTTCCACCCTATCCCTGTAACCCCAAAATCCTTCCTAACCTTTTGGACACTAACAGCAATTTAGCATGGCCAATCCACCTAATCTGCACATCTTTGGGCTGTGTATCTAAGGCTACTTTGTGTCTGTTGCATTATATTAGTTTGGTTTAATCGTAGCATTTTCTCAAGATAGGAAGAACTGTGCTTAAGATAAAAAAGCAATTGTTCATGAATATTGAGGAGGAAAACTGAAAACCTCTAAAGCATTCTCTCTCTAACTATTTGGTACTATGTCAGATTCTGTCTTTGTATAAATCAAATCCTCTTATCTGTTCTCTATACATAGAAACATGAAACTAGAAGGAGAAGGCTATTTGGCCCTTCAGGCCTGCTGCGCCAGTCATGATGATCATGGTTGATCGTCCATTCAGTAACCTATTCCCGCTTTCCCCCAATAGCCTTTGATCTCTTTCGCCCCAAGAGCTGTATTTAACTCCTTAAAAAATACAATGTTTTGACCTCAACCACTTTCTGTGGTAGAGAATTCCACTCTCTGGGTGAAAGAGTTTTTCCTCCGCTCAGTCTTAATTGGTCTACCCCGTATCCTCAGGTTTTTGACGCCTGCCGCAAGACTCCCCTGCCACTGGGAACAACCTTCCTGCAATTACCCTGTCTAGTCCTGTTAGAATTTTATAGGTTTCTATGAGATCCCCCCCCCATAATCTTCTAAACCCCAAGCAAATGTAATCCTAATCGACTACCTGCCGCCCAGGAATCAGCCTGGTAAATCTTCGCTGCACTCCCTCCATAGCAAAAACATCCTTCCTCAGATAAGGAGACCAAAACTGTACACAATATTTCAGCTGTTCATGTAAATGCTGTAATTACACCCTCCTATCTGTTGGGGGCAGGAGGGAGGGTGTGGTGTTATGACTCCATCGCCTGTAGGAAGCTCAAATTACAGTGTTTACGTCAGATTGCATTGTCAATGTTGATATAAGAATTTTTAATGGACGAGATTAACGAAACGTGAATGTAGACATAATGCTTTCAGCATGTTGTTGTTGATATTGTTGTTGTTGCAGACCGGGGAGTCAAGACCAAGTGTAGTGTACCGATGGAGAAATGTTAGCAATAATGGAGCAAGCGTACAGATCGAATTCAGTTCCCAAGTTAAAAACTTGTGACACTGTCATTGCACTCTCTCGCCAGTGGTGGCATTATTATTATTATAAACCGGCCTACGTTAATACCGGCAGCTGCGTGTGAATACAACAGATTTTTACCCCTTGCGATGGTAATGCAGTAAGCGGACAGATCTTGTGCATTGTTTTGGAGCTGTTGATGAGCTGGCTGCTAACTTGCATCAAGGTCAAGATGACATGTTGAGTCTATTTTTCTTGCTCCCCAAGAAGCTAATAGTTGCTTTCTTCCCCGAGCAAGAGGAAATGGCAGGACATCTGTGTTTGTGTTGACATCGCTGAGACTTCTGGGGCTGGATTCTCCCAAAACGAGACTATGCCAGTGTAAAAACTGGAGTTTTACTCCCAAAATTCCTGTAAAAAAAGTTGAACTAATTCAATGCCCTGCAGAGGGCTAGCATGGACCCGGAGTAAATCTCGCAGCTGTAGCTATGGATACGGGCCCCCGCACTTCCGGTTCGGTGTCTGCGCATCCAGCTCCTTGGCGGTCTCGGACCACGGACCCATACAGAGAAAAGAGACCCCCATCCCCCCGATCGGCTGGGTGCCCGAGCCTGAAATCGTGCAGGTTTAATCTCCGGCCGCCTATAAGGCCTCCCCGGGCCTCCGATCGTCCCGCCCCTGACCAGGGAAGCCGGGGACTGAGTCCGCAGCCAACGTGCCAGCAACCCGACCGGCAATAGGTGGTTAGTTCCACGCCGTCGGAAACTCGGCCGGTCAGGAGCGGAGGATTACTGGGTGGGCCTCTGGCAATGGCGCCCCCAGTGGCGGGGCGTACTCCACGGTCACGGCGGTTTTCGGGGCCCGGAGAATCGGCGGACCGATGCTGGGTCCGATTACGGTGTGAAAGTGGATTCTCCGCCCCCACACCGGCCGCAATTTTGGCGCGAGACTGCGGAGAATCCAGCCCTTAGTCTCCATCATTGATGTCAGACCTGTGCGCTCGTTCTGTTCAAAGCTTCTGGGAGAAGCAGTGCTTTGTAAGAGTAGGAAAAATCTGGTGTTCTCACTTCAACATCACTCCCAACAACATGTTGGAGGTGGAATCTGGAGAGAAAGAATCAAGGATATCCCAATAGATAGCTAATGTTCTTTTTAAAAATAGGTTTGGGGAGCTCTGCATTAAAAACACCAAATTCAGGCTATTCAAATGGTAATTAGAATTGGAATGTCGATAGCAGTAATTAGCTCAAATGTTTACAACTCATGCCCAAGAAAACACAGGTGTAAAAAAAAACACTGAGCTGAATGTTCTATAATTAAGCCGCACCTGGGTAGACGGTCGAATAGAAAAGCTGCATCCTCATCACGTGAATTATACAGGCGCCAAAAATATGGTTAACATTGTTCGTTTATCCCAAAAGTGCTATCTTTAAAACAAAAGAGGACCTAGCTTATCTTATAATTATTGTATCTCAGAAATGAATATCACCTACGAACTCCCCAAGAAATCCGATCAAAGAAACACATGTACTTTCCCTCGAAACCAGCTACAACACTGAGACAATTCCACAACAAACACCACGCCAATGTCGGGTGAAAATGGAAGTTGCAACGGTTGAATATCTTTTAGCGTGTGCAGCTGAAGACATTTATTTGCTTTAAAAGAAAGGGGTACCCAACAAAGAGAAGAATGTTTAAAATCAATTGCACAGGTATCAAGTTGTTCCTCAACTTGATTGAAGAACAACACTGGACACTATTCTTGTAGATATTGACATCAAAACCCAGCCTGTTAGCAATTAGCAAAGTCTGATTGATTGTGCAACAATAGATCAAGTGTTTTAGGGGCTGAATGTACATTGAGCCAGTTTTCTATTTTGTTGCCAATTTGCACCGGAGACGCCAATAATGAGTGGAATACTATCCCACCAGCATCACCAATAATGTTGCCAAGTCTGGGATATCTACTTTAGTCAGATATTAGTCTGGCAGTTATTAATGATATTGCTAGGGCAGCACGGTGGCCTAGTGGTTATCACAACCGCCTCACGGCGCTGAGGTCCCAGGTTCGATCCCGGCTCTGGGTCACTGTCCGTGTGGAGTTTGCACATTCTCCCCGTGTCTGCGTGGGTTTCGCCCCCACAACCCAAAAATGTGCAGAGTAGGTGGATTGGCCACGCTAAATTGCCCCTTAATTGGAAAAAATAATTGGGTAATCTAAATTTAAAAAAAAAAAATTAATGATATTGCTTTCAGAGTCGCCAGGTACCAAATGATACCACCACAAGGTTCAACTGGATATCGATCAAAGACCCAACAGCCAGTCAGTTAGTTCAAGTTCAATAGTAGTTTATTTACACACAAGATTAACTCACACATGCAACATAAAAACACTACAAGCTAAATTACACCTAACACGGCAACAACCTGTACTTACCTTCAGGCACCTGGCTTTATGCAGGGGAACAAGGCCTTTGTTCGGATCTTGCGTGGCTGGGTCTGGAGAAGTGACTTTGTTTCTGCTGGGCTCATCTGTCTGGTAGCGATCGTTGATCTTGAACTTGCTTCTGGTCGTGGTGCTGCAATTGGCTTCAGGGGTCGGCCAGGCCGCAGAGTGGCAGTGTGCCAGGGGCAAAAGAGATCCAACACATGGCAGTGTCTCTCTTTATCCTTCGGGGGTTTCGCGCTCTTTTGGGCGGTCCTTAGCTTTGGACTCAATAATTCTCAGTCTTCAATTACTGCCTTTGATTTGAGCCAATAGAGGGGCGGGTGCCTTGATGGCTGGGCGTGTCCTGAGCAGTCATTGACCTTGGCTGTTTGGGCTTCCTGGGTGAAGGGAGTGGTGCCGATGTGTTTGGAATTGTATCTGATACCTGAGCGCCAGTCCTTTGTCCTGGGGAAATGGCCCATTAGAATGCAAATCGGCTGGGGTTTCGATACTGTCTGGTTCTCTGTTAGCAAATATACATTTAGGCTCTGGGTTTGCCTGAATCCTGTATTGGCCATATTTCCCTTGGGTCTTTGCAAGTATCCTTTGTAAGTGGCCATCACAGATGGCTGCAATTTCTTAAAGAATATCTCCATCTGGCGCCTCACCCCTCCCCTTGTGTCAAAACGTCATGGGAGCTCCACAAAGTTTGTAGCCCTCATATTTTACAAATTGTATCCATTTTCTCGTATACAAAAAAAATCTGGTGACACTTCGAAGTTTTAAATAGGATGCTTATTCTCCAGGGACCCAACTAGGAAAGGCCACCTAGCTTGTCCCAGTGCCGAGGAAAAGTATCCCACAATACCTCTCGTACAAAGTTTCCTCATTTGCTGATCCACCGTTCTCAGAAAATGTGAATCAGGATCTGCTGCCTTCCCCGACAGTCCATTCCTCCCTTTCTGTAATTGACAATGCCATTTCAAAAGTGCCACATTGGCTCTGCGACGTGTCAGAACCTTGGCGACTCGGCCAAGCCAGCTGCCCAACAGTAGGTCAGAGCAACATGAAAATAAGGGGCAATCTGGCCA